>NW_026606151.1:18965000-19656250 GCF_029834395.1 Sorex fumeus | reverse complement strand
CACTAGAAACTGTTGAGGAAGACTGAGTGAACTAAATAATTGTTATTAAAATGTCTCATTAATGGGAAGTATCTGAGAATTTCTAGTAATAATATAACCATCATCCTTATCTCTAGTTTAAAAAACCTAGGAATAGAACCAATCAGAATTTACATGGGTTCTGTCATTTCTAAGACCCATTTTTCTCTTGAGAAATCGTGGAATATTGAAACAGAAATAAGACAATTCCATCTCTAACTAAAAACTACAAATTTTATATTAGAAAAGTTAAAAAAAAGAACTAAATTCATAGATTGTGATTAAAGACCTAGAATTCTCCCAGGTCACAAAATTATTGAGCTCCATAGGTATTAGAGCTTACTGTAATTTCTTAAGTTAGATAAAAGGAATTTATAGAAATTATCAAAATTTAATAAACCTAGGGTCAATATACATGAAAGCTATAAAATCATCCTTGAATAAAATAGTAAAATATATGATAAATTTAAGTGTGACTTTGACTGTAAAATCAAAAATTTAAAGTTAAATGTATCAATAGAATATTTTCTATTATGTTTTTTGGGGGCCATACCCGGCAATGCTCAGGAGTGACTCCTGGCTCTAACTCAGCATTACTTCTGATGGTACTCAAAGGACCAGGTGATCGAACCAAGGATTGCCGGGTACAAGACAAACATCAAAGCAGGTGTATTATGGCTCTGAGCACAAGGATGTTAACCACTCTTGTAACCACTCAAAAAAGAGTCAACCACTCACTGGGTTACCAGGCTAAGCACAGGGTGTTGGACTTTTTTTCCAGGTTACTTAAATCCGCTATGCAAAATACTTCTTGTGCTGGATGTTCTCAGTGTTCCTCAAATCCCTGTTTTTCTTTACCCACTTTTCCCACTTGGTTCTCTCCCTGAAAGACTGACCGCTGTGGACGCATCACCAGTGCTCTCTTCCCTATCTCTGCTTATTTCAGCTAACAGGAAGCAGAGGAGAAGGCCCTGGGGCACAAAGCAACTGAGTAGCAGTGTGAAGGACACATGGCCCTCCCATGCTGACTGGCAGGCTCTGCATTCCTCTCCCCTGTCACACTCTCCCACCCCTACAGCATCCTCTACCTGCCACTTGAGGCCCAGGACAATGATGGTTGTCTACCCGCTCCTGCCTTGGGTGCAGGACTGACTACGCCTTGTTCTCTATCCTACTTCTCATCTTTATAAGTAATCCCTTAATTGTAAAGATTCTCTCCAACCAATTCTTATCATAAGTCTGACTCAGAAATAAGTTGGGTTTCAGTTGCTATTACTTAAACTATTGTGAAAAATCCAAAGTGTCAATGTGAAGAAAGTTAAAAAAAAAGTATTAAATAGAGCCAGAAAGATACAATAGTGATTAAGATGCTTGCCTCAAACTGGGCTGTCCCAGGTTAGATTCCCTGTATCACATATAGTTCACTGAGCACTGCCAGAAGTGATCATTGAATATAAAGCCAAGGAAAAGCAAAAGGCAAAGAAAGTCAGGTGTGACTTCAGAATTTATTTTTTAAAAACTCAAATAAATACATATAATTATTTTAAAAAAAACAATACAAATTGTATACCATATATACTTCTTTTTTTGATGCTAATACAAGGTTTTTAAAGACAAATCATTGAGAGAGTAATTCAAACCTTTTAAATATTAGAAATAGAAAGATTTTTCAAACATATTATGAACATCCGTAAAATTGAATAACACTCATACATGCAAAAATGCACACCTGCTAAGACAGAATTTTGGGGGAGGGACTGCCAAACAGGTGCAGGGGCCGAGTCATTCCAGGCCACCTGGGCCAGTTGATCAGTACAAGGCCCTAGGGTACCATGAATAGGAGCTTCAGTGATGGGACTACCTCTATATTCTGAACATGAAGCATGCACTCGGCCCATTGAGCTTTCTCTCTGATGCTTGGTTTGATCTTAGAGAAAAGCATTTTAAAAAAACTTTGTCTTTCCTTGAATATTGGGTTTTATAAGAGATTACAGAAAGATAGAAAATAATTATTAAAGAGAATTATAGAAAAAGAGAGCTCAGCTTTGGTATTAGTAAAATGTGTTACTAGGTCAAGGTCCTTACATCACTTGCACTCCATTGCATAACAATCACCTACCTTTACTGCATTACACTGAGAGTTAAATAAAATATTAACAAGGGATTCTTAAATCAACATACCTTGGTGGCGCTTAAAAATTTTTCTCACACTTAAGTGAAGCTCAGAGACACTGCGCACAGTATGCAGTTCCAAAGAAACATCCTCTGGTGTTTCTAGATTGATAGCTGAGACCCTAGAATAACAGCAAAAACAGGTTTCTTCAGTGGCTCCTTCCATCCATGTGTCTATGTCCATGCCCCTCCATGGCCCACACTGTTTCTATGGACACTCACCTGCTCAGGGTGTCTTTTATACCCTGTAGAGAAAACATGAACAAAGGTGAGTGCAGGAACATCTGACCTTCATAAAGCATAGTATATGCAGGGAAGTTCTCTATAAACACTCCTTCCAGGAAAGAAAGGAAAGTGACCCCATGGGTGGGAATGGAGCCAAGGCCTCACACATACAGGGTAAATTCATTTGTGTTGAGGCACACCACTGAACCCCTAACCATAGACATTGATGGGTTTCTAATAAGATGATTCCATCCTGAGCCCCTTGGGGATGCACATGACTACTTGTTTATCAACCTCTCTGATTTCCTCACTGATATTGTGCTGTCTGAAAACACACCAACCTATGGCTATTGGGAAAGTGCTCAGAACGATGCCCAGGGTACCACTTCCTTTCAATGATGTGATTTCCTTAGAGTGAGTTCATATTGGACACTGCTTACATAAAGTCCTGAGTCCATCCAGAGTCCCAGTGACTGAAATGCTTAGGTACTGATAACAGGCACCACATGATGAAGGAAGCTGAGTTTTTTTGTCAGGGCCAGGGGAATAAAACAGTGAGTATGGAGATGTGGTTAAGGCAGCTCAGTTGCCTGTCTGAGATGACTACAAAGACCATACTACACCCCTGAGAACCCCACTCTCTCCATATCTCCACCCCCAGTCTCCTACTCCCCTACCCCACCCACACACACATAGTGCATCTGATGCAGAGATTCTGATACAGAGCACATTTGGTGCAAGAAATAAGGAAGTATGGTTTATGGTTCTGATGTGCACTAGTGCCTACACTGAAGGACTGAGAGCAGGGGCATGGTGAGTCACTCAAACTATGAAGCTCAAGGGACAGTGCTGCTGAGTACGGCAAAGTCTTGGTAGTGACTGGTTGCAGCACAAACTTAGCCCCACAGGTTCTCTGTGGTAATGGTGGATATAATCGAGCCTTATATTTGCTACCGTAAATGCACAAAACTAGAACTCTCACAGCTCAGGAGACACAATAAAGAAGAGGAAGAAGTAAATCCAAATTAATGGGTAAACATCTAAAAAGAAGTAAATGCAAATTAATGGGTGAACATCTAAAAAGTTCCCAAGCAACCAAGAGAATTTTTGCTCATTTTCTGAGTTGAGAACTTCAAAGTAAAAATCATAAGGTTGAATGAATTAAGGAAAGCAATAGAAAAGGTAATCAACAAAGCAAAACAAAGTATTAGTCAGGGAGTATCTGAACTTAAATAAATTTAAAACTTCTTTGGAGGTTCCAGCAACTGGGTGACAGATGTCAAAGAACAAATCAAATAAGAAAATAAGATTTAGAAAGCTATCAATTAAGTAGAAGAAAAAAATATGAAAGGTATATGAGAGCATTATGGGCTAATTATAAGAGGAACAGCAATCAAATTCAAGGAGGCCTTGATGAAGCTGGAGTGATAGTAGAGTGGGTAGGATGTTTGCCTTGCACATCACCTACACTGGTTTGATCCCTGGCACCCCAGGAGTGATCCCTGAGAACACAGACAGAAGCAAGGATTGAGTGCCAATTGTGGCCCCAAAACAAACAACAAAAACAAAAAAGTAGTCGCTGAAGAAAAGGAAAGTGAGAATGGGGAACAAGTGTTTCAAACAATTATAGCTATCTCTTGCTCATCAAGGCCATGTTCTCCGTTGAACACTTTGAACACATATCTCACTTGTCTCTGTATATTCTTTGCTTCTATGTTCTTTCTTGAACAGATGTATCCTCTTTCTGTGCTCTCATATCTTTCCAGTATGTCACTGTTCTCCCATTATTCGTCGATTTGCTCGAGCGGGCCCAGTAACGTCTCCATTGGAGACTTTGTTGTTACTGTGTCTGGCATATCGAATACTCTCGGTAGCTTGCCGGGCTCTCCGAGAGGGGCGGAGGAATCGAACTCGGGTTGGCCATGTTGGCTGTGTGCAAGGCAAATGCCCTACCCACTGTGCTATCGCTCCTGTAAGTTTGAATAAAAACTACCTTGCATCACTGAAAAAATAGAAAAAGAAATGAAATTGTGGCTGATAACTACCCCATTCTGAGTACTGACTCCCACATCCAGATCCAATATATTAATAGTTCTAATAGAACTAAGGTGTTCTAAATAAAAGTAACCCAGATCAAAGAACTCTAAGACATGCTGTAATTAAAATGATAAAAGCAAAACATAGAAATAGGATTGCAAGAGCACCAAGATACAAATGAAACTTGTATACAAAGAACCACCAAAAGATTCAAATGAAAACTCTTGATTAGTATTGTTTGACACAAGGAACAATTTGAATGAAACAAACATCCCAATAAGAATACTCTATCATTTGTCATCATTTAAACTTGAAAGCATTAAAGAAAACAAAACTAAAACTAAAGAAATTCATTACCATTTAACCAATTTATTAAAACCACTACAGGGTCTTGTTTAAAAAGCAAAGAGATCCTACTCGGAAACAGTAGATAATGAAAATATAAAATGGGGGAAAGCAGAGAAACAATGGCATCTTTTATAAATACACAGTTGCCTTGATATGAAAAGAGTACATAGAATCACAATATCATAGGAGACCACCAAAAATAAGAATTGAGCTCTCATAAAATCTAGAGTTTCCTGTTCTGAGGATCATTTCAAGACCACAACTACATAAATTTACATTAATTTTCAAAGGTATTTGCTTTCTCTGTGTTTATTATAGTACTATTTACATTGGCCAAGAATTAGAATCATTCCAAATACCCCAATAACACATTGTGGATAAAGAAATTGTGGTACACATACAATGAGATACTACTCAAAATAAGAAAATTGAAATTCAACAGTTCATTCATCTTAGTAGAACTACAGGGTGTCGCGCTGCACACAGTGAGTTAAAAGGAGGAGTCTGAACTGAGGAAGTAGACCTCGTGAATCTTCCATATTTCTTACCCTCTGTTCTCAGTAGCATGGGAATAAGACATCTCTGTTTCCTACAAGTGCTCAGACTCACCTGCAGCAAAGTCTGCGCTGAGTCCTGACATTTCTTGTCCAGTTCCAGGATGTTGTTCTTGAGTTCTTCTACTTTGTTGTCCAGATGGGCTACATTGTTCTTCAGTCTGATGAGCTTCTGTTCTTTTTCTTTCTCTAGACTATGCATATAATACTCCTCTGCCAGGTGCATGAAACTGTGAAGTTGTTTAAATTCAGAATTGATTCTTTCTTTCTCATGCTTTATTTTCTCCTATAAGGTAAAAAAGTGCTCAGAAAGTGAGTACACCCAAATGTTCATTAATGGATAGATTCATATCCAATATGAGTCACACACAGAAGCAGCTGAAACTTATTCAGTGGAAATAAATAAGGAATATTTGATGCAGAGTGCAACATGGATCAATCAGCAAGACAGTGAGCAAAACAAGTAACTCAGAAGCAGAAAGCCAATATTATAAAAATCTGCTTTTATGAAATAAGTCATATTCATAGAGACAGTGAATACTAGAAAACAGGAGGAAGAAAAATTAGGAATAGGAAGAGAGGTTTAGTTTGGATGATGAACAAGTTTTGCAGGTGGATAAAGGCAATGGATGCACAAGCATATGTACAAACACTGTTACAGAGCTGTCCACTCTAAAGGGTAATATGGTGATTTTATGTTATGCTTAGACACATGCATGCAGACACTCATACACACACAAATTTCCTCAGTTAGGGTGATGTAGCCTGAAGAGTTATCCATGTTTCCTTCACTAGTTATGCCTGGGAAGAAGAAATTCACAGGTAGATAAGGTCATCAGAATTAGATCTAATTTTCTGGTAAAATTTCTTCTGTACACCAAGAAGCTGGTATAGGTAGTATGAATAAAGTGCAGAATAGAGCTTGGCCAAAGTAAATGAAATATGAGTTATAAAAATAAATATGAATTTTTATTTTGAAATAAACATGTGTTCCTGTGTTTCAGATAAACTTTTGGTTCAAGAAACCCCTGAAGTTTCTTCTTGAACCTTATTGAAGTTTCCAGCTGAGACATCACAACTGGAGTAAGGATGACCACCCTAGCGAGTTCATGAGTCTCACCAGGGAGAGGCCCAGTTGGCAGATTCTAATCATAAATACTAGAAATATCAACCCTGGATTCAACTCACCACCTTAATGTGTGAAAATTTCTAAAACAAAATGATCTATAGGACACAGATTTTATCTGGTAGGGGTGGGGACTAAACTTTAATATTCATTTTAACTTTCCATTTCAGAAAGTATTACAATGTTTATGAAATTAATAAATGAGTAAAATTTTTTAAACACATAAAATAAAAGTTTATTCAATTTATTTTGATACAATTCAAAATATATCATTATACATTTGTAATGCACTAGTTTTTTATGTGTGGTCCTCACAATAAAAATTTTGGTATGTTTTCTTTTCTCTAAAAATTACCTCCTCCTTAATAGTTATCCCCAGTTTCTCTCAGCTTCATCCGTTAACCAGCAGCTCCTGTAAGGGTTGGTATATTAGGGAACTACCAATCTATATTCTTTAAATTTATATTTCCCTATTCTTAAATTTTTATGTAGCTAGAACAAAATGAAATGCGATCTTTTGTTAGGATAGTATTTTCCTATCCTAGGATAAGAAAATACTTAGGATAATATTTTTTTCTTTTTTTTATTAGTGAAACACCATGAGGTACAGTTATAGACTTACAAATTTTGTGCTTGGGTTTTAGTTATACCCATCCCTCCACCAGTGCCCATCATCCACCACCACGGGTTCCAGCATCCCCCCCCCCCCCCCGTCCCACCCTGCCTCAGTGGCAGGGTATTCCCCCTTGTTCTCTCTCTCCTCTTTTGGGTACTGTGTTTTGCAAGAGAGGCATTGAGTGGCAATCATGTTTGGTCTATAGACTACTTTTAGCATGCTTCTCCCACCCTGGGAGGGTTCTCACAACACCCTTTATTTGGTGCTTTCTTCTCTATCTGAGCTTCCTTTTCACCTAGCACATGTGGCTGGCCTTCAAGTCATGGAGCAAAATTACTGGTACTAATCTCAGCCATTCCTGGGTGTTAGTCTCCCTTTTTGTTGCTTTATGTTCCCCAGATGAATGCAATCTTTCTGTTTCTATCCCGCTCTTTCTGACTCATTTCGCTTAACATGATACTTTCCATGTAGTACCACTTGAATGTAAATTTCATAACTTCATCTTTTCTAATAGCTACATAGTACTCCATTGTGTAAATGTACCAAAGTTTCTTTAACCAGTCATCTGCTTTTGGGCAAAAACGAGCAAAATTTTTATTTTTAAGTGGGAAATAGGCTTAGCTTCAAGTCATGTGTTCGTGAAAGGTGTTTATTTATTTACTTTTGATTGTGATGATCTTCCCACCAATCAAGATCCCAGATATGAAAGCAAAGGGCTGTCTTTTGAGAGATCATATTTGAGATTTGCACATAAAGAGTGAGGACTGAGGTTTAAGACACCATGAAAAAGCCAAAATGACTCACTGGTCAGTGCAATGATATTCCAGACTAATGTACTATATCAATATATTTGTAAACAAATCTCTTTTCATTCATAGGGAGTCTGGTTATTTACTGAACCAGAGACCCATACACTGTAGTTGTCTTTTGTATGTTCTTATGGTAGTTCTGGTTCTCCACATTAACAGCCTCATTAAATTGAGTTCATTGCATCTCATCAGAATGAATCTCTTTCTAAGTGTCCACAAACAGTGGGTCTCTGAAGCTGGAAAGCTTGAGTGTTAGATGCTGCCCTGTGGTAAATGCATCAAAATGATGCAGTTGAGGCTTCAAAACAGGTAGGTATATTCAAAGTTTGAGAATTTGAATCCTGTCAAGGATCTTTCAAGTAGACTACAATATTTCTACTTCGTAAACTCAGATATTGGGAATTCTAAATTATTACTATCACAAGGTTGAAGAATTTGAAGCAAAAATTTAATAGACACATATAACCAAAGGAGTAAAGGGAAGTGATGCTTTCTACATTACTTTTAACAATCTGGACCATTTATTGAATAATGTACTGTTATAGTGCTTTCACCAAGCACAACCTACTCTTAGACAAGATGATGGCATGTAGTTTGACCACAAGAAGCTTCAAACTCTCACCTCCCAACTACTTATTTTCCGAGTTGTATCTAGCTTCAGCTGCATATATTTAGATTCTGTGCTTTTCAGTTTTGTGACTGCTCTCTGGAGCTTTTCCTGTGGGAAAAAATGGGTGTTAGTTTATTCAGTTGGAAAAGTCTTCACAGCATATACCATAAATCATAGGCTTTCAGATAATTAGAATAACATTGAGTATTTGTTGAGCCTTTAGATGCTGAGAGAAAGCATGTGGACAATTATGAGTCCAATAACACAGTTGATCTCCGTGGCAAACTGCAAAGCTGGTAAGATGTTTACCATTGTTCCTGTTATAGAAATCAATTCTTTGCATGGGATTAAGTAAATTGTCCAAGGGAACAATATATTCTTCAATCCCATATTAGACTAAGGAAAGAGGCAGCAGGACAATGCCCACTTCTTTCTCCCACCACAGTCAAAGCAATCATCATATGTGCCTTTGAAAATATGTTAATCTAAATCTCTCACCAGACTTCATTCACAGGCTTTTATTTCTAAATAGTTAACAACTCCTCTACATCTTTAACTATGACCCCACCCTATACATGTGGAAGTTATGTGAACTTCAGAAACTGATGGCTCTAGTTTATATTGAAACAGAATAATCTTCTCATGTCAAAATTGGTCCTTATTAACCAATAAAAAACATTCCATTCCCAGTCCTCCTCTGAGGTATGATTCATCCTCTCAACCGTGATCATGGTTTAAGGCCTAAATTTTACTCCTGTGTCTTCAATTATCTTTCTTTCTACACACCCTCTGGCCTAGGCATGGTGCCAAGCAAGCCTTGTTTTCTGTGTCCTTGTCATCAGTCCTGAGTATAGGACACTCCGACCTCTAATGACTTTTCTACCACATGAAGGATACAGGCAGACTTCAATTATTAGTTTGCATACCTCATCATCTTCTAACAAGGTTGAGACAGTACCCTGAGTGCCTAGAATGATCCAGGTATATAGTATTAGCTTGCGTGTAATTGGGAGGGGGTCCTTTTATTTTTTAAATGGAGGAGTACTGCTATTTATTCAGGAGGGGGTCCTTTTAGAATGCACTCCAAAAATGGAAAAAAAAAAATTCTCATTCCAAAGGAAATTCCATTACTAGAACTTTCAACAGTGAGATCTATAAAAGATTCAAAGATATCTGAATACCCTTTGAAATTATACCAATAAAGTCAAGGAAATGATGAACTTGAATGCACAGTTTCTGAGTACAACACTACTCTAATATGAAAATAAGTCAAGAAGAAAACCTAAAGATAAAATAAATCACCAGCATTGAACATAGACCTAAAAATTGTCAAAAATATCTATGCCAAAAAATGCAATACAGTACACTGTTAGGATCATATATCATGTACTTGTTAGCTGTTCAACATATGAAAAAAAAGATGAGATTCATACAACTACATTTCAATTGAGAGAATAAGAAAGTAAAAAAAAACTATATCACAGCAACAGAAAGATAAGATTCATACAACTATATTTCAATTGAGAGAAAGAAAACAAATGATGAGATTCAATATTCTTTTATGAAAAAAAGTGCTTTAAAAAGCAGGATAGAAACGCTATTAGACAGCACCTGAACTTTGTTTGCATTGACACCATTGCAGTTGAGACCAGACTCAGGCTGCCATCGCTGGACCCACTCTGGGAAGGGAGGCAGAACCCTCCTTTCCGGCTAGGTCCCAATAGCCTCTACACCTGACCTGGGCTATATTAGCAGGCTCACACCCAGCTTCTAGAGCACATGCCACCTATGTAACTGCACAAAAGACATACACAGCAAATCACACACTGCTCATAATTATAATTCAGGTCATTCAGTGATGAGAGGCAGAGAAGAGAGCAATCCCCAGCCTAATACCTCAGCACCTTCCAGGGTATCTATCTACAAAGACTCCCCCAGAACATTAGAAAACCAATGGTAAAGGCCTGCCCAGTTCACTGAGTGGAAATAATACCCTTGAAGGCACAAACAACAACAACCAGCTCTCTAAATCCTCAGTGACTTTTTGCCAGTGCCACCATGATAAAGATGTTTAATGAGCTCAAAGAATATGTGGCAGAGGTATGCAGCAAAGCCCAAGAAGTCTAAGAGTCAAGATGAGAAAGCTCCAATCAGAAATGGCAAAATGAAGAGCAGGGTAAGTTACATTAAAAGCAAAAAGCCATAACAGAAGCTGATAGCAGCCAAATTATGCAGCTGAGTATAAGATCAAGGAGCTTCAAGATGAGATGGAGGAAACTGCTACTAAACAATCCTGTTGAGTGTTAAAAGGAAGTAAACATTACACCAGGGCACTATAGGATGAATATGGTCACAGTCATGGTCCTCCCGTTGTTCATCACTTTGCTCGAGCGGGCCCAGTAACGTCTCCATCATGAGACTTGTTGTTACTGTGTTTGGCATATCAAATACATCACAGGTAGCTTGCCATGCTCTGCCATGTGGGCGAGATGCTCTCGGCAGCTTGCCGGGCACTCCGAGAAGAGCGGAGGAATCGAACTCGAGTTGGTCATGTTGGCTGAGTGCAAGGCAAGCGCCCTACCGCTGTGGAAGAATATATGAATCATCATAGTTGCTGAAGAATAGAAAAGGAAATTTTATGAATAAACATTAGGTAAAGAAATCATTAATAGGAATTTCTTAGAGTAGAGGAATACAGGCACTGAAATCCAAGAGGCCTGAAGGTTCCCTATGAAAATATTCTCACTTAATCACTTAATCACTTAATTTCACGTTAGTCATCGATTTGCTCGAACGGGCACCAGTAAGATCTCCATTTGTCCCTGTCGCATGCTAGTGTAGCCCATGGCATCTGTTTGCTCTGGCAACATGAAGAGCCTCAAACCGATCATTCATGATCTTGACGAAGAAGTCTGACCATCTGGTAGGTGGGCGGCCACGCAGTCTTTTGACATCCCGTGGAATCCAGTCAGTAACAGCTCTAGTCCAGTGGTCCTCTTTAAATCTCATTACGTGACCAGCCCATCTGATTTTTGACACCTTGGCAAAAGAGACAGCGTCCCTGATTCTTGATCGTCGACGGATGTCAGAACTCCAGATTCTTTCTCTCATTCGAGTGAAACATGATATTCCAAGCATAGCTCTTTCTATTCTTCTTTGGGAGACCTGAATAGCGTTCTCATCTTGTTTGCGTAGGGCCCAGGTCTCTGAGGCATATGTTAATGCAGGAAGAACAGTGGAATCAAAGAGATGTGCCCGGAGATGGAGGTTCTTTGTCCTCTTAGCTATTTCTTCAACATTCTTGAAGGCGTTCCAAGCCGCTTTCTTCCTTCTACGCAGCTCGGGTGCCAGGTCATTTGTCATGTTGACTTCTCGACCTAGGTACACATAGCTGTTGCATTCGGA
The DNA here is from genome assembly GCF_029834395.1 of Sorex fumeus. Taxonomy (NCBI): domain Eukaryota; kingdom Metazoa; phylum Chordata; class Mammalia; order Eulipotyphla; family Soricidae; genus Sorex; species Sorex fumeus. Next base: position 19,644,330 of record NW_026606151.1, on the reverse strand, counting down.
GATGGTCGTTCCGTTGAGAACGAATGGGGCATCAGGAACGAGGCTGTTTCTCATGAACATTGTCTTCGTAAGATTCAGCTGTAGTCCTGCCTTTCCACACTCATGGTCAAAGTCAGCCAGCATTTGTGCCGCTTGGCTGATGTTTGGTGTTATTAAAACAATGTCATCAGCAAAGCGGAGGTGGTGTAGTTGCCGACCATCTATCTTCACTCCCATTCCTTCCCATTCCAGTTGTCGCATGATGTTCTCGAGGGTGGCACTGAAGAGTTTCGGTGAAATGGTATTACCCTGCTGCACCCCTCTCTTGACATCAACGATCACTTCTTTGTAGAATGGTGAGATCCTGGTAGTGAATCCACAATACAGCTCACGGAGCATCCTGATGTATTGGGCTTGAATTCCCTGACTGGCTAGGGCTTCAATGACCGCTTCCGTCTCAACAGAATCAAAGGCCTTCTTTAAATCAATGAATGTTAAACAGAGCGCATCTTGAACTCCCGAGAAACCTCAATGAGCTTGGTTATCATGTGGATATGGTCGATGGTGCTGAATCCTTTGCGGAACCCGGCTTGTTCGCATGGTTGTCCTTCATCTAGTGTTCTGCCAATCCTATTTAGGATGACTCGAGTGAACAACTTGTAGATGACAGACAATAGGCAGATCGGGTGATAGTTGTCAATGTCATGGATGTCTCCCATCTTGAACAGTAGTACGGTCCTGCTGGTTTTCCATTGGGATGGAACCTTGCATTCAGACAGGTAGCGAGTGAACAGCCGAGCCAGTGTATTGGTGAGTACTGACGGCAGGTTTTTCAGGTGTTCAGGTCTGACCTTGTCTGGGCCGGGTGCTGTTTGTTTCTTTACCAACGAAATGGCGTGTCGGATTTCAGAAGGGAGGACGTTGGGAACGACATATCCATCCTGTGGAATTTGGTATGTCGGCAAGTGGACATGGCTATCGAAGAGATTTGAGTAGAAGTCATGGACTACCTCCACTACCCAGCCGTCGCCACACTCCAGGACGCTTTCCGGACCCGCGCGGCCGCTTCGCTTATGACACATCATAAGACACTAAATACCCATCTTCCGGAATAGTCGCACCATATTTGATAGGGTTCAAATATGGTAACACCTACAAGGGTGATCAGAGGTCGCCCCAAAAGCCTCTATCCCTCTCAGAAAGACTGGCAAGCTAACGAGAGTATTCCGCCCACATGGAAGAGCCTGGCAAGCTATTTGTTGTGTATTTGATATGCCAAAACCAGTAACTACAACTGGTCTCATTCACCTGACCCTGAAGGCTTCATGGCAGCACTGAGAAGGATGAGAAAGGAGAGGCCGACAAAATCTCAAGGCCGACCAAGGATGCCACAACGAAAGAAGACAAAAATGATCGTCTGTACTTTCAATGCACGTACACTAGCATCAGATGCATCCATCGAGGACCTGATGGTACAAGCGCGAATGATCAAGTACGACATCATTGGTCTGACCAAGACAAGAAGGCATGAATCTCACCATGCTGTTTTCGACACTGGAGAAGAATTATTCCTCGGAACATGCGATAAAAGAGGTGTCGGAGGCGTCGGTGTCCTCGTCAACACAAACTTGGCCAAGAGCATTGATTCATTCGAATGCCTAACAACCCAAATCGGACGTTTACATTTGAATAGATGCGGCTCACTGCCTGCAGTTTCTATCTTCGTTGTCTACACACCAAGATCCAATTATGATGAAGGAGAAATTGAGAAGTTCTACATGGATCTGGAGAAGTTCTATAAAGAAGACCACACCTTCTACAAAATCATTGTGGGTGATTTTAATGCCAAGATAGGACCGAGAATATCAGCTGAAGAACTTCACATTGGGACCCATGGCCTAGAATGGAACGAACAGGGTGAGAGACTGTCTGAGTTCATCATGTCGACCAAGACCATCCATGGTAACTCACAGTTCCAGAAGGCAGAATCTAAACGATGGACATGGGAGTCTCCCGGTGGACGATTCCACAACAAAATAGACCACATCATATTCAATCGACGGTTTTACCTGACCGATGTCACTGTTGTCCCAAAATTCCGAACGGGATCGGACCACTGTCTCCTTCGTGCAAAATTCTACTTCACAGAGCAGGGAGAAAGGGCTGCAAAGTTCAAAAAGAGAACTCCCTGAACGACCACCAACTGGGAACTCTTTGGTACTATTGCGGCAACATGGGAAGATGCCATTGTTGACAACATTGACGAGGAATACGATCAACTGGTTCAGCACCTCCATGAATGTGCGAGGAACGCCAAGAGAGAGATAGCCACAAAAAATCTCCAATCTTCGAAAACTCTTGAGCTAATTCGCCAGCGTGGTTTGGCGCATGCCTCAGGCAACTGCCAGCTAACATCCGAGCATGCAAAGCAGTGCAGAGATGCAATCAAGGAAGACCTCAAAGAGAGAAGAGCAGAAGTACTGGTAGATGCAGCAGAAGCCAGGAAAAGTATTCGTAACGCCCGCCTGTCCTTCGCCAAGTACAAGACCAAGATGACTGCCCTCCGACCTCCTGATGGATCCATCACATCCTCCAGAATGGCAATGGATAAGAAAATATTCTCAACAAGGAAAACTAGATCCTCAAAATGATAAAATCCACAATTAGAGACAGAATATTGAAATCAACAAGATCAAAAAAGCAACTTATGTAGAATCGAAAGCCCTTAAGACTTACAACCGATGTTTGAAACGTGACTACGAGACAGAAGAGAATGGAGGGACATAGTACAAAACCTGAGTGAAATGAATACTTACCCAAGATTGCTTTATCCACTTAGATTATCACACATATTTGAACGAACTATAAGAGCTTCATGGATAGACAACAACTTAGGGAATTTATAGCTTTGAAACCAGTATTGTGAGAAGCTTTAAAAAAACTTCTTTTGCACCTGAAGGAATTAGGGCTGGTAGGGTGCTCATCCCCTACACAGCTGCTCTGAATTTGATTTCTGATATCCTGTAAGGTTCTCTGAGAACCATCAAGAGTAATTCTGAATGTAAAAGCCAGGAGTAACCCTGAGCGTTACCAGGTGTGGCCACAAAATCAAGTACTTTAGAAAGATGGAAACAAGGAATAAACATAATAAAAGAGGTCAAGGACCTGTGTAAGGTCTATTAATACATTGATCTAAGAAATAAGAGGAGGTAAAAATATAAAGATGTTACTATATATCTATAGGAAAAATTAACATTGTTAAACTGGCCACCTTACTCAAAGTAATTCAAAGATTCTATACAATACCTATAAAAGTTATAGTAGCTGTGTCAAAGACACCAAAAAAATTAACTAAAATTTGTAAGAATCACAAAATACCCTAAATAGCCAAAGGAGTTCTGAGGAAAGATACATAGGAAATACTTGTTCCCAACTAAAACAATATTATAAGGCTAAGATCATTAAGATTACACAATATTAGAAAAAATATGCACAGACATATACACTCATATAAATGGAATAAAACCAAGAACCCAGAAATAAAGCCATACAATACGGTCAATTGTGATAAGCAATAATACTGGCATATATAATGGAGAGAGGAAAGTCTCTTCAACAAATAGTGATGGGGAAATTAGATATCCATTTACAAAACCCAGAAATGACTGCTCCTAACACCATATACAAAAATTACCTGAAAATTTACTAAAAACTTAAAGCCATAAAACACAAAGAGGAAAGTACATAAAAATATTCAAACACGGCTTCAACATTAACTTTGAAGAGTTGATTTCAATAACTAGGGAAACAAAAACAAGCAAAAATTACTTGAGAGTATGTGGAATCAAAGAGAAACTTCTCCAAGGTAAAGAAAATGTCAGTGAAACAAAAACATACAAGGAGAAACTATCATACCTCCATATCTAACAAGATGTTAATAAGCAAGATTTGTAAAAAAAAATCATAAAGTACACCAAGTACCATTGCCAAGAAGAACATTGAAAAGGACAGAAGTGAAGGCAGATTACTCCCTTTTGCTACTGTTGCAGACACCACTTATAAGTGTTCAGAGCATTCTCCTGGTTCACACTTCTGGTGGTGCTTGGGGAACCATGTGACATATCTGGGATTTGAACTGGAGTAAGGAAAAATGATACCTTCCTTTCTGTACTATCTCTCTGACCCTAAAATACAGATTACTCTACAAAAGACATACAGATTGCTAACAGGCACCAAAAAATGCCTTGAGGAGTTAGATGGTGGAGTTGATCAGTGGATAGAGGCAGATGGAGTTCAGCATTTTTTAGTGTGGATGTTGTGACAAGTCACTTTTGCAGCAAGTGAGAGAGCACATCTGAAGCATATACTACAGTGAAAATAATTTCTGTCAAATAAATAAAACAGATTCCAGAGCAACTGCAGATGAGGTTATTCGGAGGCTTTCTGGACCCCACACTCACCCTGTAAACTTGGCATGCAACTTCAACAGGAGCAGTGCCGTGTCCTTTGTGCTGTGGTGACCGCTCACAGCACCAGCAGATGAGCTGACCATCATTTTCACAGAACAGATGGAACTGCTCTCCGTGTTCATTACACATGTTCTGATTCATTTCCTTAAAGATTTCGATAATACCTTTCAGCTGCTTGTTGGGCCGGAGACTACCACTTTGAAAAGGTTTCCGACACTTGGGACAATTAAATGTTCCCGGAGATGATGTTTCAGAGCTTTGATTCTGAGTAAGAACCTTTATGCATACACAGCAGTAGCTGTGCCCACAGTCAATGCTCACAGGCTCAGTCATCAGCTTCAGGCAGATGGGGCAGGTAGCTTCCACCCTCAACTTCTTGATAAATGTAGCTGAGGCCATGGTTTTCCTGGAAATGCTGCAATATTGGATCAAGAGGCAGGGATGAAGCAGTCAGAAATTTCTAGTGTCTGAGAAATGCACTCCACCAGAGTTTATGGGACTCCTCTGAGCTTGAAATCTGTCTGAGAGAGATATGGATTGGGATTGAGAAGATTTATTTTATGGAGCTGTGTTGTGAATGACTGTGGCACAATCACACTTGGTCCATTAAACTTAGTATAATTAAGCACTGTAGCACTGTTGTCTTGTTGTTCATTGATTTGCTCAAGCAGGCACCAGTAACGTCTCCATTTTGAGACTTGTTTCTGTTTTTAGCATATCAACTATGCCATGGGGAACTTGCTAGGCTCTGCCGTGCAGGCAGGATACTCTCCATAGCTTGCTGCGCTCTCCGAGAGGGACGGAGGAATAGAACTTGGGTCAGCTGTGGGCAAGGCAAACACCCTACCTGCTGTGCTATCACTATAGCCCTGAGTATAATTAAAATAAAATAAAATAAAATTTAATGTTAATTCCTTGAATCTAACTGCTATTATTGAATTTCAGTTGTTTATTATTTGCTTGAGTCTGTGGTGAAATGAGACCAGATCAAAGATTCCATTTCATTTCTAGAAATATTTTGGACATGGGACTCAGTGAGAGTGAGAAAAAGACAGGCTCCCTCAGAAAGGATGGAGCAAGAAAGAGAAACTCATGGAATGAGCGTGAGACTCCCATTCTGTGAAAAGGTAGCTCATCACTACTACTTTATTTCCTTGTAACTGATATTGCAATTAGGTAGAGTTTATAGGATTCATAAAAAAAAAATGTCTGCACTGGATCATTAGTTCACAGTTCTTGCTACTTACTTCCACGGCAAATAATGATAAAAAAGTATGGGTAAAAAGACCCAGGCTCCAAATGATAATAAGGTCAACTGACACCCTAAAGAAGCTGTGTGCCCTTCCCATAAGCCTCTCTGACCTGAAGACAGAGAATTGAAAGAGGTGGGAGGAGAAGGGGTTATCTTCAGAGCAGAGTTCTTGAGAAACAGAGAGGTGACTGTCACTTCTTCAGGACAACCTGGTCTCCCGGAAGATCAGAATGACTAGAGCCCATCGTCATGGAAGAAACCTGGAAGTCAGCAGTGAGAACAGATAGGAATGACAGGCTTCTGTGGATCCTGGCATTATGTCCCTTGGTGTCCACCAGTGAGTACCTAACATGGAAACACGGGTATCAATAGGAAACACAGGACTTTGTCCTTCATCCATATAGATAGTTACAACTTTGGGAGGATCTTTTCTCTATTTTCAATGTTGACTGTTTGTGGGGAGGAAATAGAGGCAGGATGAGGTACGAAACAAATGCTTTTTTGACATGACAGTAATATCTCAATCACTAATGGTGCTTTTTAAACTAAAGTTACATGTTAAAGCATCTTTGTCTAACTATAAGAACTATCTCTTTAGACTCATAGAGAATATCTTCTGGAGTGAAGATAACTTAGCCTAACTCACATGCCAACCCTGCAAGTTTTTTTTTTTAAATGACTAAGACTGTGTCTGTTGTCCTGAACAAGTTTTAGTGGAATTGTTTTTGAGAATAAAAGCATTCTAAGTAATGCATAAAAGAAAAATCTGGGGATGGGAGAGATAGGATAGTTGGTACTGTTTTTCTCTGTGAGAAGGTTTAACCCAAATATAATTTAAAGAATGAGGAGATTTGGTCAAAGGGATGTTCCATTTATTACAATACCATCCAGCCATCCTATTTCTTTTGTAAATGATCTAAGGAGGAGGCAGAGATACCTTATAGACTAATATTTTTCACCCTCCAATACACTAATAGTCTCAGAATTCTTGCCTCTTCCATAAACCAACTAGAGATTGAGGGAAAAAATACCAGAAGAGTCAGAAACTTACTGTCTCCAAATTAGAGCAATTTCCTCTCATTATTATTACCAGGATAAGCAAAGATGACAGAAAGGGGTCACAAGAGAGACAAAAGATCAAAGTAAAGAAGACTAAAGGTACTCCCAGCTTCTGACCACTCTTAAGCCTGGCCAGCTCCACAGGAGTGCCCGGAAGTCCTCTCCACCCAAAACTTTCTGCTTTCATTGTGGCAAACTTGATTGCTGGAAGTGAGAGTGTCCTGAATGCCCCAAGAAGCCTTGGATCTCACAAAGGAGAGTGACAAGATGGGCAACTGGACAAGGGACCATACTGACACCAAAGGGGACTGTCCAGACCCTTCCACCTTGCTCTTGACCAAGACAGCTGCAAGCTCCCACCCTTCCATTCCAACTGAAGCTATGGGAGTCTTATCATCTTGGTCTCCATGACGGCAAGCCAGACCAAGTCACAGAGCTGACTCTTTAGCCTTACTGTCCTTCCAGAACCCCTTTTTCTCATCTCTCACTCTAATGGAGAATATAAGGCTTCGTGTAGAGGAGAGAAACCCTGAACCCATGTAGAGGACCATGCACACTCTGATGAAGGGCAGGGTATCTTTTTATTCTGGCCATCGTTTCTTTTGAGGTACAGAAGTTCTGAGTTTGACGTAATTGCATTTGTTTATCTTTACTTCTGTTTACTTTGCCGTTGGCATTGGATTCTTAAAGTGAAGTCTAGTTTCAAAGTAGTACACAGTTTTACCTATTTTTCTCAATATAACTTATGAATATGGGTCAGAGATAGAGGTCTTTAATCAGTTTTGTTTTGAATTATGTGCATGGTGTTAGGAAAGTGTATACTTATTTTTATTTTTATTGTTATTATTTTGACTGTAATTGACTAGTTTTTCCATCACCACTTGTTGAAGATGTGTTCCTTACTCCACTTCTTGTTTTTCTTTATTTATTGAAGATTAATTTTCCATATGTCTGATGATCTCTCTCTGGATTCTAATTTCTATTCAATTGATCTGAGACTGAGAGTCTGTTATTATTCCAGCACCACACTTTTAACTAATAAAGCTTAATAGAAATGGATGAAATTGCGGAAAGCGAAGCACTCTATTTTTTTCCCCCTAGGATTGCTTTGGCTATTTGATGAGGAATTTTTGAGCCACAATGTGGCATTTTCTAGTTATAATATTGCTTCTCCTTAACCTCATTTGATCAGGTCCTGTCATCAGTTAAGTCAAACAAGATAAAAAAGATTTTTTACATGAAAATGTACTTTTCAAAATATGAATTCTAATAAAAAATGTGAAAAGTCCTGTTAACAAAAGCTATTAGGAATACTTGAAATTGTTTCATTATAGAAGTTAATAGCACAGAGTGAATACATCAATTTCTTTTTGTTGTTGTTGTTGTTTTGTACTGAAGGAACATCCTATTTCAGTTTTACCTTGATCTCCCCACTGGAAGCCTCTCATTGTAGATCAATTGCGACTCTTCCTTTCCCCTTCACTGGGCAGTCCTGGGGGAGGACTCACCGGTTTGGTCACTGGCTGCACTTACTCTCTCACCGGGGCTGCAGATCAGATTAGTGACCGCATGTCGGTGGTTGGAAGAGTCAAGTCCTTTTGATGTTCTTTATGTAGAGGACAGAGATGGTCATCTGAGCTCCCCCAGAATGAACCAGTCAGCAAGGCAAGCAGAGGGATAGTGAGTCCTTTCAGGTTACCCTTCCTGACCTGAGGGAACAAGAATTCAAAGAGCAGCCAGGAGAACGGGTGGTCTGGCTGCGAGCAGAGCTCCTGAAGGTGACTCAGTGTCCTCCAGAGGTTCAGGGTGACCAGAAGAGAGAATGTTGGCAGCTCCAGGATGTAGTGAGGTGTGGAGCAATGGGAATGGCCTAGTCTGTGGTTACTTACACTGGCTGCTGGTCCCCCAGAGTCCACAAGGGAGGACCTCACAGGGGAGCTGGGTCAGGAGCTCAACTATGTCCCACTCCCAAGGCTACAGCTGCTTTTGGATCTGGGCATGTGCCCCAATCCCACTGTGGAGAGATGGAGGGGAGGGGAGTAAAGGAAGGATAAAGCATAATAACAAAATTTACCTCCAACACACAGTACTAAGATGAAAAGCAGGATTCAACTGAAGTTACTAGAAAGCCAGTTTCTCTCTAATCATAGGGCTCTTCCCTTGGAGACAGGAGAGTCTCCTGTAGAAACTTTCATCAAAGGCCTATGACTTACCTCTGAGGGATGCTATCCTCTGGGGAGAAAACTCTCCTGTCCTCTGAGCCCTGAGGGGTGACTATGGGGCCTTCATGGGCCTCATATCCCTGGTAGGAAAAATGGAGTCACCTGAAAGTGAAAGCAAAAGGTGAAGAGAACAAGAAAGCAAAGTTCAACCCTGACCCACCACACACACACACACACACACACACACACACACACACACACACAGAAAAATGCAGCCTGGACTGTCAGTCCCTTCTCCACACAGCAGTCAGCACAAGCTACTGCTCTGATGTCTCCTCTGTAGCTGAGATTCACTCAGGTCTGGCAAGGAAGTTCACTCCCACTGGATTGAAAGCAGAAACGAAACCAGTGGGGGGTGGGGGGTGGAGGGGCGGAGCCATGTATGTGGGGGCGGGGGCGGAGCCATGTAGGGTAGGGGCAGGAAATGAAAGAAAGATGTTGTCAGTGTGTTTCCTACTGAGCTAGCCCTCAAGTTAGGGGACAGGTACTTGAAGACCCTCTTGAGCAGTAAGAGGGAGGACAAGTCATAACCTGGAAACTGTTCTGTGTCCTCAGTATGAATCTAAACAGGAACCACAGCTCAGCTCCCAGACTCTGACTTCAGATCTTGGCACTTTTTGCCACAAAGGCCCAGGGGAATCCAGGAGTTTTCCTGGCCGGCTTATCTTTGCTCTTCTTGGTCCCTGATTGTTTGAAGCAGCCCAGGAGGATGTGTGGAAGCGAGCATGGCCAGGACAGGGCTCTGGGCATCAGGCACAGGCCCACCCCAGCCCCTTCCCCTCTCTCTGCTCTCTCTGCTTCCTCCTCACTTTCCCTCTGCAGGACTCAGTGCTCAGGACAGCACGGGAACGACTGATGGCCAGAGGGAGAGTTGTCAGCTGGGATCCACCACTCTGTGCCATGGGGAAAGTCTGTGGGTCCACTGTGGAGCCTGTAGTGGCTCAGCTACAGTGGGGGGCACTCCCCAAAGTACTCTGAGATGAGTCTGGTGGTGCTCAGAGGAACTATATGTAGAGCCAGGGATTGGATTGGCATCAGCCATATATGGGGTCAGAGCCTTAATTCCTGTATTCTCTCACTTAGGTTTTTATTCTTTATTTTTAAAAAGTCTTCATAGTGTTTCTCTTGTGCCTGAGCCAGAGAACATGTTTTTTTGCTTTTTATACAAATATATATATATATTTTTTTGAGCCAGAGAACATTTTCACCGATAGTGAATGTGGATTCCTCTGGCACTACAACCTGCCAGCAGTATCCTCCCTCCAAACTTTTTTGATATGTGACACTCTCACTAGTGATAGATGATATTGTAATATTGTTTTGATTTGCATTTGATAAAAGATGACAAAGAACACTTTTTTCTAAGTGTGTTGGCTGACCACATGTCCTCTTGAGGGGAATGTCTATTAATCATCTTCCCCGTTTTTTTTAAATTATATTATTTTTTTTTATTAGTGAAACACCATGAGGTACAGTTATAGACTTACAAATTTTTGTGCTTGGGTTTCAGTTATACAGTGATCAAGTACCAATCCCTCCACCAGCGCCCATCCTCCACCACCATGGGTCCCAGCGTCCCTCCCACCGCCCAACCCCCCATCCCACCCTGCCTCTGGGGCAGGGCATTCCATTTTGTTCTCTCTCTCTCCCTTTGGGTCCTGTGGTTTGCAAGAGAAGCATTGAGAGGCAATCATGTTTGGTCTATAGTCTACTTTCAGCATCCTTCTCCCATCTTGGGAGGATCCTCCCAACACCCTTTATTTGGTGTTCCCTTCTCATTCTGAGCTTCCTTTTCCCCTAGCACATGTGGTTGGCCTCCAAGTCATGGAGAAAAATTCCTGGTACTAATCTCGGCCACTCCTGCCTGGGTGTTAGTCTCCCATTTTGTTACTTTATGTTCCCCAGATGAATGCGATCTTTCTGTGTCTATCCCATTTTTTCTGACTCATTTCGCTTAACATGATACTTTCCATGTAGTACCACTTGTATGTAAATTTCATGACTTCATGTTTTCTAACAGCTACATAGTACTCCATTGTGTAAATGTACCAGAGTTTCTTTAACCAGTCATCTGTTCTTGGGCTCTCAGGACTTTTCCAGATTCTGGCTATTGTAAAAAGTGCTGCAATGAACAAACAAGTGCAGATGTCACTTCGACTATACTTTTTTGCCTCTCTGGGATATATTCCCAGGAGTGGTATTGTTGGGTCAAATGGGAGATCAAATTCTAAGTTTTGAGAGTCGTCGATGATTTATTGTCATTGTTATTGAGCTTTGTGAGTTCTTTATTTATTTGGCTCTGCACTCAGGGATCCCTTCTGGTGTGCTCAGGTGATTTTATGGGTGCCAGAGATCAAACCAGTGTTGGAGACCACAGCGATAGTACATTGGTTAGAGTGCTCGCCTTGCAAATGATAAACCCAGGTTATTTTCTAGCCCACCAGATGGTTCCCTGATCATTAGCAGTGTGTTCATCTTGAAAAATAAAAAATCAAACCCTTGGATTGACTCCATACAAAGCATAGGTTTGCATGGCGTTTTTTTTTTAAATTCTATCATTCAATGCCTTATATGTCTTTGATATTAACCCCTTATCAGATGAGTGTTGAGTATATATTTTTTTCCCATTCCATAGGCCATCTTTGTATCCTGGTCATAGTTTTCTTTGAGGTTAAGAAGCTTCTTAGTTGAATGTAGTCCCATTTGTTTATCTTCACTTCCATTTGCTTGGTCAGTGGTGTTTCAACCTTATGGGTGCCTTTAGTTTCAATGTCATTGAGAATTGTGCCTACATTTCATGTATGTACCTAATGGATTTGGGTCTGGTATTGAGGTTTTAATCCCTTTTGATTTGACTTTTGCACATGGCACCAGTAAAAGTTTGAGTTCCGCTCGGGATGCAAAATGTGTGCTGAAAGTAGACTATAGAACCAAACATTATGGCCACTCAAAACCTCTATTGCAAACTACAACACCCTAAAGGAAAGAGTGAGAAAAGGGGAATGCCGTGCCACAGTGGCAGGGTGGGGTGGCAGCGATGTGGTGTGGGGGTGGGAGGGATACTGGGATCTTTAGTGGTGGAGAATGGGCACTGGTGGAGGGGTAGGTACTCGATCATTGTACGACTGAAACCCAAGCATGAAAGTCTGTAAGTCTACTGTACCTCATGGTGATTCACTAATTAAAAAAATAAGTTTGAGTTCAAATTTTTTACACGTAATTGTCCAGTTTTTCAAGCACCACTTCTTGAAGAGACTTTCCTTACTCCATTTCATATTTCTTGCTCCCTTATCAAAGATCAAATGATCATAATTTTGAGGTACTGTGTCAGGATATTCTACTTAATTCCACTGATATGAGGGTCTGTCTTTATTAATTATCGCTGCTCTCTAGTTCTGTTTAATTACTGCAGCTTTCTAGTACAGTTTGAAGTCACCCATCTACTTTTTCCAAGGATTTCTTTAGCTACTTATGAGGACTTATTGTTCCATATGAAATTCAGGAGTATTTTATTTGAAAAATGCTGTGGGTATACTAATGGGGCCTGCCTTGAATCCGTATGATGCTTTTGGGAGAATATTGTCATTTTGGTGTTGCTAATCCTCCCAATCTATAAGCAGGGGATGTGTCTCCATTTATTCATGTCGTCTTTTATTTCTTGGATATTGGTCGGAGATAGAGGTCTTTAATCTGTTTTTTTTTAATTTTGTGCATGGTGTTAGGAATGTGTATGATTATTATTATTTTTATTGTTATTAGTTTGCCGGTAACTGACTAGTTTTTCAATCACCACTTGTTGAAGAGGCGTTCCTTCCTCCACTTCTTTTTATTTCTTTATTGAAGATTAATTTTCCATATTTCTGAGCATCTATCTCTGGATTCTGATTTCTATTAAATTGATCTGAGAGTCTGTTCTTATTCCAGCACCACACTTTTAACTAATACAGCTGTATAGAAATGGATGAAATTGAGGAAAGTGAGGCACTCTATATTTTTTCCTAGGATTGCTTTGGCTATTTGGTGGGAATTTTCTAGTTGCAGTGTGGCATTTTCTAGTTATAATATTGCTTCCCCTTTAACTCCTTTGATCAGGTCCTGTCATCAGTTTCATTTTTCATTTCATTTCATCATCCTGTTATTCGTCGATTGCCTCAAGCAGGCCCCAGTAACGTCTCCTTCATCCTAGCCCTGAGATTATATTCACGGCTCTTTAGGAGAATGAGACCCATCATTGTTACTGGTATTTGGCATATTTGGTACGCCACGGGGTGGGGGGGGGGAGTTTGCCAGACTCTGCCCTGTGGGCAGGCTACATTTGATAGCCTGCAAGTTTGTCCAAAGTAGGAATGAGATAATAAGATGTCATAAAAAGATGTCCTGATAAGATGTCGCGCAGCTGCAAATGCGGCCGCGCTGTTCCGGGAGCTATATTTTATAGTCTCTGAGTCTTGGCCGTTGATGGGATTACACAGTGCCAGGGGGCCAGGTGGTGGGTGTGACCCCCGCCTACTGGAATTTGGAGGATCTGGGTGGAGGATGCTCGGCTCCAATCCGAGTAGGCTGGGAGATCTTGGCCCCAGAACCCGCATGGATTTGTCCCTCTGCCAGTACCTTCCTGTGTGCGGAGAGTGGTCTCAGCATGGTGGTGGCTGGTCCTGGAGGTTTTCGAAGACCTCCAGCCGAAGTCATCAGTTAAGTCAAACAAAATTAAAAAAGATTTTTGATATGAAAAAAGTACTTTTAAAAATATGAATTCTAATAAAAAATGTGAACAATCCTGTTAACAAAAGCTGTCAGGAATACTTGAAATTGTTTCATTATAGAAGTTACTAGCACAGAGTGAATACATCAGCTTTTTTTTACGTACTGAAGCAACATCCTATTTCAGTTTTACCTTGATCTAGCCACTGGAAGCCTTTCACTGTAGATCAAGTGTGATCCCTTCAATGTGAAGTCCTGGGGGAGGACTCACATGTCTGGTCACTGTCTGCACTTACTCTCTCACCGGAGCTGCAGCTCAGATTAGTGACCACATGTGAGTGGTTGGCAGAATCAAGTCCTCTTGATGTTCTTTATGTAGAGGAGAGAGATGTCATCTGAGCTCCTGAGAATGAACGTCTTCAAGGCAACCAGAGGGACAATGTCTCCTTTCAGTTAACCTTTCGTGACCTGAGAGAATAAGAATTCAAAGAGCAGCCAGGAGAATGGGTGGTTCGGATGCGAGCATTGTTCCTGGAGAATCAGGAGGTGACTTAGTCTCCTCTTGAGGTTCAGGGTGACCGGAAGAGAGAATGTTGGCAGCTCCAGGATGTAGAGAGGTGTGGAACAATGGGGATGGCCTAGTCTGTGGGGTACACTGGCTTCTGGTCCCCCAGAGTCCACCAGGGAGGACCTCACATGCAGAGACAGGGGAACCTGGTCAGTAGCTCGACTGTCCTGCTCCCAAGGCTGCCAGCTACTTTTGATTTGGGCATGTGCTCCAAACCCACAGTGGAGAGTTGGTGGGAAGGCGAGTAAAGGAAGGATAAAGCATAACAACAAATTTTCCCTCCAACACACAGTCCTGAGATGAAAAAGTAGGATTCAGCTGAAGTTACTAGAAAGGCAATTTCTCTCTAATCATAGGGCTCTTCTCTTAGACACAGGAGAATCTCCATAGGAACTTTCATCAAAGGCCAGTTACTTCCTTTGAGGGGCTCTGTGGTCTGGGGAGAAAACTCTCCCCTCCTCTGAGCCCTGAGGGTTGACTATGGGGCCTTCAAGTGCCTCACATCCCTGAGAGGAGAAGTGGAGTCTCTTGAAAGTGAAAGCAAAAGGTGAAGAGAACAAGGAAGCAAAGTCCAGCCCTGACACACACACACACACACACACACACACACACACACACACATACACACAGCATAATGCAGCCTGGACTGTCAGTACCTTCTCCACACAGCAGACAGCACAAGCTTCTTCCCTGATGTCTCCTCTGTAGCTGAGATTCACTCAGGCCTGGCAAGGAAGTTCACTGCCACTGAATTAAAAGCAGACAGGAAACCACTGTGGGGTGGGGAGGCAGAGCCCTGTAGGGTAGGGGCAGGAAATGAAAGAAGTTGCCAGTGGGTTTCCTGCTGAGTTTGCCCTTAAGTTAGGGGACAGGTACTTGAAGACCCTCTCGAACAGTAAGAGGGAGGACAAGTCATAACCGGGAAACTGTTCTGTGTCCTCAGTTTGAGTCTAAGCAGGAACCACAGCTCAGCTCCCAGACTCTGACTTCAGATCTTGGCACTTTTTGCCACAAAGGCCCAGGGGTATCCAGGATTCTTCCTGGTTAGCTTTTCTTTGCTCCTCTAGGTTCCTGATTCTTTGAAGGAGCCCAGGAGGATGTGGGGAAGTGGGTGTGGCCATGACAGGGCTCTGGGCATCAGGCACGGGCCCACTCCAGCCCCTCCCCCTGTCTCTTCTCTCTGTCCTTCCTCCTCACTGTCCTTCTGCAGGACTCAGTGCTCAGGACAGCACAGGAACAACTAATGGACAGAGGGAGTGTTGTCAGCTGAGAGCCACCACTCTGTGCTGTGGGGAAATGCTGTAGGTCTGCTGTGGAGCCTGTAATGGATCAGCCACAGTGGGGGGGCACTCCACGAAGTACTCTGAGATGAGTCTAGTGATGCTCAGAGGAACTATATGTAGAGCCAGAAATTAAATTGGCATCAGCCACATATGGGATCAGAGCCTTAGCTCCTGTTTACTCTTGCTTAGGTCTTTGTTCTTAGTTCTGGAAAAAAAAGTCTTTATGTTGTTTCTCTTGTGCCTGAGCCAGAGAACATTTTCACCAATCACTTAATCACTTAACTTCCCATTAGTCGTCAATTCTCTCGAGCGGGCGCCAGTAATCCATGACATTGGCAACTATCTCGCGATCTGCCTATTGTCTGTCATCTACAAGTTGTTCATTCTACTAATCCTAAATAGGATTGGCAGAACACTAGATGAAGGACAACCATGCGGGCAAACCGGGTTCCGCAAAGGAATCAGCACCATTGACCATATCCACACGATAACTAAGTTCATTGAGGTTTCTCGGGAATTCAAGATGCTGCTTTGTTTAATGTTCATTGATTTAAAGAAGGCCTTTGATTCTGTTGAGATGGAAGTGGTCATTGAAGCCCTAGCCAATCAGGGCATTCAAACCCAATACATCAAGATCCTCCATGAGCTGTATTGTGGATTCACTACCAGGATCTCACCATTCTACAAAGAAGTGATTTTCACCAATAGTGAATTCGAATTCCTCTGTCACTACAGCCTGCCAGTAGTATCCTCCCTCCAGTCTTTTTTGATATGTGACACTCTCAGTAGTGGGAGATGATATTGTGATATTGTAATATTGTTTTTGTTTTCTTTACATTTATTTATTTATTTTTATTAGTGAAACACCATGAGGTAGTTATTGACTTACAAATTTTTGTGCTTGGGTTTCAGTTATACAATGATCAAGTACCCTTCCCTCCACCAGCGCCCATCTCCACTACCATGGGTCCCAGCGAACCTCCCACCACCCAAACCCCCATCCCACCCTGCCTCTGGGGCAGGGCATTCCATTTTGTTTTCTCTCTCTCCTTTTGGGTCCTGTGGTTTACAAGAGAAGCATTGAGTGCAATCATGTTTGGTCTATAGTCTACTTTCACCATGCTTCTCCTATCCTGGGAGGATCCTCCCAACACCCTTTATTTGGTGCTCCCTTCTCTATCTGAGTTTCCTTTTCCCCTAGCACATGTGGCTGGCCTCCAAGTCATGGAGCAAAATTCCTGGTACTAACGTCGGCCACTTCTTTGTGTTAGTCTCCTATTTTGTTACTTTATGTTCCCCAGATGAATGCAATCTTTCTGTGTCTATCCCATTCTTTCTGACTCATTTCGCTTAACATGATACTTTCCATGTTGTACCACTTGTATGGTTTTGATTTTCTTTTTGATAAAAGGTCACAAAGAACACTTTTTCCTAAGTGTGTTGGCTGACCACATGAACACTTGAGGGGAATGTCTATTAATCATCTTCCCCTATTTTTGATGGGATGATTTATTGTCTTTGTTATTGAGCTTTGTGTATTCTTTATTTATCTGGCTCTGCACTCAGCAAACCCTACTGGTGGGCTCAACGGGTGCAGGATATCAAACCAGTGTTGGAGACCACAGCAATAGTACATTGGTTAGAGTGCTCGCCTTGCAAATGATCAACCCAGGTTCTTTACCAGCCTACCAAATTGTTCTCTGATCATCATCCGAATATTCACCTTGAGAAATAAACAATCAAACCGTTGGATTGACTCCATACAAAGCATAGGTTTGCGTGGCATTTTTCTTTTAAAATTCTACCATTCAATGCCTTATATGTCTTTAATATTAACCCCTTATCAGATGAGTGTTGAGTAAATACTTTTTCCCATTCCATAGGCCATCTTTGTATCTTGGACATAGTTTTCTTTGAGGTGCAGGAGCTTCTTAGTTGAATGTAGTCCCATTTGTTTATCCTCACTTCCACTTGCTTGGTCAGTGGTGTTTCAACCTTATGGATGCTTTAGTTTCAATGTCATTGAGAATTCTGCCTACATTTCCTGTATGTACCTAATGAATTCAGGTCTGGTATTGAGGTTTTAATCCCTTTTGATTTGACGTTTGCACATGGCATGAAAGAAAGTTTGAGTTCCGCTCGGAATTCAAGATGCGTGCTGAAAGTAGACTATAGACCGAACACGATGGCCACTCAAAACCTCTATTGCAAACTACAATACCCTAAAGGAAAGAGTGAGCAAAAGGGAATTCCCTGCCACAGAGATGTGGTGGTGTGTGGGGGGGATAGGGTGGGAGGTGTGAGGGCTACTGGAATCATTGGTGGTGGAGAATGGGCACTGGTTGAGGGATGGGTACTCGATCATTGTATGATTGAAACCCAAGCACAAAAGTCTGTAAGTCTACAACTGTACCTCATGGTGTTTCACTAATTAAAAAAAGTTTGAGTTCAAATTTTTTACATGTAGCTGTCCAGTTTTTCAAGCACCACTTGTTGAAGAGACTTTCCTTATTCCATTTCATATTTCTTGCTCCTTTATCAATGATCAAGTGATCATAATTTTGAGGCACTGTGTCAGGATATTCTACTCAATTCCATTGATCTGAGGGCCTGTCTTTATTAATTACCACTGCTTTCTAGTTCTGTTTAATTACTACAGCTTTCTAGTACAGTTTGAAGTCACCCATCTACTTTATCCCAAGTATTTCTTTATCTGTTTATGGGGACTTATTGTTCCATATGAAATTCAGGAGTTTTTTATTTGAAAATTGCTGTGGGTATACTAATGGGGACTGCGTTGAATCTGTATGATGCTTTGGGGGAAGATTGTCATTTTGGTGATGCTAATCCTCCCAATCCATAAGCAGGGCATGTGTCTCCATTTCTTCATGTCGTCTTTTATCTCTTGAAGTAGTGTTCTGTAGTTTTCTTTGTAAAGGTTTTTCACTGCTATAGTTAAACTGATTCTGAGGTATTTGACTTTCAGAGACACTATTGTGAACAGAATTTTTTTGTTAAATATCTCACTTCTATTTCATTATTTGTATATAGAAAAGTCATGGACTTTTGTATATTGATTTTGTAACCTGATAAAGTATAGGATAACACTGTTTTGTTCTCCCTCAGGTTGCTTACATTTATCAGGTCACATCCATCCCGGGGCACTGAACTTTTATTATAAATTAATATTGCCTTTCTCCTCTCCTTATGTCTTTTGAATAGTTTACCTTAAAGCAATGTCCTTTCTGTATGGGCACAGGAAGACAGTTAATATTATAATTTGTAACTTGGGAGTTGATTGACTCCAAATAATATTTACCCCTGAGAATCTGCTGTCTTGACTCAGTTGCCCTTAGTTCCTAGCACCCCAAAAGCAGGGTCCCAACGAGGAACTGAATGGACCCAGGGAAAGCTGTGAGCTACCCTGGCATCGAAATGGGCCAGGCCAAAGCGCCACAATACTCAACTATAAGTTGAGGACATGATCATGGACAAATGCTGTCATGATCCAAAAGTAATGACAAGACTAGGACCCTGCTGGGGCTAGGAAGATTAACCTGGCCTGATGACTGTGGAATGTATAGTGAGATGTTCTGAGAAAGAACCAAACTAAGTTTTTATCTCTTAATGTGCTCATACAGAATGAAATTGCTAGAACTATTAGAAGTAGATTTATTACAACTATTTAAGTAGATTATTAACTGAGGGAAGAACACATCCTTGTTGGGATCCCACCTTTGAGCGGATCTCCTAGAAATCTAGAGTAATCTCTTTAGAAGAGATTTTATCCTTGAGTTAATCTCCTGGAGGAGTGGTCTTACCTCACTTTGTTGATTTGTTAATGTTCAACCCACCTTTGCGTCACCCCTTAAGTGATTGCTATATAAACTAAGACTGTAGGCCCAGGTGGGAGAGATCCAGAGTCACAGTGAGAGGGACTCAAGCTTGAGAGAGAGAACAGCCGTCCTGATCCAGGCCACACACAAGGCTCAAGAGCACCGAACACGGTGGGTTAGAAAGAGCTGTCCAGAGAGGCTGTGAACACACAACCTTCTGCGTGCTAAGATTTTACGTTAAAACCCTATAAAAGTCTATGGCTTCTAGGAACTCTCTCTCTCTCTTTTTTTTTTCTTTGATGATAGAGCTTAAAAAGTATTGAGTCACCATGAATGAAGAAATTTAGTGATGTTTGGAGAAAGAGCTGTATTGGCAACAAGTCACCATGTGGCAGATTTACAAGCCTTACAAGCAGCAATCTTACCTTTAAGGTCACAAGAAGAGGTTTTTTGTTTGATTGGTTTGGGTGTTTTTCTGGCTTTTATGTTTTTGGCCACACAATGCAGAGTTCAGAGTTTACTCCTTGCTGCAGTCAGTCCATTTTCTTCTATGAGAAATCGTAGAATATAATATAATTATAGAATAGAATATAGTCGTAGAATAGAATAGAATAGAATATTGAGACAGAAATAAGAAATAAGACTATTCTGTCTCTAACTAAAATCTGTAATATCTGTATCAGAAGGAAAATAGACAAAATCATAGATTGAGATTAAAGACCTATAATTTTACCCAGGTCACAATCACATGATAATCCTATGGATTTTAAATATAAACTCTAATTTCTTATAATAGATAATAATATTTTATGGAAATTAGTAACACACAATAAATCTTTGATCAACATACATGAAAACTGCGTGATCACAGTTGAAAATAACAGGAAAATAACATGATAAACTTAAGTGTGATCCTGAGTGTATAAAGCAATTTTCAAAATTAATGTAACAGTGGAATGTTTTGTGCTTTTTTTTTTTAGGGAGTGGCAATCCCACTGCTGGCGATACTCAGGGGTTACTTCTGACTGAAAACTCAGGAAATACTGGTGATGCTCAGGGGACCATATAGGATGCTTGAGATCAAACCTGGGTTGACCACGTGCAAGGCAAGAGTCCTAACTTCTTTACTATCACCTTAGCCCCTAGAATGTTAATGTCTCTAGTTACCACTTGGAAAGTGTCAGTCACTCACTGTTTTATATACAAGGAGTTGAACTGATTTCCCACTAACTTAAATTTCCTATGCAGAAATATTTCCTGTACTGGATGTTCTCGATGTTCCTTTATCCACTTTTCCCATCTGGCTCTCTCCCTGAAAAACTGACCGCTGTGGACACATCACCCCGGCCCTCTTCCCTATCTCTCTCTGCTATTTCAACTAATGGGAAGCAGAGGAGAAGGCCCTGGGGCACAAAGCAACTGAGTAGCAGTGTGTAGTAGACATGGCCCTCCCAAGCTGACTGGCAGGCTCTGCTTTCCTCTCCCCTGTCACACTCTCCCACCCTCACAGCGCTCTCTACCTGCCACTTGAGGCACAGGCCAATGACGTTTGTGTACCCGTTTCTGCCTTGGGTGCTGGACTATTCCTTGTTCTCTACCCTACTTCTCATCTTTATAAATTATCCCTCAATTAAAATCCCTACAACTTGTCCTCATGATGAGCCTGATGAAAAAATGAGTTGGGTTTCAGTTGACATTACCTAAATGATGGAGAAAATTCAAAGTGCCAATCTGAAAAAAATGAAGAAATGTAAACCATGCCAAAGAAATACAATAGTGGGTAAGGTTCTTACCTTGATCTGGGCTGACCCAGCTTTGATTCCCTGAACTACATATGGTCTCGCTAAGTACCACCAGGAATGATCATTGAGCATGCATGGAACATGCATGCTGAAAGTAGACTATGGACTGAACATGATTGCCAATCAATACCTCTATTGCAAACCACAATACACAAAAGGAGAGAACAAAAGGGAATGCCCTGCCACAGAGGGGGGGGGGGGTGGGATGGCAGAGGGCAATGGGAGTGTGGTGGGAGGGATACTGGGATACCAATGGGTGGTGGAGAATGGGCACGGGTGGCGGGATGGGTACTCGATCATTGTATAACTGAAACCCAGGCACAAACATTTGCAAGTCTACAACTGTACTTCAATGTAGGATAACATTGATTTTGTCCTTTCTCCCTTGCCACAAGGAGGTTAGTTTTATCAGGTTACACCCATCACAGTACTCCCGAGTCCCTACCATTCCTTTGTTTAACTGTAACCTCTTTTATATACTCTCCTCCCCAAGCAGTTAATCAGCTTTTCCCCCTAATCAGACTTTGTTAATTTGTAAGGTCAGATCCTTCTAGGACACTGAACTTTTATTGTAAGCTAATATTGCCATTCTCCTCTCTTTATATCAATTGAATAGTTTACTTTAAAGCAATGCCCTTTTTGGTGTTGGGAGGATCCTCCCAGGAGGGGAGATGCATGTTGAGAGTAGACAATAGACCGAACATGATTGCCACACAATGCCTCTTTTGCAAACCACAGAACCCAAAAGGAGAGAGAGAACAAAAGGGAATACCCTACCACAGAGGCAGGGTGTGATTGGGAAAGTGTTGAATGGGAGGGATAGTGGGATCAGTGGTGGTGGAGAATGGGCACTGGTGGAGCGATGGGTACTCGAACATTGTATAATTGAAACCCAAGCACAAAAATTAGTAAGTCTACAACTGTACCTCAGGGTGTTTCACTAATAATTTTTTTTTTAAAAAAAGCAATGCCCTTTTTATATGGATACAGAAAGACAGTTAATATTATGCTTTTGTGACGTGGAATTGAATTTGCTTCGAATATTACTCACTCCAGGGCATGTGCTTTCTCGACTTAAGCCTCCGTTGCTCTTAGTTCCTAGCACCCCAAAAGCAGAGTTCGATGAGGGACTGAACGGATCCAGAGCAAGTTGTGAGCTACCCTCACACTGAAATGGGCCAGGCCAAAGTGCCATGATTCTTAACTATAAGTTAAGGCTTGATGATGGACAGATGCTGTCATGATCCAAAAGTAACGATGAGACTATGACCCTGCTAGGGACAGGAAAGACTAATCTGGCCTGAGCACTGTAGTCTGAGATCTAGATGACTGCCCAGGAGAGCAATTCTATAATCTTAATGTATCTCTTACTATGTTCACATAAAAGGATTAAAATTATGAATGCCTATACATTTCTTGGACAAGGAGAGGAGAATCACCCACGGGATTCCATTGTTGATGGGACATTCTGCCATATGAGAATCTTTCCTAGAAGCGGCTTCCCCTGAGGGAAAGAACTTTACCCCTATTGAGTGCGACCACACCTATGTGTAAGTCCCAACCCCTCACGCGTGGAGATTTAACTAGATGGTAAGAGGGGGCTGTGGATCCAGATTTGAGAGCCAGGTCAGAAGGAGAAAGGGGATCCAGTATCCAGAGCCAGGAGGAGAAAGAAGGGGGATCAAGAAGGAGAGTGAAGTAGCTTGGTGGGGGAGAAGCAGAGAAAGAGATAGGAGAGAGAGAGAGAGAGAGAGAGAGAGAGAGAGAGAGAGAGAGAGAGAGAGAGAGAGAGAGGTGAATGGAGATGAGATTGGAATAAACTGCAACTGACACCAACCAACCTGGCCCTCCTTTCCTTCCTTTGCCTGACCATCACCATTGACCTCCCTGAGTTGGGGGAAGTGGTGTGAAACTACCGAAATGGGCGACAGGAGAGATAAAATGTTGCTGCTGTGTGCGCCTTTTTGTGTTTACACACCTCATGGTGTTTCACTAATAATAAATAAATAAATAAATAAACACTTTTTAAAGTCCCTTAATTAAAATCCCTATTATTTGTCCTAATCACCAGTCTGACTCAAAAATAAGTTGAGTTTTAGTTGATATTACCAACGCTATGGAAATATTCTAAGTGTCAATGTGAAGAAACTTAAAAAAATTTAAATCACTTGCAGCACTTTCCATAATAATCACTTCCCTTTCTTGCATTACACTGATCACTTGACTTCCCGTTAATCGTCTATTAGCTCAAGAAGGCGCCAATAACATCTCCATTTGTCCCTGTCACGTGCTAGTGTGGCCCAATAGCATCTGTTCACTCTAGGAACATGAAGAGCCTCAAACCGATCTTTCATGATCTTGATGAAGAAGTCTGACCATCTGGTAGGTGGGCAGCCACGTGGTCTTTTGACATCCCGTGGAATCCAGTAGGTAACAGCTCTAGTCCAGCAGTCATCTTTAAATCTCATTACATGACCAGCCCATCTGATTTTTGACACCTTGGCAAAAGAGACAGCAAACGAGACAGCGTCCCTGAATCTTGATCGCTGACGGATGTCGGAACTCCGGATTTTTTCCTCTCATTTGAGTGAAACGTGATATTCCAAGCATAGCTCTTTCAATTTCTCTTTGGGAGACCCGAATACCGTTCTCATCCTGTTTGCATAGGGCCCAGGTCTCTGAGGCATATGTTAATTCAGGAAGAACAGTGAAATCAAAGAGATGTGCCCAGAGCCGGAGGTTCTTCGTCCTCTTAGCTATTTCTTCGACGCTCTTGAAGGCGTTCCAAGCCGCTCTCTACCTCCTGTGCAACTCGGGTGCAAGGTCATTTGACATGTTGACCTCTCGACCTAGGTACACATAACTGTTGCATTTGGAGATGGTCATTCCGTTGAGAGTGAATGGGGCATCAGGAACAAGGCTGTTTCTCATAAACATTGTCTTCATAAGATTCAGCTGTAGTCCTACCTTTCCACATTCACAGTCGAAGTTGGCCAGCATTTGTGCCACTTGGCTGATGTTTGGTGTTATTAAAACAATGTCATCAGCATAGCGGAGGTGGTGTAGTTGCCAACCATCTATCTTCACTCCCATTTCTTCCCATTCCAGTCGTCACATGATGTTCTCGAGGGTGGCACTGAAGAGTTTCGGTGAAATGGTATCACCCTGCCTAACCCCTCTCTTGACATCGATGATTACTTCTTGTAGAATGGTGAGATCTTGGTAGTGAACCCGCAATACAGTTCACGGAGGATCTTGATGTATTGAGCTTGAATGCCCTGATTGGCTAGGACTTCAATGACCACTTCCATCTCAACAGAATCAAAGGTCTTCTTTAAATCAATGAACGTTAGACAGAGCGGCATCTTGAACTCCTGAGAAACCTCAATGAGCTTGGTTATCGTGTGGATATGGTCGATGGTGCTGAATCCTTTGCGGATCCCGGCTTGCTCGCAATGTCGTCCTTCATCTAGTGTTCTGCCAATCCTATTTAGGATGACTCGAGTGAACAACTTGTAGATGACAGACAATAGGCAGATCGGGCGATAGTTGCCAAGACTGACGCACGACTGAAGACCCACAGAACAAGGTAAGCGGAACTCTCTGAGACCTTGGACTCCAGGCTCAATGGGCCCAGGGACAGAGATTCTCTGCTTGCTTCCACCAACCACAGATGATAAAGGGATTATAATCAGGAGCCCCACCCTACCCTGCTCTGTCTGCTTCCACCAACCACCAGACACATCATAAGATACTAAGTACCCATCTTCCGGAATTGCCATACCATATTTGATAGGGTTCAAATGTGGTAACACCTATGAGGGCGATTAGAGGTCGCCCCAAAAGCCTCTATCCCTCTCAGAAAGACTGGCAAGCTACAGAGAGTATTCCACCCGCACAGCAGAGCCTGGCAAGCTATCCATTGTGTATTCGATATGCCCAAACCAGTAATTACAATGGGACTCATTCACCTGACCCTGAAGGCTTCATTACACTGAGAGTTAAATAAAATATTAATAGGGGATTCTTAAATCAACATACCTTGAAAGCGCTTTAATTTTTTTCTGAAAGTAAAGTAGCATGGCAGGGATAAATTAGCTTTACTAAAGTAAAGCTCAGAGACATTGCACACTGTATGCACATCCAAAGAAACATCCTGTGGTGTTTCCATATCGATAGCTGAATTCCTAGAATAAGCAGAGATCAGAGATTGCTTCAGTGGCTCATTCCATCCATGTCTTTATGCCCATGCCCCTCCCCTGCCCACACTGATGATATGGGGCACTCACGACTCAAGGTCTCTTTTATATCCTGTAGAGAAACAAAAGTAAAGGTGTGTGTAGGGATATCTGAACTTCATGGAGAATGGCATGTGGGGAAGTTCTCAATAAACAATCTTTCATATATGTAAGGTACGGGATTTCAAGGGAGGGAACGAACCAAGATTTCAGTGTACAGTGTAAGTTCATTCCAGTTGAGACACACCACTGAACCCCTATCTGTAGACACTGAATGGATTTCAAATAGGATGGTGCTCACCTAAGTCCTTTGGTGCTTCACATTACTGTCTCTTTATCAAACTCTCAGCCATCTGTCTTCCTCACAGGAGTCTGTGGGGAACTTTGGTGTCTGTAAATGCATCAACCTATGGCATTTGACAAAGGGATCAGAAGGATTCCCAGGGTACTACTTGCTTTTAATGATGTGATTTCCTTAGATTGAGTTTGTATTGGACACTACTTATCATAAAAGGTCTGAGTCCTGAGTCTATGCAGAATCTCTGTGGCTGAGATGCTTACGTGTTGATAGCAGGTACCACACGATGGTGGGACAGTCGTACTCTAGTCATAAACTATGAGATCACCTCAAGTTCTGTTATGCAACTAGAAAAAACTCCAGGCAGCAGATGATACAAGATGCAGGAGCAAGGTGTCCTGTCAATCAGACAAGTGCAAAATTTAATAAAATACACATGACCAAAAGTTTGTATGTTTGATCCAGAGTGAGAGTGCATAGCAGCAAACAGTAAATGGCTCTGGGCATATTTTTGTGTGAAGAACTTCAGAAGGGTAATGAGCTCAAGAGATGAGGCCCAAGGATGGAAGCAGGTGAAGGTGACTTACCAGTCAAAGCCAGGGGGCAGGGGATGCAGAAACTATAAAACCCAGCTCCCGGAAGAGAACAGTGCAGAGTCTCCTGCACCTGTGCCTGGCTGTCCTTGCCCGGGCCCCTTGTACGGGGAAAGGTTGAGTTTTCCTCCCCACCTCGAACAGAGCTCCAGCAGCCAAAGACCTCCAGAACCAGCCACCACCATGCTGAGACCACTCTCCACACTCATGAAGGTACCGGCAGAGGAACAAAGGCACGCAGGTCTTGGGGCAGAGATCTCCAAGCCTGTTCGGATCAGGGGCTGAGTATCCTCCACCCAGATCCTCCACCTTCCAGTGGGCAGGGGTCACACCCACCATCTGACCCCCAGCACCATGTAATCCCATCAACAGCCAAGAAATATCATGAAAATACAAAATTATTTCAGAATTGGTTCTGCAAATTCAGTGTGCAGATATCAACTTTGTACTATTTCCATCATTGAAGAACTGTCAAAACCCTGTTTTACTCTGGATATGGCAAACCACCTGCGATGTATTCAATATGCCAAACAAAGTAACAACAAAATCTCCAATGGAGATGTTATTGGGCCCGCTCGAGCAAATCGATGAACAACAGGAGGGCCTTTTACCTTTTACCTTTACCTTGTCTCTATGTGAAGCATCTCACTCGAAGTCAGTTGTGATGTTTCCATTACCTTTCACTGGGCAGGACCGTCTAGGTTGGTCACTGTCTGCACTGACGCTCTCATTCAGGGCTGCATCTCAGATTATTCACCAATATGGCAATGATCACAGGAGTCTCTACCCTTCTCATGCTTTTGCTGATATAATTGCAGCTTTCCTTATTCCTTCCCACTGAGTTCATATGGTACCAAACAAGCAGAGAGAACCCGAACCTCCTGAGCTCCTGTCACCCTGCTCACTGGCCTGTCAGGTTATCTTGGAACTTCAAGATCTGAAATCATGGAGAGGGAAGGAGAGGAGACACGCTATGCAAAACATGCACTGCGATAACTATATCTAGCTTTATTCCATTATTGTGCACACTCATTTTCTTTTGTGTTACTGCCTAAATGTACATTACTTGAACACAGTTTTTATGCAATACAAATCTTTGAGATGACATTCTAGATATAGGTAAATAGCCGGGAAGAAAGAAGATCCAATTTCTTGGATTCATCAAGAACTTCCCATGCTGGTTTAACTAGGAGGAGGCTTTTCCTTTTTCTCGAACATTTCAGGAAGTCTGGAGCAAAGAAAAACATGAATAAGCCTCAAAATAAGGTCTGAGAGCATGAGAGAAGGAGGCCTTTGGGAAGGTGTAGATTTGAGAACCAAGAGTAGCATTGTAGAAGGATATGATCCCAGCGTCACAGTCTAGAAAAATCCCTATAACTTCAGGCCGATTCCTCAGAAGAATGAAGGTTGGGGGAAAAGTAAGGGCCGAACAACCCTTGCCCTTTCTCTGTCTGATGGCCCAGAATCCAGACTGAGGCTCTCGTACTATGTCAATGTCCCTTGGCGCATTTTCCAGACAAACGCCCACAGCCCCCTCTGCTCCTGCTCCCATCTCCACTTCAAAGTAATGTCTTCCTGAGGTGAAGCGCTCATGGCCCAGCATGCAGATGATGTCATTCCATCTTTCAGAAGTTTGAGATTCCATTAAGTATCGTGGGTAAATTGTAGTTTTCTCTTCATTTAATCGAATCAATAACTTTTGATTTCTGATATCTGGATCAGGAGACACATTGACTGGAAAAAGAGAAAAAAAGACAAAAAACTTGATTTGGTTTTTTTCTTTCTTTTTTTTTTTTTTTTTTTTGAGGCGAGGCCACACCAGGCAGTGCCAGGGCTTACTACTGTGCTTAGGAATCACTGCTGGCAGTGTACTATTTGGGATGCTTGGAATTCCGTGGTGTGCCAGGCAAGCACTCTATCATTGTACTATGTTCCAGCTTCAAAAAACTTGCTTTGTATGTTTGTTTTTTATTTGGAAGCCATGTTCAGTGGTACTCAGGGCTTAGAGATTACTCCGGGTGGGCTGGCGGGAACAAATTATGGGTACTCTATCCCGATCTCTGCTCCACTAGACTTGCTTGTTCTTCTTTTTTTCTTCTTCTTCTTCTTTTTTTTTTTTTTTTGGATCACAACCTATTATGCTCAGGGGTTACTCCTGGCTCTGTGCTCACAAAAGAATCCTGGCTGTGCTCGGGGCACCAGGGGGGATTCCTGAGATCAAAACTGGGTTGACTGCGAGCAAGGCAAATAGCCTACCCCCAGATTTAAATCTGACCCCCAGATTTATTTTTTAAAGGAAAAAACCTTTTTTATTTATTCATTGCAGTTTATTGAGCTAAGGATAACAGCTTTGGGTATTCAATGCTTAACTCCAAACCCACCACTACTGTCAGTGTTCTTCCTAACATGTGTTAATATTTAGAATATTTTATAAAATAAAGCTAGTCTATTTCATACCAAAGTTCTGTTCTTATTATCTAAGAATCATTTTGAGTTTCAGTTTGCAAAATCCGTGTAATCTCTATGTGTGTCACTAGAGACTATTGGGAAAGACTGAGTGAACTAAATAAAATTTTTATTAAAATGTCTCATTAATAGGAAGTACCTGAGTAATAATAGTTATTTCTCATTAATGGAAACTCCGTGAGTAATAAAAGTACCTAGTAATATATAACCATCATCCTTATCTCTAGCTTATAAAACCTAAGAATATAATCAATCAGAATTTACATGGGCTCTGTCATTTCCAAAACCCATTATCTTCTTGAGAAATTATGGAATATTGAAACAGAAATAAGACTATTCCATCTCTAACTAGCAACTACAAATTCTGCATCAGAAAATTTAAAAAAGACAACTAATAACATAGATTGTGATTAAAGACCTAGAATTCTCCCAGGACACAAACATATATAGTTCCATGGATATTAGAGCTTACTCTAATCTCTTATGTTAAATAACAGTATTCTATAAAAATTATCAAAATTTAATAAACCTAGGGTCAATATACATGAAAGCTACATGATCATCCTTGACAAAAATAGAAAAATATATGATAAACTTAAGTGTGTCTTTGAATGTAAAATCAAAAATTTAAAGTTAAATGTATCAATAGAATATTTTGTTTCATGGTTTTTGGGGGCCACACCCGGCAATGCTCAGGGGTGACTCCTGGCTCTAACTCAGCACTTACTTCTGATTGCACTTAGGGGACCTGGTGATCGAACCTAGGACTGTGTACAAGACAAACATCAAACCAGGTATTATGACTCTGAGCACTAGGATGTTAATCACTCTTGTAACCACTCAAAAAAAAATCAACCACTCACTGTGTTACCAAGTTAAGCACAAGGAGTTGGATTTTTTTCCAGGTAACTTAAATCCGCTCTGTGGAAATACTTCCTGTACTGGATGTTCTCAGTGTTCCTCAAATCCCTGCTTGTCTTTATCCACTTTTCCCACTTGTCTCTCTTCCTGAACGATGGACCTCTGTGAACACATCACCTGGGCTCTCTTTCCTATCTCTCTCTACCTATTTCGAGGGACTGCATGGAACCAGGGCAAGAAGGAAGCTATGTGCTACCCTGGCATCGAGTTAGACCTGGCAAATCAACCAACTTGGCCCTTCTTTCCTCCTTCCGTCTGTCCCATGACAGGGTCCGCCCCGGTTGAACGAGTGTCCTGGACCCACCCCTAACACTGGCGGCTAGGGGAAGAGCCGTTGGTGCCTGTCCATGGCTTTCCCCTGGAGATATTATACATCTGGTATCCCTGGAGCAAGCATGAACTACCAACTAAAGGTAAGGATAGCGTTTGGTGCACCCCAACTCTAGAAAGTGAGTGGGAGAATAGGAATATTTAGTGTGCTGGGTTGATAGCACAGTGAGTAGTGCATTTGCCTTGCACAGGGCCATCCTGGGTCTGATTCCTCCATCCCTATCAGAGAGCTCAGCAAGTTACAGAGAGTATCCTTCCCAAACTGCAGAACCTGGAGAGCTCCCTGTGGTGTATTCATATGCCAAAAACAGTAACATCATCAGGGAGGTGCAGATCAAAACAACAATGAGATATCATCTCACACCACAGAGACTTGCCGACATCCAAAAAAACAAAAGCAAACATTGGTGTGAATGTGGAGAGTAAGGGACACTCCTTCACTGCTGGTGGGAATGCCGACTGGTTCAGCCCTTTTGGAAAACAGTTATGACAATTCTCACAAAATTAGAAATTGAGCTCCCATTTGACCCAGCAATACCACTCCTGGGAGTATACCCCAGAGAGGCAAAAAGTACAGTGGAAATGACATCGGCACTTGTATGTTCATACTGCACATACATCACAATAGCCAAAATCTGGAAAAAACCCAAGTGCCTAAGATCAGATGCCTGGTTAAAGAAACTTTGTTACATATACACAATGGAATACTATGCAGCTGTTAGAAAAGATGAAGTCATGAAATTTGCACACAAGTGGTTCTACGTGGAAAGTGTCATGCTAAGTGAAATGAGTCAAAAAGAGAGGAACAGACATAGAAAGTCTGCACTCATCTGGTGAATAAAAAGTAACAGAAGTAACAGAATGGGAGACGAACACCCAAGAATAGTTGATTAATAGTACCAGGAGGTCTGCTCCTCAGGTTGGAAGCTGGCAGCAGATGTTTGTGAAAAGGCAACTTAGATAGAGAAGGGAACACCAAGTAAAGAGTGTTTGGAGGACAACCCCCAAGATGCGAGATGCGTGCTGAAAGTAGACTTTAGACCAAACACGATGGTCAGTCAATACCTCTATTGCAAACCACAACATCCTAAGGAAAAGATAGATCCAAAGGGAATGTCCTGGCACAGAGGTGGGGCAGGGTGGGGTAGATGGTTTGGGGGGCTGGGAGGCCTACTGGGATCATTGGTGGTGCAGAATGGGCACTGGTGAGGGATGGGTACTCAATCATTGTATAACTGAAACCCAAGCACGAAAGTTTGTAAGTGTACAACTGTACATCATGGAGTTTCACTAATAAAAAAAATTGAAAAAAAAAAACCAGAAAGAGTAACAAGTCTGACAATGGAGACGTTACTGGTGCCCGCTCAACAAATCGATGAACAACAAAATGACAGTGCTACAGTGCTGCAAGGCTCTGCTTATGTCAACTAACTGGAAGCTGAGGAGAAGGCTCTGGGGCACGAAGCAACTAAGCAGCATTGTGAAGGACATATGTCCCTCCCTTGCTGACTGGCAGGCTCTGCATTCCTCTCCCCTGTCACACTCTCCCACCCTCACAGCGCCTTCTACCTGCCACTTAAGGCCCAGGCCAATGATGGTTGTGTACCCATTCCTGCCTTGGGTGCTGGACTATTCCTAGTTCTCTACCCTACTTCTCATCTTTAAAATAATCCCTTTAGTTGTTGCGAGGTTCCTCTCAGGATGGAAAATGTGTGATGAGAGTAGACTATAGACCGGAGAGTATTGCTACTCAACGTCTCTTTTGCAAACCACAGCACTCAAAAGGAGAGAGATAACAAAAGAGAATGCCCTGCCATAGAGGTAGGGTGGGATGGGGGGATGAATGTGGGAGGGATACTGGGACTGGTGGTGGTGGAGAATGGGCACTGGTGGAGGGATGGGTATTCGATCATTGTATAACTGAAACCCAAGCACAAAAATTTTTAAGTCTACAACTGCACCTCATGGTGTTTCACTAATAAAAATTTAAGGAAAAAAATAAATAAAATAATCCCTTTATTATAAGGATTCTTTTCAACCAGTTCTTATCATTAGTCTGAGTCACAAATGAGTTCGATTTCAGTTGCTATTACCTAAACGATTGGGAAAATTCCAACCTGTCAATTTGAAGGAAGTTAAAAAGATATTAAATAGTGCCAGTGAGTTACAGTACTAAGATGCTTGCCTCAAACTGGGCTGTCTGAGGTTGGATTCCGTGTACCACATATGGTTCACTGAGCACTATTAGGAGTGATCATTGAACATAAAGCAAGGGAGAACCCAAAGGCAAAGTCAGATGCCAATTCATAATTTATTTTTTAAACCTAAATAAATATATATAACTTTTAAAAAAAACTATAAATTGTACCATATACACTATTTTCTTTGATGATAATAGAAGGTGCTTAAAGATAAATCATTGAGAGATTAATTCAACCCTTTAAAATATTTAGAAATAGAAGACTTTTTTAATTATATTATGAACATTTGCAAAATTGAATAACAATTATACATGCGAAAGTACACACTGTGCTAAGGCAGAATTTTGTGGGAGGGACTACAAAATAGGTTCAAGGGCCCAGTCATTCCAGTCCAACTGGACCAGCTGATCAGTACAAGGCCCTAGGGTGCCATAAAGGGGAGCTTCAGCCTTGGGACTACCTAGATATTCTGAACATGAAGCATGCACTCAGCCCATTGAACTTTCTCTCTGTTCCTTAGATTAAGTTTGATTTTAGAGTAAAGTATTTTTTTTTAAAAAGCTTTCTCTTTCCTAAACTTTTGGGTTTCATAAGATATTACAGAAACATAGAAAATAATGATTAAAGAGAATTATAGACGGAGAAATCTCAGCTTTGGGATTAGTAAAATGTGTTACTGGGTTATGATCCTTATATCACTTGCACCCCTATAATAATCACCTAACATTATTGCATTACACTGAGAGTTAAATAAAATATTAACAAGGAATTCTTTGTTTTTTTTATTTTATTGAATCACCATTAGATAGTTACAAGCTTTCATGTTGGGGTAACAATCAAACAATGATCAAACACCCATCCTTCCACTAGTGCACATAACCCACCACCAATATCCCCACTATACTCCCCTTTCGCACCCTCCCCCTGCCTCCATGGCAGACATGACTCCCTCCTCCAACCATTTTTTTTTAGTGATCCCTTCTCTTCTCCAGCTGCTCATGAGGCAGGCTTCCAGCTATGGAACAATCTATCTGTCCCTTATATCTACTATTCTTAGATCTCAGCCTCATGTTATGTTGTTTTATACTTCAAAAATGACTGCAGTCCTTCTATAAAAAGGGATTCTTAAATAAACATACCTTGATGGCACTTTAAAATTTTTCTCACACTTAACTGAAGCTCAGAGACACTGCTCACAGTATGCAGTTCCAAAGAAACATCCTCTGGTGTTTCTAGATTGATAGCTGAGACCCTAGAATAAACAGTGAAAAGAAGTTTCTTCAGTGGCTCCTTCCATCCATGTCTCTATGCCCATGCCCCTCCCCTGCCCACACTCTTTCTGTTTGAGTACACGGAGCTTAGGTTTATCGGAATCGCACTCATCACAGTGCTCCCGAGTCACTCCCATTACTTTGTCTGTAACCTCTTCTATGCTCTCTTCCCCAACCAATTTGTAAGGTCTCATCCTTCTTAGACACTGAAGCTGTACTGTAAGTTAATATTGTTTTTCTCCTCTCCTTATGTCTTTGAGCAGTTTACTTTAATGCAATGTCCTTTTGTATGGATACAGGAAAACAATTTATTAATATGCTCAGTAATTTAGGAATTGATTGGCTTTGAATATTATTCACTCCTGGGCATCTGCCTTCTCAACTTAAGCCTCAGTTGCCCTCACTTCCTAGCACCCCAAGGGCAGGGTCCCGACGTGGGACTGGATGGAACCAGGGCAAACCGGTAAGTTATGTGCTACCCTGGCATCGCGATGGGCCAGGCCAAGGTGCCACGATTCTTAACTATAAGTTAAGAGGTTGGTCATAGGCAAATGATGTCATGATCCAATAGAAACGACGAGACTAGGGCCCTGCTGCTAGGAATAGGAAAGATATCTGGCCTGAGCACTGCAGTCTGAGATCGAGATGGCCCTAGGAGAGCAATTCTATAAGCCCAAAGTATTTCTTACTGTGTCCATACAAAATGATTAATATTATGTATGCTTATATGTTGGTTGGACAAGGAGAGGAGAAACACGTCCTAGAAGCAGTTTCCTGTGTGTCCTGACTAGCTTGGATGACACTGCCTTTCTGGAGATGTAGATTCCAAGTTCTAGCAGACTGGTCTTTGCTGTGCTAAGTGCTTGTAGCTTGTGAAAAGGTGAGGCCAGGATTACTGGCCAGCATATGTAAGGAAACAATGTATGTTTGCTGCCTCAATGTTCTTTCTGTAACTCCTTTTGATGACATCATTATATTGCGCCCTTTAGAGGTACTATGATCTATATAAGGGAGATTTCAGGGCTCTCTGGGGGGACACGTGCATCAGAGAACCTGGGAAGATGGGGCTGACGACAGAAGCTGAGAGAACAAAGGCGCACGTGCTCGGGAATTCCTGAGGCCTCCATGACATACATCTCTTCCATGTAATAAACGGCTGCTAAGACCAACCAGCTTCGCCTCGTTTCCTTCCTTCGCCTGACCATCGCCATCGACCTCCCTGGAGTGGGGAAACGGCCAGACCGCCGGCCTTTTATTTTTTGTGTGTTTACACACTTTCCATGGGCACTCACCTGCTCAGGGTGTCTTTTATACCCTGTAGAGAAACACTGAACAAAGGTGAGTGCAGGTACATCTCACCTACATGAAGCTTGGGATGCAGGGTAGTTCTCTATAAACACTCCTACCAGGGAAGCAAGGAAAGTGATTCCATGGGAGGGAATGGACTCACAAATACAAGGGTAAATTCATTCCTGTTGAGGCACAGCAATGAACCCCTAAAAAGACAATAATGGATTTGTAATAGGATAATTCCATCCTGAGTCCCTTGGGGATGCACATGACTACTTGTTT
This sequence comes from Sorex fumeus, assembly GCF_029834395.1. Lineage (NCBI taxonomy): Eukaryota > Metazoa > Chordata > Mammalia > Eulipotyphla > Soricidae > Sorex > Sorex fumeus. Next base: position 19,609,269 of record NW_026606151.1, on the reverse strand, counting down.
ATCAACCTCTGCTGATTTCGTCACTGAGGTTGTGGTGAGCTTTCCTGTCTGAAAACATATCAACCCACAGCTATTGGGAAAGTGGTCAGAAGGATGCCCAGGGTACCGCTTCCTTTCAATGATGTGATTTCCTTAGAATGATCCCACATTGGACACTGCTTATCAAAAAGGTCTGAGTCCAAAGTCCATGCAGAGCCCCTGTGACTGAGATGCTTAGGTGTTGATAGCAGGTGCCACATGATGGTAGAACTGTCATACTACAATCATAAACTATGGTATAACCTCCAAATCTGTTAGGGAACTAAAAAAAACATTCAAGCATTGGTGTAGCCAATATTGAAGAGTAAGGTGCCCTGTGAATCAGACACAATGTAAAAAATAACGAAAAACAGAAAAGAACCAAAGATTCTATGTGTAATCCACAGAGAAGTGCATAGTAGTAAACGGCAATTAGCTCTGGCCAAGTTTCCATGTGAGGAACTTCAAAACAGTAAAGAACTCAAGAGATGTGGGCCAAGGATGGAAGAGGGTGAAGCTGAGTTATCGGTCAGGGCCAGGGGAATAAAACAGTGAATATGGGGATAATGGGTGGGGACACCCAGAAACATTCTGGGTTGATGTGTTTGCAGACAGCTCAGTTGCCTGTCTGCAATGACTATAAAAACCATACTATACCCCTAAGCTCCCCACCCTCTCCTTTCCAACACCCCCCCCCCACACACACACACACATGCACAAATAGTGCATCTGATGCAGGGATTCAGACTCAGAGCACATTTGGTGCAAGAAATAAGGAAGTATGATTTATGGTTCCAATATGCACAAGTGCCTAAACTCAAGGACTGGGGCAAGGAGTCATGGTGAGTCACTCAAACTGTGAAGGACAAGGGACAGTGCTGCTGAGTACAGCAAAGTCTTGGTAGTCACTGGTTGCAGCATAGACTTAGCCCCACTGATTCCCTGTGCTAATGATGGATATACGTGAGTCTTAGATTTACTATCCTAACCTGCACAAAAGCAGAACCTCACCCCTAACTCTCACAGCTCATGAGACACGATAAAGAGCAAGAAGCAAACCAAAATTAATGGGTGAAGACAAATGTCTAGAAAGCTCCCAAGAAACCAAGCTCATTTTCTGAGCTAAGAACTTCAAAGTGAAAATTATAAGGTTGAATGAATGAAGGAAGGCAATAGAAAAGGTCTTTAACAAAGCAAGAGAGAGTATTAGTCAGGGAGAATCTTAGCTTAAATAAGTAAACTTAAAAGTTCTTTGGTCTATAGTCTACTTTCAGCATGGTTCTCCCATCCTGGGAGGATCCCCCCAACACCTTTATTTGCTGTTCCCTTCTCTATCTGAGCTCCCTTTTCCTCTAGCATGTGTGATTGGCCTGCAAGCCATGGAGTAAAATTCCTGGTACTAATCTCGGCCATTCTTGGGTGTTAGTCTCCTATTTTATTACTTTATGTTCCCCAGACAAGATTGTCACCCATTGCCTCTTTTGCAAACCACAACACCCAATAAGAGAGAGAGAACAAAAGGGAATGCCCTGCCACAGAGGTAGGATGGGATGGGGGATGGGGGGTGGGAAGATACTGGGATCCGTGGTGGTGGGAAATGGGCACTGGTTGAGGGATGGGTATTTGATCATTGTATAATTGAAACCCCCAAGCACAAAAATTTGTAAGTCTACAACTGTACCTCATAATGTTTCACTAAAAAAAAAAGTTCTTTGGAAGGGGCTGGAGCGATAGTACAGTGGGTAGGGCATTTTCCTTGCATGCTGTGAACCTGGGTTCGATTCCCAGCATCCCATATGATCCCCTGATCATAGCCAGGAGTAATTCCTGAGTGCAGAGCCAGGAGTAACCCCTAAGCATTGCCAGGTGTGACCCAAAAAGCAAAAAAAAAGAAGTTCTTTGAAAGGTTTCAGCAATTAAGTGACAGATGTCAAAAAGCAAGTCAAATAAGAAAATAAGACTTAGAAAACCATCAATTAAGTAGAAGAAGAAAAAAGCAAAAAAATTATGGAAGGGATATCAGAGTATTATGGGATAATTATAATAGGAACAGCAACCAAATTAAAGGAGACCTTGAGGGGGCTGATAGTACAGCAAGTAGGATGTTTGCCTTGCACACCACCTGCACTGGTTCGATCCCTGGCACCCCAGGAGTGATCCCTGAGAACGCAGAGAGAAGCAAGCTCTTTATGCCATTTATGGCCCCCCAAAAACAGCGAAAAAAAAGAGGCTTTGAGGAAAAGGAGAGTGAGCATGCGAGCAAGTGTTTCAAGAAATTATAGCTGTCTCTTACTCATCAAAGCCATGTTCTCCCTTGAACACTTTGAACACATATCTCACGTGTCTCTATATATTATTAGCTTCTGTGTTCTCTTTTAAACACATTTATGTTCTCTCTTGAACACATTTGTCCACTTTCTGTGCTCTCATATCTTTCTAGTAAGTTTGAATAAAAAACTACCTTTCTTTGCTGAAAAAATAGAAAAAGAAAAGAAATTATAGCTGATAACTTCCAATTTCTGAGGACTGACTACCACAACCAGATCCAATATGTTAATAGTTCCAATAGATCTAAGGAGTTCCAAGTAAAAATAGTCCAAATCAGAGAACTCTCAGACATACTGTAATTACAATGATAGAAGTCAAACATAGAAATAAAATCTCAAAAGCACCAAGATAACAATGAAACTTGTATAGAAGGAACTACCATAAGATTAAAATGAAATGTGTCAACTAGTAAAGTATGGTTTGACACAAGGAACTATTTGGATGAAACAAACATCCCAGTAAAAATACTCTATAATTTATGTCATAATTTAATCTTAAAGCATCAAAGAAAACAAAACCAAAGCTAAAGAAATTCATTACCATTTAACCAAATTTAGTAAAAACCACAAAGGGTTTATTTAAAAGGCAAAGAAATCCTAGTTGGAAATGGTAAAGGTAAAGGTAAAGGCCCTCCCGTTGATCGTCGATTTGCTCGAGCGGGCCCAGTAACGTCTCCATTGGAGACTTTGTTGTTACTGTGTCTGGCATATCGAATACTTTCGGTAGCTTGCCGGGCTCTCCGAGAGGGGCGGAGGAATTGAACTCGGGTCGGCCATGTTGGCCGCTTGTAAGGTGAACGCCCTACCCGTTGTGCTAATGAAAATATAAAGTGGAGGCAAACAAACAATCAATGGCATCTTTTATAAACACACAGATGCCTTGAAAGGAATAGGGAACATAGAGTCACAATATCACAGGAGACCACCAAAATTAAGAATTGAGCTCCCACAAAATCTATTTTCCAGTCTGAGTATCATTTCAAAGAGCACAACTACATTAATCTACATTAATTTTTAAAGGAATTTGCTTTCTCTGTGTTTGTTATACCACTATTTATATTGAACAAGAACTAGAATCATCCCAAATACCCCCAAAACACATAATGGATAAAGAAATTGTGGTCCACATACAATGAGATACTACTCAGATATAAGAAAATTGAAATCCAACAGTTCATTCATCTCAGCTAGAACTACAGGGTGTCATGCTGCACAAAGTGAGTTAAAAGGAAAAGGAGTCTGAACTGAGGAAGTAGACCTTCTAAATCCTCCATATTTCTCACCATCTGCTCTTACTAGCATCGGAATAAGACATCTCCACTGTTTACTACAAGAGTTCATGCTCACCTGCAGAAAATTCCGTGCTGAGCACTGACATTTCTTATCCAGTTCCAGGATGCCGTTCTTGAGTTCCTCTAGTTTGTTGTCCAGATAGGCTACATTATCCTGCAGTCTGCTCAACTTCTGCTCTTTTTCTTTCTCTAGTCTATGCATATAAAACTCCTCCTCCTGGTGCAGGAATGTGTGAAGATTCGTAAATTCAGAATGTATTCTTTCTTCCTCATGCTTTATTTTCTTCTATAAGGAAGAAAAGTGGTCAAAAATGAATGCAGACCAAATGTTCATTAATGGATAGATTCAGATCCAACATCAGTCACACACAGAAACAGTTGAAACTTATTCAGTAGAAATAAATAAGGAACATTTCATGTATAGTGCATTATGTATGAGTCATCTAGGCAGTGAGTAAAGCAAAGTAAATCAGAAATAGAAGGATGATATTATAGAACTCTACTTTTATGAAATAAGTCATATTCATAGAGACAGTGAATACCAGAAAATAGGAGGAAGAAACAATGAGGAGTAGGAAGAGAGTTTTAGTTTGGATGATGAACAAGTTTTGCAGGTGAATAAAGGCAATGGCTGCACAAGCATATGTACAAACACTTTCACAATGCTGTTCACTAAAAAAGTTAATAATTTGATTTTTATTTTATGCTTAGATACATGCATGCATACACAAATATACACACACACAGTTTCTCAGTTAGTGTGATGTTTCCTGAAGAATGCGCCATGTTAATGTCTGGGAAGCAGAAATTCAAAGATAGACAAAGTCTGTGTGTTTTCAAAAGGCCAGCGGTACTCTCTCTCTCTTGCCACCCACGTTCAGTGGTGTAGGGTTGTTTTCCCCACCCCGGGGAGGCCGCCAGCAAGGTAGGTGAAGGAATGAGGGCCAGGCTGGTCGGTATCAATGGTACTTTATTTCAATCTTCACTCTCCTTCTGCTCCTCTCTCTCAAGCCTGAGGCCCTCTCACTTCTCACTCTGCCTTCTGGAGCCAAGCCCCCTCCAAGTTTACAGTCTTATTTTGTATAGCAATCACATAGGGTGGTGACACAAAGTGGGTTGAACATTAACAAATCAACAAAGAGAGCTAAGACCACTCCTCCTGTATGAGCAACCCTGGCATCGAAATGGGACAGGCCAGGGTGCCAGAGTTGCTCATACAGGAGGAGTGGTCTTAACTCTCTTTGTTGATTTGTTAATGTTCAACCCACTTTGTTATCATACAGAAGTCGTCAAAATTAGATATGGTTCTGGGCTGGAGCGATAGCACAGCAGGTTGGGTGTTTTCCTTTCATGTGGCCAACCCGGGTCTGATTCTTCCATCCCTCTCGGAGAGCCAGTAAGCTACTGAGAGTATCCCACCTGCATGGCAAAGCCTGGAAAACCATGCAGACATATTCAATATACCAAAAACTGTAACAACAAGTCACACAATGGAGATGCTACTCGGAGATGTTACTCCTCCGAGGAGATTAACTCAAGGATAAAATCTCATCTAAAGAGACTATTCCAGATTAGTAGGAGATCTGCTCAAGGGTGGGACCCCAAGAGTGTGTGTTTTTCCTTAGCTAGTAAACCACTTAAATAGTTGTAGTAAATCGCTTCTAATATTTCTAGCAGTATCATTCTGTATGAGCACACTAAAAGATATAAACTTAAGGTTTGGTCCCAACCTCAGCAGGGTCCTAGTCTCGTTGTTACTTTTGGATCATGACAACATTTCTCCATGATCATGCCCTCAACTTACTGTTGAGTATCTTGGTGCTTTGGCCTGTCCCATTTCGATGCCAGGGTTGCTCACAATTTGTCCTGGGTCCATTCAGTCCCTCCTTGGGACCCTGCTTTTGGTGTGCTAGGAACTAAGGGCAACTAAGTCAAGAAAGCAGATGCCTAGGAGTAAATATTCACAGTCAAGCAATTCCCAAGTTACAAATCATAATAATATTTACTGGCTTCCCGTGTCCATACTGAAAGGACATTGCTTTAAGGTCAACTATGCAGAAGACGAGAAAAGCAATATTTAACTTACAATACAAATGTCCTAAAAGGATCTGATCTTACAGGATATGATTAAGAAAAATGGTGATTAACTGACTGGGAGTAGACCACAGAGAAGAGTCTACAGATAAACAGAGGAATGGGAGTGACTCGGGAGCACTCTGATGGGTGTAACCCAATAAACCTAAGCTCCCTGTGGCAAGGGAGAAAGGACAAACCAATGTTATCATACAGAAGTCGTCAAAATTAGATATGGTTCTGGGCTGGAGCGATAGCACAGCAGGTTGGGTGTTTGCCTTTCATGTGGCCAACCCAGGTCTGATTCTTCCATCCCTCTCGGAGAGCCAGCAAGCTACTGAGAGTATCCCACCTGCATGGAAAAGCCTGGAAAACCATGCAGACATATTCGATATACCAAAAACTGTAACAACAAGTCACACAATGGAGATGTTACTGGTGCCCGCTCAAGCTAATTGATGAACAACTGAACGACAGTGCTACACAGTGCTACAGCGCTTTCTGGTAAAATTTCTTCCTTACACCAAGTAGTTTATGTAGGTAGTATGAATAAAATGCAGAATAGAGCTTGGCCAAAGTAAATGAAATATGAGTTATAAAAATAAATATGTATTTTTATTTTGATATGTTGGCTGCGTGCAAGGCAGACGCCCTACCCGCTGTGCTGCAGGGCTGGAGCGATAGCACAGCGGGTAGGGCGTCTGCCTTGCACGCAGCCAACATGGCCGGCCCGAGTTCGATTCCTCCGCCCCTCTCGGAGAGCCCGGCAAGCTACCGAGAGTATTCGATATGCCAGACACAGTAACAACAAAGTCTCCAATGGAGACGTTACTGGGCCCGCTCGAGCAAATCGATGATCAACGGGAGGGCCTTTACTTTTACTTTACTTATTTTGATATAAAGATGTGTTCCTGTGTTTCAGGTAAACTTTTGGTTGAAGAAACCCTCAAAGTTTCCTCTTGAACCTTATTGACGTTTCCAACTGAGACATCACGACTGGCGTGCAGATGACCACCCGGGAGAGTTCATGAGTCTCACCAAGGGAGACGTACAGTTGCAGATTCTGATCATAAATACTAGAAATATCAATCCTAGATTCAATTAACCACCCCAATGTGTGAGAATGTCTAGAAGAAAATGATCGATTGGGCAGAGATTTTATCCGGTAGGGGGTGGGGACTAGAATTTTAATATTCATTTTAACTTTCCCATTTCAGGAAGTGTTCCAATTTTATAAAATTAATAAATGAGTGATTTTTTTTTGTTTTTTTAAGTCGGAGGTAGACTTAGCTTCAAGCCATGTATTCATGAAAGGTGTTTATTTATTTATTTATTTATTTATTTACTTTTGGTTGTGACAATCTTCCCACCACTCAAGATCCCAGATATGAAAACATAAGGCAATCTTTTGAGAGATCTTATTTGAGATTCGCACATGAAGAATGAGAATGGAGATTTAAGACACCATGAAAGAGGGAAAATGGCTTACTGGTCAGTGTAATAATATTCCAGACTAATGCACTGTATCAATGTATTCATGAACAAATCTCTTTCCATTCATTGGGAGTCTGGTTATTTACTGAACTAGACTCCCATACACTGTAGTTGTCTTTTGTTTGTTCTTGTGGTAGTTCCAGTTCTCCACATTAACAGCCTTATTACTGTTAATGTGGAGAACTGGAGTTCATTGCATCTCATGAGATGAATCTCTTCCTAAGTCTCCACAAATAGTTGATCTCTGAAGCTCGAAAGCTTAAGTGTCAGATGCTGCACTGTGGTAAATGCATCAAAATCATGCAGTTGAGGCTTCAAAAGAGATAGGTACTTTCAAAGTTTGAGAATTTGAATCCTGTCAAGGATCTTTTAAATAGACTGCAATATTTCTATTTCTTCAACTCAGATACTGGGAATTCTAAATAATTGCTATCAAAAGGTTGAAGCATTTATAGCAAAAATAAAAGATGGGTAGAACTAAAGAAGTAAATGGAAATGGTGCTTTCTAAAATTACTTTAAACAATCTGGACCACTTATTGAGTGAAAAACCCTCATAATGCTTTCACCATGCACAACCTACTTCTAGAGAAGATGACAGTATATAGTTTGACCACAAGAAGCTTCAAACTCTCACCTCCCAACTACTTATTTTCTGAGTTGTATCAAGCTTCAGCTGCATATATATGGATTCTGTGAATTTCAGTTTTGTGACTGCTTTCTGGAGCTTTTCCTGTGGGAAAAATTGGGTATTAGTTTATTCAGTTGGAAAAGTCTTCACAGCATATACCAGAAATCATAGGCTTTCAGATAATTAGAATAACACTGAGTATTTGTTGAGCCCTTAGATGTTGAGAGAAAGCATGTGGACAATTATCAGTCCAATAACACAGTTGATCTCCGTGGCACTCTGCAAAGCTGGTAAGATGTTTACCATTGTTTCTGTTATAGAAATCAATTCTTTGGATGGGATTAAGTAAATTGTCTGAGGGAACAAATTTTCTTCGATCCCATATTGGTTAAGGAAAGATGTAGCAGAACAATTCCCACTTCTTTCTCCCACCACAGTCAAAGTAATTATCATATTTTCCTTTGAAGGTATGTTAAACAGAGTCTTTCACTCGGTTTCACTCACAGACATTCATTTCTAACTATTTAACAACCCCAGTATATCTTTAACTGTGTCTGTACCCTATACTTGTGGAAGTCATGTAAACGTCAGAAACTGATGGCTGTAATTTATTTTGAGAAGAATAATCTTCTCATGTCAAAATTTGTCCTGATTAACCAATAAAAAACATTCAGTTTCCAGTCCTCCTCTGAGGTATGATTCATCCTCTCAACTGTGATCAAGGTTTAAGGCCTAAATTCTACTCTGTGTCTTCATTTATCTTTCTTTCCACACATCCTCTAGCCTAGGCATGGTGCCAAGCAAGCTTTTTTTCTGTGTCTCTGTCATCAATCCTGAGTATAGGACATCCTAGTTTACCTCCAACCTTTAATGATTTTTCCACCACGTGAAAGATACGAGGCAGTCTTTAATTTTCTGTTTGCATGTCTTATCATTTTCCAACAAGGTTGAGACAGTACCCTGACTGCTTAGAATGATCCATGTATATACTATTAGCTTGAGTGTAACTGGGAGGGTGTCCTTCTAGCATGCACTCCAAAATGAAAACAAAAATCTCATTCCAAAGGATATTCTGTTTCCAAAACTTTCACCAGTGAGATCTATAAAAGATTCAAAGATATCTGAATACCCTTTGCAATTATACCAATAAAGTCAAGGAAAGAATGAACTTTCATGCGCAATTTCTGAGTGCAACAGTGCTGTAAATTAAAAATCAGTCAAGAAGAAAACCTAAAGATAATAATATAAACCAACAATAGTGAACACAGACCTAAAAATCTTCAACAGTATCTTAGCCAAAGAAATTCAATAAAGTACACTATTAGGATCATATATCATGTACTTGTTTGCTTTTACACATATGAAAGTGAAAAAAAACACTATATCATAGCAACAGAAAGACAATATTCATACAACTATATTTCAATTGAGAGAAAGAAAAGTAATGATGAGATTCAACATTCTTTTATAAAAAAAGTGCTTAATAAAACCGGGATAGAAAAATTATTAGAGACAACACCTGAACTTTGTTTACATTGACACCATTGCAGTTGAGACCAGTCTCAGGCTGAAATAGCTGAACCCACTCTGGGAAGGGAGGCAGAACCCTCCTTTTCAGCTAGGTCCCAATAGCCTCTACCCCTGACCTGGGCTATATTAGCAGGCTCAAACCCAGCTTCTGGAGCACATGCCACCTATGTGACTGCACAGCAGACATACACAGCAAATCACACACTGCTCATCATTATAATTCAGGACATTCAGTGATGAGAGGCAGAAAAGAGAGCAATCCCCAGCCTAATACCTCAGCACCTTCCAGGGTATCTATCTACAAAGACTCCCCCTCAATGATAGAAAGAACACTAGAAAACCAATGATAAAGGCCCAGTTCACTGAGGGGAAATCATATCCTTGAAGACACAAACAACAACAACCAGCTCTCTAAATCCTTAGTGACTTTAGTGCCACCATGATAAAGATGTGTAATGAGCTCAAAGAATATGTGGCACAGGTATTCAGCAAAGCCCAAGAAAGTCTAAGAGTCAAAATGAGAAAACTCCTCCATTCAGAAATGGCAGGAATGAAGAGCATGGTAAGTTACATTGAAAAACAAAAAGCCTCAAGAGAAGCTCTTAACAGCCGAATTACTGTAGCTGAGTAAAAGATCAAGAAGCTCCAAAATTAGATGGAGCTGAAAACTGCTAGTAAATGAGAAAACTGCTGTAAACAATGGAGTGTTGAGAATAGTCTAAAAGGAAATAAACGGTATACTATGGCACTATAGGATGAGTACAAGAAAAACAATATATGAATTACCATAGTCACTGAAGAATAGGAAAGCAAATTTCATGATTAAATATTAGGTAAAGAAATCATTGATAAGAATTTCTCAGAGTTGAATACAGGCACTGAGATCCAAGAGGCATGAAGGTTGCCAGTGAAAATATTCTCAACTAGGGAAACTATTTGATCACTTGATCCAATGACATCCCATTACTCATCGATTTCCTCAAGTGGGCGCCAGTTAAGTCTCCATTCATCCCTGTTGCGTGCTAGTGTAGCCCAATGGTGTCTGCTTGTTCTAGGCACACAAAGAGCCTCAAACCGATCATTAGAAGTCTTGACGAATAAGTGTGACCATCTTGTAGGTTGGCGGCCATGCAATCTTTTGACATCCCATGAATCCAGTTGGTAATGGCTTTAGTCCAGTGGTCGTCTCCAAATCTCATTACATTTCCAGCCCATCTGATTTTTGATGTGTTAGCAAACGAAACAGCATCCCTGATTCTTGACTGTTGACAGAGGTCAGAACTCCAGATTCTTTCTCTCATTTGAATGAAGCGTGATACTCCAAGCAGAGCTCTTTCAATTCCTCTTTGGGAGACCCAAATAGCATTCTAATTCTGTTTTCTCAGGGCCCAGGTCTCTGAGGCATATGTTAATGCAGGAAGAACAGTGGAATCGAAGAGATGTGCCTGGAGCCAGAGGTTCTTCATCCTCTTAGCTATTTCTTCCACACTCTTGAAGTCGTTCCAAGCCACTCTCTTCCTCCTGCTCAACTCAGGTACCAGATCGTTTGTCATGTTGACTTCTCGACCTAGGTATACATAAATGTTGCATTCAGAGATGTTCATTCTGTTGAGAGAGAATGGAACCTCAGGAACGAGACTGTTTCTCATAAACATTGTCTTTGTGAGATTCAGCTGTAGTTCGACCTTTCCACAAACACGGTCAAAGTCGGGAGCATTTGTGCCACTTGGCTAATGTTTGGCATTATAAGAACGATGTCATCAGAAAGCGGAGGTGGTATAGCTGCTGATTGTCTATCTTCACTTCCATTCCTTCCCATTCCACTTGTCGCATGATGTTCTCAAGTGTGGCACTGAAGAGTTTTGGTGAAATGATACTGCCCTGCCGAGCCCCTCTCTTCCCTTTCCAAAAAAAAAAAAAAACTACAAGAGACATTATCCTCAATATGATAAAATCCTCAGAGACATAATACTGAAATCAGCAAGATCAAAAAAGCATCTTATGGACAAGGGAAAGCCCATAAGATTTACAACAAATATTTGAAATGTGACTACAAGACAGAAGAGAATGGAGGGACATAGTACAAAACCTCAGTGAAATGAAAATTTCCCCAAGAGTTCTCTATCTAGTTAGCTTATCGCAGAGATATGAAGGAATCATAACAGCTTCATGGACACGCAACAGCTTAGGGAATTTATAGTTTTGAAACTAGTTTTGAGAGAAGCTTTAAAAGAACTTCTTTTGCACCTGAAGGAATTAGGGCTGGTAGGGTGCTCACCCCCTACACAGCTGCTCTGAATTTGATTTCTGGTATTCTGTAAGGTCCTCTGAGAACCATCAGGGGTAATTCGAAATGTAAAAGCCAGGAGTAACCCTGAGCATGACCAGGTGTGGCCACAAAATCAAATACTTTATAAAGATGAAAACAAGGAGCGAATGTAATAAAAGAGTTCAAGGACCTGTATAAAGTCTATTAATACATTGATCTAAGAAATAAGAGGAGGTAAAGAAAAAGCATAAAGATGTTACTATACATCTATAGGAAAAATTAACATTGTTAAACTGGCCACCTTACTCACGGTAATTCAAAGATTCTATTCAATCCCTATAAAAATTATAGTGTCTGTGTCAAAGACACCAAAAAACCTAACTAAAATTTGTAAAAATCACAAAATACCCTGACTAGCCAAAGGAGTTCTGAGGAAAGATACAATGGAAATTCTTGTTCCCAACTACAACAATATAATAAGGCTAGGATCATTAAGATTACACAATATTAGAAAAATACGTACATACATATACACTTGGGCTGGAGCGATAGCACAGCGGTAGGGCGTTCGCCTTACAAGCGGCCAACATGGCCGACCCGAGTTCGATTCCTCCGCCCCTCTCAGAGAGCCCGGCAAGCTACCGAGAGTATTCGATATGCCAGACACAGTAACAACAAAGTCTCCAATGGAGACGTTACTGGGCCCGCTCGAGCAAATCGACGATCAACGAGAGGGCCTTTACCTTTACCTTTACTTTACATATACACTCACACAAATGGAATAAAACCTAGAACCCAGAAATAAGGCCATCCAATCTGGTCAATGTGATCAACGATAATACAGGCATATATAATGGAGAGAGGAAAGTCTCTTCAACAAATAGTGCTGGGGAAAATAGATTTACAAAACCCAGAAATGACTGCTACTTACGCCATATACAAAAATTACCTGAAAATTTACTGAAAACTTTGACAAAACACTGAAAGCCATAAAACACAAAGAGGAAAGTACAAAAAAAGTTTCCAAATATGGCTTCAGCTTTAACTTTGAAGAGTTGATTCTAATAACTAGGGAAACAAAAACAAGCAAAAATTACTTGGGAGTCTTTGGAATCAAAAAAGAAATTTCTCCAGGGTCAAAGAAAATGTCAGTGAAACAAAAAGACATCCTATATACAAGGAGAAACTATCATACCTCACCTGTCTAACAAGATGTTAATGACAAAGATTTATAAAGAAATCATAAAATACTCCAGGTACCATTCCCAAGAACAACATTGAAACGGACAAGTGAATACAGATTACTCCATTTTGCTACTGTTGCAGATACCACCCTAAAGTGCTCAGAGCATTCTCCTGGTTTCGTGCATAGGAATCACTTTTGATGGTGCTTGGGAAACCATATAACGTATCTGGAATTTGAACTGGAGTAAGGAAGCATGATCCCTTTCTTTTTCTTTTTTCTTTTTTAATGGAGTTGTACTGCTATTTATTCAGCCACTGATTAGCTGATTGAATTGGGCATGAACTCCACTTTACTGTTTTTTTCATTTTTTATAATTTTATTTATTGAATAACTGAGAGAAGTTACAAACCTTTCGGGTTAAAGTCTTGGTCATACAATGAAACACCCGTGCCTTCTCCATTCTCCACCCCCCAAAACTCCATTATACCCGCATCCCACACCCTCCGCCTGCATATGGGGCAGATCATTTCAACATTACTCTCTCTCTACTTTGATTACCTTCAATATTTTGACATCAGACCCACCATTAGTATTTGGGATTTTACCCCAACACTCAGATCTGATGAAAAGGCAACAGTAGACAATTTATTTCCTATTCCTCGTTATGAAAAACATATGATGCCACGTGACTGCAGTAGTGGCTGCGCGATTTTGAAATTCCAAAATTTTAACAATTAAATCTGGAGGGATTTCTGCCAAAACCTGCTGGGTTCCGAGATTTATTCCTGAGTCTCTTGGATCATGGCCATTAAGCAGCCTGACCAGGAGCCAGAAAGGCTGTTCATGGGTGCAACTGCCTTTCTGTCTGCACTAAAAAGCAGATCATGCTATAATTGAAACCCAAGCAAAACAAATTGTAAGTCTAAAACTGTACCTCATGGTGTCTCACTAATAAAAATTAAAAAAAAATGCAGATTACATTACAAAAGACACAGAGATTGTTAACAGGCACCAAAAAAATGCCTTCAGGAGTTATAGGGTGGAGTTCAGCATATTTTAGTGAGGGTACTGTGACAAGTCACTTTTGCAGCAAGTGAGAGAACACATTTGAAGCAATTACTACAATGAAAATAATTTCTGTCAAATGAATAAAATAGGTTTCAAAGCAACAGCAGATGAGGTTATTCGGAGGCTTTCTGGACCTCACACTCACCCGGTAACCTGGGCATGCATCTTCAACAGTAGCAGTGAAGTGTCCTTTGTGCTGTGGTGACCGCTCACAGCACCAGCAGAGGAGCTGACCATCATTTTCACAGAACAGATGGAGCTGCTCTCCATGTTCATTACACATGCTCTGATTCATTTCCTTAAAAGTTTGAATCATACCTCTCAGTTGCTTGTTGGGCCGGAGACTACCACTTTGAAAAGGTTTACGACACTGGGGACAGTGAAATGTCCCTGGAGATGATGTATCAGCACTTTGGTTCCCAGTAAAACCCACAATGCACAGGTGGCAGTAGCTGTGCCCACAGTTGATGCTCACGGGCTCAGTCATCAGCTCCAGACAGATGGAGCAGGTAGCTTCCTCCCTCAACTTCTTGATAAATATAGCTGAGGCCATGGCTTTTCTGGAAATGCTGCAATATTGGATCAAGAGGCAGGGAAGAAGCAGTCAGAAATTTCTAGTATGTGAGAAATGCACTTCTCTAGAATTTCAGGGCCTCTTGTGAGCTTGAAATCTCTCTAAGAGAGATATGGATTAGGATTGAGAAGATTCATTTCATGGAGCTGTTTTGTGAATGACTGTGGCACCATCACACTTGGTCCTTAAACTGATTATAATTAAAATAAAATTTAATATTTTGTTCTTCAATCTAACTGCTATTATTGCATTTTAATTGTTTATTATTTGCTTGAGTCTGTGGTGAAATGAGACCAGATCAAAGATTCTATTTTAATTCTAGAAATATTTTGGACATGGGACTCAGGAAGAGTGAGAAAAGGACAGGTTTCCTCGCAAAAATTAAAGCAAAGGAGAGAAACTCTTGAAGGAAGGGTGAGACTTGCATTTTGTGAAAAGGTACTTTATCACTACTAGTTGATTTCTTTGTAACTGGTACTAAAATTAGGAAGAGTTTGCAGAATTCCTCAAGAAAAATCATGTCTGCACTGGATCATTAATTCCCAGTTCTTGTTACTTATTTCCACTGCAAATAATGATAAAAGGTATGGGTAAAAAGACCCAGGCACCAAATGATAATAAGATCAACTGACACCCTGAAGAAGCTGTGTGCCCTTGTCATTAGCCTCTTTGACCAGAGGACAGAGAATTGAAAGAGGTAGGAGAAGAAGGGATTATCCTGAGAGCAGAGCTCCTGGAGACCAAGAGAGGTGACTGACACTTACTTCTTCAGGCCAACCTGGTCTCGCAGAAGGAGATGGTAGTTAGAACCCATTAATGTGACAGAAAACTGAAGTGGTTCAGTGAGAACAGATAGGGATGACAGGCCTCTGTTGATCCTGGCATTTTGTCTCCTGGTGTCCACCAGTGAGTACCAGTGTGTACCTACGATGGGAACACAGGAAATGACACAGACACAGAACTTTGCCCTTCATCCAGATAGATCGTTACACCTTTGGGAGGCTCTTTTCTCTATTCTCACTGTTGAGTGTTTGTGGGGAGGGAATAGAGGCAGCATGAGGTAGAAAATAAATGCTTCTCTGACCTGACAGTGATGAGATATCTCAATCATTAATGCTGCTTTTTAAACTAAAGCTACATGTTAAAGTATCTTTGTCTAACTATAAGTATTATCTCTTTAGAGTCATAGAGAATATCTTCTGGAATGAAGATCACTTAGCCAAACTCACATGCCACCCCTGCAAGTTTTTTTTAATGACAAAGACTGTGTCTGTTGTCCTGAACAAGTTCTAGTGGAATTGTTTTTGAGAATAAAAGCATTCTAAGTAATGAATAAAAAAAATTGGGGATGGGAGAAATGGGATAGTTGGTACGGTTTTTCTCAGTGAGAAGATTTAGCCCAAATATAATTTAAAGAATAAGGAGATTTGGTCAAAGGGGTTTTCCATTTCATTACAACACCATCCAATCATTTTATTTCTTTTGTAAATGATCTAAGGAGGAGGGAGAGATACCTTATAGACTAATATTTTTCACCCTCCTCTACACTAATTGTCACAGAGTTCTTGCCTCTTCCATAAACCAACTAGAGATTGAGAAAAAATATGAGAATATTCAGACAACTTATTGTCTCAGAATTAGTTAGATAAATTTCCTCTCATTATTACTACCAGGAGGAGCAAAGATGACAGAAAGGGGTCAGAAGAGAGACAAAAGATCAAAGTAAAGAAGACTAAAGGTACTGCCAGCTCCTGACCACTCTAAAGCCTGGCCAGCTCCACAGGAGTGCCCGGAAATCCTCTCCACTCAAAACTTTCTGCTTCCATTGTGGCAAACTTGGTTGCCAGAAAGGCGAGTGTCCTTAATGACCCAAGAAGCCTTGGATCTCACAAAGGAGTGTGACAAGATGGGCCACTGGACAAGGGACCATACAAAGCCCAAAGGAGACTGTCCAGACCCTTCCACCTTTCTCTTGACCAAGACAGCTGCAAGCTCCCATCCTTCCATTCCAACTGAAGCTATGGGAGTCTGATAATCTTGGACTCCATGACGGCAAGCCAGACCAAGTCACAGAGCTGCCTCTTTAGCCTTACTGTCCTTCCACAACCCCTTTTCCTTCTCTCTCATTCTAATGGAGAGTGTGAGGCTTAGTGTAAGGGAGAGAAACCCTGAACCCAAGTGGAGGGCAGTGGACACCCTAATCAAGGGCGAAGTATCTTTTTTCTGGCCATTATTTCCTTTGAGGTACAGAAGTTCTGAGTTTGACGTAATCCCATTTGTTTATCTTTGCTTCTGTTTGCTTTGCCGTTGGCATTGGATCCTTAAAGTGAACTCTAGCTTCGAAGTAGTACACAGTTTTACCTATTTTTCTCAATATAACTTATGGATTTGGGTCAGATATAGACGTCTTTAACCCATTTTGATTTGAGTTTCATGCATGGTGTTAGGAAAGTGTATACTTATTATTATTTTTATTGTTATTATTTTGACTGTAACTGACTAGTTTTTCAATAACCACTTGTTGAAGAAACATTCCCTCCTCCATTTCTTATTTTTTGTTTCTTTATTGAAGATAAATTTTCCATATTTCTGACGATCTCTCTCTCTGGATTCTAATTTCTATTAAATTGATCTGAGAATCTGTTCTTATTCCAGCACCGCACTGTTTTAACTATTACAGTTTTATAGAACCATATAAAATTGGGGAAATGAAGCATTCCATTTCTATTTTTTTCTAGGATTGCTCTCGCTATTTGGTGAGGAATTTTCTAGTAATAGTGTGGCATTTTTTAGTTATAATGCTGCTTCTCCTTTTACTCATTTGATCAGGTCCTGTCATCGTCAATTCAAACAAGATAAAAAATATATTTGACATGAGAAAGTACTTTTCAAAATATACCCAAATATATTTTTGATATGGGATTTCTTATAAAAAGTGTCAAAAATTATGTTAACAGAAGCTATTATGAATACTTGAAATTGTTTCATAATAGGAGTCGCAAGCCCAAGTGAATACATGAACTTTTTTTTTAGTACTGAATCAACATCCTAATTCAGTTTTACATTGATCTCCTCACTGGAAGTATCTCACCATAAATCAATTGTGACTCTTACTGTCCCCTTCTCTGGTCAGTCCTAGGTCAGGACTCATGAGATTGGTCACTGTCTGCACTTATTCTCTCACAAGGATTCAGCTCACATTAGTGACCAACATGTCAGTCCTTTTGATGTTCTTTATGTAGAGGACAGAAATGGACATCCAAGCTCCCCCAGGATGAACCAGTCATCAAGGCAACCAGAGGGACAATGTCTCCTTTCAGGTCACCCTACCTGACCTGAGGGAATGAGAATTCAAAGAGCATCCAGGAGAACAGGTGGTCCTGATGCGAACAGAGCTTGCGGAGAATCAGAAGGTGACTCAGGCACCTCCAGAACTTCAGGGTGAATGGAAGAGAGAATGTTGGCAGCTCCAGGATGTAGTGAGGTGTGGAGCAAGGGGTTGGCCTAGTCTGTGGGCTACACAGACTGCTGGTCCCTTAGAATTCACCATGGAGGACCTCACACGCAGAGACAGGGGAACTGGGTCAGGAGCTCGACTATGTCCTGCCCCCAAGGTTTCAGATGCTTTTGGATCTGGGCATGTGCTTCAATTCCCACTGAGAGAGTTGGAGGGGAGGGGAGTAAAGAAAGGATAAAGCATAACAACATACGTTCCCTTCAACAGACAGTGCTGAGATGAAAAAGGAGGATCAACTGAAGTTACTAGAAAGGCACTTTCTCTCTAATCATAGGGCTCTTCCCTTGGCGACAGGAGAATCTCCTGTAGAAACTTTCATCAAAGGCCAGTTACTTCCTCTGAAGGATGGTGTGGTCTGGGGAGAAGACACTCCCCTCCAATGAGCCCTGAGTGGTGACTATGGGGCCTTCCCGGGCACCTCATCCCTGAGCTGCTGAGAGGAGACTTGGGTCTACTGAGAGTGAAAACAAAAGGGGAACAAAACAAGAAAGCAAAGTCCAGACCTGTCCTCCAGCCTCTCAACAAACACACACAGACACACACACAGACATAAACACACACACACACACACACACACACACACACATACACAGAACAAAATGCAGCCTGGACTGTAGTACCTTCTCCACACAGCAGACAGCACAAGCTTCTTCCCTGATGTCTCCTCTGTTGCTGTGATTGTCTCAGGACTGGCAAGGAAGTTCACTCCACTGGACTAAACCCAAAATCGAAACCACTGTGGGGGGTGGAGCCCTTTAGGAATGGGGCAGGAAATGAGAGAAGATGCCAGTGTGTTTCCTACTGAGCTTGCCCTCAAGTTAGGGGACAGGAACTTGAAGACTCTCTTGAGCAGTAAGAGGGAGGATAAGTCCTAACCAGGAAAATGTTCTGTGTCCTCAGTCTGAGTCTATGCAGGAACCACAGCTCAGCTCCCAGACTCTGATGTCAGATCTCTGCACTTTTGCCACAAAGGCCCAGGGGAATCCAGGAGAATTCCTGGTCAACTTGTCTTTGCTCTTCTAGGTCCCTGATTGTTTTCTGCAGCCCAGGAGGATATGGGGAAGTGGGTGTACCCAGGACAGGGCTCTAGCCATCAGGCACAGGCTCACCCTAGCCCCTTCCAGTGTCTCTGCTCTGTCTCCTTCCTTCACACTGTCCCTCTGCAGGATTCAGTGCTCAGGACAGCACAGGAACCACTTATGGCCAGAGGGAGTGTTGTCAGCTGGGAGCCACGACTCTGTGCTATGGGGAAAAGGCTGTGGGTCCACTGTGGGGCCACTAGTAGTTTAGCTCCAGTGGGGGGCACACCCCGAAGTAATCTGAGTTGACTCTGATGGTGCTCTACAGCCAGACAGTGAATTGGCATCAGCCACATCTGAGGCCAGAGCCTTGAACTCTTTTGCTTAGGTCTTTGTTATTAGATTTGGAAAAGAGTCTTCATGGTGTTGCCCTAGTGCCTGAGTCAGAAAACACTCTCACCAACAGTGAATGCGGATTCCTCTGTCACTACAGCCAGCCAGCAATATCCTCCCTCCAACCTTTTCTGATATGTGGCACTCTCAGTAGTGGGAGAAGATATTTTATTGTTTTTTTGATTTGCATTTGATAAAAGGTGACAAAGAACACTTCTTTCTAAGTATACTTGTTAGGGCAGGACTCTGGATCTCCAACCTCAAGCAAGGACCACGCAGGAATGCAATCAGCAAGGAGGTAGTTTATTGAGCTGGCTAGCCAGGGTCAAGAAGTCAGGCAAGACCTCAAACTTCTTCAAAGGGGATCTTATATAGGCCTTCACTGGCCATTACAGCAGAGCCCGAGCATTTCATGGGCAGCTAGAAGGTATCTCCTAACTCAGACATTTGGTTATCTTCTATGTTTACCTGGCTCCCTTTAATTTACAGCTCCTGGTGCCTACATTCAGGTGCAGCCTGATAAGGGAAAAGTTACTAACAGAGGTATAGATAAGGAAGGGTCACAAATGGAGAGAGAAATTACATCCCAATAAAGAAAGGTCAACAAATGGAGACAGAATTTACATCCCAATTAAGAAGAGTCAACTAATGGTTTCACAGTTAAGGCTCTACTTGGAAGGGGGCAGGAAACAAAGAGTTACTAATTAGCAGAGTTTAGCTCTGGAATTTTCCTGGGGTCCCAAGGGACCTTACATGCTTATTCACCATGCATTTTCTTGAGGCTAATGACTATTAATCTTCTTCCCCATTTTGAGAGGGATCATTTGTGGTTGTTGTAGTTGAGCTTTGTAAGTTCTTTATCATCTGGTTCTGCACTTAGGGATTCCACCTGGTGGGCTCAGGGAATTATATGGAGTGCTGGATATCAAACTTGGGTTGTTGGACTAGAGTGATAGTAAAAGAAGGTTTTAAAAGACAACTTGAACAAGGAACTTTTTAGAAAAAAATGGGTTCCAAAATGAGGCCCTCAGGAACTGGTCCCCTCAGGCATACTCTTATCTGAAAATGTAAACAAACTAAAAATTAAACTAGTGAGTGAAAAGGTAAACTGAGGCCCAATCCCCTCCTTCTGAGTAGGTCGCCTCCAAATCTCTTGACCTCTGCGTAGCAAATAAGCCTTAAGTCCTACCTTCCGTACTGGAACAGAGAGATATGTGATTCCTGGAATGTCGCATCTCATCAGCTTATTGCCATTTGGTCCTGAGTGGTGTCATCTGGTCAGAGAAAACCTTACAGGACGTGATCTTGAAAACATACCTATTTAGTTTTTAAAATAGAGAAAAGAAAACTCTTTTGAAAACAAAGAGTATTTGTTTGGTGTATGCTTCCTAATAAAAACTTTCAACAATCTTGACAACAAGGACTATCATGAAAATGTAAAATTATTTCAGGATTGGTTCTGCTAGTTCAGTGTGCAAATATCAACTTTGTACTATTACCATTATTGAAGCACTGTCAAAACCGAGTTTTACTCTGGATCTTGTCTTTATGTGAAGCATCTCACTCGAAGTCAGTTGTGAGGTTTCCCTCACATTTCACTGAGCAGGACCCTCCAGGTTGGTCACTGTCTGCACTGACTCTCTCATTCAGGACTGCAGCTCAGATAATTCACCAACATGCCAATGGTCACAGGAGTCTCAACCCTTCTCATGCTTTTGCTGATATAATTGCAGCTTTCCTTATTCCCTCCCACTGGATTCCTATGGTACCAAACAAGCAGAGAGAACCCGAATCTCCTGAGATCCTATCATCCTGCTCACTGGCCTGTCAGGGTGTCTTGGAACTTCAAGATCTGAAATCATGGAGAGGAAAGGAGAGGAGACACGCTATGCAAAATATGCACTGTGATAACTATATCTCACTTTATTCCACTATTGTGCACACTCATTATCTTTAGTGTTACTGCTTGAATGTACATTATTTGAACACAGTGTTTATGCATTACAAATGTTTGAGATAATATTATAGATATGTGGAAATAGCCAGGAAGGAATAAGATCCAATTTCTTGGATTTACCAAGTACTTTCTATGCTGGTTTAACTAAAAGGAGACTTTCCTTTTTTCTTAATCATTTCCAGAAGTTCAGAGGAAAGAAAATATGAATAGACCTCAAAAAAAGGTCTGAGAGCATGAGAGAAGGAGACCTTTGGGAAGGTGTAGATGTGGGAACCAGTAGTAGCATAGTAGAAGGATATGATGCCAGCGTCACTGTCTAAAACAATCACTAAAACTTCAGGCTCTTTCCTCAGAGGAATGAAGGTTGGTGGTGAAGTAAGGGCCGAACACCTCTTGTCCTTTCTCTGTCTGATGGCCCAGAATCCAGACTGAGGCTTTTATACTATGTTAATGTCCCTTGGCACATTTTCCAGACAAACACCTATAGCCCCCTCTGCTCCTACTCCCATCTCCACCTCAAAGTAATGTCTTCCTGAGGTGAAGCGCTCATGGCCCAGCATGCAGATTATGTCATTACATCTTCCACAAGTTTGAGATTCTTTCTATTAAGTGTTTTGGGAAAATTGTACTTCTCTATTTATCAAAGTGAATTAATAATTTTTTAGTCTTTATTTTATTTTATTTATATATATATACATTTTTATTTTTTATTCGTGAATCACCATGAGGTACAGTTACAAACCAACAAACTTACATACTTGCGTTTCAGTTATACAATGATCGAGTTCTCATCCCTCCACTAGTGCCCATTCTCCAACACCAATGGTCCCAGCATCCCTCCCATCACTCCCATCCCGTCCCCTCCAACCCACCCCACCTCTGTGGCATGGCAGGGTATTCCCTTTTGTTCTCTCTCTCTCTCTCTCTCTCTCTCTCTCTCTCTCTCTCTCTCTCTCTCTCTCTTATGGGTGTTGCGGTTTGCAATAGAGGTATTAAGTGGCCATTAAGTCTACTTTCAGCACATATCTCCCACCCTGAGAGGGCCCTCCCAGCACCCTTTACTTGGTGGTCTCTTCTCTATCTGAGCTGCCTTTTCCACCAGGATGTGAGGCCAGCTACTAAGCTGTGGAGTAATCCTAATAATTATCTTTGCTATTCTTGGGTGTTAGTCTCCTAATCTGTTACTTCATATTCCACAAATGTGTCCAATCTTTCTATGTCTGGCCCTCTCTTTCTGACTCATTTCACTTAACATGATACTTTCCATGTTGATCCACTATATGCAAATTTCATGACTTTATCTTTTCTAAGAGCTGCATACTCTTCCATTGTGTAGATGTACCAAAGTTTCTTTAACCAGTCATCTGCTTATAGGCACTCAAGTTTTCTCCAGATTCTGGCTATTGCAAACAGTGGTGCAATAAACATATAAGTGCAGATGTCATTTCTTCTATACTTTTTGCATCTCCAGAATATATTCCCAGAAGTGGTATTGCTGAATCAAATGGGAGATCAATTTCAATTATTTGAGAAGTGTCCAAAACTGTTTTCCAAAAGGGCTGAACCAGTCGGCATTCTCACCAGCTGTGAAGGAGAATCCCTTTCTCCCCATGTCCGCTCCAACAATGATTGCTTTTGTTTCTTGGATGTGGGCCTGTCCCTGTGGTGTGAGATGATATCTCATTGTCATTTTTATATGCATCTCCCTGATGATTAGTAATGAAGAGCATTTTTTCATGTGTCTTTTGGCCATTCAGATTTCTTCTTTGAGAAAATTTCTGTTCATTTCATCACCCCATTTTCTGATGGGGTTGGATGCTTTCTTTTTGTAGAATTCAATCTGTGCTTTGTATTTCCTTGATATCAACCCTTATCTGATGAGTGAATATCCTTTCCCTTTCTGTATACTGTCTCTCTCTTCTTGTAAACACTCTATCTTTTGAGGTACAGAAGCATTTCAGTTCAAGATAGTCCCATTTGTTTATCTCTGTTTCCACTTGCTTGGTGATTGGCTTGTCATCTTTGACGATACCTTTAGCTTTAATATCGCTGAGGGTTTTGCCAACCTTGTCTTCAGTGTACCTGATGGAATCTTGTCTGATGTTGTGGTCTTTAATCCATTTTTATCTGACTTTTGTGTACGGTGTTATATAGAGTTTTAGCCCAGTTTTTTGCATGTAGCTGTCCAGTTTTGCCAGCACCATTTGTTAAAGAGGTTTTCCATGTTCCATTTCACATTTCTTGCTCCATTATCAAAGATTATATGATCATATATTTGAGGGTGTGTGTAAGGATATTCAACCCTGTTTCATTGGTCTGCGACTCTGACTTTGTTCAAGTACCATGTTGTTTTAATTATTACCACTTTGTAGTAGATTTTGAGGTTGGTGAAGGTGATACCTCCCATCTTCTTTTTCCCAAGAATTGCTTTAGTTATTCATGGGGATTTGTTGTTCCATATGAACTTCAGGAGTGTTACATCCATTTATTTGAAGAATTTCATGGGTATCCTTATAGGGATCTCATTGAATCTACATAATGCTTTGGGGCCTACTGCCATTTTGGCAATGTTAATTCTTCCCAATCTATGAGCAGGGGATATGTTTCCATTTTCTTGTTTCCTCTTTTATTTCATGAAGTAGCATTTTGTAGTTTTCTTTGTACAGGTCCTTTACATTTTTAGTTAAGCAGATCTCGAGTTACTTGATTTTCTGAGGCATAATTGTAAACGAAATTGCTTTTTTCATATCACATTCATCTCTCTCTCATTGTTTGCATATAAGAAAGCCATGAACTTTTGTATATTGATTTTATAGCCTGTGACTTTACTATGAAACTCTGTTGTTTCTAGGAGTTTCTAGGTAGAGGCTTTAAGGGTCATAATGTCATATCATCTGCGAATAGTGAGCGCTTGATTTCTTCCTTTTCTATCTGATACCCTTAATATATTTTTATTGCCTAATCGCTATTGCTAGTACTTCTAGTACTATATTTAACAGAGGTGGTGAGAGTGGGCATCCTTGTCTTGTCCCTGATCTTAGAGGGAAGTCTCTTCGTTTTTCCCCATTGAGGATAATACTTGTGGTATGTTTATGGTAGATGGCTGTGACTATATTGAGGAAAGAACCTTCACAACCCATTTTGGTGAGAGATTTCATCATAAACTGGGCTGAATCTTGTCAAATGCTTTTTCTACATCTATTGATATGATCAAATGGTTTTATCTTTTCTTTTCTTGATATGATGTATTATGTTGATTGATTTCCGAATATTAAACCATCTTTGCATCCCTGGGGTGAATTCCACTTGGTCATGTTTTACGAACTGTTTGATGAGTTGTTGGATTCTATTTGCTAATATTTTGTTAAGGATCTTTGCATCCGTGTTCATCAGGAATATCTTTCTGTAGTTTTCTCTTTTTGTGGTGTCTTTGTTTCTTTTGGTTTCTTTTGGTATTAAGGATATATGTGCCTCTTAGAAACTGTATCAAAGAGTTTCTGTTTCTTCAATTTCCTGGAAAAGCTTGAGAAGAACTTGCAATAGGTCCTTTTTAAATGTTTGTAAAAATTTGCTAGTGAATCCAACTGGACCTGGGCTTTTGTTTTGGGGAATACTTTTTATTACAGTTTCAATTTTTTTGCTATTTATAGATATATTCAGGTATTCCTGAATATATCTTCTTGGTTCAAATTTGAGAGATTATAGGAATCCAGGAATTTATCCAATTTCTTCTAGGTTCTCTTGTTTCCTGGCACACAGACTTTCAAAGTAGACTCTGATGATCTTTTGCATTTTTTTGCTTTCTGTTGTGATGTCCCCACTTTCATTTCTGATTCGGCTTATTAGGGTTCTCTCTCTCTCTCTTTCTTTGTGAGTCTTGCTAGTGGTTTATCAATCTTGTTAATTTTCTCAAAGAACCAGCTCTTGGTTTCATTGATCTTTCGGATTTTTTTTTTTTTTTTGGGTTTCCGTGTCATTAATTTCCGCTATTGTTCTTTCTTTCCTTCTGCCTTGTTTGGGCTCCTTTTGCTGGTTCTTTCCTAAGATCTTGAGCTGTGAAGTTATGTTATTTATGTGGGCCCTTTCTTTCTTCCTGATGAATGCTTGCAGATCTATAAATTTTCCCCTTATCACAGCTTTAGCTGCGTCCTGAAGGTTCGGGTAGCTCGTGTCTTCATTCTCATTGGTTTCCAGATATTTTTTCATTTCTTCCTTGACTTCCTTCCTGACCCACTCGTTGTTCAACATTGAGTTGTTTAACTTCCAGGTGTTTGATTTGGTTCTCTGCATGTGTCTGTGAATAACTTCTATCTTCAGTGCGTTGTGGTCTGGGACAGGTTGCAGACTGGGTGTGGTGCTGGAGGATGTCGCAGGGGCGGACAGGATCACCAATGAATATCTTTTGATTAATAGTATCTGGATCTGAAGACACATTGACTGCAAAAAAAGAGAAAAAAAGACAAAAGACTCAATTTGATTTTTTAATTTTTTTTTTGAGCAGAGGCCACACAAGGCAGAGCCAGGGCTTACTACTGTGCTTAGGAAGAATTGCTGGCAGTGTACTCTTTGGGATGCTTTGGATTTGGTGGTGTGCCAGGCAAGCACTTTATCATTGTACTATGGTCTAGCTTCAAAAGAGTTACTCTGTATGTTTGGTTTTTGTTTGGAGGCCATGTTCAGCAGTACTGAGGCTTAGTCCTGGCTCTACACTTAGGGGTCACTCAAGGTGGGATTTGGGAACCAAATTATGGGTGTTCTATCCCTGTCTCTTCTCCACCAGACTTGCTTTTTCTTCTTTTTCTTTTTATTTGTTTATTTTTGCTTTTTTGGGTCATGTCCGATGACACTTAGGAGTTATTACTGGTTCTGCACTCAGGAAAGACTCCTGGTTGTGCTTAGGGGTCAGATGGGATTCCTAAGGTCAAAACTGGGTTGGCCACGTGCAAGGCAAATAGTCTACACAGTATGGCCCACACACTTGCTTCTTAAAGGAAAAAAACCTTTTTCTTTATTCATTGCAGTTTATTGAGCTAAGCATAACAGCTTTTGGCATTCAGTGCTTAACTCCAAACCCACCACCACTGTCAGTGTTCTTCCTAACATGTGTTAATATTTAGAGTATTTTATAAAATAAAGCTAACCTATATTCAAACCAAAGTTCTGTTCTTATTGTCTAAGAGTCATGTTGAGTTTCAGTTTTCAAAATCTGTGTAATCTCTATGTGAGTCACTAGAAACTGTTGAGGAAGACTGAGTGAACTAAATAATTGTTATTAAAATGTCTCATTAATGGGAAGTATCTGAGAATTTCTAGTAATAATATAACCATCATCCTTATCTCTAGTTTAAAAAACCTAGGAATAGAACCAATCAGAATTTACATGGGTTCTGTCATTTCTAAGACCCATTTTTCTCTTGAGAAATCGTGTAACATTGAAACAGAAATAAGACAATTCCATCTCTAACTAAAAACTACAAATTCTATATTAGAAAAGTTAAAAAAGAGAACTAAATTCATAGATTGTGATTAAAGACCTAGAATTCTCCCAGGTCACAAAATTATTGAGCTCCATGGGTATTAGAGCTTACTGTAATTTCTTAAGTTAGATAAAAGGAATTTATAGAAATTATCAAAATTTAATAAACCTAGGGTCAATATACATGAAAGCTATAAAATCATCCTTGAATAAAATAGTAAAATATATGATAAATTTAAGTGTGACTTTGACTGTAAAATCAAAAATTTAAAGTTAAATGTATCAATAGAATATTTTCTATTATGTTTTTTGGGGGCCATACCCGGCAATGCTCAGGAGTGACTCCTGGCTCTAACTCAGCATTACTTCTGATGGTACTCAAAGGACCAGGTGATCGAACCAAGGATTGCCGGGTACAAGACAAACATCAAAGCAGGTGTATTATGGCTCTGAGCACAAGGATGTTAACCACTCTTGTAACCACTCAAAAAAGAGTCAACCACTCACTGGGTTACCAGGCTAAGCACAGGGTGTTGGACTTTTTTTCCAGGTAACTTAAATCCGCTATGCAAAATACTTCTTGTGCTGGATGTTCTCAGTGTTCCTCAAATCCCTGTTTTTCTTTACCCACTTTTCCCACTTGGTTCTCTCCCTGAAAGACTGACCGCTGTGGACGCATCACCAGTGCTCTCTTCCCTATCTCTGCTTATTTCAGCTAACAGGAAGCAGAGGAGAAGGCCCTGGGGCACAAAGCAACTGAGTAGCAGTGTGAAGGACACATGGCCCTCCCATGCTGACTGGCAGGCTCTGCATTCCTCTCCCCTGTCACACTCTCCCACCCGTACAGCATCCTCTACCTGCCACTTGAGGCCCAGGACAATGATGGTTGTCTACCCGCTCCTGCCTTGGGTGCAGGACTGACTACGCCTTGTTCTCTATCCTACTTCTCATCTTTATAAATAATCCCTTCATTGTAAAGATTCTCTCCAACCAATTCTTATCATAAGTCTGACTCAGAAATAAGTTGGGTTTCAGTTGCTATTACTTAAACTATTGTGAAAAATCCAAAGTGTCAATGTGAAGAAAGTTTAAAAAAAAGTATTAAATAGAGCCAGAAAGATACAATAGTGATTAAGATGCTTGCCTCAAACTGGACTGTCCCAGGTTAGATTTCCTGTATCACATATAGTTCACTGAGCACTGCCAGAAGTGATCATTGAATATAAAGCCAAGGAAAAGCAAAAGGCAAAGAAAGTCAGGTGTGACTTCAGAATTTATTTTTTAAAAACTCAAATAAATACATATAATTTTTTTAAAAAAAACAATACAAATTGTATACCATATATACTTCTTTTTTGATGCTAATACAAGGTTTTTAAAGACAAATCATTGAGAGAGTAATTCAAACCTTTTAAATATTAGAAATAGAAAGCTTTTTCAAACATATTATGAACATCCGTAAAATTGAATAACACTCATACATGCAAAAATGCCACCTGCTAAGACAGAATTTTGGGGGAGGGACTGCCAAACAGGTGCAGGGGCCGAGTCATTCCAGGCCACCTGGGCCAGTTGATCAGTACAAGGCCCTAGGGTACCATGAATAGGAGCTTCAGTGATGGGACTACCTCTATATTCTGAACATGAAGCATGCACTCGGCCCATTGAGCTTTCTCTCTGATGCTTGGTTTGATCTTAGAGAAAAGCATTTAAAAAAAACTTTGTCTTTCCTTGAATATTGGGTTTTATAGGAGATTACAGAAAGATAGAAAATAATTATTAAAGAGAATTATAGAAAAAGAGAGCTCAGCTTTGGTATTAGTAAAATGTGTTACTAGGTCAAGGTCCTTACATCACTTGCACTCCATTGCATAATAATCACCTACCTTTACTGCATTACACTGAGAGTTAAATAAAATATTAACAAGGGATTCTTAAATCAACATACCTTGGTGGCGCTTAAAAATTTTTCTCACACTTAAGTGAAGCTCAGAGACACTGCGCACAGTATGCAGTTCCAAAGAAACATCCTCTGGTGTTTCTAGATTGATAGCTGAGACCCTAGAATAACAGCAAAAAGAGGTTTCTTCAGTGGCTCCTTCCATCCATGTGTCTATGTCCATGCCCCTCCATGGCCCACACTGTTTCCATGGACACTCACCTGCTCAGGGTGTCTTTTATACCCTGTAGAGAAAACATGAAAAAAGGTGAGTGCAGGAACATCTGACCTTCATAAAGCATAGTATATGCAGGGAAGTTCTCTATAAACACTCCTTCCAGGAAAGAAAGGAACGTAACCCCATGGGTGGGAATGGAGCCAAGGCCTCACACATACAGGGTAAATTCATTCGTGTTGAGGCACACCACTGAACCCCTAACCATAGACATTGATGGATTTCTAATAAGATGATTCCATCCTGAGCCCCTTGGGGATGCACATGACTACTTGTTTATCAACCTCTCTGATTTCCTCACTGATATTGTGCTGTCTGAAAACACACCAACCTATGGCTATTGGGAAAGTGCTCAGAAGGATGCCCAGGGTACCACTTCCTTTCAATGATGTGATTTCCTTAGAGTGAGTTCATATTGGACACTGCTTACATAAAGTCCTGAGTCCATCCAGAGTCCCAGTGACTGAAATGCTTAGCTACTGATAACAGGCACCACATGATGAAGGAAGCTGAGTTTTTGTCAGGGCCAGGGGAATAAAACAGTGAGTATGGAGATGTGGTTAAGGCAGCTCAGTTGCCTGTCTGAGATGACTACAAAGACCATACTATACCCCTGAGAACCCCACTCTCTCCATATCTCCACCCCCAGTCTCCTACCCCCCTACCCCCCCCCCCCCCACACACACACATAGTGCATCTGATGCAGAGATTCTGATACAGAGCACATTTGGTGCAAGAAATAAGGAAGTATGGTTTATGGTTCTGATGTGCACTAGTGCCTACACTGAAGGACTGAGAGCAGGGGCATGGTGAGTCACTCAAACTATGAAGCTCAAGGGACAGTGCTGCTGAGTACGGCAAAGTCTTGGTAGTGACTGGTTGCAGCACAAACTTAGCCCCAGAGGTTCTCTGTGGTAATGGTGGATATAATCGAGCCTTATATTTGCTACCGTAAATGCACAAAACTAGAACTCTCACAGCTCAGGAGACACAATAAAGAAGAGGAAGAAGTAAATCCAAATTAATGGGTAAACATCTAAAAAGAAGTAAATGCAAATTAATGGGTGAACATCTAAAAAGTTCCCAAGCAACCAAGAGAATTTTTGCTCATTTTCTGAGTTGAGAACTTCAAAGTAAAAATCATAAGGTTGAATGAATTAAGGAAAGCAATAGAAAAGGTAATCAACAAAGCAAAACAAAGTATTAGTCAGGGAGTATCTGAACTTAAATAAATTTAAAACTTCTTTGGAGGTTCCAGCAACTGGGTGACAGATGTCAAAGAACAAATCAAATAAGAAAATAAGATTTAGAAAGCTATCAATTAAGTAGAAGAAAAAAATATGAAAGGTATATGAGAGCATTATGGGCTAATTATAAGAGGAACAGCAATCAAATTCAAGGAGGCCTTGATGAAGCTGGAGTGATGGTAGAGTGGGTAGGATGTTTGCCTTGCACATCACCTACACTGGTTTGATCCCTGGCACCCCAGGAGTGATCCCTGAGAACACAGACAGAAGCAAGGATTGAGTGCCAATTGTGGCCCCAAAACAAACAACAAAAACAAAAAAGTAGTCGCTGAAGAAAAGGAAAGTGAGAATGGGGAACAAGTGTTTCAAAAAATTATAGCTATCTCTTGCTCATCAAGGCCATGTTCTCCGTTGAACACTTTGAACACATATCTCACTTGTCTCTGTATATTCTTTGCTTCTATGTTCTTTCTTGAACAGATGTATCCTCTTTCTGTGCTCTCATATCTTTCCAGTATGTCACTGTTCTCCCATTGTTCGTCGATTTGCTCGAGCGGGCCCAGTAACGTCTCCATTGGAGACTTTGTTGTTACTGTGTTTGGCATATCGAATACATCACGGGTGGCTTGCCAGGCTCTGCCGTGGGGGCGAGACACTCTCGGTAGGTTGCCGGGCTCTCCAAGAGGGGCGGAGGAATCGAACTCGGGTCGGCCATGTTGGCTGTGTGCAAGGCAAATGCCCTACCCACTGTGCTATCGCTCCTGTAAGTTTGAATAAAAACTACCTTGCATCACTGAAAAAATAGAAAAAGAAATGAAATTGTGGCTGATAACTACCCCATTCTGAGTACTGACTCCCACATCCAGATCCAATATATTAATAGTTCTAATAGAACTAAGGTGTTCTAAATAAAAGTAACCCAGATCAAAGAACTCTAAGGTAAGGTAAGGTAAAGGTAAAGGCCCTCCCGTTGATCGTCGATTTTGCTCGAGCGGGCCCAGTAACGTCTCCATTGGAGACTTTGTTGTTACTGTGTCTGGCATATCAGATACTCTCGGTAGCTTGCCGGGCTCTCCGAGAGGGGCGGAGGAATCGAACTCGGGTCGGCCATGTTGGCCGCGTGTAAGGTGAACGCCCTACCCGCTGTGCTAAGACATGCTGTAATTAAAATGATAAAAGCAAAACATAGAAATAGGATTGCAAGAGCACCAAGATACAAATGAAACTTGTATACAAAGAACCACCAAAAGATTCAAATGAAAACTCTTGATTAGTATTGTTTGACACAAGGAACAATTTGAATGAAACAAACATCCCAATAAGAATACTCTATCATTTGTCATCATTTAAACTTGAAAGCATTAAAGAAAACAAAACTAAAACTAAAGAAATTCATTACCATTTAACCAATTTATTAAAACCACTACAGGGTCTTATTTAAAAAACAAAGAGATCCTACTCGGAAACAGTAGATAATGAAAATATAAAATGGGGGAAAGCAGAGAAACAATGGCATCTTTTATAAATACACAGTTGCCTTGATATGAAAAGAGTACATAGAATCACAATATCATAGAAGACCACCAAAAATAAGAATTGAGCTCTCATAAAATCTAGAGTTTCCTGTTCTGAGGATCATTTCAAGACCACAACTACATAAATTTACATTAATTTTCAAAGGTATTTGCCTTCTCTGTGTTTATTATAGTACTATTTACATTGGCCAAGAATTAGAATTATTCCAAATACCCCAAGAACACATCGTGGATAAAGAAATTTTGGTACACATACAATGAGATACTACTCAAAATAAGAAAATTGAAATTCAACAGTTCATTCATCTCAGTAGAACTACAGGGTGTCGGGCTGCACACAGTGAGTTAAAAGGAGGCGTCTGAACTGAGGAAGTAGGCCTCGTGAATCTTCCATATTTCTTACCCTCTGTTCTCAGTAGCATGGGAATAAGACATCTCTGTTTCCTACAAGTGCTCAGACTCACCTGCAGCAAAGTCTGCGCTGAGTCCTGACATTTCTTGTCCAGTTCCAGGATGTTGTTCCTGAGTTCCTCTACTTTGTTGTCCAAATGGGCTACATTGTTCTTCAGACTGATGAGCTTCTGTTCTTTTTCTTTCTCTAGACTATGCATATAATATTCCTCTGCCAGGTGCATGAGTCTGTGAAGTTGTTTAAATTCAGAATTGATTCTTTCTTTCCCATGCTTTATTTTCTCCTATAAGGAAAAAAAGTGCTCAGAAAGTGAGTACACCCAAATGTTCATTAATGGATAGATTCATATCCAATATGAGTCACACACAGAAGCAGCTGAAACTTATTCAGTGGAAATAAATAAGGAATATTTGATGCATAGTGCAACATGGATCAATCAGCAAGACAGTGAGCAAAACAAGTAACTCAGAAGCAGAAAGCCAATATTATAAAAATCTGCTTTTATGAAATAAGTCATATTCATAGAGACAGTGAATACTAGAAAACAGGAGGAAGAAAAATTAGGAATAGGAAGAGAGGTTTAGTTTGGATGATAAACAAGTTTTGCAGGTGGATAAAGGCAATGGATGCACAAGCATATGTACAAACACTGTTACAGAGCTGTCCACTCTAAAGGGTAATATGGTGATTTTATGTTATGCTTAGACACATGCATGCAGACACTCATACACACACAAATTTCCTCAGTTAGGGTGATGTAGCCTGAAGAGTTATCCATGTTTCCTGCACTAGTTATGCCTGAGAAGAAGAAATTCACAGGTAGATGAGGTCATCAGAATTAGATCTAATTGTCTGGTAAAATTTCTTCTGTACACCAAGAAGCTGGTATAGGTAGTATGAATAAAGTGCAGAATAGAGCTTGGCCAAAGTAAATGAAATATGAGTTATAAAAATAAATATGAATTTTTATTTTGAAATAAACATGTGTTCCTGTGTTTCAGATAAACTTTTGGTTCAAGGAACCCCTGAAGTTTCTTCTTGAACCTTATTGAAGTTTCCAGCTGAGACATCACAACTGGAGTAAGGATGACCACCCTGGCGAGTTCATGAGTCTCACCAGGGAGAGGCCCAGTTGGCAGATTCTAATCATAAATACTAGAAATATCAACCCTGGATTCAACTCACCACCTTAATGTGTGAAAATTTCTAAAACAAAATGATCTATAGGACACAGATTTTATCTGGTAGGGGTGGGGACTAAACTTTAATATCCATTTTAACTTTCCATTTCAGAAAGTGTTACAATGTTTATGAAATTAATAAATGAGTAAAAAATTTTTAAACACATAAAATAAAAGTTTATTCAATTTATTTTGATACAATTCAAAATATATCATTATACATTTGTAATGCACTAGTTTTTTATGTGTGGTCCTCACAATAAAAATTTTGGTATGTTTTCTTTTCTCTAAAAATTACCTCCTCCTTAATAGTTATCCCCAGTTTCTCTCAGCTTCATCCGTTAACCAGCAGCTCCTGTAAGGGTTGGTATATTAGGGAAATACCAATCTATATTCTTTAAATTTGTATTTCCCTATTCTTAAATTTTTATGTAGCTAGAATAAAATGAAATGCGATCTTTTGTTAGGATAGTATTTTCCTATCCTAGGATATGAAAATACTTAGGATAATATTTTTTTTCTTTTTTTATTAGTGAAACACCATGAGGTACAGTTATAGACTTACAAATTTTGTGCTTGGGTTTCAGTTATACAATGATCAAGTACCCATCCCTCCACCAGTGCCCATCATCCACCACCACGGGTCCCAGCATTCCCCCCACCCCCCATCCCCCCCCCCCGTCCCACCCTGCCTCAGTGGCAGGGTATTCCCCCTTGTTCTCTCTCTCTTCTTTTGGGTACTGTGTTTTGCAAGAGAGGCATTGAGTGGCAATCATCTTTGGTCTATAGACTACTTTTAGCATGCTTCTCCCACCCTGGGAGGATTCTCACAACACCCTTTATTTGGTGCTTTCTTCTCTATCTGAGCTTCCTTTTCACCTAGCACGTGTGGCTGGCCTTCAAGTCATGGAGCAAAATTCCTGGTACTAATCTCAGCCATTCCTGGGTGTTAGTCTCCCTTTTTGTTGCTTTATGTTCCCTAGATGAATGCAATCTTTCTGTGTCTATCCCACTCTTTCTGACCCATTTCGCTTAACATGATACTTTCCATGTAGTACCACTTGTATGTAAATTTCATAACTTAATCTTTTCTAATAGCTACATAGTACTCCATTGTGTAAATGTACCAAAGTTTCTTTAACCAGTCATCTGCTCTTGGGCAAAAACGAGTAAAATTTTTATTTTTATGTGGGAAATAGGCTTAGCTTCAAATCATGAGTTCGTAAAAGGTGTTTATTTATTTACTTTTGATTGTGATGATCTTCCCACCAATCAAGATCCTAGATATGAAAGCAAAGGGCTGTCTTTTGAGAGATCATATTTGAGATTTGCACATAAAGAATGAGGACTGAGGTTTAAGACACCATGAAAAAGCCAAAATGACTCACTGGTCAGTGCAATGATATTCCAGACTAATGTACTATATCAATATATTTGTAAGCAAATCTCTTTCCATTCATAGGGAGTCTGGTTATTTACTGAACCAGAGACCCATACACTGTAGTTGTAGTTGTCTTTTGTATGTTCTTATGGTAGTTCTGATTCTCCACATTAACAGCCTCATTAAACTGAGTTCATTGCATCTCATCAGAATGAATCTCTTTCTAAGTGTCCACAAACAGTGGGTCTCTGAAGCTGGAAAGCTTGAGTGTTAGATGCTGCCCTGTGGTAAATGCATCAAAATGATGCAGTTGAGGCTTCAAAACAGGTAGGTATATTCAAAGTTTGAGAATTTGAATCCTGTCAAGGATCTTTCAAGTAGACTACAATATTTCTACAATATTTCTACTTCGTAAACTCAGATATTGGGAATTCTAAATAATTACTATCACAAGGTTGAAGAATTTGAAGCAAAAATTTAATAGATACATATAACCAAAGGAGTAAAGGGGAGTGATGCTTTCTACATTACTTTTAACAATCTGGACCATTTATTGAATAATGTACTTTTATAGTGCTTTCACCAAGCACAACCTACTCTTAGACAAGATGATGGCATGTAGTTTGACCACAAGAAGCTTCAAACTCTCACCTCCCAACTAGTTATTTTCCAAGTTGTATCTAGCTTCAGCTTCATATATTTGGATTCTGTGCTTTTCAGTTTTGTGACTGCTCTCTGGAGCTTTTCCTGTGGGAAAAAATGGGTGTTAGTTTATTCAGTTGGAAAAGTCTTCACAGCATATACCATAAATCATAGGCTTTCAGATAATTAGAATAACATTGAGTATTTGTTGAGCCTTTAGATGCTGAGAGAAAGCATGTGGACAATTATGAGTCCAATAACACAGTTGATCTCCGTGGCAAACTGCAAAGCTAGTAAGATGTTTACCATTGTTCCTGTTATAGAAATCAATTCTTTGCATGGGATTAAGTAAATTGTCCAAGGGAACAACATATTCTTCAATCCCATATTAGACTAAGGAAAGAGGCAGCAGGACAATGCCCACTTCTTTCTCCCACCACAGTCAAAGCAATCATCATATGTGCCTTTGAAAATATGTTAATCTAAATCTCTCACCAGACTTCATTCACAGGCTTTTATTTCTAAATAGTTAACAACTCCTCTACATCTTTAACTATGACCCCACCCTATACATGTGGAAGTTATGTGAACTTCAGAAACTGATGGCTCTAATTTATATTGAAACAGAATAATCTTCTCATGTCAAAATTGGTCCTTATTAACCAATAAAAATCATTCCATTCCCAGTCCTCCTCTGAGGTATGATTCATCCTCTCAACCGTGATCATGGTTTAAGGCCTAAATTTTACTCCTGTGTCTTCAATTATCTTTCTTTCTACACACCCTCTGGCCTAGGCATGGTGCCAAGCAAGCCTTGTTTTCTGTGTCCTTGTCATCAGTCCTGAGTATAGGACGCTCCGACCTCTAATGACTTTTCTACCACATGAAGGATACAGGCAGACTTCAATTATTTGTTTGCATACCTCATCATCTTCTAACAAGGTTGAGACAGTACCCTGAGTGCCTAGAATGATCCAGGTATATAGTATTAGCTTGCGTGTAATTGGGAGGGGGTCCTTTTATTTTTTAAATTTTTTAAATGGAGGAGTACTGCTATTTATTCAGGAGGGGGTCCTTTTAGAATGCACTCCAAAAATGGAAAAAAAAATTCTCATTCCAAAGGAAATTCCATTACTAGAACTTTCAACAGTGAGATCTATAAAAGATTCAAAGATATCTGAATACCCTTTGAAATTATACCAATAAAGTCAAGGAAATGATGAACTTGAATGCACAGTTTCTGAGTACAACACTACTCTAATATGAAAATAAGTCAAGAAGAAAACCTAAAGATAAAATAAATCACCAGCATTGAACATAGACCTAAAAATTGTCAAAAATATCTATGCCAAAAAATGCAATACAGTACACTGTTAGGATCATATATCATGTACTTGTTAGCTGTTCAACATATGAAAAAAAAGATGAGATTCATACAACTACATTTCAATTGAGAGAATAAGAAAGTAAAAAATACTATATCACAGCAACAGAAAGATAAGATTCATAAAACTATACTTCAATTGAGAGAAAGAAAACAAATGATGAGATTCAATATTCTTTTATGAAAAAAAGTGCTTTAAAAAGCAGGATAGAAACGTTATTAGACAATGCCTGAACTTTGTTTGCATTGACACCATTGCAGTTGAGACCAGACTCAGGCTGCCATCGCTGGAACCACTCTGGGAAGGGAGGCAGAACCCTCCTTTCCGGCTAGGTCCCAATAGCCTCTACATCTGACCTGGGCTATATTAGCAGGCTCACACCCAGCTTCTGGAGCAAATGCCACCTATGCAACTGCACAAAAGACATACACAGCAAATCACACACTGCTCATAATTATAATTCAGGTCATTTAGTGATGAGAGGCAGAGAAGAGAGCAATCCCCAGCCTAATACCTCAGCACCTTCCAGGGTATCTATCTACAAAGACTCCCCCAGAACATTAGAAAACCAATGGTAAAGGCCTGCCCAGTTCACTGAGTGGAAATAATACCCTTGAAGGCACAAACAACAACAACCAGCTCTCTAAATCCTCAGTGACTTTTTGCCAGTGCCACCATGATAAAGATGTTTAATGAGCTCAAAGAATATGTGGCACAGGTATTCAGCAAAGCCCAAGGAAGTCTAAGAGTCAAGATGAGAAAACTCCTCCAATCAGAAATGGCAAAATGAAGAGCAGGGTAAGTTACATTAAAAGCAAAAAGCCATAACAGAAGCTGATAGCAGCCAAATTATGCAGCTGAGTATAAGATCAAGGAGCTTCAAGATGAGATGGAGGAAACTGCTACTAAACAATACTGTTGAGTGTTAAAAGGAAATAAACATTACACCAGGGCACTATAGGATGAATATGGTCACAGTCAAGGTCCTCCCGTTGTTCATTGTTTTGTTCGAGCGGGCCCAGTAACGTCTCCATAATGAGACTTGTTGTTACTGTGTTTGGCATATCAAATACATCACGGGTAGCTTGCCAGGCTCTGCCATGTGGGCGAGATACTCTTGGCAGCTTGCCGGGCTCTCCGAGAGGAGCGGAGGAATCGAACTCGAGTTGGTCATGTTGGCTGAGTGCAAGGCAAGCGCCCTACCGCTGTGGAAGAATATATGAATCATCATAGTTGCTAAAGAATAGAAAAGCAAATTTCATGAATAAACATTAGGTAAAGAAATCATTAATAGGAATTTCTTAGAGTTGAGGAATACAGGCACTGAAATCCAAGAGGCCTGAAGGTTCCCTGTGAAAATATACTCACTTAATCACTTAATCACTTAATTTCACGTTAGTCATCAATTTGCTCGAACGGGCGCCAGTAAGATCTCCATTTGTCCCTGTCGCGAGCTAGTGTAGCCCAATGGCATCTGTTCGCTCTGGGAACATGAAGAGCCTCAAACCGATCGTTCATGATCTTGATGAAGAAGTCTGACCATCTGGTAGGTGGGCGGCCACGCGGTCTTTTGACATCCCATGGAATCCAGTCAGTAACAGCTCTAGTCCAGCGGTCGTCTTTAAATCTCATTACGTGACCAGCCCATCTGATTTTTGACACCTTGGCAAACGAGACAGCGTCCCTGATCCTTGATCGTCGACGGATGTCAGAACTCCGGATTCTTTCTCTCATTTGAGTGAAACGTGATATTCCAAGCATAGCTCTTTCTATTCTTCTTTGGGACACCTGAATAGCGTTCTCATCTTGTTTGTGTAGGGCCCAGGTCTCTGAGGCATATGTTAATGCAGGAAGAACAGTGGAATCAAAGAGATGTGCCTGGAGCCAGAGGTTCTTCGTCCTCTTAGCTATTTCTTCGACGTTCTTGAAGGCATTCCAAGCCGCTCTCTTCCTCCTGCGCAGCTAGGGTTCCAGGTCATTTGTCATGTTGACTTCTCGACCTAGGTACACATAGCTGTTGCATTCAGAGATGGTCGTTCTGCTGAGAGCGAATAGAGCATCAGGAACGAGGCTGTTTCTCATGAACGTTGTCTTCGTAAGATTCAGCTGTAGTCCTGCCTTTCCACACTCATGGTCAAAGTCAGCCAGCATTTGTGCCACTTGGCTGATGTTTGGTGTTATTAAAACAATGTCATCAGCAAAGCGGAGGTGGTGTAGTTGCCGACCATCTATCTTCACTCCCATTCCTTCCCATTCCAGTCGTCGCATGATGTTCTCGAGGGTGGCACTGAAGAGTTTCGGTGAAATGGTATCACCCTGCTGCACTCCTCTCTTGACATCAACGATCACTTCTTTGTAGAATGGTGAGATCCTGGTAGTGAATCCACAATACAGCTCACGGAGGATCCTGATGTATTGGGCTTGATGCCCTGATTG
Organism: Sorex fumeus; assembly: GCF_029834395.1. Lineage (NCBI taxonomy): Eukaryota > Metazoa > Chordata > Mammalia > Eulipotyphla > Soricidae > Sorex > Sorex fumeus. The sequence continues at coordinate 19,570,054 of NW_026606151.1, read as the reverse complement.
GCTAGGGCTTCAATGACCGCTTCCATCTCAACAGAATCAAAGGCCTTCTTTAAATCAATGAACGTTAAACAGAGTAGCATCTTGAACTCCCGAGAAACCTCAATGAGCTTGGTTATCATGTGGCTATGGTCGATGGTGCTGAATCCTTTGCGGAACCCGGTTTGCTCGCATGGTTGTCCTTCACCTAGTGTTCTGCCAATCCTATTTAGGATGACTCAAGTGAACAACTTGTACATGACAGTCAATAGGCAGATCGTGTGATAGTTGCCAATGTCATGGATGTCTCCCTTCTTGAACAGTAGTACGGTTCTGCTGGTTTTCAATTGGGATGGAACCTTGCATTCAGACAGGTAGCGAGTGAAGAGCCGAGCCAGTGTGTTGATGAGTACTGACGGCAGGTTTTTCAGGTGTTCAGGTCTGACCTTGTCTGGGCCGGGTGCTGTTTGTTTCTTTACCGACGAAATTGTGTGTCGGATTTCGGAAGGGAGAACGTTGGGAACGACATATCCATCCTGTGGAATTTGGTATGTTGGCAAGTGGACATGGCTATCGAAGAGATTTGAGTAGAAGTCATGGACTACCTCCACTACCCAGCTGTCGCCACACTCCAGGACGCTTTCCGGACCTGTGCGGACGCTTCGCTTATGACACATCATAAGACACTATATGCCCATCTTCCGGAATTGTCGCACCATATTTGATAGGGTTCAAATATGGTAACACCAACAAGGGTGATTAGAGGTCGCCCAAACGCCTCTATCCCTCTCAGAAAGAATGGCAAGCTAACAAGAGTATTCCGCCCACACGGAAGAGCCTGGCAAGCTATTTGTTGTGTATTCGATATGCCAAAACCAGTAACTACAACTGGTCTCATTCACCAGACCCTGAAGGCTTCATGGCAGCACTGAGAAGGATGAGAAAGGAGAGGCCGACAAAATCTCAAGGCCAACCTAGGCTGCCACAACGAAAGAAGACAAAAATGATCGTCTGTACTTTCAATGCATGTACGCTAGCATCAGATGCATCCATTGAGGACCTGATGGTACAAGCGCGAATGATCAAGTACGACATCATTGGTCTGACCGAGACAAGAAGGCACGAATCTCACCGTGCTGTTTTCGATACTGGAGAAGAATTGTTCCTCAGAACATGCGATAAAAGAGGTGTCGGAGGCGTCGGTGTCCTTGTCAACACAAACTTGGCCAAGAGCATTGATTCATTCGAATGCCTAACAACCTGAATCAGACGTTTACATTTGAATAGATGTGGCTCACTGCCTGCAGTTTCTATCTTCGTTGTCTACGCACCAACATCCAATTATGATGAAGGAGAAATTGAGAAGTTCTACATGGAGCTGGAGAAGTTCTATAAAGAAGACCACACCTTCTACAAGATCATTGCGGGTGATTTTAATGCCAAGATAGGACCGAGAAGATCAGCTGAAGAACTTCACATTGGGACCCATGGCCTAGAATGGAATGAACAGGGTGAGAGACCGTCTGAGTTCATCATGTCAACCAAGACCATCCATGGTAACTCACAGTTCCAGAAGGCAGAATCTAAATGATGGACATGGGAGTCTCCCGGTGGACGATTCCACAACGAAATAGACTACATCATATTCAATCAACGGTTTTACCTGACCGATGTCGGTGTTGTGCCAAAATTCTGAACGGGATCAGACCACCGTCTCCTTCGTGCAAAATTCTACTTCACAGAGCGGGGAGAAAGGGCTGCAAAGTTCAAAAAGAGAACTCCCAGAACGACCACCAACTGGGAACTCTTTGTTCCTATTGCGGCAACATGGGAAGATGTCATTGTTGACAACATTGACGAGGAATACGATCAACTGGTTCAGCACCTCAATGAATGTGCGAGGAACACCAAGAGAGAGATAGCCACAAAAAATCACCAATCTTCGAAAACTCTTGAGCTAATTCGCCAGCGTGGTTTGGCGCATGCCTCAGGCAACCGCAAGCTAACGTCCGAGCTTGCAAAGCAGTGCAGAGATGCGATCAAGGAAGACCTCAAAGATAGAAGAGCAGAAGTACTGGTAGATGCGGCATAAGCCGGGAAAAGTATTCGTAATGCCCTCCTGTCCTTTGCCAAGTACAAGACCAAGATGACTGCCCTCCGACCTCCTGATGGATCCATCACATCCTCCAGAATGGCAATGGGTAAGAAAATATTCTCAACAAGGAAAACTAGATCCTCAAAATGATAAAATCCACAATTAGAGACAGAATATTGAAATCAACAAGATCAAAAAAGCAACTTACGTAGAATCGAAAGCCATTAAGACTTACAACCGATGTTTGAAACGTGACTATGAGACAGAAGAGAATGGAGGGACATAGTACAAAACCTCAGTGAAATGAATACTTACCCAAGATTTCTTTATCCACTTAGATTATCACACATATTTGAACGAACTATAAGAGCTTCATGGATAGACAACAACTTAGGGAATTTATAGCTTTGAAACCAGTATTATGAGAAGCTTTAAAAAAACTTCTTTTGCACCTGAAGGAATTAGGGCTGGTAGGGTGCGCCTCCCCTACACAGCTGCTCTGAATTTGATTTCTGGTATCCTGTAAGGTTCTCTGAGAACCATCAAGAGTAATTCTGAATGTAAAAGCCAGGAGTAACCCAGCATTACCAGGTGTGGCCACAAAATCAAATACTTTAAAAAGATGGAAACAAGGAATAAACATAATAAAAGAGGTCAAGGACCTGTGTAAGGTCTATTAATACATTGATCTAAGAAATAAGAGGAGGTAAAAATATAAAGATGTTCCTATATATCTATAGGAAAAATTAACATTGTTAAACTGGCCACCTTACTCAAAGTAATTCAAAGATTCTATACAATACCTATAAAAGTTATAGTAGCTGTGTCAAAGTCACCAAAAAAATTAACTAAAATCTGTAAGAATCACAAAATACCCTAAATAGCCAAAGGAGTTCTGAGGAAAGATACATAGGAAATACTTGTTCCCAACTAAAACAATATTATAAGGCTAAGATCATTAAGATTACACAATATTAGAAAATATATGCACAGACATATACACTCATATAAATGGAATAAAACCAAGAACCCAGAAATAAAGCCATACAATATGGTCAATTGTGATAAACAATAATACTGGCATATATAATGGAGAGAGGAAAGTCTCTTCAACAAATAGTGCTGGGGAAATTAGATATCCATTTACAAAACCCAGAAATGACTGCTCCTCACACCATATACAAAAATTACCTGAAAATTTACTAAAAACTTAAAGCCATAAAACACAAAGAGGAAAGTACATAAAAATATTCAAACACGGCTTCAACATTAACTTTGAAGAGTTGATTTCAATAACTAGGGAAACAAAAACAAGCAAAAATTACTTGAGAGTATGTGGAATCAAAAAGAAACTTCTCCAAGGTAAAGAAAATGTCAGTGAAACAAAAACATACAAGGAGAAACTATCATACCTCCATATCTAACAAGATGTTAATAAGCAAGATTTGTAAAAAAAATCATAAAGTACTCCAAGTACCATTGCCAAGAAGAACATTGAAAAGGACAGAAGTGAAGGCAGATTACTTCCTTTTGCTACTGTTGCAGACACCACTTATAAGTGTTCAGAGCATTCTCCTGGTTCACACTTCTGGTGGTGCTTGGGGAACCATGTGACATATCTGGGATTTGAACTGGAGTAAGGAAAAATGATACCTTCCTTTCTGTACTATCTCTCTGACCCTAAAATACAGATTACTCTACAAAAGACATACAGATTGCTAACAGGCACCAAAAAATGCCTTGAGGAGTTAGATGGTGGAGTTGATCAGTGGATAGAGGCAGATGGAGTTCAGCATTTTTTAGTGTGGATGTTGTGACAAGTCACTTTTGCAGCAAGTGAGAGAGCACATCTGAAGCATATACTACAGTGAAAATAATTTCTGTCAAATAAATAAAACAGATTCCAGAGCAACTGCAGATGAGGCTATTCGGAGGCTTTCTGGACCCCACACTCACCCTGTAAACTTGGCATGCAACTTCAACAGGAGCAGTGCCGTGTCCTTTGTGCTGTGGTGACCGCTCACAGCACCAGCAGATGAGCTGACCATCATTTTCACAGAACAGATGGAACTGCTCTCCGTGTTCATTACACATATTCTGATTCATTTCCTTAAAGATTTCGATAATACCTTTCAGCTGCTTGTTGGGCCGGAGACTACCACTTTGAAAAGGTTTCCGACACTTGGGACAATTAAATGTTCCCGGAGATGATGTTTCAGAGCTTTGATTCTGAGTAAGAACCTTTATGCATACACAGCAGTAGCTGTGCCCACAGTCAATGCTCACAGGCTCAGTCATCAGCTTCAGGCAGATGGGGCAGGTAGCTTCCACCCTCAACTTCTTGATAAATGTAGCTGAGGCCATGGTTTTCCTGGAAATGCTGCAATATTGGATCAAGAGGCAGGGATGAAGCAGTCAGAAATTTCTAGTGTCTGAGAAATGCACTCCACTAGAGTTTATGGGACTCCTCTGAGCTTGAAATCTGTCTGAGAGAGATATGGATTGGGATTGAGAAGATTTATTTTATGGAGCTGTGTTGTGAATGACTGTGGCACAATCACACTTGGTCCATTAAACTTAGTATAATTAAGCACTGTAGCACTGCTGTCTTGTTGTTCATTGATTTGCTCAAGCAGGCACCAGTAACATCTCCATTTTGAGACTTGTTACTGTTTTTAGCATATCAACTATGCCATGGGGAACTTGCTAGGCTCTGCCGTGCAGGCAGGATACTCTCCATAGCTTGCTGCGCTCTCCGAGAGGGACGGAGGAATCGAACTTGGGTCAGCTGTGTGCAAGGCAAACACCCTACCTGCTGTGCTATCACTATAGCCCTGAGTATAATTAAAATAAAATAAAATAAAATTTAATGTTAATTCCTTGAATCTAACTGCTATTATTGCATTTCAGTTGTTTATTATTTGCTTGAGTCTGTGGTGAAATGAGACCAGATCAAAGATTCCATTTCATTTCTAGAAATATTTTGGACATGGGACTCAGTGAGAGTGAGAAAAAGACAGGTTCCCTCAGAAAGGATGGAGCAAGAAAGAGAAACTCATGGAATGAGGGTGAGACTCCCATTCTGTGAAAAGGTAGCTCATCACTACTACTTTATTTCCTTGTAACTGATATTGCAATTAGGTAGAGTTTATAGGATTCATAAAAAAAATTGTCTGCACTGGATCATTAGTTCACAGTTCTTGCTACTTACTTCCACGGCAAATAATGATAAAAAAGTATGGGTAAAAAGACCCAGGCTCCAAATGATAACAAGGTCAACTGACACCCTAAAGAAGCTGTGTGCCCTTCCCATAAGCCTCTCTGACCTGAAGACAGAGAATTGAAAGAGGTGGGAGGAGAAGGGGTTATCTTCAGAGCAGAGTTCTTGAGAAACAGAGAGGTGACTGTCACTTCTTCAGGACAACCTGGTCTCCCGGAAGATCAGAATGACTAGAGCCCATCGTCATGGAAGAAACCTGGAAGTCAGCAGTGAGAACAGATAGGAATGACAGGCTTCTGTGGATCCTGGCATTATGTCCCTTGGTGTCCACCAGTGAGTACCTAACATGGAAACACAGGGACCAATAGGAAACACAGGACTTTGTCCTTCATCCATATAGATAGTTACAATTTTGGGAGGATCTTTTCTCTATTTTCAATGTTGACTGTTTGTGGGGAGGAAATAGAGGCAGGATGAGGTACGAAACAAATGCTTTTTTGACCTGACAGTAATATCTCAATCACTAATGGTGCTTTTTAAACTAAAGTTGCATGTTAAAGCATCTTTGTCTAACTATAAGAACTATCTCTTTAGACTCATAGAGAATATCTTCTGGAGTGAAGATAACTTAGCCTAACTCACATGCCAACCCTGCAAGTTTTTTTTTAAATGACTAAGACTGTGTCTGTTGTCCTGAACAAGTTTTAGTGGAATTGTTTTTGAGAATAAAAGCATTCTAAGTAATGCATAAAAGAAAAATCTGGGGATGGGAGAGATAGGATAGTTGGTACTGTTTTTCTCTGTGAGAAGGTTTAACCCAAATATAATTTAAAGAATGAGGAGATTTGGTCAAAGGGATGTTCCATTTATTACAATACCATCCAGCCATTCTATTTCTTTTGTAAATGATCTAAGGAGGAGGCAGAGATACCTTATAGACTAATATTTTTCACCCTCCAATACACTAATAGTCTCAGAATTCTTGCCTCTTCCATAAACCAACTAGAGATTGAGGGAAAAAGTACCAGAAGAGTCAGAAACTTACTGTCTCCAAATTAGAGCAATTTCCTCTCATTATTATTACCAGGATAAGCAAAGATGACAGAAAGGGGTCACAAGAGAGACAAAAGATCAAAGTAAAGAAGACTAAAGGTACTCCCAGCTTCTGACCACTCTTAAGCCTGGCCAGCTCCACAGGAGTGCCCGGAAGTCCTCTCCACCCAAAACTTTCTGCTTTCATTGTGGCAAACTTGATTGCTGGAAGTGAGAGTGTCCTGAATGCCCCAAGAAGCCTTGGATCTCACAAAGGAGAGTGACAAGATGGGCAACTGGACAAGGGACCATACTGACACCAAAGGGGACTGTCCAGACCCTTCCACCTTGCTCTTGACCAAGACAGCTGCAAGCTCCCACCCTTCCATTCCAACTGAAGCTATGGGAGTCTTATCATCTTGGTCTCCATGACGGCAAGCCAGACCAAGACACAGAGCTGATTCTTTAGCCTTACTGTCCTTCCAGAACCCCTTTTTCTCATCTCTCACTCTAATGGAGAATATAAGGCTTCGTGTAGAGGAGAGAAACCCTGAACCCATGTAGAGGACTATGCACACTCTGATGAAGGGCAGGGTATCTTTTTATTCTGGCCATCGTTTCTTTTGAGGTACAGAAGTTCTGAGTTTGACGTAATCGCATTTGTTTATCTTTGCTTCTGTTTACTTTGCCGTTGGCATTGGATTCTTAAAGTGAAGTCTAGTTTCAAAGTAGTACACAGTTTTACCTATTTTTCTCAATATAACTTATGAATATGGGTCAGAGATAGAGGTCTTTAATCAGTTTTGTTTTGAATTTTGTGCATGGTGTTAGGAAAGTGTATACTTATTTTTATTTTTATTGTTATTATTTTGACTGTAATTGACTAGTTTTTCCATCACCACTTGTTGAAGAGGTGTTCCTTACTCCACTTCTTGTTTTTCTTTATTTATTGAAGATTAATTTTCCATATGTCTGATGATCTCTCTCTGGATTCTAATTTCTATTCAATTGATCTGAGACTAGAGTCTGTTATTATTCCAGCACCACACTTTTAACTAATAAAGCTTAATAGAAATGGATGAAATTGCGGAAAGCGAAGCACTCTATTTTTTTTCCCCCTAGGATTTCTTTGGCTATTTGATGAGGAATTTTTGAGCCACAATGTGGCATTTTCTAGTTATAATATTGCTTCTCCTTAACCTCATTTGATCAGGTCCTGTCATCAGTTAAGTCAAACAAGATAAAAAAGATTTTTTACATGAAAATGTACTTTTCAAAATATGAATTCTAATAAAAAATGTGAAAAGTCCTGTTAACAAAAGCTATTAGGAATACTTGAAATTGTTTCATTATAGAAGTTAATAGCACAGAGTGAATACATCAATTTCTTTTTGTTGTTGTTGTTGTTTTGTACTGAAGGAACATCCTATTTCAGTTTTACCTTGATCTCCCCACTGGAAGCCTCTCATTGTAGATCAATTGCGACTCTTCCTTTCCCCTTCACTGGGCAGTCCTGGGGGAGGACTCACCGGTTTGGTCACTGGCTGCACTTACTCTCTCACCGGGGCTGCAGATCAGATTAGTGACCGCATGTCGGTGGTTGGAAGAGTCAAGTCCTTTTGATGTTCTTTATGTAGAGGACAGAGATGGTCATCTGAGCTCCCCCAGAATGAACCAGTCAGCAAGGCAAGCAGAGGGATAGTGAGTCCTTTCAGGTTACCCTTCCTGACCTGAGGGAACAAGAATTCAAAGAGCAGCCAGGAGAACGGGTGGTCTGGCTGCGAGCAGAGCTCCTGAAGGTGACTCAGTGTCCTCCAGAGGTTCAGGGTGACCAGAAGAGAGAATGTTGGCAGCTCCAGGATGTAGTGAGGTGTGGAGCAATGGGAATGGCCTAGTCTGTGGTTACTTACACTGGCTGCTGGTCCCCCAGAGTCCACAAGGGAGGACCTCACAGGGGAGCTGGGTCAGGAGCTCAACTATGTCCCACTCCCAAGGCTGCAGCTGCTTTTGGATCTGGGCATGTGCCCCAATCCCACTGTGGAGAGTTGGAGGGGAGGGGAGTAAAGGAAGGATAAAGCATAATAACAAAATTTACCTCCAACACACAGTACTAAGATGAAAAGCAGGATTCAACTGAAGTTACTAGAAAGCCAGTTTCTCTCTAATCATAGGGCTCTTCCCTTGGAGACAGGAGAGTCTCCTGTAGAAACTTTCATCAAAGGCCTATGACTTACCTCTGAGGGATGCTATCCTCTGGGGAGAAAACTCTCCTGTCCTCTGAGCCCTGAGGGGTGACTATGGGGCCTTCATGGGCCTCATATCCCTGGTAGGAAAAATGGAGTCACCTGAAAGTGAAAGCAAAAGGTGAAGAGAACAAGAAAGCAAAGTTCAACCCTGACCCACCACACACACACACACACACACACACACACACACACACACACACACACAGAGAGAGAGAGAAAAATGCAGCCTGGACTGTCAGTCCCTTCTCCACACAGCAGTCAGCACAAGCTACTGCCCTGATGTCTCCTCTGTAGCTGAGATTCACTCAGGTCTGGCAAGGAAGTTCACTCCCACTGGATTAAAAGCAGAAACGAAACCAGTGGGGGGTGGGGGGTGGAGGGGCGGAGCCATGTATGTGGTGGGGGCGGAGCCATGTAGGGTAGGGGCAGGAAATGAAAGAAAGATGTTGCCAGTGTGTTTCCTACTGAGCTAGCCCTCAAGTTAGGGGACAGGTACTTGAAGACCCTCTTGAGCAGTAAGAGGGAGGACAAGTCATAACCTGGAAACTGTTCTGTGTCCTCAGTATGAATCTAAACAGGAACCACAGCTCAGCTCCCAGACTCTGACTTCAGATCTTGGCACTTTTGCCACAAAGGCCCAGGGGAATCCAGGAGTTTTCCTGGCCGGCTTGTCTTTGCTCTTCTTGGTCCCTGATTGTTTGAAGCAGCCCAGGAGGACGTGTGGAAGCGAGCATGGCCAGGACAGGGCTCTGGGCATCAGGCACAGGCCCACCCCAGCCCCTTCCCCTCTCTCTGCTCTCTCTGCTTCCTCCTCACTTTCCCTCTGCAGGACTCAGTGCTCAGGACAGCACGGGAACGACTGATGGCCAGAGGGAGAGTTGTCAGCTGGGATCCACCACTCTGTGCCATGGGGAAAGTCTGTGGGTCCACTGTGGAGCCTGTAGTGGCTCAGCTACAGTGGGGGGCACTCCCCAAAGTACTCTCTGATGAGTCTGGTGGTGCTCAGAGGAACTATATGTAGAGCCAGGGATTGGATTGACATCAGCTATATACGGAGTCAGAGCCTTAATTCCTGTATTCTCTCACTTAGGTCTTTATTCTTTATTTTTAAAAAGTCTTCATAGTGTTTCTCTTGTGCCTGAGCCAGAGAACATGTTTTTTTGCTTTTTATACAAATATATATATATATATATATTTTTGAGCCAGAGAACATTTTCACCGATAGTGAATGTGGATTCCTCTGGCACTACAACCTGCCAGCAGTATCCTCCCTCCAAACTTTTTTGATATGTGACACTCTCACTAGTGAGAGATGATATTGTAATATTGTTTTGATTTGCATTTGATAAAAGATGACAAAGAACACTTTTTTCTAAGTGTGTTGGCTGACCACATGTCCTCTTGAGGGGAATGTCTATTAATCATCTTTCCCGGTTTTTTTTATAATTATATATTTTTTTTATTAGTGAAACACCATGAGGTACAGTTATAGACTTACAAATTTTTGTGCTTGGGTTTCAGTTATACAGTGATCAAGTACCAATCCCTCCACCAGCGCCCATCCTCCACCACCATGGGTCCCAGCGTCCCTCCCACCGCCCAACCCCCCATCCCACCCTGCCTCTGGGGCAGGGCATTCCATTTTGTTCTCTCTCTCTCCCTTTGGGTCCTGTGGTTTGCAAGAGAAGCATTGAGTGGCAATCATGTTTGGTCTATAGTCTACTTTCTGCATCCTTCTCCCATCTTGGGAGGATCCTCCCAACACCCTTTATTTGGTGTTCCCTTCTCATTCTGAGCTTCCTTTTCCCCTAGCACATGTGGTTGGCCTCCAAGTCACGGAGAAAAATTTCTGGTACTAATCTCGGCCACTCCTGGGTGTTAGTCTCCCATTTTGTTACTTTATGTTCCCCAGATGAATGCGATCTTTCTGTGTATATCCCATTTTTTCTGACTCATTTTGCTTAACATGATACTTTCCATGTAGTACCACTTGTATGTAAATTTCATGACTTCATGTTTTCTAACAGCTACATAGTACTCTATTGTGTAAATGTACCAGAGTTTCTTTAACCAGTCATCTGTTCTTGGGCTCTCAGGATTTTTCCAGATTCTGGCTATTGTAAAGAGTGCTGCAATGAACAAACAAGTGCAGATGTCACTTCAACTATACTTTTTTGCCTCTCTGGGATATATTCCCAGGAGTGGTATTGTTGGGTCAAATGGGAGATCAAATTCTAAGTTTTGAGAGTCGTCGATGATTTATTGTCATTGTTATAGAGCTTTGTGAGTTCTTTATTTATTTGGCTCTGCACTCAGGGATCCCTTCTGGTTTGCTCAGAGCATGATATGTATGGGTGCCAGAGATCAAACCAGTGTTGGAGACCACAGCGATAGTACATTGGTTAGAGTGCTCGCCTTGCAAATGATAAACCCAGGTTATTTTCTAGCCCACCAGATGGTTCCCTGATCATCAGCAGGGTGTTCATCTTGAAAAATAAAAAATCAAACCCTTGGATTGACTCCATACGAAGCATAGGTTTGCATGGCGTTTTTTTTTTTAAATTCTACCATTCAATGCCTTATATGTCTTTGATATTAACCCCTTATCAGATGAGTGTTGAGTATATATTTTTTTCCCATTCCATAGGCCATCTTTGTATCCTGGTCATAGTTTTCTTTGAGGTGCAGAAGCTTCTTAGTTGAATGTAGTCCCATTTGTTTATCTTCACTTCCATTTGCTTGGTCAGTGGTGTTTCAACCTTATGGGTGCCTTTAGTTTCAATGTCATTGAGAATTATGCCTAAATTTCATGTATGTACCTAATGGATTTGGGTCTGGTATTGAGGTTTTAATCCCTTTTGATTTGACTTTTGCACATGGCACCAGTAAAAGTTTGAGTTCCACTCGGGATGCAAAATGCGTGCTGAAAGTAGACTATAGAACCAAACACGATGGCCACTCAAAACCTCTATTGCAAACTACAACACCCTAAAGGAAAGAGTGAGAAAAGGGGAATGCCGTGCCACAGTGGCAGGGTGGGGTGGCGGCGATGTGGTGTGGGGGTAGGAGGGATACTGGGATCTTTAGTGGTGGAGAATGGGCACTGGTGGAGGGGTAGGTACTCGATGATTGTACGACTGAAACCCAAGCATGAAAGTCTGTAAATCTACAACTGTACCTCATGGTGTTTCACTAATTAAAAAAAGTTTGAGTTCAAATTTTTTACATGTAATTGTCCAGTTTTTCGAGCACCACTTGTTGAAGAGACTTTCCTTATTCCATTTCATATTTCTTGCTCCCTTATCAAAGATCAAATGATCATAATTTTGAGGCACTGTGTCAGGATATTCCACTTAATTCCACTGATATGAGGGTCTGTCTTTATTAATTATCACTGCTCTCTAGTTCTGTTTAATTACTGCAGCTTTCTAGTACAGTTTGAAGTCACCCATCTACTTTTTCCAAGGATTTCTTTAGCTACTTATGGGGACTTATTGTTCCATATGAAATTCAGGAGTTTTTTATTTGAAAAATGCTGTGGGTATTCTAATGGGGACTGCCTTGAATCTGTATGATGTTTTTGGGAGAATATTGTTATATTGGTGTTGCTAATCCTCCCAATCAATAAGCATGGGCTGTGTCTTCATTTCTTCATGTCGTCTTTTATTTCTTTTTTTTTTCTTTTTTCTTTATTTATTTATTGAATCACCGTGGGAAAGGTTACAAAGCTTTCTGGTTTAGGTCTCAGTCATGCAAATATTAAACACATTTCCGTTTACCAATACTTATTTTTTACCATGAAGAAGCCAATAAAACCCCACCCCCCACCCCTCCCAGTCCCTGTGGGGCAGATGAATTCTAGTTAACACTCTATCTGCTTTGATTAGATTCATTGTTTCAATAAAAGATTCACCACTATCATTTAGAGTTTAGCCCCCCCCCCCCATCAGACATGCTGAAAAAGCATTGTGAAGTGATTTGCTTTCTACAGCTGGGTTCAAGAATTAAATGTTGGTTTTGGATTTTTGCTATTTTACTTATTGACCCTTGAAGTATTTCTACTGAAAGTCAGATAGTTAAGAAATTGGTTTCTGTGCTCTGGAGTCGTGGCCGTACTGGAGAGCCGCTAGTGGGGGGCAACTGGTGGCCTCGGTAGGGCGTGAAGGGCGGACCGAAACACCCCCCTTCCCATGAGGTTTTAGTCACCCCCACTCCCCCGGCTCATACCTGCTGTCCACAAGGCTCCCATGCGGCCGCCATCTTTCTTTCCAGAGAAGAGAGGGCGACTGGGGCAACACCCTTTCCCCTCCGGACAGACCTGATGGCCTGGATTAATGCATAGTCCGTTCACTTTTCTGCTCCAAGCTGCCGGGTTCTGCATTAAGTCCTTGTGCTTCTGGGGCCGTGGCCGTGCTGGAGAGCCGCTCGTGGGGGGCAACTGGTGACCTCGGTAGGGCGTGAAGGACGGACCGGAACGCCCTCCTTCCCATGAGGTTTTAGTCGCCCCCACACCCCCGGCTCATACCTGCTGTCCACAAGGCTCCCATGTGGCCGCCATCTTTCTTTCCAGAGGGAGGAGGGCGAATGGGGCAACACCCTTTCCCCTCCGGGCAGACCTGATGGCCTGGATTAACGCATAGTCCTTTCACTTTTCTGCTCCAAGCTGCTGGGTTCTGCATTAAGTCCTTGTGCTTCTGGGGCTGTGGCCGTGCTGGAGAGCCGCTCGTGGGGGCAACTGGTGGCCTCGGTAGGGCGTGAAGGACGGACCAGAACGCCCACCTTCCCATGAGGTTTTAGTCGCCCCCACACCCCCGGCTCATACCTGCTGTCCACAAAGCCCTCATGCGGCCGCCATCCTTCTTTCCAGAGAAGAGAGGGCGAATGGGGCATCACCCTTTCCCCTCCGGACAGACATGATGACCTGGATTAACGCATAGCCCGTTCACTTTTCTGCTCCAAGCTGCTGGGTTATGCATTAAGTCCTTGTGTTTCTGGGGCTGTGGCCGTGCTCTAAACTTAACTCTGATTTTCAGGGAGAAAGGTTGGGTGGTTTACTTCCCATTGATCACTTTGTATATAGAGAGATGCCGCGCGGCCATGCGGTTTTGAGGAAAAGTCCTAGTTCCCGCATACCCGAGCTGTGCTTGTAGAGGCTTCTGGTCACCGGGGTTCCATCTGGGGGAGGCGGGATGCGGTACCTACCCCATCTGGGACTTCCCGATCATCTCGGCTCTTTTTGGAACCTTTTTTTTTTTTTTACTTCGGGATCTGTGGATCCCGCCCTCCATGTAGTCCTTCTCTTCGGCTGAATGAATCCATCTTTTATTTCTTGATGTAGTGTTCTGTAGTTTTCTTTGTAAAAGTTTTTCACTGCTATAGTTAAACTGATTCTGAGGTATTTGACTTTCAGAGATGCAATTGTGAACATAATTGTTTTGTTAAATATCTCACTTCTCTTTCATTATTTGTATATAGAAAAGTCATGGAATTTTATATACTGATTTTGTAACTTGCTGAAACCCTATAAAAATCTATGGCTTCTAGGAACTCTCTGTCTTTTTTTTTTTTTGGATGATAGAGCTTAAAAAGTATTGAGTTACCATGAATGAAGAGAGTTAGTTATGTTTGGAGAAAGAGCTGTATTGGAATAAGTCACCAGATGGCAAACTTAAAGCCTTACAAGCAGCAATCTTGCCTTTAAGGTCACAAGAAGAGGTTTTTTGTTTGTTTGGTTTGGGTGTTTTTCTGTCTTTTGTGTTTTTGGCCACACACTGCAGTGTTCAGAGTTTACTCCTTGCTGCAGTCAGGGATCACTTCTGAAAGTACTTAATGGAAATCACCCAGAGGGAAGGAGATGAGACACTCTATGCAAAACATGCAATGCAATAAAAATATCTTGCTTTATTTCATGGTAGTGCAGACTCACTCTCTTTCATGTTACAGTCTGAACATACATGACTTGAATGCAGTTTTTATACATTACAAATGTTCTAGGTAATATTCTAGGGTGAGGAAGCAGCCAGGAAATAATAAGATCAACTTCTTGTTCCCACCTGGATTGATCAACTACCTCCTATGCTGGTTTAACTAAAACGAGACTTTCCTTTTTTTCTTATTCAACTGAGGAAATCAGAGACAAAGAAGAAAACCTACGAACCTGGAAATAAGGTCTGAGAGCATAAGAGAAGGAGGCCCTTGGGAAGGTGTAGATGTGGGAACCAGTTGTCATGTTATAAAAGGACACAAGGCCAGGATCACAGTCTACCATAATTCCTACTACTTCAGGCTGGTTTCTCAGATGAAGGGGAGTCGGGGGAGAAGTCAGGGCTAAGTACGTCTCTTCTGTGCACCGTCTGATGGCCCAGAATCCAGACTCTATGTCCGTTGGCACATTTTCCAGACAAATTCCTACACTCCACTAGTTTCCATTCTTTACAGCCACTTCAAAGTAATGTCTTCCTGAAGTGAAGTGTTCACAGCCCAAGACAAAGGGTACAACATTATATGTCCCAGAAGTTTGAAAAATCTGCAAGAATTCATGAGCAGACACTCTTTTCCGATTATCAGACAGATGTAATTCTGAATGAGCAGTCTCTGTATCCAGAGTCACATTGACTGGAAAATAAAAAGATAAAAACCTATGAAAACCTTACTTTTAATTTTTTAAATTTGCTTTGGGGGGTACAGGGGAGACTGCATCAGACAGTGCTCAGGGCTAACTACTGTCTCTGTGCTCAGGAATCACTCCTGGCTTTGTACTGTACAGGATGCCGAGGATTCGGTGGTGTACAAGGTAAGCACCCTACCCATTGTACTATTCTCCAATTCCAAAAACATTGCTTTTCTTTGTTTCTGTTCTCTTTGGGAGTCACACCCAGCAATATTTAGGGTTTTCTCCTGGTTCTGCGCTCAGGGATTATTCCTGGTGGGCTGGTGGGCACCACAGGACAGGGTGCTTTGCACTTTATTAAGCTATTGAGAACAGAGTTTTAGGCATTTACTATTCTAAATCTAAACCATCCCTCTTGGTATGTTTGGATATTTAGTCTTTTGTAAAATAAAGCTAGCCTATATTCAAACCCGATTTCTGTTCTTATCTATGAGTCATTTGAGTCTCGGTTTACTAAAAATAGCAAACTCTATAGATGTCACAAAGAATATTGGGGAAGACTGAGTGAACTAATGAATATTTATTAAAAATGTCGATGAATGGAAGTATCTGAGAATTTCTAGTAATAATATAATTATTGTCTTTATATCCATCATATAAAAACTCTATTTATATAACTAACCAGAATATATAGCGTTTCTGTCATACCCAACCCTGCTCGGATCGGGGCTGAGCATCATCCATCCAGATCCTCCATATTCCAGTAGGCAGGGGTCACACCCACCAACTGGCCCCCTGGTGCCATGTAATCTCATCATCAGCCAAGACCCAGAGACTATAAAATGCAGCTCCCGGAAGCACGCAACTGCATTCACGGCCGGCCACATGACATCTTATTATCTCATTCCTACTTTGGACAAACTGGCAGGCTACCAAATGTAACCTGCCTGCACGACAGAGTCTGGCAAACTCCCCGTGGCGGACCCAATATGCCAAATACCAGTAACAATGATGGGTCTCATTCTCCTAACTCTGAAAGAGCCTTGAATATGGCACTTTTTAAAAAATCTCAGGGCTAGGATGAAGGAGACTTTACTGGGGCCTGCTCGGCAAATAACAGGATGTTCGTGATCATCGTGATCATGATCGTCATACCCAAAGTCCATTTTCTTCTATGAAAAATCATAAAATAGAATAGAATATTGAGACAGAAATAAGAAATAAGACTATTACATCTCAAACTAAAAACCACAATTTCTGTATCAGAAGGAAAATAGACAATATCATAAATTGAGTTTAAAGATCTAGAATTTTACCCAGGTCACAATCACATGCTAATCCCATGGATTTTAAATATAAACTCTAATTTCTTATAATAGATAATAATATTTTATGGAAATTAGTAACACATAATAAACCTTCTATCAACATACATGAAACTACATGATCACAGTTGAAAATAACAGAAAAATACATGACAAACTTAAGTGTGATCCTGACTGTACAATGCAATTTTCAAAATTAATGTATCAGTAGAATGTCTTGTGCTTTTTTTAGGGAGTGGGAATCCAACAGCTGGCGATACTCAGAGGTTACTTCTGACTGAAAACTCAGGAAATATTGGCGATGCTCAGGGGACCATATAGGATGCCAGGGATCAAACCTGGGTTGACCACGTGCAAGGCAAGTGTCCTAACTTCTTTATTATCACCTTAGCCCCTAGAAATGTTAATCTCTCTAGTTACCACTTGGAAAGTGTCAGCCACTCACTGTGTTATATACAAGGAGTTGGACTGATTTCCCACTAACTTAAATTTCCTATGCAGAAATATTTCCTGTACTGGATGTTCTCGATGTTCCTTTATCCACTTTTCCCATCTGGCTCTCTCCCTGAAAAACTGACCGCTATGGACACATCACCTAGGCCCTCTTCCCTATCTCTCTCTGCTTATTTCAACTACTGGGAAGCAGAGGAGAAAGCCCTGGGGCACAAAGCAACTGAACAGCAGTGTGAAGTACACATGGCCCTCCCATGCTGACTGGCAGGCTCTGCATTCCTCTCCCCTGTCACACCCTCACAGCGTCCTATATCTGCCACTTGAGGCCCAGGCCAATGATGGTTGTCTACCCATTCCTGCCTTGGGTGCTGGACTACTCCTTGTTCTCTACCCTACTTCTCATCTTTATAAATTATCCCTCAATTAAAATCCCTAGTGACTGGAGCAATAGCACAGCGGGTGGGGCGTTTGCCTTGCACGCAGCCGACCGGGTTCATTCCCAACATCCCATATGGTCTCCCGGGCACCGCCAGGAGTAATTCCTGAGTGCATAAGCCAGGAGTAAACCCTGAGCATCGCCGGGTGTGACCCAAAAAGCAAAAAAAAATAAAATAAAATAAAATAAAATCCCTACAGCTTGTCCTCATCACGAGCCTGACTCAAGAATGAGTTGGGTTTCAGTTGATATTGCCTAAACGATGGGGAAAATCCAAAGTGTAAATCTTAAGAAAATTAAGAAATGTAAATCATGCCAAAAAGATAAAATGGTGGTTAAGGTTCTTACCTCGATTTGGGCTGACCCACCTTCAATTCCCTTATGGTCTCCCTAAGTACCACCAGGAGTGATCATTGAGCATGAAGCCAGAGATAAGTCAAAGGCACAGTCAGGTGTGACCCCCCCCCCCCGAAAATTCAATAAATAAATATAATTTTTAACATTTTTAAATAAATCTGTAATACACTTATTTTGTTGATGCTAATGCAAAGTTTATTAACAAATCCTTGAAAGAGTAATTAAAAATCTTTTAAATATTCAGAAATAGAAGAGTTTTAAAATCCGCATAATGTGAACATCTGTAAAATTGAATGCAATAAAAATCATGTACATGAAAAGCTTATAAAAGTTCTAATGCAGGATTTTGGAGAAGGGACTCCCATGTGGATGTAGGGTGCCCAGTCGTTCCAGGCCAACTGGTCCAGCTGATCAGTACAAGTCCCTAGGGTACCATGAAGGGGCATTTTAGTGATGGGACTACCTGGACATTCTGAACACGAAGCACACACTCAGCCCATTGAGCTTTCTCTCTGGTCCTTAGATTAGGTTTGATCTTAGAGCAAAGCATTTAAAAAAAATTCTCTTTCCTTAACTTTTGGGTTTTATAAGAGATTACAGAAACATAGAAAAAGATGACTAAAGAGAATTATAGAAAGAGAAAGCTCAGCTTTGGGATTAGTAAAACTTGTTACTGGGTCAAAGTCTTTGCGTCACTTGCACCCCAGTCCATAATAATCACCTACCTTTCTTGCATTACACTGAGATTTAAATAAAATATGAACAAGGGATTCTTTTTTTTTTTTTTTTTTTTTTGCTTTTTAGGTCACACCTGGCGATGCCCAGGGGTTACTCCTGGTTCTGCACTCAGGAATCACCCCTGACTGTGCTCAGGGGACCATATGGGATGCTGGGAATGAACCCGGTCGGCTGTGTGCAAGGCAAACGCCCTACTCGCTGTGCTATTGCTCCAGCCCCTGAACAAGGGATTCTTAAATCAACATACCTTGACAGCGCTTTAACATTTTTCTCATGCTTAAGCTCAGAGACATTGCACACAGTATGCACCTCCAAAGAAATGTCAATTTCTGCAGTGGTTCGTTCTTGTCATGATCCTATGCATGCCTTCCTCCCCAGCCCACACTGTTTGCGTGGACACTCACCTCCTCAAGGTTTCCTTTATATCCTGTAGAGAAATAAAGACCAAAGGTGAGTGCAGGGACTTCTGACATTCAAGGAGAATGGTGTTTGCGGGCAGTTCTCTATAAACACTCCTTCGAGGAAACTAAGGTAAGTGATCCCAGCATCACCTATTTCCCCCCAAGGCTGGGAATAGAATCAAGGTCTCGTGTACAGTGTAACTTCATTACTGTTGAGGTGCACTACTGGCCTCCAAATCTTAGACATTGATGGATTTCTAATTGGATGATTCCCACCTGAGTCCCTTGGACTCACATCAACTGCCCATCAACCTCTCATCTGCTATCTTCTTGACTAAGGCCTGTGGGGAGCTTTGGTGTATTTTCAGACATATTCATAGATGTGGTTTCCTTAGGTGGGCTGGAGCGATAGCACAGCGGGTTGGGCGGTTGCCTTGCATGAGGCTAACCAGGGTGACCCAAGTTCGACTCCTCTGCCCTTCTCAGAAAGCCCAGAAAGCTATAGAGAGTATTTCGCCCACAGGGCAAAGCCTGGCAAGCTCATTGTGGCGTATTTGAAATGCCAAACACAGTAACAACAAGTCTCAAAATGGAGACGTTACTGGGCCCGCTCGAGCAAATCGATGAACAACGGGAGGGCCTTTACCTTTACCTTATCAAACTAGTATTGGATAAATAATTTTTTTTCCTTTCCATGGGC
The DNA here is from genome assembly GCF_029834395.1 of Sorex fumeus. Lineage (NCBI taxonomy): Eukaryota > Metazoa > Chordata > Mammalia > Eulipotyphla > Soricidae > Sorex > Sorex fumeus. The sequence goes on along the minus strand of NW_026606151.1, from coordinate 19,550,465 downwards.
TGTCTTTGTATCCTGGTCATATTTTCCTTTGAGTTGCAGAAGTTTCTTAGTTGAATGTCATCTCATTGATTTATCTTCATTCCCACTTTCTTGGTCAGTGGTGTTTCATCCTTGAAGATGTCTTTAGCTTGAATGTCACTGAGAGCACTGCCTATGTTTTCCTCTATGTATCTTATGGATTCAGGTTTGATATTGAGTCTTTAATCCATTTTGATTTGGGTTTTGTATATAGTGTTAGAAAGAGGTCTACCTTTTTTTTTTCACGTAGCTACCAAGTTTTCTCAGCACCACTTGTTGAAGAAGTTTTCTTTGCCCCACTTCATATTTCTTGCTTCTTTATCAAAGATCAAATAATCAGATTTTGAAGTACTGTGTCAGGATATTCAACTCAGTCCCATTGATCTGAAGACCTACTTTTATTCTAATACCATGTGGTTTTAAATATTACTGATTTCTAGTACGGTTTGAAATTGGAAAAGTTGAGATCTTCCTTCCTTGTTTTACCAAGGATTTCTTTAGCTGTAAATGGAGTTAATTGTCCCATATGTGTGACTTGACAAGTGGGAGGGTGTGTGATACATGCATTTGGTGTTTGAGAACAGTCTCCCCAGCAGAGACAGAGACGAGGGATCATGGACTGATGGTAAAAATGATGCCCATTTAATGCAGAACTGCTAGCATACTTATAGAACATCTGAAAGGGGTTAAGCTCTAGGACTGTATGTAGGTGTTATTGATCATTTACAGAGGTAAAGCATTTAGGAGGAGGCAATTCCCTTGGGATTAAATCAAGGAGACACTTGATCTCTGAGGGAAATCTATATTGCCTTTCTCTTTCCCTTTAGTTGTATATATTAACAGTTAGGTTTACTTCATATTAATACTTGCAATAATTTGGATAAACACCGTAAGAGATATAGATTTCAAAACTTATGTCTCTGAGCTCTGAGGGCAAGCAGGTCTATTACCATAAATCCCAGACTAAATCCTCGGGTGGTTCAGCTTGTCCTTCCCCAAGGGGTATCTGTCTCTTACGTCATAATGGCTTGCATCAAGACCATGCTTCTATGCTTTTTAGACTGTCACGTTTTGATGCCAGGGTAACGATGCCACTCATCCAGGGTCCCATCTCAGTCCCACAGTTGGATCTCCCTTTGTGGGGTGTTAAAAACTCTCACAACCAAAGCCTGACTCAAGTAATTATGACAGATTCCCAGGAGTCTGTCAAAAATAGATATATTTCAGAGTCAATCAACTCCCAAATATTAGGAGTACAGCATTAAAGGTCTTTCTGTTTTTAAGCAAGAACATTACTCTATAGTAAAATATGAAAAGACTATAGGGGAAATAGAAAAGCAGGTAATGCACTACAAATACAAAGTCCAAAGTTACCAGAAAGTTTTGGCTTATAAGTAACCAAGACTGACTTGGGGAATTGTGACAATGAGAGATAAAACACAAAGGTAGGGGGCTGGAGGGATAGCACAGCAGGTAGGGTGTTTGTCCTGCATGCGGCTGACCTAGGTTCAATCTCCAGCATCCCATATGGTCCCCCCAGCATCACCAGAAGTAATTCCTGAGTGCAGAGCCAGGAGTATCCCCTGTGCATCTCTGGGTGTGATTCCCCCCCCAAAAAAAACACAAAGGTAAGTTTAAAATGAACTCAGGGGGCCGGAGTGATAATACAGCTGGTAGGGTGTTTGACTTGCGGCCAACCTGGGTTCAATCCTCAGCATCCCATATAGTTCCCCAAGCACCGCCAGGAGTAACTTCTGAGTGCAGAGCCAGTAGTAACCTCTGAACATCATTAGGTGTGACCCAAAAAGCAAAAAATAAAATAAATAAAGATGAACTCGGGATCAGTGGTGCTCACAAGAGCATTGTAAGCTTCTCTGGGGGGAGGAAAAGGGGCAATTCATTGATGAAGCCAAAAACTCTTAGGGTCAATATCCAATCATGTCAATTTCATGAGTGTTTTCTTTGAAAATGCCATAGATATCCTAATAGGGACTGCACTGAATCTGTATAATGCTTTGGGTAGTATTGCCATTTTGGTGATGTTAATCTCCCTAATCCATGAGCAAGGGATAGATTTCCATTTCCTCATGTCCTATTTTATTTCTTTAAGTAGAGTTTTGTAGTTTTCTTTGTATTATAAATCTTTCATCCCTTTATTTAAGCTGATTCTGAGGGACTTGATTTTCTGAGGCATAGTTGTCAACAGCATTGTTTGTTTTTAAATATCTCTCTTCTCTTTCATTATTTGTATATAGGAAAAACATGGATTTGTATACTGATTTTGTAACTTGCTACTTTACAAATTTATTTTTTATTTTTTTATGATGTAGGAATAAATGCTATTTATTCAGCCATTGCTTAAGCTGATTGAATTGGGCATTAACTCCAATTATTTTTTAATTTTTTTTATTTTACATATTTCGATTGCATTCAATATTTCAACACCAAGACCCAGAGACTGTAAAACCCTGCTTCCAAAAGAGAACAGTGCAGTCTCCTGCCTCCACACCTGGCTGTCCTCACCTCACCAGGGCCCCTGGGAGGAGGGTGGGTTGAGTTTCCCTCCCCACCTCGAGCAGAGCCCTGGCAGCTGAAGACCTCTGGTTGCAGCCACAGTCATGCTTAAGACCATTCTCCACACATTTGGATGAGCCTCACGCGTGAAGGAACCGGCAGAGGAACCTAAGTGTGGGGGACCCAGGGCATAGATCTCCAAGCCTGCTCAGATTGGGACTGGGGCCTCCTCCACCCAGATCCCCCATATTCCAGTATGTCGGCATTACACCCACCGACTGCCCACGGTTCCATGTAATCCCATCAACAGCCAAGACCCAGAGACTATAAAACCCTGCTCCCAGAAGTGCATGGCTGCATTTGCAGCCACACGACATCTTATTATCTAGTTCTTACCATGGAGAATCTGGCAGGCTACCAAAAGTATTCTGCCCACTCGGCAGAGTCTGGCAAACTCCCCATGCGTGTTCAATATGCCAAAACCAGTAACAGTGATGGGTCTCATTCTCCTGACCCTGACAGAGCTTCGAATGTGGCACTTCTCAGGGCAAGGATGAAGGAGATGTTACTGGGGCCTGCTCGAGGCAATCGCTGAACAATAGGATGACAGTGATACAGTGATTTAAACACCAATCCCACCACCATTACACTTTCCCACCACCAAATTCGAGATGTTTTCATCCTAAACCCTAATCCCTGTCCCAAAACAAAACCGAAACAATATATTTTGTATTGTTATGAAGAACTGCTGAATATGCTTACAAAAAAGTGTTCATATAGGAAATGGTGTGAAGATTGTTCTATTTTGGTAGGAGCCATTAAGACATTATATAGAATACCACTAACATGTTGTTAATGTTTGGATGGTGTGAGCTTTGGTCTATATATGTGAAAATATGTCACTGTCACTGTCACTGTCCTCTTGTTGTTCATCAATTTGCTCGAGTGGGCCCAGTAACGTCTCCATTTTGAGATTTGTTACTGTGTTTGGCATATTGAATACATCATGGGTAGCTTGCCAGGCTGCATTGTGAAAATATGTATATATGCATATATATAGTTCCTTCTACGATTTGTTCCCTACTATCTGAACACAATCAAATGTGGTGTGGTAATTATGGAGAATGGGTAAGGAGTGTTTTATGATGTGTCGTGTGGCTGCTTTCTCTGCTGCTCGGTACAGGAATATGTTTACTCATATGTGAGGCTTGGCCTGAGTGTGTGGGGAGCGGTCTTGAGCATGGCAGTTGGGTTGTGGAGGTTTTTGGCTGCTGGTGCTGGCTCCCTTGGGTTGGGGAGGGCTCTCACCCGCCCCGTCTGGGGTGCCCCATGTGAAACAGCCTGGTGCAGAGTCTGGTGGCATGGTTATGGGGGGGTCTCATGTTATGCTCCCTTTCGGGAGAAGCAGCCGTGTGATCTGCACGGTGTCCGATGGCAGATTATCTGGCGCTGGCATGAGGTGGCTTGTGGCTGTGATCCCTGGGTCGCCAGAGACTGGGGAAAGCGGGCAAAGGATCTCTGCTGCTGGTCCCATTGAACCCAGAGTCCAAGGTCACAAAGTTTCATATTACCTGCATTCAGTAGAACTTCACTCATGCATGAGGCTTGGCCCAAGTGCATGGGGAGTGGCCTTGAGTGTGGCAGCAGTTGGGTTGTGGAGATTTTTGGCTGCTGGAGCTGAGTCCCTTGGGGCGGAAAGGGTTCTCATCTGCCCCCTCTGGGGCACCCAGGTGAAGACAGGTGGCATGGGGTCAGGACATACTGTGGCACTCTCTTTTGGGAGTTTTAGTTTATAGTCCCTGGGTCTTAGTCATTAATGAGATTACATGGCTATGGAGGCAGTTTGTGGTTTTGACTGCCAAACTACTGGAAAACTGGGGACCTGGGGGGAGGAGGCCCAGTCCTGATCCAAGTGGGCCTGGAGCTTTCCGTCAAGGGTTCCCGCCTACCTCTGCACTACAGGCTCTAACTGTGCCTTTTTTTTTGGGGGGGGGTCACACCCGGCGATGCTCAGGGGTTATTCCTGGCTCATGCACTCAGGAGTTACTCCTGGCAGTGCTCAGGGGACCATAGGGGATGCTGGGAATCGAACCAGGGTCAGCCATGTTGGCTGTGTGCAAGGCAAAAGCCCTACCCGCTGTGCTTTCGCTCCAGCCCCTCTAACTGTGCCTTTTGATCTCTTTTGAGATTTATGGATCCCTGAAATAAAACCAATCCATGAGCTTATACAGCTGAGCCAGATGTGGTTTGTGGGTGTGTCTCCCACATACCTAACTTTTGGCCATTTAATTTCTTGTTAAATTTGGCCCCAGTTTTTTGGGGTCTGGTCAAAGGCACAGCATCAATTTTAGGGTATCTGGAAGTCTGAAGGCACCATCAGGCTGCTGATGTACTCGCTCCACAGGTACAGGTTGACCTGCTGAGGCACCAAACCCTCTCAAATCTATTCTTTATAGGAGTTTAATTTTTTTGGATAATAGCTCCAGGGCTTTATTTTCTATCTTAGCTTAAAAGAAATTATTGAGACACCATGAGTTAAGAGACTTAGTATTATTTGGAAAAAGAGCAGTATTGGGAAAAAGCCACTAGACCGTGAACTCAAGCCCTCCAAGTAGCTATTTTGCCTGCAAGGTCACATGGTCACATGTTGGTTTTGGGTCCCCCCGCCCCTTCCCAGATTTTTAAAATTTATTTATTTATTTATTTATTTATTGCTTTTTTGTGCCATACCTGGCTGTGTTCAGGCGATCACTCCTGATAGTGCTTAGTGGAACAAATGAGATTCTGGGGATCAAACCTTGATTGGGCATGTATAAGGCAAATGCCCAACCTGCTGAAATAGTTCTGTAACTCCAAGAAGAGGTTTTGTTTAGAAAAAATTTCCCCATTTCATTCAAACACTGTGGTTTACAAAGTTGTTCATGATGACTTTTCACAGGCATTCAATATTTCAACACTAACTTCACTCCCTCTATCACTTTTACTTCATCAATGTCTCCATTTTCCAAAGGAAGTTTTATTAGAGAACTTAAACAAGGAAACTTATAGAAAGAATGGGTTCCAAAAAGAGTTCTTTATGAACTGGTCCCCTCAGGCACACTCTTTTATCGGCAAATCTAAACAAAGAAAGAGTTAGACTTTTGACTGAAAAGGTAAACTGAGGCCTAACCCCCTGCAGCATCTTCTCAGAAGGTCATCTCTAAATCTCCTGAACCTCTGCTTGTTCCTCCAACACCTCCAGGTGATACTGACCTCCTGATGACACCCTGGGACTTTTTTTTAATATAGGAGCACTGCTATCTTTTCTAATGTAGGAGCACTTCTATTTATTCAGCCACTGATTAAGCAGTGAAGCGAACATGAGCTTCTTGTTACTCTATTTTTTTTTTAGATTTTTTTTTATTGAGTATCCGTGAGACAGACCATTAGAAAGCAGTTTGTGATTGGGTTTCAGTCATACAATGATTCAACTCCCATCCTTCCACCAGTGTACATTTCCCACCACCAGTGTCCTATCCCTATTTCCCTCCCCCCATCCCCAAACATCTCACACCCCACCCTCTGCCTGCCTCTATGGCAGGCACTCCCCCCTCTCTTTATCTCTCCCTCCTCTCTCTCTCTCTCTCTCTCTCTCTCATTTTGTGCATTATGGTTTGCAATACAGGTGCTAAAAATTCATTGTGTTTGTTCAGAGCTTTCAGTATTTTTTACTGGGATGGTAAGGCTGGAGAAGCTTTTTTTAACTTGTTAGCAGCTTTGGGCTGTGGATGTGACTGTCGAGGCTTCCAGAAGTACAGGGAAGTGGCAGGTGTGGTAGCCCATCCTGACCCCAAGGTAACCTGAAAATTTCAGTCATAAAACCCGCATACCCAAATGTTTAGCAGATTATATCTTGGTGAAGTCCATCCTGAGACAGTGGAGTCTGGCCAGGGGTATGGTGGCAATTTCAGATTGTGGAAGCAAGTGGCTGCCACGGGTTCTGCTGGGACGGGCACCAGTCTCAACTGCTCCCCTTTGATTTACCTTAGTCTGTTCAGCCTTGCAAAGGTCTGAGGTTAAATGTGGCCTTTGATCTCTTTCAAGATTTATTTACAGGTATCTGAAGCAAGGCCGGTAAAAGAACTTACATGATGATGCTGGAGTTGGTTTGTGTTGGGTGACTGTTGGTGCTTCCAGGAGTATAGGAAAGTGAGGGGAGGTATTCCATCCTGAACCAGAGAAAACCTGGAGATTTCAGTCACAAAACCTGCATACCTAAATTTTCATCACTGTGATGTTTGTCCTGAGACAATAGAATCTGGCTGGGGTCATGCAGCAATTTGGGATTGTGGGAGTAAGTGGCCGCGGGGGGCTCTGCTAGCCTGCCTCCCTCCAATTTACCCCTACATTCAACCTTTTGCATCTGGGATTAACTGTAGCTTTTGATTTCTTTCTAGATTTACTCATTGGTCTCTGCAGCTAGGTGAGCATTTATAGCTGAGCTGGAGGTGGTTTGTTAGAATGGCTCCCACATACCTCACTTTTGGCCATTTGATTTCTTAGGAAACTTGGTTCGAGTTATTGGGGTTGGACCAAGACACAGTAGCAATTTAGGGATATCAGGAAGCCTAAAGATACCACCAGGCTGCTGATGCAACCTGTGGGCATGGGTTGACCGACTGGCTGCACTGCACCCTCCTAGAGCCTGTTTTGATGCAGAAGCAGATTTCTCTTTTCAGCACATCAAAATACTACAGGGTGAAGTTAAGAGGGAAAAAATATCATCAGAGTTACCAAAGAACAGGAAGGCAGAAACACACAAAAAAATCTCAGAACCAAGCATCTCGTGGCAGAAATGCCTCCGGATTTTGCATTAGGTCACCTTCACTGGGCCACCCCAGATGGGAGCAGGTGCTGTTCCTCTGCCTGTTCCCCGGGAAGCCTGGTGGCCGCCACCTCCCAAAACTTGTATTGAAAAATTCAGGTGCAGGCAGGTAGTGACAACACACGCCAGGCCATATGGGATAGGGAAGGAGCCGGTCCTTTTCCTCCTCCTCCTTCCCAATGGGACCCTAGATGATGCCCACGAATGCCCCCCTCCTCATCATTGCTTATTAAGCTCCTAATGGTCATGATCCCAGAGACACACAAATGAATCTCAAAACCTAGCAGCTCTTGGTATAAATCTCTCTAGATCTAATTATTAAAATTTTAGAGTTCCAAGATCATATAACTATATGACTATCATAAGACATCATATGTTATTCATAACCAGCAATAGAAAACAAATTGTCTAATTCTGCCTCTTCAGCAGGTCTGAGTGTTGAGGGGAAATTACAAATAATAGTGGTGAAACTGGTGTCAAAATATTGAATGTAATCAAAGTAGAGAGTAATGTGGAAATTATCTGCCACACAGGCAAGGGTAGGGGTGGGATGGGGTTGTTGTTGGTGGAAAATGTGCATTGGTGAAGGGACGGGTGTTTGATTATTGTATGATCTAGACTCAATCATGAAAGCTTTGTAACTGTTTTCACAGTGATTCAATGAATAAATTTAAATTAATAAATAAAATATTTTTTAAACACTGTCCTTCCGTTGTTCATCGATTTGCTCAAGCGGGCCCAATAATGTCTCCATCGTGAGACTTCTTGTTACTGTGTTTGGCATATTGAATACTTTCGGTAGCTTGCCAGGCTCTCTGAGAGGGGCGGAGGAATCAAACCCGGCTCGGCCAGGCTGGCTGCATGCAAGGCAAATGCCCTACCTCTGTGCTATCACTCCACTGCTAATATATTAGCAGAAATTTTTTTTAAAATAACAGGAAGGCAAATTCGTTTGAAAAAATACTAACACTAGTTGAAGAAATCATAGATAAGAACTTCTTAGAGAGGGCTGGAGCCATAGTACAGCTGGGAAGGTGTTTTCCTTGCACAAGACCAACTAGGGTTTGATTCCCAGCATCTCATAGGGTCCCCGAGCACCGCCAGGAGGAATTCCTGAGTGCAAAGCCAGGAGTAACCCTTGTGCATCACCAGGCATGACCCAAAAAGAAAAAAAAAAGAATTTCCCAGAGTTGAAGAGTGCAAAGTGCAGGTACCAAGATCCAAGAGACTAGAAGGATCCCAGAGAAAATAGGCACAAATGGAAAATTTGAAAGATACATTATAATCATATTGATAAAAACCAAAGAGAAAGGTAGAGTATTGAAAGCAGCAAAATAGGAACTTGCATACAAAGGAAAGCCATAGATTCACATCGGATCTATTAAATGAAACTCTAGGAGCCAGAAGAGATTAGTGACATAGTAAACTGAATGCCTCATCAAGAACATTCTATATAGCTAGATTATCATTCAGATTTGAAGGAATAATATACAACTTCATTGACAGGCAATAGCCTATGAAACAGTTGACCAAAAAGCAAAAAAAAAAAAAAAAAGCAAGAGTGAAAGGAGCATTCTCAGCTGACAAGAGTTTCATCCTGGCATCCCATATGGTGCTTCAAGCACTACCAGGAGTGATTCCTGAGTTAAGAGCCAAAAATAACCCCTGAGGATTACCGGGTATGCCTCCTGGATCCTTCCAAAGATTTCTATAGTATTTAATAATAACTTAATATTTCATTTACATTGAATATCTATGTCTATACAGGTGATTTTGCTTCTACAGAAATTCTTACTACAATTTTTAATTTGTTAGCATAGATACTTAAGTACTTTATGTGTTCTGTCAAAAAGCTGTTGGGTTGGCCCAGAAAAGACACTCTGAGGCATGCACACAGTTCTGCTGCAGCCACAGGGATTTCAGTTCTCCGAATCCCTGGAACTCATAACAAAAGACTACCTTCTTGACCTTGGTGCTAGCTAACCAACCCTGGCCCAACTTCCTTTACATCAATATAAACGCTCCCTAACACAGAGACTGGCCTGACTACCCTGATTAGATTCTCTAGAGGCCTTTAAGATCCACCAGAGAGGAGCTCTCTTACCAATAAACCCCATTTCAGCCTAATTCTCCTCTTGAAATCTATTTCTTCTTTTTTGAAACCCATCTGAGACCTTTATATAGTTTACATTCCCTTTTTAGTATAAAACACATTTTTCATATTTTATAGGCCAATTTAGAGTTTTCATGAAAAATTTCTTAATTTTTCTCTCCTCATAGTTACTAAATTGTGCATTTATAGGATTTATCTATTTCATGTGAATTTAAAATGTATTAGCAGAGAGTTTCCATGCCCGACCTCCACCATTTTTCAACAGACCCAGCTCCACATCTTCTCTCTTTAATTCCCCACACACAGCCTGTGAAAATAATGACCCAACTGACATCAGCAATGTCCCAAGGACCCCCTCACAGCGGCCCCCAACCCACTGTAAACTCAGCTCTATAATCAAAACCCCCAATTTCATTTACTTTGACCATTTTTGTTCTTTTGCTGTATTGCTTTACATCCCACATATAAGAGACATCTTACTGTATTTTTAATTTTTCTTTCAAATTTTTATTTTATTAAAACACCATGGTTACAAAATTATTCATAGTTGGATTTTTAGAGATATTTTTAAAAATTAATTATGGAAGGGGTGACACATACACACATAAAGATGATAAAAACTAAACTCCAGAAATTCCCCCCAATTTAAATCAATAATAAATTTAAAATAGGTAAAAGGTAAAGGTAAAGGCCCTCCCGTTGATCGTCGATTTGCTCGAGCGGGCCCAGTAACGTCTCCATTGGAGACTTTGTTGTTACTGTGTCTGGCATATCGAATACTCTCGGTAGCTTGCCGGGCTCTCCGAGAGGGGCGGAGGAATCGAACTCGGGTCGCCATGTTGGCCGCTTGTAAGGCGAACGCCCTACCCGCTGTGCTATCTTTATAAATTATTCCTTAATTAAAATCCCTATAACTTGTCCTTATCATGATCCTGACTCAGAAATGAGTTGATTTTCAGTTGATATTACCTAAACAATTGAGAAAATCCAAAGTGTCAATCTGAAGAAAGTTAAAAAGCTTAAATATTGACTGAGAGATGCAATAGTGGGTAAAGCACTTGCCTCAAACTGAGTTGAACCAGGTTTAATTCCTGGTACTATATATGGAACACTGAGTACTACCAGAAGTGATCATTGAGCATAAAGCCAGGGATAAGTCAAAGGTATGGTCACAGAGTGATCCCCCAACTTAAAATAAATAAATACAATTTTTAAAAAATTTAAGCAAGTCTTTTGCACATACATTGCTTTCTTTGACCTAAAATAATGTGCTTAGAAATGAAACCTTCACAGAACTTGTAATATAATAGAAAGATAACATCTAATTAAAGTAGCAATGTCAATTTGTGGTGCCTATTATGAAGAAACTATAACCCAGATCTAGTAGAAAGTATACTCATGATTAGAGTCCTCTTATCAAGAAGGTGTAAAACTATAAAATATATTTGTAGATTTGAATCACAAGGTTATTAAAATATATTTAAGACTCCTCTGTGTGCACAAAGAACCAGAAACAATTTGTTGATAATATGTTTTGGATGATACATAATTGATAAAATATTGGTATGATTTAAAAAAAAACTAAACCTTGAGAGAGTAATTAAAAATCTTTTAAATATTCAGAAATAGAAGAGTTTTTAAATCATAATATGAACATCTGTAAAATTGAACAACAATAAAATTATATACATGAAAAGTGCACACAAGTGCGAAGACAGAATTTTGGGGGAGAGACTCCCAAGCAGGTGCAGGGGCCCTGGTCACTCCAGCCCAAATGAACCAGCTGACCAGAACAAGTCACTACAATGCCATGAAGGGGAGCTTCAATGTTGGGCTACCTGGACATTCTGAGCACGAAGAATGCTCTCAGCACATTGAACTTTTCCTCTGGTCCTGAGATTAGGTTTGATTTAATAGTCATTTTTTTTAAACTTTCTCTTTCTATATAACTTATCGGTTTTTATGAGATTACAGAAACGTAGAAAACAATGATTAAAGAGGACTATAGAAAGAGAAACCTCAGTTTTGGGATTAGTAAAATGTGTTACTGCGACAAGATCCTTACATCATTTGCACTACATTCCATAACAATGACCTACCTTTCTCTCATTACACTGACAGTAAATAAAATATTAACAGGGATTCTTAAATCAACATACCTTGATAGTGCTTTAGCATTTTTTCACACTAAAGTAAAAGTCAGAGACATTGCACACAGTATGGACATCCAAAGAAACATAGTTTGGAATTTCCATATTGACATCCGAGTTCCTAGAAAGCAGAAACCAGAAATTTCTACAGTTGTTCTTTCCATCCATGTTTTTATATGCCCATGCGACTCTCCTGACCACACTGTTTCCTGGGCACTCACCTTTTCAAGGTGTCCTTTATATCCTGTAGAGAAACAAAGACCAGAGATGAGTGCAGGAGCATCTGAACTTCGTGGAGCATGGCATGCGGGGTAGTTCTCTATAAATACTCCTTCCAGGGAAGTAAGGTAAGGGAACTGACAATCATCTTTGTTCTCCCCAAAACTGGGAATAGAACCAAGGTTTTATGTGTTGAATGTAACTACATTACTGTTGAGCCACACCACTGGCCCTCATACTCATAGACATCGATGGATTTCTAATAGGATGATTCCCAGCTGAGTTCCTTGGGGATGCACATCACTGCCTATAAACAGCTCATCTGCTGTCCTTTTTACTGAGGTCTGTGGGCAACTTTGTTGTTTCAAAACACATCAACCTATGGCTATTGGGAAAGGAGTCAGAAGGATTCCCAGGATACCACTTGCTTTCAATGATATGATTTTCTTAGAGTGAATCCATATTGGACACTGCTTATCATAGAGAAGCTGAGTTCTGAGTTGATGTAAAGTGTCTGTAACTGAGGTGTTGATAGCAGGCACTACATGATAGTGGAGCAGTCATACTATAATCGCAAACTATGGTATCACCTCCAATTCTGTTATGGAACTAGAAAAACCTTCAGGCAGCAGTGGAACCAAGATGGAGGAGGAGGTTTCTGTGTCTGAAAGAATCATAGAGAATGCAAAATATAACAAAACACAGAAGCGACCAAAAGATTCCATGTGTAGTACACAGTGGAAATGAGTAGCAGGAAACAGCAAATGGCTCTTGGTGACTTTTTATATGAGCAACTTCAGACCAGTAATGAGTTTAGAGATGTGGCCCAAGAATGGAATAGGGTGAAACTGACTACCAGTTAGGGTCAGCGGAACAAAACGGTGGACAGAAAATTCACCCACGTGCTTATGAATCAATTTCTTCACAAGGCGGAGAGGAAGGATAGATCTGGACGTGTCAGGGTCTCAGATCAACATCTGAAGTAGGGAATACAGCTGCAGCCCCAAGGAGATGGACTATTCACCAACATTCTGGGTTGAGTGATGTACAGACAGCTCAGCTGCCTGTTGAGATGACTGAAAAGACTATATTCCCCTTCACCACCACCCCCCCCACACACACATACAGACACCCATAGTGCATCTGATGCAGGGTGTCAGTCATACTTGGAACATATTTGATGTAAGAAATAAGGAAGGCTGATTCAGACATGCACAAGTGGCTAAAGTTAAGGACTGAGTCAAAGGGGTCAGGGTGAGGGACTAGAATTGTGAAGGCCAAGAGACAGTGCTGTTCACTGCAGCAAAGTCTTGGAAGTGGCTAGTTCTCTGTGGAAATTGTGGACATAAGTGAATCTTAAATTTTCTATTCTAGCCTGCACAAAACCAGACCCTCACCCCTAACCCTAGCATCCCAGGAGACACAAAATAGAGGGGGAACCCATCCAAATTAATGGGTGAAGATGAAAATCCAGAACATTTCCAAGCAACCGAGAGCTTATGTCTACATTTACTCTGAGTTAAGAACCTCAAAATGACAACTATAAGGTTCAATGAATTAAGAAAAACAATATAAAAGGTCTCTAACAAAGCTTGATAAAGTATTAGATAGTGAGGGAATTGAACTGAAGTAAGTGAACTTAAAGTTCATTGGAAGGTTCCAGCAGCTGCATGACGGATGCTGAACAAAATCAAATAAGAAAACAAGATACAGGAAACCATAATAAAGTAGAAGGGGAATAAAGAAGAACAGGTAAACATATAAATTATGAAAGGAATATCAGAACATTATGGGATCATTTTAACAGAAACAACAATCCAATTAAAGGAGTCCTTGATGGGGCTGGAGCTATAGTACAGTGGGCAGGCCTTGCACACCACCTACCTGGGTTGGATCCCTGGAACCCCTTCTGGTCCCCCAGACTTCCAGGAGTGATCCTGGAGTGCAGAGCCAGAATCAAGCCCTGAGCACTCTCAGGTGTGGCCCAAAAACAAAATACAAAAACTGAAAAGGAGTCCTTGAGGGAAAAGAAAGTGAGAATGGGAAACAACTAAGTGGTTCAAGAAAGCGTAACTGGTGCTTGCTCATCATTCTTTCTTGAACACACACCTCACTTGCTAGTCTCTATAGTTCTTTGCTGCCTTCATCTCTCTTGACACATTTGTCCTCTTACTCCCCTCTCACATCTCTTTAATAGGTTTCAATGAAAACACTATTGTTTCACTAAGAAAAAAAAAGATAAGAAAAGAAATTATAGCTTAGAACTTTCCCATTCTGAGGACTGATTCCCATATCCATTTGCAAGATACTTCAAGAGTTCTAAACTAATTTAAACCAGTCAAGATAATTCTAAGAATACTGCAATTGAAATGACAAAAGACAAAGGCAGAAATAGAATCTTGAGGGCACCAAAATAAAAAAGAAACTTATATACAAAGGAACTGCCATAAAATTCAAATAAAATTCTATAGGCTAGTAAAGAATGGTTTGACAAAACAAAAAAAAATTGGATTGAACAAATATCCCAGTAAAAATACTCTATTTAACTAATCTATCATTTAAATTTGAAGGAGTGAAACAAAGTTTTAAAGAAAATTAAATAAAAGATAAAGAAGGTCATGACTATTAAATGTATTAGGTACAAAAAAATGGTCTTCTTTAAAAGGGGAAAATACCCTATTTGGAAACAGTAGATAATGAAAACGTAAAATGGAAAAAAAACATGAGAGAAACAATGGTGTCTTTTGTGATACACACCATGCTAACTTGCTTTAAAATTGAAAGGGGTCATAGATTCATAATTTCAGAGAAGACCATTAAAAATAAGAATTGAGATTCCATATAATCCAGTTTCTAGTTCTCAGAAACATTCCAAAGAGCACAACTACATTAATTTTTAAGGATACTTGCTTTCCTGTGTTTATTATAGTGTTATAAACAATGGCCAAGATCTCGAATTATTCCAAATATCCAAGAACACCTCAGTGGTTAAAGAAATTGTTATATACATACAATAAGATACTACTCAACTATAAGAAAAGATGAAACCCAACAGTTCATGCATCTCAGCTAGAACTACAGGGTGTCATGCTGAACATAATGAGTTAAAGGAAGAAGGAATCTGAACTGAGGAAGTAGGCCTTTCTCATCTTCTGTATTGCTCACCATACTTCTCTTACCAGCATGGAAATAATACATCTCCTCTGTCTCCTCTGTCTCCTCTTCAGACTCACCTACAGCAAACTCTGTGCTGAGCCCTGACATTTTTTGTCCAGTTCCAGGATGCAGTTCTTGAGTTCCTGTAGTTTGTTTTCCAGATGGGCTACATTGTCCTGCATTTTGCTTAGCTGCTGCTCTTTTTCTTTATCTAGTCTACACATATAAAACTCCTCCTCCTGGTCCAGGAATATGTGAAGATTCATAAATTCAGAATGGATTCTTTTTTTCTCACGCCTTATTTTCTCCTATAAGGAAGAATAGTGTCAGAAAGTGAATACAGATAAAATGTTCATTAATGGATAGATCTATAAACAATATGAGTTACACAATAAGAGATGAATATTTGGAGCAATAGCACAGTGGTACGGCATTTGCCTTGAGCACGCCCAACCTGGCAGACCCAAGTTTGATTCCTCCACCCTTCTCAGAGAGCCCGGCAAGCTACCGAGAGTATCTCACCTGCCCGGCAAAGCCTGGCAAGCTCCCCGTGACGTATTTGATATGACAAACACAGTAACAACAAGTCTCACAATGGAGATGTTACTGGACCAGCTCGAGTAAATCGATGAACAACGGGAAGACAGTGCTACAGTGCTACAGTGCAACATGGATTAATCAGCAAAGCAGTTAGAAAAGTAAAGTAAGTCGGAAACAGAAGGACGGTATTATAGAACTCTACTAATATAAGTCATATTCATAGAGACAGAGAATACCAAAAATCAGTGGTAGAAGAAATAAGGAATTTGTTCAGTAGGAAGAGAGTTTGAGTTTGGATGATGAATGAGTTTTACAGGTGGGTGGAGGCAAGGATTGTACATGAGTATGTACAAACTTAACTGCCACAAAGCTGTCCACTCAAAAGGATGAGAATGGTGGCTTTTATGTTGTGCTTACACACACACACACACACACACACACACACACGGTTCCTAAGTTAGTGTGACATAGCCTGAAGAATGTTCCATGTTTCCTACACTTTAGTTATGCTCAGGAGGCAGAAATTCAAAGGTAGGAGAGGTCGTCACAATCATATATAGTGATCTGTCTAAACTCCTTTATGTTCACTAAGAAGCTGGTGTAAGGAGTACAAGAAAGGTGCAAATAGAGCTTGGCCAACATAAATAAAATGAGTTATAAAATAAATATGAGCTTTTGTTTTTATATAAGCATGTGTTCCTGTGTTTCAGTTAAAATTTTGGTTCAATAAACTTCTGAAGTTTCTTCTTGAAACTTGCTGAAATCTATTATTGAGACATCACACCTGGAGTAAAGGTGACCACCCTGCAAATTCATGAGTCTCACCAGGGAGAGGACAAGTTGACAGTTTCTGATCATAAATACTAGAAATACTGACCCAAGTTTCAGTTAATCATCCTGATGCGTGATAATGACTAAAATGAAATGATCTATCTATAGGAAACAGATTTTATTTGGTAGGAGTGATGATTAGAATTTTAATTTCTATTAGAGCTTTCTCATTTGAGACTGCTCCAATGTCCATGAAATTAAAAGACGGTAACTTTTTATCTTGAAGTGGAAGGCATGTGTATCCTCAACCCTATTTTCATGAAGAGA
Organism: Sorex fumeus; assembly: GCF_029834395.1. Taxonomy (NCBI): domain Eukaryota; kingdom Metazoa; phylum Chordata; class Mammalia; order Eulipotyphla; family Soricidae; genus Sorex; species Sorex fumeus. Next base: position 19,533,793 of record NW_026606151.1, on the reverse strand, counting down.
TTTTTTTTCTTCTCTCTCTCTTTTTTTTTAATGAAGATCTTCCCACTATTCAAGGTCTCAGAAATGAAAGCAAAAGGCTATCTTTTAAGGGATCATATTTGAGATTGCACATAAAGAATCAGGACTGAGGTTTGAGACATCATTAAAGAGGCGAAATAGCCACTGGCCTGTGTTATAATACTTCATACTAATTGTGCTATATCAATATACCTGTTTCCATTCATAGGGAGTCTGGTTAATCACTGAATTGGAGACCCATATTCTGTAGCTGTCTTTTGTATGTTCTTATGGTAGTTCTAGTTCTCCACATTAGCAGTCTCATTAAGTTGAGCTCAAGGCATCTCATCAGAAAGAATCTCTTGCTATTTGTCCAAAACTGGTTGGTCTCAGAAGCTGAAAAACTTGAGCGTCAGATGCTGCACTGTAATAAATGTACCAAATGGTGCTGTTGAGGCTTCAAAACAGGAAGGTACTTTCAAAGTTTGAGAATTTGAATCCCAGTCAAGGATCTTTTAAGGTAAGCTGTAGTACTAATACTTCTCCAACTGAGATATTGGGAATCCTAAAAAATTGCTACCAAAAGGTTGAAGTATTTGCAGCAATATTATAATAGATGCATATAACTAAAGGAGTAAAGGGAAATGATGTTTTCTTCATTACTTTCAACATCTGGGCCATTTATTGAGGATAAACTTCATAGTGCTTTCACCAAGCATTATGTAGTACTAGACAAGATGATGGAATATAGTTTTATAACAATATAGCACTGTAGCACTGTCCTCCTGTTGTTCATCGATTTGTTCGAGCGGGCACCAGTAATGTCTCCATTGTGAGACTTGTTGTTACTGTTTCTGGCATGTCGAATACATCATGGGTAGCTTACCAGGCGCTGCCATGCAGGTGGGATACTCTTAGTGGCTTGCCGGGCTCTCTGGGATAGAGGAATCAAACCCAGGTCCACCTCTTGCAAGGCAAGTGCCCTACCCACTGTGCTATTGCTCCAGCCTTGAAATCTTACCTCCCAACTACGTATGTTCTGTGTTGTATCCTGCTTCAGCTGCATATATTTGACTTCTGTGCCTTTCAGTTTTGTCACCGTTTTCTGGAGTTGTTCCTGTGGGGGGAAATTGAATGTTAGAAGGTTTTTCAGTTGGATAACTCTTCCGAAACGTATAACAGAAATTATAGCCTTTCAGACACTTAGAATAACATTGAGTATTTGCTGGTTTTTTTTGTAGGGGAGGTTGCTTTTGGAGTTCCACCTGGCAATGTTCAGGCAATGACTCTGCACTCAGGAATTACTCCTGGAGGTGCTCAGGAGACCATATAGGATGCCAGGGACTGAACCCAGTTCAGCTGCATGCAAGGCAAATGCCTTATCCTTTGTAATATTGCCCCAGTCCCATAATATTGCATATCTGAAGAACTAGTGAAATGTTTAACATCATTTATGTGTTGTAGAAATTAATTCTTCATATGGGATTGAGTAGCTTGCTCAAGGAGACAACATATTCCTCAATTCCATATAGGATTAAGGAATGAGGCAGCAGGACAATACCCACTCTATTATTCCACAGTTCATGGCAGCTTTCACACATACCTTTATGTATATGTTAATCTAAACCCCTCACTGGACTTCATACACGGAACTCATTTTAAAGAGTCAACAACCCTTTTAAGTCTTTATATAACTATGTTCTTACCTTATACTTGCAGGAATAATATGAATTTTAGAAATTGGTGGCTCTAATTTATTTTGAGGCACAATGGTCTTCTCATTTTTCCTTAGTTAACCAATAAAAAAACATTCAGTTCCCAGTCCCCAGTCCTCCTCTGTGGTATGATTAATACTCTCAACTATGATCAAGTTTTATGACTTAAATTCTACTTTTGAGTCTTCACCTATCTGTCCCTCCACACAAACCCTAGACTGGGTCATGGTGCCAAGGAACCTTTCATATCTGTGCCCTTGTAATATAGGAATCCCTATATTTTCTCCATACTTTAAGGACTTTTCCATAATCAAAGGACACTAGACAGATTTCAATTGTTTGGAGGGGAAAAGTGTTTGGATTTGGGAATCATATCTGGCAATGCTCAGGGGTTATTCCTGGTTCTTCACTCAGATATCACTTCTGATTATGCTTCAGGGGACTATATGGGATGCCAAGGGATTGAACACAGGCTGGCCACGAGCAAGGCAAGGGCCCTATGAGCTATATGATTATTCCAGCCCCCTCACTGTTTTCCAAGGAGGGTGACACTCTACCCTAAATTTTCCGGAGTGATCTTGGTATGTAGTACTAGCTTGAGTGTTACTGTGTGACTCTGCATATGGTCCATTAGCAAAGACAGGCATGATGTCTGAACATAGAGTCAGGAGTAAGCTCTGAACATTTTTGTTGCAAATCAAAATAGAAACACAAATTTCATCATCTCATTCCAAAGAATGTTGCATGATTTTCACTAAATCTATAAAAGATTCAAGATACCCTACATTTTCTAAAATTCACCAATATAGTCAAGAAAATGATAAGCTTTTATGTATCATTTTTTAGTGCAACTCTACTTTAATACCCAAAGCAGACAAGAGTAAAATCTAAAGATATTATAGACCAATTTAACATACACCTAAAAATCCTCAAAAATACCTCAGCAAAACAAATTCATTTGGGTACTCAGTTATTGTATAATCTCTGGGAAGCTAGATGTAGGATAACAGTTATGATCATACATCATGACTAGTCGGTCTGATTGTAGATTCCAAATAGTATTCAATATATGAAAGTTAAAAAAACATACTATAACAGCAACAAAAAGATAAGAATGATATCTTTAGATATCATTAGAAAGATATCTTTCTTATATTTAGAAAGATAGGAAGAAATCAAATGATAAGGTTCAACACACTTTTATGAAAATAATATTCAGTAAAAACAGAATAAAATATTACTAGAGACCACTCCCAAACTTATGCTGGCATTGCTGGCATTACCACCATTCCAGATAGGATCAGTCTCTTGCTGATATCCCTGGATCTACTCTGGAAAGGGAGGCAGAACCTCCCTTCTGCCTAGGTCCCAGTAGCCTCCACACCCACAAAATTCACTGAGTGAAAACAATATCACTGAAGGCACAAACAATACCAACCAGCTCAGGAAATCCTTAGTGACTTTAGTGACACCATGATGAAGATGTTTAATGAGCTCAAAGAAATGATGGCACAGGTAGTCAGCAAAGCACAATTTGAAATGAGAAAAGTACTATAATCATAAATGGCAGAAATAAGGAGTATGGTAAATTTTATATATATATATATATATATATATATATATATATGCTGTGAACAGCAGAATAACTGCAGCTCAGTAAAAGATAACATAGCTCCAAGATGAAGAGGAGAAAACTGCTAGTAAAAAATAGAAGGTTGAAAAGAGTCTGAAACGAACTGAACAGCATGCTAGGAAACCATACCATGAGCTTAAGAAGAAAAATGTAAGAATCACCAGAGTCCCTGAAGAATAGAAAAGCAAATTTCATGAAGAAAAAAATAGTTAAATTATCGACAAAAGTTTCCAAATTGAGGAATACAGGCACTGAGATCCAAAGGCCTGAAGATTCCCAGTGAACATAGACTCAACTAGGACAACTACAAGGCACAGTATACTCAACATGATAAAATGCAAAGATATAGACAGAATGTTGAAATCAGAAAGATCAAAAAAGGAATTTCCATATATAGGGAAGCCCATAATATGTACAACTGATTGTTCAAATGAGACTCTATGAGACAGAGGAAAATGGAGAGATGTAGTACAAAAACTCAATGAAACGAAAACTTCCCCAAGAGTACTCTATCCATCTGGATTAACATTCCGATTAGAAGGAACCATACAGAGCTTCATGGACAAGAAAGAGCTTAGGGAATTTATAGTATTGAAGCCAGTTTTGCAACAAGCTTTGAAAGAATTCTTTAGGGGTTGGAGGAATTACATTTGGTAGGGTGCTTGCCTTGTGCATGGCTGACCTGATTTTGATCCCTGACATTCCTTAAGATCCCCTGAGAACTTCCAGGAGTAATTCTTGAATATAGAGCCAGGATAACCCCTGAGCATCACCAGGTGTTTCCCAAAACTCAAATATGAAAACATGGAACAAACATAACAAATGAGTTTAAAGACCTGTATAAGGTCAATTAATGCATTGATCTAAGAAATGAGAAGAAAACCACAAAAAATGCAAAGCGGTGTCTATATATCTATAAGAAAAAGTAACATTGATAATCTGGCCATCTTGCTCAAGGTAATTGAAAGATTCTATGCAATCTCTATTACAATTCCAATTACATTTTCCAAACATAGAAAATAACAACTGAAATTTGTAGGAATCACAAAAGACTGTGAATAGACAAAGCGATTCTAAGAAATACAAGATAGAAAACGTATATTCACCACCTAACACAATAAGAGAAAACTAGGGTAATTAAGATAATACACTATTGGATATCTCTCTGGTTCCAAAATGCACATTACTCCTATAGATGTCAACAGGCACAGATAAATTCTCATTATCACTTATTACATGACTGAAAAATGCAAATCAGAGCTATAATGAGAAACCATTCAGTACTATGAGAACCGTTTATACCACATACATCAAAAACAACAATATTGGTGATTTCTGTGCAACATGAAGCACTCATACATTTTTTGTAGGAGCAAAGACTTGTCTGGTCCTTATGAAAATAATTATGAAGGGTCTGAAATGCTCATTTTGCCACCTGAGGTCTATGCTCACAATATAATCTAGAATTGATTCTATGTATCTATCCAAAGAATACAAAATCCTAACTGAAAGGATAGAGACACACTAACTGAAAGGATAGAGTTCATGACATTGCTATTTAAAATACTTAGGATAAAAAAAATACAAGTGCCCAAAGATCGAATGGTATATAGCGAAAATATGATATATCAACACAATAGGATCCTACTCAGCTATAAAACTGAAAAGTTGAAAGATAAAATATTCCCATTTGTGACAACTTGGATGCAGTGGAGTTGTAATTATAGACAAAATAGTTCAGAAAGAGATATATGGATCCCAGTTTATGAAGCAACTCATAAACTCAATACAAAGAAACTGAGTAAGGGAAAGCACTTGGATTATGACCAAAGGGGGAAGCCTTGAGGAGAGAGAGGGTGGATTTGATCAGTGGATGGAGGCATTTGGAGTTCAGCACTTTTTAATGAGGTTGCTGTGATAACTCACTTTCACTGTGAGAAAAATGAGCACATATGAAGCTTATACTGCAATGAAAATAATTTCTGTCAAATAAATAAGTAAAACAGGTTTCAGAGAAACACAAGACAAGGTTTTCAGAAGGTTTTCTGATTCACACACTCACCCTGTAGCCTTGACATACATCTTCAAAATTAGCAGGGGCATGTCCTTTGTGCTTGGGTGACCGCTCACAGCGCCAGCAGATGAGCTGACCATCATCTTCACAGAACAGGCAGAGCTGCTCTCCATGTTTCTCACAAAATCTTTCACGCTCTGTTTCCTGGATGGTTTCAATGATATTTTGGAGGTGCTTGTTGGGTCGGAGACTGTCAATTTTAAAAGGTTTCTGACACTGGGGACAAGAAAATGTTCCTGGAGATGATGTTTCAGAGCTTCAGTTCTCAGTAAGGCCCAATATGCACAAGCGGCAGTAGCTGTGCCCACAGTCGATGCTCACAGGCTCAGTCATCAGCTCCAGGCAGATGTGGCAGGTAGCTTCCTCCCTCAATCTCTTGGTAACTGTATCTGTGGCCATGACTTTTCCAGAAATGCTGCAGTATTGGATCAAGGGGCAGAGATGAAGTAACAAGAATTTTCCAGTATGTCAGAAATGCACCTCACTTGAATTTCTCTGCCTCCTCTGAACTTGAATCTGTCAGGTGTAGGGTGAAGAATCTGCCATCACTACTCATCTGATGAATCTGCCATCAGTACTCATCAATAAACTGGCTCAGCTCTTCACACTCTACCTGTCTGAATGCAAGGTTCCATTCCAATGGAAAACCAGCAGGACCATTCTACTGTACAAGAAGGGAGACATCCACGACATTGGCAACTATCGCCCGATCTGCCTGTTGTCTGTCGTCTACAAGCTGTTCACTCGAGTCAACCTGAATAGGATTATCAGAACACTAGATGAAGGATAACCATACAAGCAAGCCAGGTTCCAAAAAGGATTCGGCACAATTGACCATATTCACATGATAACCAAGCTCACTGAAGTTTCTCAGGTGTTCAAAATGCCACTCTGTATAACGTTCATTGATTTAAAACAGGTCTTTGATTCTGTTGAGACTGAAGCAGTCATCGAAGCCCTAGCCAAACAGGGCATTCAAACTCAATACATCAGGATCCTCCATGAGCTGTATTATGGGTTCCCTACCAGGATCTCACCATTCTACAAGGAAGTGATCATCTACATAAAGAGAGGAGTTCAAGAGGGTGATGCCATTTCACTGAAACTTTTCAGTGCCACTCTTGATAACGTCATGCAAGAACTGGAATTGGAAGAAACGGTAGTGAAGATAGAAGGTTGGCAACTGCACCACCTCGGCTTTGCTGATGACATCGTTCTAATAACACCAAACATTAGTGAAGCAGTACAAATGCTGGCCGACTTCGACCATGAGTGTGGAAAGGTCGGACTGCAGCTGATCTCACAAAGACAATGTTTATGAGAAACGGACTAGTTCCTGACGTTCCATTCACTCTCAACATCTCCAAATGCAACAGTTATGTGTACCTAGGTCAAGAAGTCAACATGACTAACGACCTGGCACCTGAGTTGTGCAGAAGGAAGGAAGAGAGCGGCTTGGAATGCCTTCAAAAGCATTGAAGAAATAGTTAAGAGGATGAAGAACCTCCAGTTCCAGGTACATCACTTCGACTTCACCGTTCTTCCTGCATTAACATACGCCTCAGAGACCTGGGTCCTATGAAAATAGGATGAGCACGCTATTCAGGTCTCCCAAAGAGGAATCAAGAGAGCTCTGCTTGGAGTATCATGCTTCACTAAAGTGAGAGAAGGAATTTGGAGTTCTGACCTCCATTGACGATAAAGAATCGGGGATGCTGTCTCATTTGCCAAGGCATCAAAAATCAGATGAACTGGACACGTAATGAGATTTGGAGATGACTGCTGAACTAGAGCCATTACCAACTGGATTCCAAGGAATGTCAAAAGATCACGTGGCCGCCCACCTACAAGTTGGTCAAATTTCTTTGTCAAAACCCTGAACAAACAGGCTTTTCGTGTTCTTGGAATGAGCAGATGCCATTGGGCTATACTAGCTTGCAACAGGGACGAACGGAGACATACTGGCGCCCGCTTGAGCAAATCAATGAGTAACAGGATGTCAAGTGATCAAGTATTTGAAAATGAAGTCATAAGATTTGCCTATAAATGTATGATCATGGAGAGTATCATGCTGAGTGAAACAAGTCAGAAGGAGAGGGAGAGATATAGAATGATCACGTTCATGTGTGGTATATAAATCATTGTCCCCTAAAGCTATTGAGAGACCACTGCTGTGTGTGTGTCTTGTGTAAGGTAGTGGCTAAGTACAGTAGAAGGTCCCACCCAGAGCAGACATTTCACAGCCTGAGACAACCAATGATCATACAATAGGAGAGAATGAATCTTGGGTCCCTAATCTGATGATGACTCCTGGTACATCCCATGCATTTCTCTGCGTAGATGAGGGTCTAGACTCACACTGAGTGGTTCTCAAATTTGATCCTGTCTAAGGATCAATATGGAGTAGCTTATGAGTTTCAAAAAGACAGGAAATTTGAACTCTAAGAAATTACAATAGGTTGGGTGTGGGTGGTGGTGAGTAAACAGGGAACTTTGGTGGAGGGTAGGGGGCACTGATGAAGGGACTGGTGTCAGAAAACTATACACCTGAAACTCAATCATAAACACCTTTGTAACTTTCTACTTCAAAGTGATTTGATAAAATAAAATATGAAAAAAAATAACAATGGTTGCTGGAGACCTAGTATGGGGGAAGGGCAGTTATCTTGCACATGACTTACTTGGGTTTGATCCATGGCTCCCCTGAGCAACAAAAGGAGTACTTTCTCAGTTTAGAGCCAGGAGTAAGCCTTGAACATCACAGATATAGCCCAATCCCCCCCCCAAAAGAAATAACAATAGCCAGAGATAAGCGATAATCACTTGAAGGATATTTCCTGTGACAACCAGCCAATCTTATACTGTTTCCTGGTTCTTGAAGAGTACTGTTCCTTGTAGAGGGTGAAAATAAACCTTAGGAGCAATGTCCCCAATGCTATGGAGAATCCATAGTTCTGTGTGTGCCCTGTGAGGTAGTGAGTCAGTACAGAAGAGTCTAATACCTAACAAGTTATGGGTGCATCTCCCCAGTGAATGAGGGCATTCCCCCAAGAGTCTGGGATACAGGAAGCCAGACCCCAGGAAGGGAACTGGCAGTCTGGGTGTCTTATACATTTCTGCACTCAGTATTCCCTCTATGGGGAAAAATCAGTGTCCAGAAATCCCTGGACACTATTCTTTTACAGGAGCCTTCTCAACAAGGTCTATTCTGACCCTAGTTTACAGGTGAAGCTTCTGAATTTGCACACACTTGTAGGGTATTGTATCACACTTTCATGAGATTTATTTCTGAATATTTTACTCATATTTATTAAATTCTATTTCCTTCACGAGAATGCAATATTGAAAAGGTAGAGATTTAGCCAGATCCTTCTGAGATCCACTTATATAGCATACAGGTAGTAGATTTATGTGGGAGGAAGTTTGTAGCATTGTGTTCAGGATACTGGAAGGTTTTGCTTGTATGCTATGTATGATTTGTGTTACATATTTGTGAGTATACGATACATGGCTTGTGATCCATATATGTTGTTAGATGCATGCTGGGATGGATGTGTGCATGGGTGTGATGTTTGTGGTGGGGTGTGTGCACTCCACATGGTACATATTAGTAAGACATATGTGATGTGAAGAGATACAGTTGCTGTGTGTGTGTTGTGTATATGTTTTGTCAGAAGTGAAGGCATGTTAATGTGCAATGGTACCAGAAAGCCCTAGGGCAGATTTGAGCTCCTGCTTTCCATAGGACTGTTTTTTTTTTATGCTTTAAAATCACTCTTTAATCAATGAACCAAAACTTAACAGTGTTAAGAGTCCATGCCCTTTATTAACCCATACAGGTAAATTATTTGTCTTCTGGTTTGTTGAAACAGTGTGTCAGACAACATTTGCCACATTTGCCACAATAATATCTGTCAAAGTGGCTGGCCATAAAAACTCCAGCACCACATTCATCTGAAGGGCATTCCTGGCGAAGGCAGCTGATTTTACCATTCTCATTGGAGCGATAGCACAGTGGTAGGGCGTTTGCCTTACAAGCAGCCAACATGGCTGACCTGAGTTCGATTCCTCTGCCCCTCTCAGAGAGCCCAGCAAGCTACCTAGAGTATCTCGCTCACACGGCAGAGCCTAGCAAGCTACCCGTGACGTATTCAATATGCCAAATACAGTAACAACAAGTCTCATGATGGAGACGCTACTGGGCCCGCTCGAGCAAATCGATGAACAACGGGAGGACCGTGACCATGACCGTGGCCATCCACCTTGTAGTATTTCAGGACAGCCAGTTTAACTTCTTTCTCTTATGCTTATTCTTCTTGGGAATGGTATAAGACTTCTTCCTTTTCTTAGCACCATCCCGAAGTTTCAAAACAAGATGAAGAGTGGACTCCTTTTGGATGTTGTAGTCAGACAAAGTACATCCATCTTCAAGTTGTTTACCAGCAAAGATCAATCTTTGTTGATTGGGAGGAATTCCTTCCTTATCCTGGATCTTGGCCTTGACATTTTCTATCATATCCGAGGGTTCGACCTCGAGAGTGATAGACTTCTCCATAAGGATTTTCACGAAAATCTGCATGGTGAGGTGGGGGTACCGGGGATGGCGGATCAGAAAGCTCCTTAGGATTGTTTTTTTTTTCTTTAAAATAATATTGAACAAAAAGAACTAGGACATCTGGAGAACAGATGTGAGTGAGATTGGACAATAGCACATTACTGACGGGTCATTCTGATCAAATTTTTTAGATAACAAAGGGGAAGAGAGGAATCAGCTCTCAGAGGCTGGAAGAAAGGACATAGGAGAGTGGGCTTGAAAGAACCTGGAAAATGAGTGGCCTTATCCCTTCATAAGGATGAAGTGGCCAAAAATGTCTTCAGAGGAAATTTTGGCACCCTTGCAAATAGCTTGTGTCTATGTCTCTCATGACATAGATGATCAAGTACCTGAAACTTGTCCTAATTCTCTTGAGGCTGAGAAAATTTTTTCTTTCTTTCTTTCTTTCTTTCTTTCTTTCTTTCTTTCTTTCTTTCTGTCTGTCTGTCTTTTTATCTCTTTCAAGATTTATGAGTCTCTGGAACAAGGCTGGTAATTGAACTTATATGGAGGCAGCAGTGGGATGTTGAAATTAACATGTTATCAAATTTTTTTGAGGCCACAGCTGGTAGACCTCAAATCTTTTACTCCTGACTTTGTATGCAGTGATCATTCCTTGCAAGGCTCAAGGGATCAGGGTGCTAATGCACTTGCCCCGCAGGTACAGGTTGACCTGCTGGCAGCACTGTAGCCCAGAGACAAATTGTCTTTATTGATCCCAGGAACAACTAGTAATAAGACTCTTAAAGATATATTAAAACATATATTTGCTGTGAGTCAGATTATGCTAGTAGCCACCATGTAGTCATTTATGCTCCCCAATAAAAAGTATGTTATTTCAATAAATAAATTGAGTCTTTTATAATGGCACTAAAGAATATTTAACAGAGAAAGGTAACAAAGAGAAGTCAGTTGAAATCACCTGAGCTGAGGAACAGAAAGAAGAACAAGTGAAGAGAAATCAAGAGAGCTTCAGAGACACGGGGGACACTGCATATGCTATCTGTTTTAGAATGGAACTCCAGGAAGTAGAAAGAGAGTGAGATCAAATGGCATCTTCCTAAACAGTCAAAGGATCAGAGAATAAATCACAAATGGAAATTACTAAGACCTTGATAGAAATGAAAATGAACCAAAACTTATGAGACTCATAATAAGCAGTGCTTAGAATGAAATGTATAGATTGTGCACAGCTTTTCCAGTCCCTTCATGAACTAAGTTGCTACCAATAGTAAATCAAGTATTATCTAGATTCTCCGTGGGTTCATATTTTAAATATGGCCTATCAGAATGTACCAGTTTACCTGTGTAGAACTCAAATCTGATTTCCACTACTAAAATAGTTTTCTCTGTATATTCACTTTCAATTTACCAAATGACATGTTTCTAATAAATCTGACTTGTTATAATTTACAAACACAGTATAATGATAGATTTTCTCCTGGCTCTGCGCTCAGGAATTACTCCTGGCGGTACTTGGGGAGTCCATATGGGATGCTGGGAATTGAACCTGGGTTGGCCACGTGCAAGGCAAATGCCCTACTCATTGTACTATTGCTCTGGCCCCGAGCAACAGTACAGTACAACATTTGCTGTATCCTGTTATTTGCTGAAGAGTCTTTGGGACTAAAAAAGGATAGAGAAGACAAGGGTCTCTTGTCCTCTCTTAGGGGTCCTGTGGCACTCAGGAGTGCACTCACCACTCCTCAGGGCTAGGAGGTCCCAGTTCCTAGTAAAGTTCTCTTGACACAGAGATCAAGGTTCAGGCGGAGGGGCAGATCTGGACATTTCTTGTTTTCCATCGCAGAGACTGTTTCCAGTTTTTCCTTGAGCTGGCCGACCTGCCTTTTTGGGTCACCCTAAAGTTTTCATGACACTAGTAACTTTAATTGTTATCAGTTGACTCTGCTTTTGTCACTTAAACTTATGTCCTGGTTTTATCTGTTTCCCTGGAAATGAGCTTTGGAGTCCCATAGCTGACTCCTGAGATTTCTGATCTGTATTTGGAACAGAGACTATTACAGAGAAGAAATACATTCATACAAGAATTTTACAAATATATTGCCGTAAGCATTAAAAACATACACAAGTGTCAAGAAGAGAGGAACAAATTTTAATTTTACTTATGACAAATACTATCAACCTATTTACAGCAGGCTATAGGTTAAAAAATTGGAGTTGTTAGAATCTATAGAGTTAAAACATAAAGTTTAAGTAGCACTGCACTGTATCACTGTCGTCCTGTACAATCTCTATTGGGAAAGAGAAGAATTTAAACTTCTATTAGAACTCTCTCAGTTTATGCAGTATTTCAAAGTCTATGAAGTTGGTGTCAAAGAGTAATTGACTTATCATAAAGTTGGTGACAAATATGACTTTAATTCATAAATTAATTGATCAATACTATGTGCATTTTTCCAATCAGGGTCCTCTCATTTGCCATGAGTGAATAAGAGAAAAAGAAAGACAAGGCGTCTGCCCTCTGAGGGTTTATTTTAACATTAGCACATAAAGCATAAAGACAGCAGTTGGAACATGCTTCTCAAATAGGCAAAATGCACCACTGGCCTATGGAGTAAGACTGCAGACTTGAGGATTTTCATAATGTGCCCATGAAGGAATGCGTCCCCTTTCCTGGGAATTTTGTCAGTCAGGAGTAGAATGAGAGACCTGTAGTCTGTGGTCACCATGTGCATGTTGCTGGTGTATGTTGTTGCAACAGGTCTGAGCCTTCTGACCCTCAGTGGTGGCCTCATGAGCTGGAATAACACCATCTTGAGTTATCCTGTTCCTTATGATTCACAAAGGTTGGTTTCTGAACTTGGAAACAGGAGTGCCTGGACCTATGCTTTGGTGAATATGTCAAGGAAGGAGATCAAGTCTAGACTGATATTGAAATAGGAAGATTTTGGAATCTGAATCTAGATGACCAAGGATCAACCATGAGACACACACCCCTTAGGAAGTATTGGGAATTGTTTTTCTTCTTCCTCAGGATGGGGGAATCATGTGGGGAAGGTGTGTGTGTGTGGTATGTTGGTGGTGGAGAGGTGTCTCACCAGATTTTCAGTACTCAGCTGGTTAATGCAAATGTTCAGATGGTGGTGCTGCCTCCATCACTGAGGTACAGGATGACGCAGGCTACCCCAGTGATTCTTGGGAAATTCAAGTCATACCCTGTAGTGCTCAGAGGGCCTTCAGGGCTGTATCCAGCGATTCTTGGGGGAATAAGTGGTGCCAGGGATTGAACCCAGGTCAGGCACATACTCAGCATGTACCCTAGTTATATTGAAAAGTGGTTTGATCCTTGGCATCCCATATGGTCCCCAAGCACTGCCAGGAGTGATTCTTTTGGGGGGTTAGTCACACCCAGTGATGTTCAGGCTCTCAGGAATCACTCCTGGCAGTGCTCAGAGGACCATATGAGATGTCAGGGATTGAACCCAGGTGGGCCATGTGCAAGGCAAACACCCTCCCCACTGTACTATCGCTCCGCCCCCAGGAATGATTTTTGAGTGCCAAGCCAGGAGTAACCCCTGAGCAATGCTGCCAGTTATGACCCAAAAACCTAAAAAAAAATAGTTTGGGTTTGAGGGACTGAGGATAAAGAGAGAGATGAAAAACAAGCTTCCTCAAGAAAAGAGAATACAGTGATTGAGGGTAAACTCTTTCCCACTCATGAACACTAAGAAATCATTGGTAACTGGATTATTTCTTGGTAATTGGTGGTCACACTGAAGTAACTTGGTAATCAATGAAGGATTTCTTGAGAAATCCTGATTAGTCTGAATGTATGGGGACATTTATCCACATATTTGCTACCCCACTTTAACCCTCAAGGAGTCAAACATAAAGGACAGGTAAGGAGCCAGAGTCACAGTATAGCAGGTAAAACTCTCCTGGTGTGGCTGACCTGGGTTCGACCATGGGCACTTATATCGTTGCCTGAGCTTGCCAGCAGTGATCCCAGAACACAGAATCAGGGGGTAGCAAGAGGCATCACTGGGCGTGGCCCCAAAACAAAAATCAAACAAGTAAACACAAAAGGAGCTAAATATTCCCACCAATTCCCACCAGTAGAAGTGGCATGTCCTTTCTGTCATCTTCCCTGACCTAAGGAGAGAGAATTTAAAGTAGGCAAAGAAGGGGTTAATCCAGGGTTGGAGCTTCTAGAGAATCAGGGAGGAGACTGGAACAGTGTTTGAGGCCCCAAACTGGCCCCCCTGTTGGGTTCATTCAGAGATGAAACCTCTGAAGCCAGCATATGTAGTTTCCACCACCGGGCCTGGGGATGTCTTCTCTGGAATCCCAGGAGCTCACAACAAAAAAACTATGTACCCCTACCAGTCCTTGCCCCCAGCCAACCAACCCCACCAGGCAGAAACTTGACCAAGGAAACCAGGCAGGTAGAAGGACCACCCCCAAACCCCTCTATACTAATTCTCCAACAAAACATTGCTGGGCTTTCACTCACCTCACTACCTGGGTCTGCAGAGATGAGGCTGGGCCACAGGTGAGAGTGGAAGCTGACAGGGAAGGGAACTAGGAAGTATTTGTGGGGGCCTCCTCACAGACTCCTCCCCACTCCCTGGACACCCATCAACGCCCGCCCCCACCATGGCCCTTAACAAACGCACATACACAGGGCGACACAGAGTCTGGAACCTTCTGTAGGCCATATCTTGGGAAGAGTCTCCTCCACAGTGGCAACTTTGTGGGGCCTCAGTGAGGAAGTTTTTTTCTGACCAGAGTAAACTAAATAGAGAAGCAGTCGGGGGCAGAGCCCTGGGGATCAGGGAGAGAAATGAGAGAGGTGGTTTGTTTTTGCAAGGAGATGGGCTTCTAAGGGAGGAGACAGGGAATGAATAATGAGGAATCAGACCCTCTTCAACAATGAAAAGGACCAGCAATGCTCCAGGCTCGGGCCTGCTCAGACACTCACTGGCTTTTGATTTTTCTGCTTTTGCTACCAAGTCTGTGGAGAACTGGAAGTTTTCCAGGGTCACCAACTCTGCTCTTCCAAGTGCCTCCTTGTTGTCCACAGCACAGGAGGATGTGGGGAAATGGGTGTGAGAGTAGCAAGGCTTGTGGGCCTGGGAACATAGGCTCACACCAACCCGCATCCTCTGTCCCTGCTCTGTCTCTGTCCTCCTCATTGTCCCTCTGCAGGACTCAGCACCCAGGAACAGCCCAGTCAGCACCAGGACTGCACCAGAGCCACTGCAAGGCCCAGAGGGAGTGCTGTTGTTATAGTCAGGAAATCAACACATAAACACAGGGAAAAACTAAAACACACAAAGAAGAATGGGAATTTACCTGTTTTCAGGACAGAGTTCAAGTAATTGCACCATCACTGAGCAGCATTTAGGTCAGAATCCACACTTCGCTAAATGCTGTTATTCCTTGCTTCTGTAACCTGCTCGCTTGCTTAGTGTAATTTCAAGAAGTGGTTTTACCCTTTAAGAAACACTCAAGGGACCACAGTACAGTACAATAAGTTAGGTTCCCTGCCTGGTATCCCGTATGGTCCCCAAAGCACCACCTGGAGTAATTCCTGAGTGCAGAGCCAAAAGTAACACCTGAGCATTGCTAGTGTGACCCCCAAAAAGTCTAAATAAATAAATACCTTCAACATTTGCTCTCAGCACTGCCTCTCTCATTCAGGCTGGGCTTGAGAGAGCAGTCGCTGGCCAGCTAATAAAGACTTCTTGATTTGAGACAAATCTGTAGAATATTTTTGAGTCCCAGTGTGAGGCCCAAAAGCATCACCATGACAGGCCTCAGGCAAACTGAAGAACTAACTAGGCCTAGTTTTCTATTTCCAGGGGGAACAGTGGTCTGTCTTTACAAGAAATAATACCCTTAAACCACCAGCAGGGACAACTAACCACATCCTGAGTAAGAGGTCCCCAAGCCTAGCAGGTGACAGACTCAAACGCTCCCTACTCAACACCCAGCCATAATCATACTAGGAAAAGCCTGTCAGTGCTTGGGAAAACTGCTATGTAACAGACATTGTAACGTTTATGTAACTAAAACATATATAACCACTTGAGAATTAGAGTCAGTGTCCTTGTCAAGACTACACTGTGTTGGATGAGACTTGGACCCTAGCTAGAGCTAGCAATAAGGACCCTTTGCTTTCATATTCTCACGTGTGGAACTGATCTCTCTGCGAACAGGAAACCCCAAACCCAGGTATAACACCAACCTAGTCTATAATGTTGTCAGCTGGGAGCCACATGAGCCCTGGGCCACCACGCTGCTCCCGCCATGGAGGAAAGGCTGTGGATCAGTTTGTGAAGCATTTAGTGACTCAGCTGCTGCCTCTCAAAATAAGAGCAAAATAGCAGCAAAATGCCAAAGCCCCCTAATTAAATTGTAATGACAAATAAGAAGCTGTATGTAATGAGAACTAAGAAAATGTAATGGGGACTGGGAAACTGAAACTGGCCGTTTTCCTTAAACAAGAGAAGGGAGGGAGAAGCACTCCTTTTATGACCCCAATCAACTGAGTGATCCCAAATCAACCAAGTTAAGGGCCCACCAGCCCACCAGATGTATGGGAGTGTACTGGGTCTGACAGATTTATGGGAGTGCATAGAAAATGGCACCTGAAGGCTGCACCAAATTGGAGGGGGGTGATATACTGACACTGGCTGTTTTCCCTTTGTGTGCCTGAAAGCCATACCATGTGGGAAAGATACGTTAATTGTTTTTTTGCCAATTACCTCTGTATCTCCTGTTTTACTGATAAGAATGTACGTAGTTTGTAGCTCACTTTTAGAGGATAAAAGAGAGACCCTGTCAGTAAATGGGGCTCCAAGTCTCTTTCTCTTCTGACTTGGGGTCCTCAGTGCTGAGCCTCTAAAAAACTCACAATCTTATCCTGGGCACTCACTCTCTGTCTCTCTCTGTCTCTCTGTCTCTCTCTGTCTCTCTGTCTTTCTCTCTCTCTCTGTTCATTCCTGGTCTCACCAGCACAACAGAATCATTAATGGGAGTGAAAAAAACAAACCCAGGTTTCATTATAAAGTCTGATGAACTTTTGAGATAATAAAGCCATTTTGAGACAAAGAGATAGGAGCATTGACACATCACTGGAAAAACAACACGCATTTATGGTGGTGGGGAGGTGTAATGGTGGTGGGATTGGTGTTTGAATATTAAACGTAATAAACTGTTGTAAACAACTTTATAAAAACCACTGTATCACTGTCACCCCTTGTTCATCGATTTGCTCGAGCAGGCACCAGTAACGTCTCACAAAAAATTGTGAGACTTGTTACTTTTTTTTGGCATATCAAATATGTGACATGTGACAAGTGTTAGGACTCGGATCATTATTTCCCTTTAACAACAAAGAGACTCCTGAGACTGCAAACAGCAAGCAAGGTTTATTGTAAGACTGGCTAGCCAGGGTCAAGCCTTCAGGCAAGACCCAGAACTTCTTCAAAGGGGATCTTATATAGGCCTTCACTGGCCATTACAGCAAAGCCCGTGCATTTCATAGCCAAGAGATTTGTAACAACATATATTTTCTTAACCAATCCATTTAAAAGTACCTCACTCCTTAGCCTATAGATTCAAAGATCAGCATTTACGTACATAGGAGGAGGAGGAGAAGAAGAAGAAGAAGAAGAAGAAGAAGAAGAAGAAGAAGAAGAAGAAGAAGAAGAAGAAGAAGAAGAAGAAGAAGAAGAAGAAGAAGAAGACAGACTATCTGCAGATCTTTTGAAATGCAAGAAACTCTTGCAGAAAGCCAGGCATTTAAGATGCTGGGGAGCAAGAACCAGTGGGAGAGCTTGACCCCTAGGAACCAAAACTGTCATAAGAATATCAAAAACTCAGGAATGCTAACCACTCCCGTTCGTCAAAGCCCTAGCAATAGAGTTGGACATAGTTGGGGAAAGCCTAATAAAAACTTGACTTTGCAGAGTTCAAGGAGCCCATTTCCCCCATTCTGGATTGCCAGCAACTCTGCCTAAGCTGGACAATTCCTTTCCTTTCCTACCTGGACATTCTCCACTTTGTCCCCATGGTCAGCAGCAGGGATTTGTGTAGAGAAATCAGGAAGCACAGTTTTAGGAAAAGGGAGTTCCTGGCTGGCAGGCAACCTAGTGGTTAATCAATTCCCTCAGGGTTTACTCCCTGGAGGCTAATCTCTAAGGTGACTCTGAACTGTTACCAAACCTTAATTCAGCTGCTTGCTGCTGGAGGACCAGTTCTTGGAGACAAGGGTCAAGGAGGGGCAAAAAATCTTTTGTCCAGAAGATGATGGACATCTTTAAAAACCTTATCTCCACTGTGGTCTCCTGAGGGATATTTTAGGTAAAGAGCAGAGCCAGGAGCAAAGCCTTATTGGGGCAAGTTCAGGGAATTGAGATGGCAGGCCAAGGTGAGTGGAAGAGAAAGAAGTTTGTTAGCAGGAACCAAGAGCCCAGGGCATCCTAGAACCAAGGGACCACTCGGCTTTTAAGTTTTCAGATATAGAAGCAAGCTAGCAAAATGAGGGAGGCAAGTACATAGGAAAGACCCCGGCCCCAAGACCAATGGCCCCAAGACTGCTGTGAGCACCTGAATCAAAACCTGGTCAGATCCTTAACTGGGCTGACAAGTCTGAGGCGGTTCATGAAAAGGAAGAACTGGTCCAGGAGAATTAGCTGAAAAGGGGCTAATATGAAAGAGAGAAAATAACTGCTTTAACCTTGCATCCCTCCCCAGCCCCAGGCCTCTTTACTTCCACATAAACCCACCTACAGGGGGCCCGATTTTCATTAGCCCTTCTACATGTTTGTGAGAGTTCTCTCTTTCCAATTAGCCCCATTTCAGCTAATTCTCTTGGATGGGTTCTTCCTTTTTATGAACTGCCTTTGGGTACTCGATCATTGAATAACTGAAACCCAAGCACGAAAGTTTGTAAGTCTACAACTGTACCTCATCGTTTTTCACTAATAAAAAAAAGAAATTAGAAAATAAAAAAAAAAAAGCTAACTGGGTCTGGGTTTCTACCTGGTGGGAGTTGATTGGGTGGGGTCAAGGTTCTCTTGGTAGTCTTTTGTTGTGGGTTCCTGGGATTGGGGGGCAGGTCATGGTTTTATGTAGCTGCTTATGCAGATTTCAAAGTGTCTCTCTCTGGGTGAAACAACCACCACAGACACACACACACCCCTCCACCCCCAAGAAGCCAAGAAAGTTGGAGTCCCCTGCAGAGAGGACAACTTTAGCAGAGACAAAAACTGCACTAAGGGCTTGAAAGAGATTCACCAAGGACTTCAAAGCTTTTCCTTTCTGACAATACCTGATCAACTCTTACCTCCACAGGAAACTTTAGGCCAAGGTCACCTGGAAAACACCCACATAAAAGGGCCATTCAGGGCTCTCTCAGCCTTTGGAGAAACCCCTGTTCTCTCTTGAGCACCCTTCTCTCTCTCTCTCTCTCTCTCTCTCTCTCTCTCTCTCTCTCTCTCTCTCTCTCTCTCCTCCCCTCCCCTCCCCTAGTCTCTCTGTCTCTCTCACTCTGTCTCTCCCTTCCATTTCCCTCTCCTTCCCTCCCTCCCTCCCTCCCTCCCTCCCTCCCTCCCTCCCTCCCTCCCCTTTTACAAAACCCCCAAATAAAATCTAGTTTTAGTTTTTCTCCACTGATCATCTCCTGTAATTAGTTTCTGAGAGAAAGGCAAAGACCCAAAAGGCCTGGGTCAGGCCTAGGACTGACTGTCCTTTTCTGCAAAGAGCAATTCCTTGCTCCAGCCCGAATCCAGGATTCCCAGAGAAATTGGGCGGTAGGGATTAAATCCTGTGCCACGCAGAACAGGAGTATGTCAGGTCAGTTGGCAGCTGCCTAGTGGGGCTGATAGGACTTGAGGTCTTTGCTGTGTAGGGGCTCATCACAGAGTCTCATTCTTAGATCTCCCAGTGTTGCTCGTGAGGCAGAAGTGGAGGTAGGTCTCTCTTCCTTTGAGACTCCCAGGTTAATCAAACCATTCACATTTACTTGAATCATTCTTGTTATCTGTGGTCAGATGTCTGAGCTTTTATGTCCATGCCCTTGGAGTCTGGCATGCTATTTATTATTAGGTTGTAAACTCATGACCCTGAGGCACAAAATGGAGTCTGGCTTTCTGTCTCACTGGCAAGGGGAAACTGAGACTTCCTCTTTCACCAGATGGTTCCTGGTGCAGCAGAGGTGGATAGGGAGAAAGCAAGCAGATCCCCTTCTTGAGAGACTGCTGTCTCTCCTCTCTGCCTCAGGTAAGTCTCCCAAGACCCCACCAGCATCAGAACTGTTTGCTCCCCGTATCAGCCACTGCAAACTTCAGATAATGGCACAGCCAATGCTTTTCCTCTTGCCTGTGTCCTGCCATTCTTCACGTTGGGTGCTGTACATTAGTCTCAGATACTCAGCAGAGTCTTAATCAGGTCCTCCAAGAAATAGATGCAGAAATGGACAAGTATCTATCTACTACTTGTCTGAGGAACCTCTTTGTAACTGGTAGAAAAGATTGGCCTTGTCTATTGGGTGGCCTGGGGCCCTTCTGAGTATAGCAGGAATAACTTATGCGCTAATGAGTAGTCAGTTTGTGCTCCCTTCTTATCTCTGTTGTGGGTTATAGGTCTTTGAGGGAGATATAGATACATATAGAAAAACTCTAGTGTGGGGGAGGAGTTTTCAGGAATTTAGAATATAAACAGGAAGTGAGTTGACTTATTGCTGGTGTCAAGGTACTGCCTTCAGGCATGCCTAATTGCAGGGAGCTGACTGGTGCCTGGTTTGTATGCACTGTTCTCTGATATAGCATTATAATGCCTGCACACATACACATTCTTGCCACTGACTGGTAAAGATCTACTCACAATGGTTTAAAAGAGGTAGGTGATCTACCACCCTGTTCTGCTGAACTGTGACAGACAGGGTGCTCTGTGCTGCATTCTAGGCCTCTTACACTGCAAGCAAACAGCAGGCCTCAACTACTGGAGGCTCTGTGCATTTCTCAGGCTTATCTCTGTGCACCAGGCCTTCCCGGCAGGGGGCCTGGGCTCCAGCACTGACACTCACTCCCTGAAGGGTGGAGGTGGCCTGACATCAACCATGACTCCTGTGGGGACAGGGGTTAGACGTGGGCGGACTTGGGTTAGGAAAAACAAGTGACCCCTGATCACCCCACTCACTTTCTCTATCTCCCTCCCCCCACACACAGCGTGCCTTTTCAATGTCAAGCCAGAAAATTATTTTTCCTATCCCCATCTTCTTCCGAGGAGGGCCCTTTAAATTAAACTACAAAAGATAGATGGATGATAACTTTTCTTCCTTTTTAGGAGTCACATCTGGTGATGCTCAGGTTTACTCCTGGCTCTGTACTCAGGAGTTACTCCTGGCAGTGCTCAGGGGACTATATGGGATGCCTGAGATTGAACACAGCTTGACCACGTACAAAGCAAAAGCCCTTCCTGCTGGACGATTGCTCCAACCCCAAATGATAACATTTTTATCGGCTATTAATAAGTAAACGTTCAAAGTTTATTAGCATATAATTTAAAATATATTGTTAAAGAATACAGTGTTAAATAGGAGAAAGCCGGCATCACTTTTGTTAAGCTCCATGGAAGCAAATCAACACTTATTACAAATGAGAATTTCAATTTTGGTGTTAGTTCCTCCCAGGATGTGAGCTGACTGACAGTCTACAGTCTTGCCCAGGGACCTGGCCTGTAGACACCTCTTGAAATTCTTCCCAGCAAGGGAAAGCAATGGACCTATAAAAATCCCAACACCAAATAGGCCTGATCTTCCTTTTCCTGCTAATAACAGTTCCTTTCTCATCCTGATTCCCAAGGCTCCCTGAGAAATCCAGTGGCAGGGATTAATTCCTGTGCTGAGTTTATCTGCAGTTTATCTCTCTCAGAGAGCCCAGCAAGCTCCTGAGAGTATCTCGCCCGAACGGCAGAGCCTGGCAAGCGACCCGTGATGTATTCAATATGCCAAACACAGTAACAACAAAGTCTCCAATGGAGACGTTACTGGGCCCGCTCCAGCAAATCGATGAACAACGGGAGGACAGTGACAGTGACAGGAGTTTATCTAGGGGTACTCAGGCGCAATTTGACAGATTGCTCAGTGGAGCTGGTGGGACATAAGCACGCACGCTATGCAGGAGTTAGTGGCACACTATCCAGGCACTTCCCTGGGGGTCCAGGTAAGTGAGGAAGGCATTAAACTCCCCTCTTTTTTTTATTTAATCATTTTTTTATTAGTGAAACACCATGAGGTACATTTATAGACTTATAAATTTTTGTGCTTGGGTTTCAGTTATACAATGATCAAGTACTCATCCCTCCACCAGTGCCCATCCTCCCCCCAAAACTCCCCTCATAAGGTCACCACTTCTCTTCTCCCCACTTCACACTGTCATCTGCAACAGGTCAAATTTGTTTAGTCCAGGAGTCTTGGATATCAAAGATCTGAACTCACTCTCCTGAGAATAAGGAGAGGTTGAGGCATGAAAAATATGTGATGTAATGCAAAATGATACCTTGTTTTCTCCCAGTTCATGCTCACCATGTATTTTATTTTCAAAGTACTTATACCCATTTACTTCAATGTATGTATATTTTATACTGAAAGCTCAATTCTGTTGTAAGAACATGGAAGTGGTTATGAAACATCAGACCAATATTCTACCCTCCAACCCCAGTATTTTCATAATATTCTCAATGGAAATTGACCAAAGGGAAAATTTGGCCTTTTTTCCTTACTTATCTGGGGGAGGCAAGAACAAAGGAGAATGATGATAAACCTGGAAATAGGGCCGAAGAGCATGAGAGAAAGATGCCTTCGGGAAGGTGTAGATGTGGGAGCCAGTATTCATATTGTAAAAGGACACAAATCCAGCATCATAGTCCAGGAAAACCCCCACAACCTCAAGGTGCTCCTTCAGATGAAGGGGAGTTAAGAGAGAGGTGAGGGCTACGTAGCCTTTGTCTTTGCTTAGTCTGATGGCCCAGAATCCAGACTGTGGTCCCTGTATCGTGTCAACATTCCTCTCCACATTTTCCAGACAAACTCCGAAATCCCACTGGGTTCCTTCTCCCACGTCCACTTCAAAGTAATGTCTTCCCGACGTGAAGGTCCCACAGCCCAGGACACAGGGCAAGACACTAAATCTCCCAGGAATGTCAGGCTTCTTCTGAACACACCCATGAGTCACTTGTCTCTGGTCCTTCGAGAGAACTAAATTAGGATGAGCTGTCTCTGGATCTAGAATCACATTGGCTATAAAAAGAAAAAAAAATGTGTTTTCACATGCAGAGAACATGGTTTGTCTTAAATAATCCCAGTCTTTGTTCAAATGCAAGTTTTGCTTCTTACTACTGGAATGGCACATAAGAAATTGCAAATAAGAAACTGTATGTAATGAGAATTATGAAACTGTAATGAGAACTGAGACACTGAAGCCAGCCCCAAGGTCAGCCTAATTGGCTGGGATAAGGGCCCGCTAGATGAATGGTGGAGCAGGAGGCCTGCCACACTTAGGGGAGTGCCTGGGAGATGACATATGAAGGTCACACCAAATGGGCCAGAGATACTGACACAGACTTTTCATGTTTATTTTTGGGGGCACCTGAAGACTGTGAAAGATGCTTCATTTTTTTTCTTTCTGCAGATTATAGTTCACTCTTAGAGAATAAAAGAGAGACCCTTACAGCAAACGGGGGTCTCCAAGTTTCTTTCTCTTCTGACTTGGGGTCCTCAGCTCTAAGCCTCTAATTGTAAGGGTGAAACTGATGCCATGAGGAGGCAGCAGAAATGAGAAAAATCAAATAGGCCTCAGGCTCAGTTCCTGGTAGTGAAACAGGTTCAGTTTCCCCACAAGGAAACAGAACAATGCGTATCTACCCAACCTGGGAAAGTTCCTGGGCCCAGCAAGTGGGCTCAATCAATCACTATGTCACCAGTCAAAATTCCCCAGAAATTGTCTTTTGTTAACCATAAAAAATGAGTAGCTTATGTAACAATAAACTGTTATTGGAAATTATTGTTTAACTATTGCCTGACCACTGTTACCCTAGACACTTGTCAAAACACCTTTGTCTGGTAACTAAGTAAGATTTTTCTGAAACAATAAGGCTTGTACTGCTTATGTAATCAAACCCTATATAAACTGCTTGCACTTGAAGGTCAGGTCACTATCAAGAGACCCCTCGGTGGGTGAGATAGTTGACCCCAGTTAACTGGAATAAAACTCCTACTGTTGTTGCATTATCGTGTTCACGTCTCTGTCCATATTGCCACTTGGGAACCCATCATCCCGGGCTTAACATAAAAAACTCATCCTATCCGGAGCTGTCTCTCTCTCTCTCTCTCTGTTCATTTGAGGCTCACCCAAGCACAACACTAGTCACTATGATTTCTATTCTTTTCTTTTTATTTTGCCTTTGGGGCCACACCTGGTGGTGCTCAGGGCTTACTCCTGGCTCTAAACACAGAGATCACTCCTAGTGGTGATCAGGGGGTCATATGGGGTGCTGGGGATCAAACATACCTTGATAGCGCCTTAACATCTTTGTCACATCAAAGTAAAGCTCAGAGACGTTGCACACAGTATTCAGCTCCAAAAACACTTCCTTTGGTTTTACCAGGTTGATAGCTGAGTTCCTAGAATAAGCAGAGACCAGAGACTCCTTCAATGGCTCCTTCCATCCATGTCTCTATGTCCATGAACTTCCCTGCCCACACTATTTCCATGGACACTCACCTGCTCAAGGTGTCTTTTATATCCTGTAAAAAACAAAGACCAGAGGTGAATGTGGGAACATTTGCATTCACGGGGCCTGGCATATAGGACTGTTCTATAAAAATATCCTTCCAAGACATCAAAACATTGATCTCAATCTTAGATACTGATGGGTTTCATCAGTATCCATCCATTATGGGATGATTCTGATTCTGGTCCCCTAGCATTTTCACAAGGCAACACACTTATCCACAACAGAGTGTGTTGTTTCCTTACTGTAGACTTCAGGAAGTGGAAAAGTCTGCAGCCCCATTAGACTGTGGGCTGCTTGGGGAGATGGCTGGGAGTGTGCCCATGTACCTCCAGCTTCCAGTGATGATTTCAGCCAATGATTCCCATATTAAGCAGTGCTGAATCCATCTGAGCCCCTGAGTAGGTCCTACTATGTAGGGGCAGCAGGCGTCATGTGGTAGTAGGACAGCTAGTTTATAGATTCTCAGCCTATAAGGTCCAAGTTTTATTGGATGAACTATAGAACAAATATCTTCAGGCATTTGCTTTAATCGGTTGATTTATTTCTGTAGCTCACAAGACCGTTTGGAGCAAGAACTTACAACCAAATCATGGAAAAGTTTAGCACTTTTTAGGTTACCCCATATTATATCTGGTAGACATCTACAATAGTCTTTCAGAGATAGTCTGACAGTCAAAGCAATATATGTATGGAGCAGAGAAAAGTATATGCAGGACATTGATCTTTTATTTTTCCACATGTCCCAAGATCCCCATGTAGACAGGGTATAACATTTTTATGCATGTGGAAATTAGATGTGGAAGCAAACCTGCATGTAGAGTGACGTATCTGTAAGAAGCCTTTCAATACATTCTTAACATTGGTGCACATTATTGAGTGAAGTGGCACATCTGGCTCATCTTTCTCAACTGCCTGTTTTGTATTTTGGGGGGCCACACTCTGCAGTGCTCAGTGACTATACCACCTGGATCTTTTGCTTAGAAGTGATCTCCTGTGGTGATCAGGGGACCATTCACGTGTCTAGGGTTTGCATCAGAGTGGCAGCCACTGTTATGAATGTAATGCAAGTGACCTCCCTCCTGAACTGTCTTCCCGGCCCTACAAATTCCTCTTAGTAACTCAGAGGCAGGACAAGGTCTCACCTGCAATAAATTCTGGGCTGAGCCCTGACATTTCCTTTCCAGTGCCACAATGCGGTCCTTGAGTTCCTGGATCTGCTTCTCCTGTTTGGTTTCTCTGTCCAGCAAGTTCTCTAGAGTCTGATCTTTTACCTTTTCAAGCTTCCATATATAAGACTTCTCCTCTTCATACAGAAACATGTGGAGATTTTTGAAGTCAGCGTGAATTTGCTGTTTCCTGCGCTCTGTCTTTTCCTAGAATGAATAAAATGTGCTCAGTACATAAAAACCAACTAAATGTTCACCAACAAATGGATCCAATAATAATATGAGGTACATAGAAATAGTGGAAATAAAATCAGCACCACTAACGAAGGAACGCTTGCAACCAGCTGTAATTGGGCATATCTGGAAGACAGTCTGCCAAGAAAAGGAAGTCAGAAACAAAAGGGTATAACAAAAGAAGCTGAAACTGAGAACTAGTCTTTAGTAGGAAGCTAAGCACAATGAACTGGAGGTAAGAGCTGGCGGATACTGGGACAATGGTGGAGGGAGGTGGACACTCTGGTGAAAGGTAAGGGGCTGGAATAAGATGGGCATGAAATCCTTTGATTAACAGTATTGTAAATCATGGTCACAAAAACAAACAAATCAAGATCCTAGGGGCTGGAGAGATACTATAGGTGTTAAGGCATTTTCCTGGCATGCCTTCATCCCTGGTTAGATCCTGGCACCTCATGGTCATTTGATTATTTGCAGATTTATCTCAGGAGTCAAGTACCACTTGAGTACCACCAGATGAATCCTTAGGGAATCTCTGAGCATCACTGGGTGATGTGGATAATCCTTAACACCTCAGAGTCCAAGCAGCAGGACACCCTCAGACCCTAGCATTGAATTGTTGGCCTGCTGGCCAAGAGTTAGTAGAGGGGTTCCCAAGTCCCTCACCATCACTCAGGTGACTCCTTTTATCCCCGGGTTATGGTTTGAACACTTCCCGAAAGTGAAAGTATAAAATCAATTGTCAAAAAAGACAATCCTGTGAGAATTCAAATTTAACATCTGTACACAAATATAAGGGCAGAAATCGGAGAACAATTCTGAAGAAGGAAAAATAACTCACTGGCCTGCTGGATAAGACTGCAGACAGATGGGTTTGTCAAATTGCCCATACAGAAATGTTTTCCCATTCCTGGGCAGTCTTGCCAGTTATGGAAATAGAGATATTCAGTCTGCATCTGTAAGTGTGGATGCTCTTGCAACCGTTCTGATCCTCTTGATCTGCATTAGCTTCTACTGGGGAACAGTTTTCCCCAAGGTGCCCGGACAGGTTGTGCACCGGGTTCAGGCAGATACCTGGTCATGGGGCAAAGGAAGACGAGCATGTGGAGAAACACCTTCTAGGAGCAGTTGATCACAGCTCAGTTTATTGCCAAATACACACATTTTTACAGAGAGTCTTGTCTTACAGGAAGTCCAATCACATAAAGTTAAGCATTATTGGCCTATTAACTTTTCTACTCTGCTTTTACCCTGGTCCAATCCCTTTCAAGACTGTATGTTGTAGTTAGAATAGCTTGATAAAGGCATACATGACGGTTTCTGTATTTTGGGCATATTTGACTAGGAGGTTGAATGAGGCTCGAGGTTGGACACCTGGTACAAACACCCTGTTTTGGTAATTTTGCCCAGTTACTCCCTTTTGAGAGACTTTGCTTCAGGGCCACTTTACAAGGCCAGGCTTCATCTGTTCCGGTGCCCATTGCTCTACCCCACAAGCTTTATGTACTTGAAGCATATGAACCCCATCGGGGGTGATTCTATTCCTTATTAGTCACTAAGGTTGGCTTCCAGACCTGGCAAATGAAGTGTCAGGATCTGTAAATCATCAAAGTGATGAGGGTAATCTTCAGGACAGGCCATAATTTTGAGACTTTCAGCATTTTAAACAGTCAAGGATCAAACAAGGTAAAGGTATGTAGGCATCCTAATTCTTCTCTCCAATAAGATTAAAAATTCTAAATGATTACTATTAAAAGGTCTAATATTTGGAGATAACTTCTCATGGAGATGGAAAACTAAAATAAGAAAAAAAATGACACTTCAGACTTTGTACTTTAACAGTCTAAGTCATTTTTAGCAAGAGAACTCAGCCAGAAAAGTAGTTTTTGTGGGACTGGTCCAGCCTTTTTGGAAAACAATATAGGCATTCCTTAAAATGCTAGCTTCCATATGACCCAGCAATACCTCTTCTGGGAATGCAGAATGCACAGTAGAAATGATATCTGCACCTGTATGTTCATTGCAGCATTGTTCACAATAACCAGAATCTGGAAACAACCCAAGTGCCTGAGAACAGACGACTGGTTCAAGAAACTTTGGTACATTGACACAATGGAATACTATGTAGTTGTTAGGAAAGATGAAGTCATGAAATTTTCTTATAAGTGGAAATACATGAAGAGTACTATGCTAAGTGAAATGAGTCAGAAAAACAGACAGACATAGAATGACTGCACTCATTTGTGGAATATAAAATAACATAATACGAGACTGACACCAAAGGACAGTAGAAGGGCTAGGAATATTGCTCCATGGCTAGAAGCCTTCTTCATGAGCTGGGGGAGAAAGCAGCTGGGACAGAGAAGGGATCACTAAGTCAATGATGGTTGGAGGGATCATTTGGGATGGGAGATGTGTGCTGAAAATAGATAAAGGACCAAACTTGATAGCCTCTTAGTATCTGTACTGCAAACCATAATGCCCATTGCAAACCATAATAAAACCATGTGTAGAGAGAGTATGGGGGAAATTCCCTGCCATAGAGGCAGGGGAAGGGTTGGGATGGAACATTAGCACTGTAGCACTGTCCTCCCATTGTTCATCAATTTGCTCAAGTGGGCCCAGTAATGTCTCCATCGTGAGAACTGTGTTTGGCATATTGAATATGTCACGGGGATGGAATGTTGGCTGTGGAAAATCTGCACTGGTGGAGGAATGGGTGTTCAATCATTGTATAACTTAAACTCAAATATGAAAGCTTTATAACTGTCGCTCATGGTGTATATATATATCACTGTCCTCCCGTTGTTCATCAATTTGCTCGAGCGGGCTCAGTAACGTCTCCATTGGAGACTTTGTTGTTACTGTGTTTGGCATATCAAATACATCACTGGTAGCTTGCCAGGCTCTGCAGTGCGGGCGAGATACTCTCAGTAGCTTACCAGGCTCTCCGATAGGGGTGGAGGAATCGAACTCGGGTCTGCCATGTTGGCTGCGTGCAAGGCAAATGCCCTACAGCTGTGCTATTGCTCCAGCCCTCTCTCATGGTGATTCAGTAAAAAAATTTAAAAAAAAAAGAAGTTTGGTCAGACTTCTTCATCAAGATCTTGAATGATCGGTTTGAGGTTCTTCGTGTTCCTAGAATGAACAGACGCCACTGGGCTACACTAGTACGCTACAGGGACAAATGAAGACATTAGCGCCTGCTAGAGCAAATCCACGATTAACGGAAGTCAAGTGATCAAGTGAAAAAAAAAAGAAAGTACTTCTCTCTGGTCCCCACTTTGCCTGGCTCTAGGACAGAAACTAGTTTGAGCTTAAGAAAATACAAAAATCTTACCTCCCAGTCAGTTATTTGTTTTCTTGTTAACAGCTTCAGATTCTTATATTGTTCTTTTGTGTCCTTCAGCACTGTCACAGTTTTCTCGAGCTTCTCCTGGAGGAAAAATTGAGATAGTAAAGTTTATGCGATTTGACAACTTTTCACAGATTTCTGATGGGAATCCTAGTTTTCTAAAATATGAGAGCATTGAAGACTTGTTGAGCCCTCAGATGCTGAGGTCTGTTGGTGCAGTGAATATACTTGATTGCCTTGGCAATCATAAGATACTCATTCTGGACATCAGTTATATGCTGTAGAAACTAAGTTTTAGGAAGGGGAAAGGTAATACTCAAGTGACAAAGATATTCCTTGATTTAAGTCAGAATAGAAAAGGCAAGAATGAACAGTGAAAGCACCTAAGTTATCAGTGCTCCTCTGGGCCCAGATAAGGTTCCAGGACCATATTGCTTTCCCACACCATATTCAGCCTTTTGTTCCACACACACAGGCCTGAACACGGTGTCAGGCAAATTCTCTTATCAATGCCATACATGGCGATCTCATGTCTGGAACACCCAATCTTTTCTCTATGCACTGGGGACCTCATACTCACTTAAAGAAAAGTATCATGAGCATTCTTCACTTTCTGGTTGATTAAGGTTAGGCTATACGGTCAAACAGTATTGTGACTCTGTCTGCTGTGGTTTCAATTTCTATTACATGTTCTTACACATTGTGTTGTCTCAGTTTCATAAAAGATTAGAAACAATAATGGGGTTTACTCATAAGGCATCTAGAGCACAACTGTTCATAGTGAGAGTGGAAGGGAATGGACAGGACTATTGAAGGTTGGGGTGCAGTCAGCATCTGCAGCATCTGTTTCGTAAGTAACCACACAGACTAGTTTTCAGAAAGTTGCCATTACAAAAGTTTACATGATTATAATGATTAAAATAATTATAATCTCAATTTCATACCAATTCAGTATCTGTATTGCAAACCAATATGCCCAACAGAGAGAGAGAGTGAGTATGGGGGAAATTACACTCTAGAGAGAGAATATGGGGGAAATTGTCTGTCATAGAGGCAGGAAAAGAATTGTGATGGGGGGGTATGGGGTTCATTGGTGGTGGAAAATGTGCACTGGTGGAGGAATTAGTGTTCAATCATTGTATGACTCACGGTCCTCCCGTTGTTCATCGATTTGCTCAAGCGGGCCCAGTAACGTCTCCATCATGAGACTTGTTGTTACTGTGTTTGGCATATCGAATACGTCACGGGTAGCTTGCCAGGCTTTGCCCTGTGGGCGAGACACTCTCGGTAGCTTGCCAGGCTCTCTGAGAGGGGCGGAGGAATTGAACTCGTGTCGGCCATGTTGGCTGCTTGTAAGGCAAACGCCCTACCGCTGTGCTATCGCTCCATATGAAAGCTTTATAACTGTACAAAGGTTGTAAAAAAAATGTAGGCATGTGCTTTCAGAACATCTTGGACACTGCTAAGCAGTACTAAGAGGGAATTTCATAATGTGATAGGCCTACATCACAAAATAAGAAAAATAGTAAACAAACATTGTAATCCTATAGCAAATAAAGGAGAAAGAAGACCAAATGAAACCCAAAGCCAGATGAAGGAAAGAAATGATAAATATTGGAGAAGAAAAAAATATAAATCAAAATAACAAAAGTAACCTAACTACTTCTTTATAGGATAAACAACATGGACAAATCTTTATGTGTGCAGCAAGTCTCATTAGGAAACATGAAAGAACACTCTCATAGAATAATTAGAGAAGCATTATAATAGCACAGCGGGTATGGCATTTGCCTTGCACACAGCCAACATGGCCAACCCGAGTTCGATTCCCCCGCCCCTCTCAGAGAGCCCGGCAAGCTACCGAGAGTATTCGATATGCCAGACACAGTAACAACAAAGTCTCCAATGGAGACGTTACAGGACTCGCTCGAGCAAATCGATGATCAACGGGAGGGTCTTTACCTTTACCTATAATAGATACCACAGAAATCCAAAGGTTTACAAGGCACTACTCTCAATGTACTGTACCAATACTATGAAATAGGTAAAAGAAATGGTCAGCTTCTAAGCAGCAGATAATTTTACAGAATTGAATCAGGAGATAAGAGAAATCTGAACACTCCCAGTACAAGCAATGACAGTGAAACTTGAATCAAAAGTATCCCCCAAAGGAAATATTATGACCAAATGATTTCATGTTAACTTCCACAAACCTATTAGAAGATCTTATACCTTATTTTGCAAGTGCTTGGAAAACTCTCGCAAAAATAAATGAAGCAAAGTGTGATTCTAGGATCATGTAAGAGGCCAATGTTATCCTGACTCCAAAAAACAAGACAGGAGTTGTAAAAATAGACCTATTCCAACATCGTTGGCAAAGACAAATGTAAAAATCCTAAACACGCCTCCCCCAGATGGAACCCCGGTGACCAGAAGCCTTTACAAGCACAGGTCGAGTATGCGGGAACTAGGACTTTTTCTCAAATCTGCCGGGACTACAGCTCCCAGGTAACCTCTGATTCCGGAAGTCACACCCACAGCCCGCCCCCAGTGCCATCTTTACAACATACAGCCAAAGAGAAGGACCACATGGAGGGCGGGAACCACAGATCCCGGAGGAAAAAAAAAAAACAGGTTCCAAAAAGAGCTGAGATCACTGGGAAGTCCCAGATGGGGTAGGTACCGCATCCCACCTCCCCCAGATGGAACCCCGGTGACCAGAAGCCTCTACAAGCACAGCTCGAGTATGCGGGAACTAGGACTTTTCCTCAAAACCGTGCGGCCGCGCGACATCTCTCTATATACAAAGTGATCAATGGGAAGTAAACCACCCAACCTTTCTCCCTGAAAATCAGAGTTAAGTTTGGAGCACGGCCACAGCCCCAGAAACACAAGGACTTAATGCAGAACCCAGCAGCTTGGAGCAGAAAAGTGAACGGACTATATATTAATGCAAGACATCTTGTCTGCCCGTAGGGGAAAGGGTGTTGCCCCATTTGCCCTCTCTTCTCTGGAAAGAAGGATGGCGGCCGCATGGGAGCCTTGTGGACAGCAGGTATGAGCCGGGGGTGTGGGGGCGACTAAAACCTCATGGGAAGGGGAGCGTTCCAGTCCGTCCTTCACGCCCTACTGAGGCCACCAATTGCCCCCCACGAGCGGCTCTCCAGCACGGCCACAGCCCCAGTTGCACAAGGACTTAATGCAGAACCCAGCAGCTTGGAGCAGAAAAGTGAACGGACTATGCGTTAATCAAGACCAGCAAGTCTGCCGGAGGGGAAAGGGTGTTGCTCCCTTCCGCCCTCCTCCCTCTGGAAAGAAAGATGGCGGCCACATGGGAGCCTTGTGGACAGCAGGTATGAGCCGAGGGTGTGGGGGTGACTAAAACCTCATGGGAAGGGGGGTATTCCTGTCCGACCTTCACGCCCTACCGAGGTCATCAGTTGCCCCCCGCGAGTGGCTCTCCAGCACAGTCATGGCCCCAGAAGCACAAGGACTTAATGCAGAACCCGGCAGCTTGGAGCAGAAAAGTGAAAGGACTATGCGTTAATCCAGGCCATCATGTCTGTCCGGAGGGGAAAGGGTGTTGCCACATTCGCCCTCTCCTCTCTGGAAAGAAAGATGGCGGCGGCATGGGAGCCTTGTGGACAGCAGGTATGAGCTGGGGGAGTGGGGGCGACTAAAACCTCATGGGAAGGGGGGCGTTTCGGTCCGCCCTTCACGCCCTACCGAGGCCACCAATTGCCCCCCACTAGCGGCTCTCCAGCACGGCCACGACTCCAGAACACAGAAACCAATTTCTTAAATATCTGACTTTCAGTAGAAATACTTCCAGGGTCAATAGGTAAAATAGCAGAAATCCAAAACCAACATTTAATTCTTGAACCCAGTTGTAGAAAGCAAATCACTTCACAATGCTTTTTCAGCATGTCTGATTTGGGGGGGGGGGGTAAACTCTAAATAATAGTGGTGAATCTTTTATTGAAACGGTGAATCTAATCAAAGCAGATAGAGTGTTAACTAGAATTCATCTGCCTCACAGGGACTGGGAGGGGTGGGGGTGGGGTTTTATTGGGGTTCTTCATGGTAAAAAATAAGTATTGGTAAAGGGAAATGTGTTTGATATTTGCATGACTGAGACCTAAACCTGAAAGCTTTGTAACCTTTCCCACAGTGATTCAATAAATAAATTAAAAAAAAAATCCTAAACAAAATCTAAGGAAATTGAATTCACCATTTATTAAGGGGTGATATGAAACCTGATCAGTCTTTACTTAGAATGTCAGAACTATTGCTTATATGCAAATAAAAAAATTAATACATTACACACACTGCACTGTACTGCACTGTCCTTCCGTTGTTCATAGATTTGCTCGAACAGGCCCAGTAACGTCTCCATTTTGAGACTTGTTACTGCGTTTTGGCATATTGAATACACACACACAAAAAGAAAATCATCTTCCATAGAGAAAGGTACTTTGGTGGTTGTTGTTTGTTTTGTGGCCACACTCTGTGATGCTCAGACATCATTCATGGCTTTGCACTAAGGGATCACTGCTGGTGCATATAATTGGAAGACTATATGGGATGCCAGGATGGGCCACTTGCAAGGCAGGTACTCTACCAACTGTACTATCTTTTCATCCTCTGAGAAAGGTGTCTTCATGATTAAATACCCATTTGTGGAAAAATGCTCTAAAAATGATAGAGAAACATTTCTAAACACAAAACTAAACATTCACAACATATACACAACCAACATCATACTTAATAGCAAAAGAAAGCTTTATTCCTAAAATCAAGAACAAGAATGTTATTTATGGTCATCACTATTATTTTATATAGTACTGGAAGACTTAGAGTAAAAAGTCAAGAAAAAATTCAAACTGGAAAGAAAGAAGTAAAATTATCAGTATCTGCAGATTCCATATCATACATACAATTCTAGAGAATCCACAAAAAATTACTAGAAACAATAGACTGCCAGAAATAAAGCCACACATATCTGAGCACTTAATTTGTGACAAAGGGTATAAACACATACAATGGAGACTTAGAAAATTTCTTTAACAGATGGCACTGGAAAAACTAGCTATCTACTTGCAAGAAACCAGATCATCATTCCACACCATACGCAAAAATGAACACAAAATGTTTGAGGCAATTTGATATAGAACTTGTAGCCATAAAGTACATGCAGGAAAGCAAAGAAAAAAGCCCAATGACAGTGAGCTCAGGAAGAAATTTGAGATGTCAATTTTAACAAGGGAAACAAAAGCAAAAGTAAATAAACATTGAGACTATACAGAAAATATACACAAACTTGCACACTGAAAGAAAGTATCAATAAAACAAAAGGCATTCTATGTAATGGGGAAAATATTTGCATAGTACACATCCAACAAGTGATTGATTAAGATTTTGAAAGAAATATTAAAACTGTAAACAAAAACAAAAAGATCAGGAGGGCTGGTGAGATACAGTATGGGAAGATTAAGTGCTTAACTTGAAGGAGGCTGACCCAGGTTCAATTTCCAGCACCCCATATGGTCCGAGCACATCAGGAGTGATCTTTGAATGCAGAGCCAGGAGTAACCCTGAGCAATGCTGGGTGTTGCCCCAAAATAAACAAATAAACAAAAACCAACAGGAAACTAAAAAACAAGAAGGGAAGATGGAAGAGATCGATAGATGTTTTCTGAAAAAAATATACAAATCATCATCAGGGACATAAATAACACTCAATATCCATTATGATGGGGGAAATGCAAATCGAAACTACAATGAGATAATAACTCACCTCTGAGACCATGCTCTAAAAATTTAACACAAAGACTCAAAAAACAAGTGTTGGCAAAGTTGTGGAAAAAAGAAATTACTCATGTATTGTTGGTGAAAATATAAATTGGTTCATTCTCCTTAGAAATCATAGAGGTTTTTCAAAACTACAAAATTTTCAGGAGGCAGGAGCAATAGCACAGAAGGTAGGGCATTTGCCTTGCAAGCAGCCAACCCAGGGTCGATTCCCAGCATCCCATATCGTCCTCCAAGAACTGCCAGGTGTAATTCCTGAGTGCATGAGCTAGGAGTAACCCCTGTGCATTGCCGGGTGTGACCCAAAAGAAAAAAATTTTCAGAATAATCACTTATCCTCGAACTCACAGAGGCTTCTTCCGGAAGGGAGCATAAAATGAGGCCCTCATAACCATTTCACAAGACTCCTTGCCAGGCTGTTTTCATTCGGGGGACCCAAGCAGGGGGGTGTGGGTGAGAACCCTCCCTGCCCCAAGGGACCCAGCCCCAGCAGCTGACCTCCACTATCCACCTATCCTTATAATATAAAACATCAATTTTAATCTTAGTTATCCATCAAGAAGAGACAACATCATGAATCCACTCTAATGATCATTACATTAATGCTATTTAAAATAGACAAGATGTGCGAATAATCCTAGTGGGTAAAGATGATGTGTACCCATAATGGAATTCAACTCAGGCATAAAGGTAAAGGTAAAGGTAAAGGTAAAGGTAAAGGTAAAGGCCCTCCTGTTGTTCATCGATTTGCTCGAGCGGGCCCAGTAACGTCTCCATTGGAGACTTTATTGTTACTGTGTTTGGCATATTGAATACGTCACAGGGAGCTTGCCAGGCTCTGCTGTGCGGGCGAGATACTCTCGGTAGCTTGCCGGGCTATCAGAGAGGGGCGGAGGAATCGAACTCGGGTTGGCCATGTTGGCTGCATGCAAGGCAAACGACCTACCAGTGTGCTATCGCTCCAGCCCAACTCAGGCATAGACAATATAAAATCTCCTCAACTGTGATAATATGGATAGGGCTGAAGGGTATCATGGTTGTAGTACTGTAGCACTGTCCTCCCGTTGTTCATCGATTTGCTCGAGTGGACACCAGTAAGTCTCCATTGTGAGACTTGTTGCTACTGTTTTTGGCATATCGAATGTGCCATGGGGAGCTTGCCAGGCTTTGTCATGCAGATGGGATAATCTTGGTAGCTTGCCAGACTCTCTGAGAGGGGCAGAGGAATTGAACAGGGTCAGCAGCGTGCAAGGCAAACACCCTACCCACCGTGCTATCGCGCCAGCCCGGGTATCATGGCAAAGAAAATAATTCAACAAGAGTGAAAAAAATCACAAGAAAATTTCATACATCAGCTGAGAAAAAAAACAGCAAGGAAAGACACCAAACCAACAATTCATTTGGGGGTACAGAACTGAGATTGAAAGAAAGAAGCAGTGGAGACACAGAGGGCTCAAAGTTTCAGTAGATGGAGGTTGGTCAAAATGACTTGACAATTCACTGTTGAAGAACGCTGAAAATAATATCCCTCAAACATATAAACAATGTCAATGTTATTCCAACAAAACAACAAAACAAATAAAACATTGTTTTGTGGAGCAATGCATGCCTAGGTTCAGAGAAGTCCTTCGGACCTTGAAGGACTTCAAGCTCACCTTGAAGCTCTGGTAGATGTCTTCCACAAGAGCTGTGCTGTGTCCTTTGTGCTCTGCCCGCTCACAGCGCCAGCAGATGAGCTGTTCATCGTTTTCACAGAACAGGTGCAGCTGCTCTCTGTGTGTCTCACACAATTTCTCACACTCTGTCTCCTTGATGGCTTCAATGAGGTTTTGCAGTTGCTTGTTTGGCCGGAGGCTCTCCCTTTTAAATGTTGCTCGACACTGAGGACACTGGAAACTCCTCTGTGCTGTCATAAAGCACTGCTTCTCAATGATGCCCACTATGCACTGGCAGCAGTAACTGTGCCCACAGTTGATGCTCACGGGCTCAGTCATCAGCTCCAGGCAGATGCAGCAGGTGGCTTCCTCCCTCAACTTCTTGGTAGTTGTGCTTGAGGCCATGGCTTTCCCTGAGCTTTTCCTGAAATGCTGCAATATTGTATCTAGAGGCAGAAGAATTGAAATACACGTCCCCTGAGTCCCTGTGTCTCTACAGGTCTTGATAGCTTCTGACGGAGAGTAGAATTGAATTAGAATTCAGATGCTGCGTGCCATGTGACTCTGTTATGGAATATGTTAGGCAATGTAGTCACTTACGTTGATACTAATAAAAATAAATATACATTAATATTCTCTCTCTCCACTCACTAGACAAAGTCCCCTTGCTGAAATTGTTCATGGGGCTACTATTACCTGATAGCCCCCCAAATATAACATGCCATCATCGGGGGAAGTGTTTTGGACCAAGGACAAGAAGAGAATATAGAAGCAAGAGAGCCTACCTCACAAAAGATGCAGCAAGGAGAGGTTTTAAAATTCTTTTTCACTCTCTGAATATCAAGAGTCACTGGTGCCTGGATTACTGTTTTGTAACTGGAGTGCCAGTTAGGTAATGATAGAGTTATGAAGGTGTATCCCTGGAAAAATTCACATCTGGTTATATGGGAGCATTCATCTGATGTTGGATCAGTCAAAAAGGGGGAATTTATATTGTCCTTTTCTCAAGAACAAAGGTTCGAAAGGAATTTCCTGCACCTGTTCTCATAATAGGTTTTGAGTAATCACGCCACTATTAAGGTGCAGCTTGGGTTTAGACATACTCTTCTCTAACTTTGCTATTCTTCTTCTGCTTCTGTAACCTGCTTGCTTGCTTAGTGAAATTCCAGGATATGGTTTTGCCCTATAGAAAACCCTCACCTTTTGCCCTCGGGGCTGCCTCTCTTTTCATTTTACTTTATTTTATTTTTTTGGCTTTTTGGGTCACACCCAGCAATGCTCAGGGGTTACTCCTGGTTTTGCACTCAGGAATCACTCCTGGTGGTGCTCAGGGGACCATGTGGGATTCTGGGAATTGAACCCGGATCGGCCACATGCAAGGCAAATGCTCTACCCGCTGTGCTATTGCTCCAGGTCCTGGGGCTGCCTCTCTCAACCAGGCTGGGTTGAGAGCAGTAGTTAGCCAGCTAATTAAGACTCCTTGATTTGAGGCAAGGATTCTAACCCTGGAAAAGTTTTGGGGGTGCAGAGCCTATAACAGCAGAGCCTCTCTCCCACTCACGCTCAAAGAACAAGAGAATATAGTAAATATAGGTAAACGTAATTGATATAAAATATATGTACTATATATACCATATATAAAATATATATACTATATAAAATATAGTATAGTCACAGTGGACATTCCATCAGGATAACCATGAAGCAGAACGTCCACCAGCGTAATCAAGAAGCTGAATGTTCTTCCTGTTATCCTCTCAGACCTGAAGGAAATAAAATGGAAAGAACTGAAAAAAAAATAAAGGTAGGTCCTGGGCCAGAGCACCTTGAGATTCTGGAACTATCTCTTTCCTGCCTGCCTGGTTTCTCAGAAGTACCGAACTAGGGTCCTGAGTCGTTACAGAACCCGGGAGCTGGGACAGGGAAGAGCAGAAGGGGTTGTGAAGAGGGTAGGAGCTTGGCCATTAATACCCCGGTGTTCCCCAGAGTATCTGATAGTCTGATGCAGGGGAGAGCAGCCAGGAGATGGAAGACTTCGAACTTCTCCCTCTGCTCCAACAGGTTAGGAATATGCCCATGTTCCTTTTTTCTCACTGTGGGAACTTTGAGGGGGAGAAAGTAGAGACAGCATGAAATGTAATGAGAAAATGTTTCTTTAAATAGGCAATGCTGAGAGGTAAAACAGGATTCAGCCAAGGTTAGTGGAAAGTCAGTTCCCCTCCTATGACAGGACTGGTCTCTAGATGGCGTCGAGATCAGTTCCCGGGATTTATATCCCTTGCCAGTTACTTCCCTCTCACACCCCCAGGGGTGCAACAAACACTCTGGGAAGAAGCATCGCGCCCCCCCCCCCATCCCACAGAGAACCCCGGTTGGGTTTTTACTCACCTCACATCCTGGATAAACTGAGATGAGACATGGGGTCTGGTGAAAGTGAAAGCAGACAGGAAGAGAACTAGGGAGCAAAGCCCTGCGGATTTTCAGCTTTGTTGGGTCTCACCTCTCTCTCTCTCTCTCTCTCTCTCTCTCTAACACACACACACACACACACACACACACACACACACACACACACATAACCTTTTGCCAACAGTTGTGTTGTTGTTCTACACTGCAGACAACAGCGTGCTCCCAGTCTCCTCTGCAGCTGCCTCTTCCTGAGTCCTCAACAAGGAAGTCCGAACTCACTGGTTTACTTTGGAAAGTGACACTGCAACTTGTGGTGGGGGCGGAGTCCTGCTGGACTTCGGGAGGAAATGGGAGAAGTGGGTAGTATGCTTTGCTTTGAGCATTTCCTCAAAGGGACAAGACAGAGAGGATTAATATTCTCTTTACAAGTAATAACACTGGAAACTGCTTTCTAAACAGGAAGCGTCCACAGAAGCAGTTTCAGAGACAAGACTTAAAATTTTTCTACTTTTGGCCCTAAACCCATTGGGAGTCCTGGCTCTCTGGAACCACATTTACATTCACCTCTTCTAGGTCCCTTATTGTCTCAAACAACTGGGGAAGGGGCGGGTGGGGGTGGGGAGTTACATAGCTCCTAGGCAGTGGAGTCTCTGATTCTTCCTGATTCTTGCTCAGGCTTTGATCCTGGCTCTGCACCCTATTCATTTTACTATTGCTTTGTCTTAGTAGGATTTTTCATATCATTTCTGTGTACTTTAGTAATGAAATTTTAGAAAGGAAATGAAAAGTAAAGGCAAAGACCCTCTTGTTGTTCATTGATTTGCTCGAGCGGGCCCAGTAACATCTCCATTGGAGATTTTGTTGTTACTGTGTTTGGCATATCGAATACATCACGGGTGGCTTGCCAGGCTCTGCCATGTGGGCGAGACACTCTCGGTAGCTTGCCGGGCTCTCCGAAAGGGGCGGAGGAATCGAACTTGAGTTGGCCATGTTGACTGCGTGCAAGGCAAACGCCCTACGACTGTGCTATCACTCCAGCGATAGCAGAACTAGAAAGGAAATAAACTAA
Organism: Sorex fumeus; assembly: GCF_029834395.1. NCBI lineage: Eukaryota > Metazoa > Chordata > Mammalia > Eulipotyphla > Soricidae > Sorex > Sorex fumeus. The sequence goes on along the minus strand of NW_026606151.1, from coordinate 19,493,315 downwards.
GGTTTAGGGCCTAGAACAGGTGTATGTTAGTTCTGTGATAGCATGTTCATCTTCTGGCTCTCTGAACTATAGCCACTGCAGTCTTTACAAGAAACACTGCAGAAGCAAAATCTTCATCTTTTTATTAATTTTTATTAGTGAAACACCATGAGGTACAGTTGTAGATTCACAAATTTTTGTGCTTGGGTTTAGATTATACAATGATCAAATACCCATCCCTCCACCAGTGCCCATTTTCCACCACCATGAATCCCAGTATCCCTCCCACACCCATCCCCCCCATCCCACCCTGCCTCTGTGGCAGGGCATTCCCTTTTGTCGAACAATTCTCTTTTTTTTCCTTAAATCTTTATTAGTGAAACACCATGAGGTACAGTTGTAGACTTACAAATTTTTGTGCTTGGGTTTCAGTTATACAATGATCGAAAACCCATCCCTCCACCAGTGCCCATTCTCCACCAGCACCAGTCCCAGTATCCCTCTGACCCCCCTTCCCCCATCCCCCATCCCCCATCCCACTCTACCACTGTGGCAGGGCATTTCCTTTTGTTATCTCTCTCCATCAGGATCCTCCGCGAGCTGTATTACGGATTCACTACCAGGATCTCACCATTCTACAAAGAAGTGATCATTGATGTCAAGAGAGGGGTGCGGCAGGGCGATACCATTTCACCGAAACTCTTCAGTGCCACTCTCGAGAACATCATGCAACGACTGAAATGGGAAGGAATGGGAGTGAAGATAGATGGTTGGCAACTACACCACCTCCGCTTTGCTGATGACATTGTTTTAATAACACCAAACATCAGTCAAGCGGCACAAATGCTGGCCGACTTTGACCGTGAGTGTGGAAAGGTAGGACTACAGCTGAATCTTACGAAGACAATGTTTATGAGAAACAGCCTTGTTCCTGATGCCCCATTCGCTCTCAATGGAACGACCATCTCTGAATGCAACAGCTATGTGTACCTAGGTCGAGAAGTCAACATGACAAATGACCTGGCACCCGAGCTGCGCAGGAGGAAGAGAGTGGCTTGGAACGCCTTCAAGAACGTTGAAGAAATAGCTAAGAGGACGAAGAACCTCCAGCTCCAGGCACATCTCTTTGATTCCACTGTTCTTCCTGCATTAACATATGCCTCAGAGACCTAGGCCCTACGCAAACAGGATGAGAATGCTATTCAAGTCTCCCAAAGAAGAATAGAACTATGCTTGGAATATCACGTTTCACTCAAATGAGAGAAAGAATCCGGAGTTCTGAAATCCTTCGACGATCAAGAATCAGGGACGCTGTGTCATTTGCCAAGGTGTCAAAAATCAGATGGGCTGGTCACGTAATGAGATTTAAAGACGATCGCTGGACTAGAGCTGTACCGACTGGATTCCACGGGATGTCAAAAGACCGCGTGGCCGCCAACCTACCAGATGGTCAGACTTCTTCGTCAAGATCATGAACGATTGGTTTGAGGCCCTTCATGTTCCTGGAGCGAATAGATGCCATTGGGCTACACTAGCACGCGACAGGGAAAAATGGAGATGTTACTGGTGCTCGCTCGAGCAAATCGACGACTAACGGGAAGTTAAGTGATTAAGTGATTAAGTGATCTCTCTCCATTTGAGTGCTGTGGTTTGCAAAAGAGATATTGAGTGGCAATCTTGTTTGGACTGTAGTCTACTCTCATCACACATTTCCCATCCTGAGAGGAACCTCCCAACACCCTTTATTTGGTGCTCCCTTCTCTATCTGAGCTGCTTTTTCCCCTCGCATGTGTGGTTGTCCTCAAAGCCATGAAGTAATCCTCCTGGTACTTATCTCTGCTATTCTTGGGTGTTAGTCTCCTATTTTATTACTTTATGTTCCCCAGATGAATGCAATCTTTCTATGTCTATCCCTCTCTTTCTGACTCATTTCACTTAGCATGATACTTTCCATGTAGTAAGGTAAAGGTAAAGGCCCTCCCGTTGATTGTCGATTTGCTTGAGGGGGCCCAGTAACGTCTCCATTGGAGACTTTGTTGTTACTGTGTTTGGCATATCGAATACTCTCGGTAGCTTACCGGGCTCTCCGAGAGGGGCGGAGGAATTGATCCTGGGTCGGCCATGTTGGCCGCTTGTAAGGCGAACGCCCTACCGCTGTGCTATAGCTCCAGCCCCTCCATGTAGTACCTCTTGTATTTTATTATAACACTGTCTTCCCATTGTTCATCAATTTGGTTTAGTGTGCCCAGTAACATCTCCATCGTGAGACTTGTTGTTACTGTGTTTGGCATATGGAATACTTCACGGATAGCTTGCCAGGCTTTGCCATGCGGGCAAGATACTCTCAGTAGCTTGCCGGGCTCTCCAAGTGGGGTGGAGGAATTGAACCCGGCTTGGCCAGGCTGGCTGTGCACAAGGCAAACACCCTACCGCTGTGCTATCACTCCAGAATGCAAAGATGATCAAAGCTAGAGTATCTGAACACATGAAGCGTTGTATTATAAAAAGTAGGAGGTGGGGATGGGAAAGAGGGGGGAGGGGAGGGGAAGATCAGAAGAAGGTAAATATTTTCTTTAGATGGTTAGCTATGATCCTTTGGAAGGAAGGCATGAAGAAAACAAAAGGTGTTCTAGACTCCCTGTCAAAGTTTTAGGCTTTTTTTCAAAAAACAGATTGTCAGATTTCCAAAGAAAGCAAGTTTAATATGAATCAAATTCAGTATGGTCAACACAAACGAACAGTCCTGAGGCAGGTAGGTAGAGAGGGAAGGGACCCCCTCCCCCGACTCCCCATGGCAATGAATTCCTGGGAAAAAATAAAATCAATAGTTCCAAGACTGCAAAAACCCACCTTGTGGACACAGAAACTGAGGCCTGATAAGTCCTTTACCTGGTGCCAGCACAGAAACAGAGAAGGTTGGACCCCCATCAGAGAAAAATTCCTGCAGCAACAAAGGCCAGGAATGGAATTTTAAGGATAAAGATCCACTGCTCCCAAAATAGCACAGTAGAAATGATATCCGCACCTATATGTTCATCGCAGTACTGTTCATAATAGCCAGATCTGGAAACAACTCGAGTGCCCGAGAACAGACGACTGATGAAAGAAACTTTGGTACATCTACACAATGGAATACTATGAAGCTGTTGAGAGAGATGAAGTCTTGAAATTTGCTTATAAGTGGATGGACATGGAGAGTATCATGCTAAGTGAAATGAGTCAGAAAGAGAGGGACAGACATAGAAGAACTGCACTCATTTGTGGAATATAAAATAACATCAGATTAGACTGAGACCAAAGGACAGTAGACACAAGGGCCAGGAATATTGCCCCATAGTTGGAAGCCTGTCTCGAAAGCTGGGGGAGAAGGCAGCTGGAACAAAGAAGGGATCACTAAGACAGTGATGGTTGGAGAGATCGTTTGGGATCGGAGGTGTGTGCTGAAAGTAGATAAAGGACCAAACATGATAACCTCTCAGTATCTGTGTTGAAAAACATAATGCCCAAAAGTAGAGAGAGAGTGAGTATGGGGGAAATTGTCTGCCATAGAGGCAATGGGAGGGTTTGAAAGAGAGGGTATACTGGGGACATTGCTGGTAGAGAATGTGCACTGGTGGAGGGATGGGTATTTGATCATTGTATGACTAAAACTCAATCATGAAAGCTTATAACTGTATCTCATGATGATTTAGTAAAAATAAATAAATAAGTAAATAAAAGATCCACTGCTCCCAGTTCTACCCCCTGGTAAACCATCCTAGCAATAGACCCTGACCTACTCAGAAAGCCACACATGGGACAGCTTTGGAGAAAGCCAATAAAAGCCAACTGGAACCAAAAAAGCACACATATTTACAGCCCAAGACTATGTGCTGCCTGTTCCCATGTTTTACTGCCAAGCATATGTGTTGTCTGCATTTCCCCTCTTCAGATGTGCACTTTCGTATTTAATGCAGAAACTCTCTATGCCTTTGGAGAAGTTTGTGTTCTCTCTTGAATGCTTCCCTCTCCCTTTCTCTCTCTCCCTCCCTTAACACCCAAAAGGAGAGAGAGAGCGAGAGTAAAAAAGAATGTGCCTTCCACAGAGGCGGGGGTAGGGGGTTAGGGGGCGGCAGGAAGGATTCTGGGAACATTGGTGGTGGAGAATGGGCACTGGTGAAGGGATGGGTACTAGATCATTGTAATTTTGTTTCCCAACAAGAAAAGGTTAGAATTAAGAATTTAGTCCCACAAGACAATCCCCTCCCCACCTCCAACTCAGACATTAGTTACATGTCACTACTGATAACCAACCTACAGAGGAGAATTCTACTCTCTGGAGCTATAAAGAACAGTAAAGGGATCGTTTCCGTTGAAACAATGTAGAAAGTAAAAGAACAACACAAGATAGCATTGAGCCTAGGCAGTCAGAATGTTATATTCGAGTCTTAGATCTGTCACTTATTAGCAGGAAAAATTAGATAGCAAAGTATTTAATGTCTTCCTGACTTGCTCTCTGCAACTATCTGTGTGCAAGACAGCTTCAGCTATCTGCCTCCAACAGCTTATATTGTTACTAATGAAATGGTAGTTAAGAAGTTAGATAGGGAAGAACCTCCACCATCCCCCATTCTGAAAAGTAATAAAATCAATAGCATCAAGGCTGTAAAAATCCACTGTCTGGACACAAGAACTAAGGCCTGATAAGACCTTTATCTGCTGCCAGACCCAGAGAAGGCTGAATCAGCCCCTCTGAGAGAAGCTCTAGCAGGAACAAAGGCCTAGAAAGGAATATCAAAGAGCACCAACAAGTCCCAACTCTTTATCCTTGCTAATCACCCTAGCAAAGGACTCATCCTTGGGTAGAAAGCTCCCTTTGGGGTACCTTTCAAGAAACCCTATATACGTCAACTTGAACAAAGAAAGCACGCTATGCTGCCCAAGTCTATTTGCTACTGGTGCCCAGATATTGCTGCCAGCATATGTGTCAAATGCATCACCTCTCTTGAGAAGTGTACTTTCATATCTAATGTTCCGATGTGCATGTGTACTGGGGCTCCCTCTCCACTCTGGAGGAGAAGTCCATTCCATTTTCTCTCTCTCTCTCTCTCTCTCTCTCTCTCTCTCTCTCTCTCTCTCTCTCTCTTTCCACCCCCTTCCTCTGTTAAACTGGGCTGAGGTCTTCCCAGAGGAATCACAGGAAGACTAGTTGCAATGTAATAATGTAATAAGCAAAGGGTCTTTATTGGCTAGGTCTATCTAGGGCTCTCATCCGACCCACCAACACAGTGGAAGACTTCTTGGAATGAGCAGCCCCAACTCTCAAAAACGAGGTGCTTGTGTAGCATAACATTATATAACAGGGACTTTCCTCCAACCCCCCTTTTGACCACAGTCTGAGGGGCTTTTCACTACTTGGACTTAGCTGATTGGTTATAAGTTGGAGTTACATAAGGGCGACATAAAAGTTATATAAGGGTTATATAGGGAGGTCTGCACTACCCGCATCTGATTGGTAATCCTTTGTTACTGGTTCCCGCTTGAGCAAATCGATGAACAGTGCCACAGTGCCACAGTGGTATTGCTGGGTCAAATGGGAACTCAATTTCTGATTTTTTGAGAAACATCCATACTGTTTTCCAAAAGGGTGAACCAGTTGGCATTCCCACCAGCAATGAGGGAGAGTGCCCTTCTCTTCACATCCACACCAACACTGTTTGCTTTTGTTCTTTTGGATGTGGGCCAGTCTCTGTGGTGTAAGATATCTCATTGTTGTTTTGATCCGCATTTCCCTGATGACTAGTGATGAAGAGCATTTTTTCATGTGCCTTTTGACCATTCGAATTTCTTCTTTGAGAAAGTTTCTGTTCATTTCATCGCCTCATTTTCTGATTGGATTGGTTGTTTTCTTCTTGTAGAATTCAACCAGTGCCTTGTATATCCTTGATATTAACCCCTTATCAGTTGGGTATTGGGTGAATATCCTTTCCCATTCTGTAGACTGTCTTTGTATTCTGGTCACTGTTTCTTTTGAGGTACAGAATCTTCTTAGTCTAAGATAGTCCCATTTGTTTATCTCTGTTTCCACTTGCTTCATCAGTGGTGTGTCACCTTTAAAGATACCGTTAGCTTCAATGTTGTGGAGGGTATCTTGCCCTCTAGTTGTATAGGATATCAAAACTTGTAGTTGTTTGGATAAACACAGAAAGAGATAAAGAATCCAACACTTAGTTCTCGGGGCTGAGAGAAGGCAAGGCTTTTACCATAAATTCTAGACTAAGTCCTCAGGCCAGTTCAGCTTGTCCTTCCCCATGGGGGTCCTGTCTCTTGTCATAACAGCTTGCACCAAGATCGTGTATTTATGCTTTCTAGATTATTCCATTTTGATGCTGGGGGTAGCTTTGCCACTCCCCCTTCTTCCTTAAGTCCATCCCAGTCCCATGGTGGGACCTCCCTTTTGTCTATTCTATTCTATTCTATTCTATTCTATTCTATTCTATTCTATTCTATTTTTTTAATAAATTTATTTATTGAATCACCATGAGAGCAGTTACAAAGCTTTTGGGTTTAAGTCTTGGTTATACAATGATGAAACACCCCGTCCCTTCACCTGTGCACATTTCCCACCAACAAAAACCCAGTATACCCCCCATGCCAGGCCCTCCCTTGCCTGTGCGGCAGATTGTTTCCACATTACTCTCTCTCTCTACTTTGATTACATTCAATATTTTGACACCAGATCCACCATTATTATTTGGGACTTTGCCCCAACATTCATATCCACTGAAAAGGCAACAGGACAACCTGTCCTCCATTGCTGACAATGAATAGTATACAATGTTGTGTGGCCAGATTTTGAAATTCTGAAATCTTAATAATTAAATCTGGAAGGATTTCTGCTAAAAGCTGCTGGGTTCGGAGATTTGTTTCTGAGTCTCTGGGATCATGGTTTATGCCACTTATTGAGTAGCCAGAGGGCTCATTCATGGGCAGCAACTCAGAGTCTTGTTGGGGTGAGGGAGGAAAGGGCCAGCCCCACTCCCTTCCCATGAGGCCCCACATGTCTCCTCACTGTGGGCCCCCACCTAGCTGGGGACCTCCCTTTTGGGGGGTGGGGACGTTAGGAATGACAGCAACTGAAGCCTGAGTCAAGTAATTATGACCAAGTAATTATGTGCAGAAATTGATATATTTCAGAGTGAACCAACTCCCAAATATTAGGAGCATAGCATTGATGGTCTTTCTGTGTTTAACCAAAGAACATTGCTTTGTAGTAAAACATAAAAAGGCTACAGGGGAAGTAGAAGAACAGTTACAAATACACAGCACTTCCAATATTAAGCAGTACAAATACAAAGTTCAGAATTACCAGAAGGTTATTTTTTTGCTTTTTGGGTCACACCCGACGATGCACAGGGGTTACTCCTGGCTCTGCACTCAGGAATCACTCCTTGCAGTGCTCAGGGGACCATATGGGATGCTGGGAATCGAACCCGTGTAAGTGCGTGCAAGGCAAACGCCCTACCCACTGTGCTATTGCTCCAGCCCCATTACCAGAAAGTTTTGACTTATAAGTAATCAAGACTGACTTGGGGAACTGTGACAATGAGAGGTAAAATACAAAGGAAAGGTTAGAGATAGACTTTAACTATATTAGAGATGCTAGCAAGAGCATGTTAAGCTTCTCTGGGAGGAAGAAAGGGGGCAATTCATTGATGATGCCTAAAGCATTTAGGGTTAATATCCAACACAAAGGAAATGTTGAAGATAGACTTTAACTAAATTGGGATGTTAGCAAGGTCATGACAAGCTTTTCTGGGAGGAGGAAAGGGGCAATTCACTGATGAAGCCTAAAACTCTTAGGATTAATATCCAACAGAGGGGAGGGTGGTGGAAACAGAGATTTTCTTAGACACGTGTGCCCCCTCTCTATACAGGGGGGCACTTAAAAAATTGACTCAAAGTGATGTTTAGAATGTGGGCTTGTTGAGCATCCTAACAAAATAATATCATTATTTATTTTTTAATTCCAATGTTATATGCTTTATTTTTAATCAAGTTTTCATTAACCTCAAAATATCCATAATTGACAGAATAAGACATTAGGCATGAAATGAGAATATAAAACCCACAGCCTGCCAAAAGGCAAAGAGAACTTTAGTCTCTTTGAGACTAAATAGAGTACACAAGACTTTTCTTTCTTCCTCTTTTAATTGAATCACTTTGAGATACATTTACAAAGCTTTCAAGATTGAGTTTCAGTCATACAAAGATCAAAAACCCATGCCTCCACCAGTGAGCATTTTCTACTATCACTGTTCTCAGTGTCCCTCCCACCCCCCCACCCCAGCCCAACTCCTGTCTCTGTGGCAGACACGTTCCTTCTTATTCTCTCTCTCTCCTTCTGGCCATTATGATTTGCAATACAGATACTGAGATACTGAGAGACCGTCATGTTTGGTTCTTAGTTTACTTTCAACACACACCTCCCATCCCAAGTGATCCCTCCAACCATCATTGACTTAGTGGTCCCTTCTCCATCCAACTGCCTTTTCCCCCAGCACATGAGGTAGGCTTCCAAACCATGGAGTCATCCTCCTGATCCTTGTCTCTACTGTCCTTGGGTGTTATTCTTACATTATTTTATATTCTACAAATAAGTATCTATTTGACATACATTTTCTGTCTCTCTCTCTCTCTTTCTAATTTCAATTAGCATGATAGTATCCATGTCCGTACACTTGTAAGCAAATGTCATGACTTCATCTTGCCTAAGCTGAATAATATTCTATTGTGTAGATGTACCAAAGTGTCCTTAACCAGTCGTCACACAGGACTTTTCTTATTTTGTTTTTATCTCAGTTGAGATAAACTGAATTCTAAATACTTTATTTTTTATGTCAAACTGAAATATTTGAGGGTGATGCATTCTGATGCCTTGATTATCAAATTATGTCTCAGGCCTCAAAACTAGGAGACATTCTGATGCTTAGAATTGTGTGTTAGTCTGAATCTGAACTTTTAGTCTTCCTCTGAGAGGAAATGGTGATCCAACTGAGCTTCCAATATCCAAGCAGAACTCTTTTTCTTCATTTCCTTTGCTCCTACAGAGATGATGTTGAAGAACCTTAGCACTGACAAGCATTGATTTTTAGAGCAACTGTCAATTATTGTAAGCAAGTTAGTGACTTTTTTTTTGTATCATTTATGTTCGTGTTTGGCCTATTTCACTATAATCCTGTCTTTAACCATCTTATCTAAGAGAATTTAAGGTTGACTTGAAAGTTACTTATTAAAATAATCTTGTGCATATTTAAAAGCAACTTGAGCATATATGAATTCTAATTAAGTCTATCAATAATTCCATTTGCAATCACTGTTTTACTGAGATTTAAAAAGATTTCAAGACAACTGGTGCTAAAGGCTGAAATAGCACTGTATAGCACTGTCCTCCCGTTGTCCATCAATTTGCTCAAGCGGGCACCAATAACGTCTCACAACAAATTGTGAGACTTGCTGTTACTGTTTTGGCATATCGAATACGCCATGGGGAGCTTGCCAGGCTTTGACGTGTGGGTGAGATACTCTTGGCAGCTTTCTGGGCTCTCTGAGAGCGGTGGAGGAAATCAAACCCCAGTCGGCCATGTCGGCCACTCGCAAGGCAAACGCCCTACCTGCTGTGCTATCACTCCAGCCCAAGGTTGAAATATATCAGTTTATTTTCTAGAACTGAAGCCCATCATCATAATTCATTCTTATGCTTTCTCTCTTCTCCTTTGAAACATCTTACTGCAAGCCATGATTGTCTTTTTTATAACTTGGCTATTGGCCAGTGTAGGGCTTTCTAGGTTTGTGGCTTGCCTGCACTAACATACATGCTGCTCAGAGACCTGGGCCCTATGAAAATAGGATGAGAACGCTATTCAGATCACCCAAAGAGGAATCAATGGAAAGAACTATGCTTGGAGTATCATGCTTCACCCAAGTGAGAACAGGAATCTGGAGTTCTGACCTCTGTTGATGATCAAAGATCAGGGACTCTGCCTCGTTTGCCAAGTGTCGAAAATCAGATGGGCCAAACATGTAATGCGATTTGGAGATGACCGCTGGACTAGAGCTGTTACCAACTGGATTCCACGGGACATCAAAAGAACACCTGGCTGCCCACCTATGAGACGGTCAGACTTCTTCATCAAGACCCTGAACAAATGGTTTGATGCTCTTCGTGTTCCTGAAGTGAGCAGATGCCAGTGGGCTACATTAGCACGTGATTGGGTCAAAAGGATACGTTACTGGAGCCCGCTTGAGCAAACTGACAAACAATGTGATGACATGTGATTACAAGTGATAATCTCATCCAAGGATAAGGCTCATATTAGAATCAACAAGTTAGCAACTAGTTAGAGAATTCATGCTTATTTTGATTTTCCTGTTTTTTTATATAATTGATAGAGATAATTAATTGTGACTTCCTCCACAAATGAATTACAACAATATCAAACAAACTCAGACAACTCAACCTCCTGATCTCTGGCAGCCTATTGGTTACCAAGAAATTTTAGAAATCAAAGATCTGAAGGGAAGGAGAGGCCAATGCATGATCACTGCTGCTATTTGCTTTCTCCAAACTTGAGTTGGTGAGTTATGGCATTTTAAAAGTCTTCATATCCATTCACCTCATAAAGATGTATTCACTGATGTGCAATAAATCTTGGCATTTTATATGTATACATCTCCATCTCTCTCTCTCTCCCTCTCTCTCTCTCTCTCTCTCTCTCTCTCTATATATATATATATATATATATATATTAAATCTTGGACAACAGCAATTTGGGAAATGTCCTCACCTGGATTTACATTATGTACTTTACATCGGATAAATAAGAGATCTTATGCTTTACTTAGGGGAGGCAGGATCAAAGAAGAATCTGGTAAAATTCGGAAAAAAGGCCGGAGAGTGTGAGAGAAGGAGGCCTTGGGGAAGGTATAAATGTGGGAACCCGTATTCATGTTGTAAAAGGACACAAGTCCAGCCTTATAATTCAGAAAAATCCCCATAATCCCAGGCTTTTTCTGAGGAAGGGATATTTTGGGAGAGGTAAGGGCAGCACAGCTATTGTCTTTGAACAGTCGAACACCCCAGAATCCAGATGCAGACTCCATTGGTATGTCAACATCCCTTGGCACATTTTCTAGACAAAATCCCAAATGTCATTGAGTAACTTCTCTCACATCCACTTCAAAGTAACATCTTCCTGAGATGAAGCCCTCACAGCCCAAGACACAGCATAAGGCCATAAATCTCGTGGAAGTGTGAGGCTTGACCTGGAACCCACGATTCATTCTTCTTTGATCTTCTGACAGAATTAGCTCAGAATGAGCTGTTTCTGGATCCAGAGTCACATTGACTGAAAAACAGAGAGAGAGAGAGAGAGAGAGAACACAGCCAAATGTTATGTTTTGAAGCTAAAAACTGTTTGCATTAAATAAAACTAACTTTTCTTCTAGTATAAGCTTTATACCTTACTATTGTGTGGTGTCAGCTTGGCTAAAAATATTATTAGATATTAAAAAAATTATTAGATGTGCCACAGTGCTGGGAGCATTGAAGGACTTAACATATGCCTAGTTTTTCATTCATTCATTCATCATCCTGTTAATCGTCGATTGCCTCGAGCAGGCCCCAGTAACGTCTCTTTCATCCTAGCCCTGAGATTATATTCAAGGCTTTTTAGGAGAATGAGACCCATCATTGTTACTGGTATTTGGCATATTTGGTGCGCCACGGGGAGTTTGCCAGACTCTGCCCTGTGGGCAGGCTATATTCGATAGCCTGCAAGTTTGTCCAGAGTAGGAATGAGATAATGAGATATCATAAAAAGATGTTCAGATAAGATGTCGTGCGGCCGCGAATGCGGCCGTGCGGTTCCGGGAGCTACATTTTGTAGTCTCTGAGTCTTGGCCGCTGATGGGATTACACGGCGCCAGGGGGCCAGGTGGTGGGTGTGACCCCCGCCTACTGGAATTTGGAGGATCTGGGTGGAGGATGCTCGACTCCAATTCGAGTAGGCTTGGAGATCTCGGCCCCAGAACCCGCGTGGTTTTGTCCCTCTGCCAGTACCTTCATGTGTGCGGAGAGTGGTCTCAGCATGGTGGTGGCTGGTCCTGGAGGTCTTCGGCTGCCGGAGCCCTGGTCGGGGTGGGGAGGAAAGCTCAACCCGCTCCCCTCCAAGGGACCCCAGTGAGGAACAGCCAGGCGCAGGGGCAGGAGACTGACTGCACTGGTCTCGTCCGGGAGCTGCATTTTGTAGTCTCTGAGTCTTGGCCGCTGATGGGATTACACGGCGCCAGGGGGCCAGGTGGTGGGTGTGACCCCCGCCTACTGGAATTTGGAGGATCTGGGTGGAGGATGCTCGACTCCAATTCGAGTAGGCTTGGAGATCTCGGCCCCGGAACCCGCGTGGTTTTGTCCCTCTGCCAGTACCTTCATGTGTGCGGAGAGTGGTCTCAGCATGGTGGTGGCTGGTCCTGGAGGTCTTCGGCTGCCGGAGCCCTGGTCGGGGTGGGGAGGAAAGCTCAACCCGCTCCCCTCCAAGGGACCCCAGCGAGGAACAGCCAGGCGCAGGGGCAGGAGACTGACTGCACTGGTCTCGTCCGGGAGCTGCATTTTGTAGTCTCTGAGTCTTGGCCGCTGATGGGATTACACGGCGCCAGGGGGCCAGGTGGTGGGTGTGACCCCCGCCTACTGGAATTTGGAGGATCTGGGTGGAGGATGCTCGACTCCAATTCGAGTAGGCTTGGAGATCTCGGCCCCGGAACCCGCGTGGTTTTGTCCCTCTGCCAGTACCTTCATGTGTGCGGAGAGTGGTCTCAGCATGGTGGTGGCTGGTCCTGGAGGTCTTCGGCTGCCGGAGCCCTGGTCGGGGTGGGGAGGAAAGCTCAACCCGCTCCCCTCCAAGGGACCCCCAGCGAGGAACAGCCAGGCGCAGGGGCAGGAGACTGACTGCACTGGTCTCGTCCGGGAGCTGCATTTTGTAGTCTCTGAGTCTTGGCCGCTGATGGGATTACACGGCGCCAGGGGGCCAGGTGGTGGGTGTGACCCCCGCCTACTGGAATTTGGAGGATCAGCGGCCAAGACTCATATGCCTAGTATTTGGTAAAATTTGTGATCTATAGTAAGTGATTGTAACTGCAGTAGAATATGTCATAAAACCACCCCGAAAACCAAGTTGCCAGGAATTAAATGGGTAAATTAGGAAAAAGTTAATAACAAAATATTCATTCAGGACTAAATTGGTTGAGCCTAAATAGGCTAAGTTGCATAGTTAAATCTGTTGCGAGTGTTCTGCAAGAGAAAATAAATAGAACTCTATTTCCTGCATTCTACTCACTGTTTTTCTTTAAAAGGTGGTAGTGCCCAGTGAAAACACAGCCTTAGGAGCAATTACCTATTTGAAGCTATGTTTCAGAAAGGGTACATTGTGAAACAGTAGCCAGACGGCCGAGTGACCTCAAGATGCTCATCCTATTTATTAAGAAACCCTTATTCTTTATATGGAAAGATCACTTTCCAAATATTCAGGTGAGAGATGGTGTCAAGGTTCCCTTGTTTATGAGTGTAAGCCAAACCAATCCAACATGGGCAATGCTAAGGCCTCAAAGTCGTGGGGGAGGGCTATCTGAGTTTTCACGCATTCTGTTAACCACTTGAACATGCCAACAAAAAGTTTTCCTCTCTGATTCATTGAGGGCATAGGACACCAAAAACCCATATTTAATATTTTCTCATCATATTCACCATCTTAGTGACTCAGAAATCAGAGGCAGAAACAAACTAGAGTTGGCATGAATATTTTCCTCTCTAAATCCCTTCTTCCCCCATGTAGAATTACCTGGATCAATGAATATTGGAGCAAAAACAAATGCTTTCCCATTGTTATTTAATAATTGCTGATATGGAGAATCAGGAAAGAAAAGATACAACTAATGCTGGGAAGCTCCAAGGGTTATGCCCTAACCTCAAGATATAGTCCAGTCTCTTGACTTTTATGTGCAAACTTATCTTCCTGGCTTCAGATAATGTTCCATAAGAGTTAGTATAAGGTAACACACCAAAAGTCATCCGTATGAAAGCTATTTGACGAGAGAGTCAGATTGGACAGAAATCACATTATCAACTTGATATGTTTAAGTGTGATAGTGGCCATCATACAATGTTAAAAATGAAAATGTGGGAGGATTTTCTAACAAGAGTTCAACTTGCTAGAAATATAGCATGCAGAAATACTTTCAGCTCTAGATGGTCTCACTCTATTTTGCTATTCTTGACATCACTCCTTACCTTCTTCCCTCTCACTCTGGTTCTCCTAATGATGGCTCCTTGCATATTCATGACCCAGGAGCTCAGAGGTTCCTTCATGGCCCTACTCTCACTTTGCAAATAACTCCTTTACCACACTCTCTTCCTTACCCGGAGCCAGATTCACAAAGTGGTTTACTTTACATTAATTCCAGAAACAACCACAGTGAGCTTAGAAGCAGATTATTCTCCAGTCTAGCCTCCATGTAGAATGAAGCCCAGCCCACAGCAGTTAATTGCAGGTTGTGACAATTTAAGCAAAAGATCCAGGTAATCTGTTCTCAGATTGATAAAACCTCTGAGATACTATGTGTGTTTTATTATACATTGCTATTTTTCCAGCTATATCGAATTACTACAGCTGCCAAATAATTTCAGGTTGGGTCCTCATTTGTAGTAGAGAGAGCAAAATCAAAACCAACTCTTTAACTTTTATAGTTGTGGAAAAGAATTTAGCAAAGTATAACAAGTATGGATTAGAAAATAAAGGAAAGAGACTCATAAATAAATCATGAAAGATACCATCAAGCTGCAGAGATGCCTCCAGACCCCAGGCCAGGCTGAGTCTCATATCTGGGGTACCCTGGAGTGGGGCATGTGAGCCCTCTGACTGCCCTAACAGAACCCTGGCAGTCGAAGACCTCTATAACCCAATCCATGCCATGCTCATTGCCTCATTCCACAGCCTCGGGACAAGCCTCAACCATGAGTGAATCTATTGAAAAACTCAGGTATGTGGGTTTTGTGACTGAAATCTTCAGGCTCTAATGGAGCTGGGGATAGGAAACCTCCCCCATCTTCCTGTTCTTCCAGCAGCCTGGCTCTCACACCATGAACTGCCTCTGATCCCATATAAGCTTATTAACTGGCCACAATCCAGAGACTCGTATATAAATCTTGAAAGAGATCAACAAGCTAAAGAGATGCTTCTGGACCCCAAAATTACCATCCAATTAAAAATTTAACACCGGCTGTATTACCCCATCAAAATTTTAGAACTACGGGAGTGACATCTCATATTCTACACCACCGATGTATCAGGAGTAGCACACTACATTGGATGGGATGTAAAGTAGAAGGCAACCAATCTTGATTAAGAAAATAAAAACATACAAAGCTTAACCTGTATCATCATGTTAGTAATTTCTTATAAAAGGGCTTAATGTATAAGACATAGGATGAGATAGAACAGTCGTCACACTTTCTTCTAAGGAAATCTGTTTTGATCATTTCTAGAGAATTAATCATAACAAACAATACAAAATAAATCACTTTGGGCTGTTATTGGAGCAGATCTGGGTGGTCATTGGGAAAATTGGAAATAAAGGTGGTGGGAAGATATACTGATGGTGAAATTGGTGTTGGGATATTGAATGCAATAAATAATTGTGAACAACCTTATAAAATTAAAATAATATTTAAAAATAATAAATGAAAAACAAAAATAAAAAAATAGTAGATACCAATCTATAGCCCCTGTGAGGGGGGTGGGGTTTAGGGGGAGAAAATAAAGGGACTAGAAATACCAGGGATATGAATGGTTAAAATTGCTTTTCCTTGTAATCTTAATATTTACTGTGTTATCTCAGTCAAGTGTCTAAAGGCATTTGTATCACAGTCCATAGTACATTCTGAAATGCTCTGAGAGTTGACTTAAATATAAGGAATAAGTACAATATCCCAAACATTGCTCAGATGTTCATGCAATTAATGCTAATGACTATCCAGTGAGATCAGTCACGGTCAGTCAGTCAGTCACGGTCCTCCTGTTGTTCATCGATTTGCTCGAGCTGACCCAGTAACGTCTCCATCATGAGACTTGTTACTGTGTTTGGCATATCAAATATGTAACTGGTAGCTTGCCAGGCTCTGCCATATGGCCGAGATACTCTCGGTAGCTTGCTGGGCTCTCCGAGAGTGGCGGAGGAATTGAACTTGGGTCGGCCATGTTGGTCGCTTGTAAGGCAAATGCCCTACCGCTGTGCCAGTGAGATATGAATTTTTAATGTACTTTTTTCTATATATACAGGGGGAGAACCAGAACGTAATTTGCCTGAAGTAACAGATCTAATAAGTGAAAGAGCAGGGATTTGAAGACTGCACAGCTATCCAGCATGACAAGGCTCTTTCTAGAAACTGGAGCAAACTCATAAGGAAGAGTTCATAATTCCACTGCAAACAACTCAACAGCCTCTCTGATTGTAAGCTAGCTAAGGGTAGGTGGAAACCTAGTTATCACTTAAGATCCCTTCCCTCTGTTGCATTTAGGGGCTCTTGATTTCACTTACCTTGACAGTAGCTCTTCAATATCTTCTTCACATCAAGATAAAGCTCAGAAACATTGCACTTGATATCAAGGTCCAAAGAGACAGTCTCTGGTAATTTCAGCTTCACAGAAGAACTCCTACAATAAGCAAAAGCCCACAATTTCTTTAGGGAGAATGTTCCATTTGTCTCTTATTACCACACCCTCTTCCCCCTGCATTCAGTGAGCACGTACCTGTTCAAGGCATCTTTCACATTCTATAAGGAAACAAAGACAAAAGTAAGAGGGGGAACCTCAGGTTGGTACTGGTCTCTATAAATGCTCCTACCATAAAAGTAGAATGACCCGAGCTTCAGATATTGAGGAAATAAAAACTATTCCCATGCCCGTTCCTGGGGATGTTTAGCATGGCTTTACATTTGTCACTGAGTCTCCCTATGGGGAGCCATAGTGTTTGCATCACCTCAGCCTGTGGTCTGCTTGTGGAAGAGGGCCAGGCCTGTGCTCAGGATTCTCCTGCTAGAGTCACTTTCATAGAGCTAAGGGTCTTCAGAGGAGCCCAAATTAGAAATTACCTATCACAAGGATTCTTGGTAGTGAAGACATGTAGATCCCTGAGATTGGGCCACAAAGTTGGCGGCAGCAGGTATTAAATGGTTGTGAAACAGTCATGCAATAGTTAAAAAAGGCTCAGAAGAGCTTTTGGAGAAAGGGCTTGACAGCCAGATCCGGGAAAATATTATCGCCCATTTCAGCTACACCATTTATTCCCACCAGACTTATTTCAGGAGACAGGATTCGGTGCTTGTTGTAATGGTAGAGAAAATTACTACTAATGGTCATAGTTCCCTAATAATGGTAGAGAAAGTTATCCCATGGTTCCTTTTGGTCAAGAAATCCACCCATTTCTACCAAGATTTAAGCATGCTTTTGTGTATCTATAGAGGCACTGTAAACACTGATGGAAGACACTGCGTAGATACTAAATTTAGAGGGAATATTACTTTGTATTTCCCACACCACTGTACACTGCTGAATGAGATAAAATCAGGCCTGACCAGTCTTCCCAGGATTCCTCACTGTTCTCTTCATAATGGGAGGACTAGGCCCTCCTCCACCCCCTTTCCTCTCAGTCCACAGCTTCACCTGAAGCAAATTCTCAGCTGAGCCCCGACATCTTTCCTCAAGCTCCTGAATACGTCTCTCCAGTTTCTGACTCTGCTCTTGTAGATTTGTTTGATTGTCCTGCAGTCTCTTCAGAACTTTCTCTTTTTCATTCTCCAGTCTCCATAGATGAGATTTTTCTTGTACATTCAGGAAAATTTGAAGATTTTTAAAGTCAGACTGGATATTTTGCTTTTGATTCTCTGTCACCCTCTGTAAACAAGAAAACATGCTCAAAAAGAGCAACAAATTTTGCATCTTTGAATAAATCAACAAGCAAAATGAGGCACATATTACAATGAAATGCTGTTTATCCTTAAAATATAAATTTTTATATTTTCAACAACATAAAGGAAGAATAAATATGTTATGGAATGTGAAATGAGCCAGGATCAAGAGGACAAACATTGTCCATTATCAGGGGATTATAAGGGATCCTGAGGATTGAACTCAGGCCTGCTGCATGCAAGACAAATGTCCTACCCACTGTACTATTGCTTTGACCCACATAAGTCTTCTTATGTGAGTTCCCGTTTAACTTCTTATAGGTATTAAATTTGAAAGACAGAACCCAAATAATGGTTACCAGGCATTCAGTAAAATGAGCAATGAGGAGGGCTGGAGCAATAGCACAGTGGGTAGGGCATTTGCCTTGCATGCAGCTGACCCAGGTACGATGCCCAGCATCCCATATGGTCCCCTGAGCAACCCCAGGAGTAATTCCTGAGTGCAGAGCCAGGAGTAACCCCTGTGCATCGCTAGGTATCACCCACACACACACAAAGAACAATGAGAATTATTATGGCTCTAGAGTGTCAATTTACAATGATGATAGGTTATAGAAATGAATAATGGTATGGTTGCAAACTGTGAATGACAATTAACTGTATACTTAAAATTGTTAAAATTGTAAATTTTATATTGTATTTATTTTAACATGCATCACCTCTCAACAGACGATTACTTAACAATTGTGATATTATTTTTCCCCATGAATCATTTAACTTGGAAGAATGCCCAGGATCCTTGGTGCCTACAATCAGAAGTGGAAGGGTTTTCTTCACTGAGTTGCCTTATAATTTTATGCAATCTCTTGATTCATTTTTTAGTTCTTTAGTCCAAATACAGAAGACAGGAGGGCAAGAGTGTTAGACAATTTGATCATGGATCTTGGTCAAAGTAACTACTTTTGTATGTAAAGATAAAGCTGAGTTTCAATTGGATTGTGAGAAGGCATATCTTTCTTCTGAGAGATTTTTTATGAAGAAAATATTTGTAATGAACATAAATAAGATTATATGTTAAGTCTGGTAGGTTAGTTCATAATTTCAGAAGGCAGGTCTGGGCACAGATTTTGATAGTAGTCCCAGAGGTATTTATATATCAACCGAGCATCCACTTAATTTTTATCTTAAAAACTAACAAAATAAACTGTCTCGACTTTCATTCTGAGAATACAGAGTGGTAATTCCTATTAGCGATTTCTCAACTCATTCAGTGTGTCAAAACTGAAGTTGTGGTGTAAGGATTATTGATTTAACCTGAAGTAGAATGCTTTGTTAACTCTGCATTAATGGGGTTTTAGTTACAATCAAGATTGTCCATGCTGCCCAAGATCCCCAAAATGAAGGATGCAAGGTGTCTTTTGAGAGTTCAAGTTTAGCATCCACACATAAGCATAAAGCATGGATTGGAAAAGGCTCCTGGATGAGGTAAAATGAGCCACTAGCCAGCATGAATGGATTGCATCCTAATTGAAAATATCAGTAATTCCATAGGGAATGTGTCTCTGATCCTGAGAGGCTGGTTGGCCATGCTAATAGCTCCAGAAACTGGAAGTCTGCAGTTTAGTCTGCATTTTGGACTGTCTGTTAGCAGATCTGGTCCCTTGTATGTTAGATCCTCTTTAGAGTCTCATGAAATTTAACAGTGTGGTTTTAACAAGGAGTGTTCATACTCTTAGTGGTCACCTTCTCATCATATTATCTATCTCAGGGATCACAATATCCATTCCATAGTTGCCATGTGGCAATTATGTGATAGGCTTAAACCCTTTAAACCAAGAAGTTATCAAAATTGGAGTTATTTAAACGTTGAAATGTGTTTATTATGGCGGTATACATGATTTACAATAATGTTAATGTTTGTACTTAGATGTAAAGTGTTACAGGATCCCACACCAAAGTGTCATAGGGGGCTGGAGAGATAGCACAGCAGGTAGGGTGTTTGCCTTGCATGTGGCTAATCTGGGTTCGATTCCCAGCATCCCATATGGTCCCCTGAGCACCGCCAGGGGTAATTTCTGAGTGCAGAGCCAGGAGCAACCCCTGTACACCGCCGGGTGTGATCCAAAAACCGAAAAAAAAAAGTATCAATAGGCCTGTTCTTTACAACCCTTCCCTCCCCATCCCCCATTCCTACCCTGACTTGGTAACCTCAGTTTTGTTGTCAGATTCTGGGGACTTCTTTTTATTTTACATTTTTTTCTACCTTTGCTTTGTTTACTTTTACACTACATATCAGTGATATCATCTAGCATTTGTCTTTCTCATTCTGACTTATTTTGCTTATGATAGCCTTTAGTTCTATTCATTTGTAGCAAGCTGCAGTATTTCATCTTTTCTTATAGCTATATGAATTCTGGATGAAAATGGGGGAGAACTGAAAATAACTTCTTCAGACAGAGAACTAAAGACATGTAAACAATAAATCATTTTTTCCCTCTGGTTCATCTTTTTGGTTTGATGTATAGAGAATAAGGCATAATTTTGTTCTGCTCAATTATTTTCTACTTAAACTGTTGGCTGAAAAAGTTTGATATGAATTCAATTTAATTCTCACCTCACATTTAATTATATCCTGCTTTATGACTGTCATTTGATTTTTGCATGTTTTTCTCAAACTCTTCAATAGTGCTGATGTTGTCTGCAGCTTTTCCTGAAGAAAAACATTGGCACATAAAGTTACTTTGAATGCTCTGTTTTGGGGTATATAAAGTAATCCCAGTTTTCCAAATTTATAATAAAGTTGAATATTCAAGTGTACTAAGCTGTAGCACCGTTGTTCATCAATTTTCTCTAGCAGGCACCAATAACATCTCACAACAAATTGTGAGACTTGTTGTTACTGTTTTTGGCATATTGAATACCTCACGGGAGCACCGCCAGGAGTAATTACTGAGTACAGAGCCAGGAGTAACCCCTGTGCATTGCCAAGTGTGATCCAAAAAGAAAACACAAACAGAAATACTCAGGGGAATGTGTATAAAAGGGGCTGGAGCCATATCACAGCAGGTAGGGCTTTTGCCTTACACGCAGCCAAGATGACCGACCCGAGTTCGATTCCTCTGCCCCTCTAGGAGAGCCTGGCAAGCTACCAAGAGTATCTTGCCTGCACGGCAAAACCTGGCAAGCTACCCGTGATGTATTTGATGTGCCAAACACAGTAACAAGTCTTACAATGTTACTGGGCCCACTCAAGCAAATCGATGAACAATGGGAGGACAGTGACAGTATATAAAAGAAAAGGAATAGTCACTCGGATACCTTAAAAAATATGAGAAAAAAAACAGAATGATAATGGAAACTTTTACAATAAAATTAAGACTTACTTTCTTTCACGAGGGTGGTTTTAGGCAGTGCTCAGGAAGCCCAAGGTCCACTCCTGGAGATACTTAGCCAACTGGGTCAGTTCACTCAGCTTCGGTCTGGTGATGTGGTATGCTCATGTCCAATGGCACGGGGATCCTGCAGGACTACATCTCATGGTGCTTAAGGGACCATGTATTAACATGGATCAAACTTAGAGTCTGGTACATATAAGAAATATGGCCCTGAACCTCTCTCTGAGTTATCTCCCCAGCTTACAGCTTTACTTGTTTTCAATTTAAAATAGGCAATAAGCTTAGTAAATTAGTTTGATTCAAGTTTAACTGAAAGAGACAGGTTGTGGTAGGAATAATATCCTTTATTTAGAGCTCTAAAGGAAAGAGCAAAATAATAACCTAAAAACTATTTTGTGTCCCTATCATAGAATCTAACCAGGAAGACTCCACAGGGTCAGTGCACGGACTCTACCTTAAGGTTTTTCTACATTAGTTATGTTTTGTTTTGGAGCCAACAATGCTTAGTGCTCCTGGCTCTTTGCTCAGGAATCACTCCTGGAGGGGCTTGGGGAACCAGATGGGGTGCCAAGGATCAAACTCAGGTCAACTGTAAAAAGCAAGTGCCTTACCTGCTGTACTATTGCCCTGGCCTCAAAGGTAGTTCTACTTCTGCCAAAAACGTGCCTTGGTAATTCATGAGACTTTGTAGCTTTTCTTCTACTCTCCTAGGCCCTTTATTGTTTTATAGAGTTCGAGAGAACATTGATAAATGGGTATTACAGTCGCAGTGCTCATGGTATGAGAGCATAGGCCCACACCAGCCCCCTCCTTGATGTCTGCTACTCTGTCTCTTTCCTCCTCATTATCCGTCTGCAGGACTCAGTGCTGTGAACAAGAACCAGTGCCCAGGATGGTCCAGGATCCACTGATTGCCCAGCAGTGATTGTTTTCCACTGGGACACAGCTGCAGACTCTGCAGTTTGATAAGGAAAAACTGCTGCCCTCACCCAACTGGGAGACACAATACAAGCAATACAAAGAAATAAGATTCCCATCTCCAAATAAGACTGCCTTATTTATAGCCTCAAATTCATGAGGCATTTGTGATAAGTGAACAATAAAACATTTATTGAAGTAATTAATGTGTTTCGTGTTCTAAGAGAGCTGGTAGGGAGACTAAGAATGGGTAGAAATCTAACCTGGATTCTGAGATTTGTCTGGACCAACCCTGACTCTTCCCACTGGTAGGTGCTGACCTGAGGACTTTGTGGGGGGGTCTGTTCAGGTTACTGATATGCAGGATGACTTGGTATGCAGTCCAATCACAGTACTGCTGGTTTAGCAATTCAGCATGGGGACCAGAAAGAGAAACAATTCCACTCTTCCCAGCCCTGTGAAGAAGTCATTCAGTATTGTATCCCATTTGGCTAGTTGCATCAGTTTCTCCCTGGATGGAACACAACCTTTAACTGAAAGGGTTATTTTCATAATGATTCTCTGTGTCTTCTAGGTCGCCAAGCTCTGACTTTCAACTATCTGCAACTTGAGCTCTCACAGTTGGTTAAAATACTTCACCGAAGGGTAATTGTATTTCGAGATGCCAGTGCGTCGCCCACGTAGCAACATGCTGCAAGGGGGCTCAGGCAAGGGCCTGGGTCCCTGGGAATGGGAGGTTCGCGGCCCACAGGTCTATGCCTCCGGCAGCCCCCTTTCTCTGTTTTCTAGGCGCCTCTGTCATGCAGTCTTCACTTGCCATTCTGTGGGAATAGGAGCCTGCTTGTTAGATATTTTGATTTAACTTTTGGCCTTGGAAAGATGTTTGCTTGTAGAGTTAATATTAGTTTTTGTAAAGTCCTGATTTTTATATACTTGCTAGTAAAGTAGAGTTAATATTAGCTTTTGTAAAGTCCTGATATTTTTTTAGTTTATGGGTAGGCGTCTTTAGGGGAATAAAAACTTAAATGTTAGTAAAAGTAGACAATAAAGGAATTAAAAGGAACATAATATTTCACTCAGATATTTTATTGGAACAAGCGGATCTTCTGCCCTAATCTTAAAACAGAACGTGTACGTGCCCCTTGATGTTTTGGGAACATGACCCATGGTCTGATGTAATGTGTGCTTTGCCACGTTGTTTCTGTAACTGTATAAAAAGAAGAACTCTGGATGCAATAAACCGCAGCAGCACTCAGCCTCTCTTGTGTTGGTGTCTGTCTGTCCAACGCGCCGAATCTCCTGCTTTCCTGTGCACCTTCGCCTGGTCTCCCCTCAGCCTGGTGGTCTTCGACCGAGCCAGTCTGTGGCATGCCAGAGTTGGCTTTTCTTTCTTATATGCAAGTGCCTGACTCAAACTTAAAAAGTGAAGGCATACCTGTTAAAGGAAGCATCCGTTCAGATGAGGGTAAATTCAAATATAAGGCCTGTCTAGGTAAAATATCAGGATACTCCCTTCCCTCTCCTACCCTCACTGAGACTTGTTTTGTTGGACAGATTGGGATTGATTTGACTCTTTCTTTCCAGTCATTTCTCCTCACCTCTGCAATGGGGTCCCAGTAAAAGTAAAGTAAAGTAGGGCTGGAGCGATAGCACAGACAGGCCTTATATTTGAATTTACCTTCATCTGAACAGATGCTTCCTTTAACAGGCATGCCTTCAATGGGGTCCCACTGTGCTGTATAATTTCTAGGTTTCTGACAGACATGGTGTAGTGGCCTCCTACAAGCATGAAATGGGGAACAGGATAATAGGCATGTGTTCACTGCAGCACTATTTACAGTAGCCAATCTAAGGAAATAAGTCCCATGCCCACCAGCAGACAAGCAAATAAAATAAAACAATGCAATATGATCCAGTCACTAAACAGATGAACTCTTGCCTTTTGCAACAACATGATGGAACTAGAAGGAGTCATACTAAGTAAAATAATCAGAATACATTGTTTAAGCAGTGATAACAGTTTCTAAAGACCCACAGGGACCTAATTGACCTTTTGTTTCTCATTTCAAGATGACATTGATTGGAGAAGACCTACTTTGTGCATGCTGAGAAAAGTCTATTCAGCCCTTTTGGGGAGACTGATCCCATATCTGCAACTATTTAAGTTTCTCCAAGTGCCTCTGAAATATTTACTATTTTGAGAGTTATTGTTTTATAATAATATGTGCATTTTATTTTTTTTTTTATTTCTGGGTCACACTTGGAAGTGCACAGGGCTTACCTTTGGCAGTGCTCAGGGAACCACAGGGGGTGCCAGGAATCAAATCCAGATTGGTTGTTTCTCTGCTCTGTCTGATTTTCTGATGGGTCAAAAGGGATTTATTTACCTTGGTGTTTTACCCAAATATGCAACAATTGTTGCCTTCTGCTTCTCTTTTTGTTTTTGGGGCCATGGTGCTCAGGACTTAGTCCTGGCTCTGCACTCAGGAATTACTGCTGGTAGTGCTCAGGGAAGCATATGTGGTGCAGGGATTAAACCTTGGTCAGCCACATGCAAGGCAAGAGTCCTACTGGGTGTACTATCTCTTTAGCCTTTCCTTATATTTCTGACTAACGATAAGGGAGGTTTCCAGATTCAATTTGTGAGATGCTAGTCTGGGTAGTAGTGAAAGCTCCTATCACATGCCCCAGATAATGCTAATAACCCTTGCTCAGAATTTTTCTAAGAGTGAACAGGGATAGTTCATGAACTGCCTCATCAAGGTGGCCAAGAGTGTTATGGGACCTCATTATACACAACCAATCCTGCACCTCTGTGAAGAAAGTTTGAATAATTAATAACTTGGGCATAGTCTGAACACAGAACTTCTGAAGAACATCTGTATCATTAGATAGTTCACTATATTTTAAAGGATTAAAAACTTTTTTTAGAATGTAAATCTTCAAAGTTCATGGTCCAGTTTAAACCAAAATATATAATCACCCAGTGACTCTAGTTTCCTCAAGCAAAGGAAAAGACCGCAAAATAGGAGGTGCAGAGAGAGAGCACAGCAAGTAAGGGGCTTGCTTTGTTTGTGGTTCATCCAGGTTTGGTCCCCAGCACCCCATAAGGTCCCTGGAGCACTGCCAGGAGTGACCCCTTAGGAAAGCAAAGCCAGGAGTAAATCCTGAGCACAGCAGGGTGTGGCCCAGAAAAAAAACAAAAACCCACAAACAAATAGAGTAGTCCAAAGGTCTAATGCTCATGTTTCATCTACAGGGGGCCCAGTTTTGAACCCCCGTGCAACATGGTCCCCCAACCATGGGGCTGGGAATAGCCTTTGTACACAGCTGGGTGTAATCCAAAAATGCAAAAAGCAAATAGAAAGAACACCGGAACCTTCTAGATGAATCAATGATCTGCTAAGCAACCTGGTGGGAAGAACCAGGACTGTAAAACCCATCGCATTAAAATTTCCTTGGATGGTGCTCGCTTCGGCAGCACATATACTAAAATTGGAATGATACAGAGAAGATTAGCATGGCACCTGCGCAAGGATGACACGCAAATTCGTGAAGCGTTCCATATTTTTAACCATAAGCTACCTTCTTAGATGGAAACTTCTCTATTTTAGCTCAGCCACTAGAAACACAATAGCCAATAACTCATAAGCCTATCTTAACTCACACTGCATATCAAGCAGAATAGTAACAGTGAACATGAAGGACTAAACCACACCTTTCACAATGGTAAAGCAACGCAAAAGTCCACCAAACTTTCATATTGAAGAGTCTAGCCCAGATGACACCAACAGTACTGTAGTGTTAGACAACCTCTCTGACAAGGAATTCAGAAGGGAGCTACTTAGGATGCTTAGGGAATTAAAAGAAACAATGGAAAGCAATGCCAATAGAAGACAAGAGGATCTGAAGGCAGAAATGAGGAAAATGCAATCAGAAATGTCAGACCTGAAAAATCTCGTAGGCGAATTGAAAAGCTCAGTGGAAGGCCTCAGCAGCAGAGTAAGAGCTGCTGAGAACAGAATCAGTGAGCTCAAAGATGAAGTTCAGAGACTCTCCAGAAAAGAGCAGAAAATGGAAAAGAGACTCACAATTCGGGAACAGATGGCAAGAGAAGATCGTGATGAAGCCAAGAGGGGTAACATAAGAATTATTGGAGTCCCAGAGGTACAGGAAGAAAACCTTGATGAAGAAGAAACTGTCAAAGACATCATTGCTACAACATTTCCAGAGCTGAAGAAAACTTGTGACCACATTCAGGAGGCCGGAAGGGTACCAGCTAGAAGAAATCCGAATAAAAATACCCCAAGACACATTCTGATCAAAATGACCAAAACCTTAGACAGAGACAAAATTCTGAAAGCAGCAAGATCGAAGAAAGAAATCTCTTACAAAGGAGCATTCTTAAAATTCACAGCTGGTTTTTCTGATGAAACCCTCATGGCCCGAAAACAGTGGTGGGACATAGTGAAAAAACTCAATGAAATAAATGCCTCCCCAAAAATACTTTTCCCAGCAAGACTCTCATTCATAATAGAAGGAACAACACACAGTTTTACAGACAAACAACAGCTCAGGAACTTCATAGACTCAAAACCATGGTTACAAGAACAACTAAATGGGCTACTTTAAGGCAAGAAAGGCCCCTCAAATACACCAAATTTTAACAGAACAATGGGACAAAATCCCATAACAATAATCTCTCTCAATGTCAATGGGCTAAACGCACCAATTAAAAGACATAGAGTGGCAGGATGGATTAGAAAATTGAACCCAACATTCTGCTGCCTGCAAGAAACGCATCTCAATAGTCAAAGCAAACACAGACTCAGAGTCAAAGGCTGGAAAACAATCCTACAGGCAAACAGCTCCCATAAAAAAGCTGGGGTAGCCATCCTTTTATCAGACCACATCGATTTCAGAGTGAGGAAGGTCATAAGAGACAGTGAAGGCCATTTCTTATTGATAAAAGGATCTGTACAACAGGAAGAACTTAGAATAATAAATGTATATGCATCTAATGAGAGACCAGCAAAGTACTTAAAACAACTACTCATAGATTTGGAAAAAGACATCAATAGCAACACAATACTAGTGGGAGACTTCAACACTGCTTTGTCACCACTTGATAGATCAACCAGACTCAAGCTTAGCAAGGACATACTTCATTTGAGGGAAACAATGGAAGAAAGGGACTTAGTAGATATATACAGGACACTTCATCCACAAAAAGCTGAATACACATTCTTCTCAAGTGTACATGGAACATTCTCCAAGATAGACCACATGCTGAGCCAAAAAACATGCCTCCATAAAATTAAGAAGATAGAGATTCTATCAACAATCTTCTCAGACCATAATGCGCTGTAATTAGAAGTAAATCACACACAAAATCAGAAAACTAAATCAAACACCTGCAAATTAAACAGTGCACTATAGAACAACGAGTGGATTAGACAGGAAATCAAAGAGGAAATCAAAAGATTAGAAACGAATGAAAATGAGAACACGAGTTACCAAAACTTATGGGACACACCAAAGGCTGTGTTAAGAGGAAAGTTTATAGCTCTACAAGCATTCCTCAGGAAGGAGGAGCGAGCACACATAAATAAGTAACCTAACCTCACAGCTTAAGAGCTTGGAGAAGGACCAAAAAAAGGAGCACAACCCGAACAGGAGAAAGGAAATAATAAAACTCAGAGCAGAGATTAACGAGATGGAAACCCAAAAAACAATCCGAAAGATCAATGAAACCAAGAGCTGGTTCTTTGAGAAAATTAGCAAGATCGATAAGCCTCTAGCAGAACTCACAAAGAAAGGGAGAGAGAAAACCCTAATAAACCGAATCAGAAATGAAAAGGGGGTCATTACAACAGAAACCACAGAAATTCAGAGGATCCTCAGGGAGTACTTTGAGAAGCTTTATGCCACGGAACATCAAAACCTCGAGGAAATGGATAAATTCCTAGACTCCTACAGATTCCCAAGGCTGAACCAAGAAGACCTGGAATACCTGAACAGACCTATCACCATCAAGGAAATTGAAATGGTAATAAAAAGTCTCCCCAAGCACAAAAGTTCTGGCCCGGATGGATTCACTAGTGAATTCTTCCAAATCTTTAAAGAGGACTTACTCCCAATCTTCTTTAAGCTTTTCCACGAAATTGAAATATCAAAAACACTTCCGAACAGTTTCTACGAAGCAAATATCACACTAATACCAAAAGCAGACAGAGATACCACAAAAAAAGAGAATTACAGGCCGATATCCCTGATGAACACAGATGCAAAGATCCTCAACAAACTACTAGCAAATAGAATCCAACTACTCATCAAAAAGATCATACACCATGACCAACTAGAATTCATCCCAGGGATGCAAGGATGGTTTAACATTCGAAAATCAATCAACATAATCCATCATATCAACAAAAGAAAAGATAAAAAGCATATGATTATATCAATAGATGCAGAGAAAGCATTTGACAAGATCCAGCACCCCTTTATGATGAAAACCCTAGCCAAAATGGGTATAGAGGGGACCTTCCTCAACATAATTAAAGCCATCTACCACAAGCCTACAGCAAGCATCATCCTCAATGGGGAAAAACTGAGAGCCTTCCCTCTAAGATCAGGGACGAGACAGGGATGCCCACTCTCTCCACTGCTGTTCAATATAGTACTGGAAGTACTTGCAATAGTGATTAGGCAAGAAAAAGATATTAAGGGCATTCAGGTAGGAAAGGAAGAAATCAAGCTCTCACTATTCGCAGATGATATGATACTCTACTTAGAGTACCCAATAACCTCCACCAAAAAACTCCTAGAAACAATAGACTCGTATAGTAAAGTTGAAGGTTATAAAATCAATACCCAAAAGTCCATGGCTTTCCTATACGCAAACAGTGAGAGAGAAGAAAGCAACATGAAAAAAACAATCCCGTTCACAATTGTGCCCCAGAAAATCAAGTACCTAGGAATCAGCTTAACTAAGGAAGTAAAGGACCTGTACAAAGAAAACTACAAAACGCTACTTCAGGAAATAAAAGAGGACATGAGGAAATGGAAAGATATCCCCTGCTCATGGGTCGGGCGACTTAACATTGTCAAAATGGCAATACTACCGAAAGCATTGTATAAATTCAATGCAATCCCTATAAGGATACCCATGACATTCTTCAAAGAAATGGAGCAAACACTCCTGAAATTTATATGGAACAATAAGCCCCCAAGAATAGCTAAAGCAATTCTTGGGAAAAAGAAAATGGGAGGAATCAACCTCCCGAACTTCTAACTGTACTACAAAGCAGTAATAATTAAAACAGCATGGTACTGGAACAAAGGCAGAACTGCAGACCAATGGAACAGGGTTGAATGCACTGACATCTCCCCTCAATCATATGATCATTTAATCTTTGATAAAGGTGCAAGTAATGTGAAGTGGATTAAGGAAAGCCTCTTTAATAAATTTTGTTGACATCACTGGACGGCTACATGCAAAAAAATAGGCTCAGAACTCTGCCTAACACCATGTACAAAAGTAAGATCAAAATGGATTAAAGATCTCAACATCAGAC
The DNA here is from genome assembly GCF_029834395.1 of Sorex fumeus. Taxonomy (NCBI): domain Eukaryota; kingdom Metazoa; phylum Chordata; class Mammalia; order Eulipotyphla; family Soricidae; genus Sorex; species Sorex fumeus. The sequence continues at coordinate 19,463,451 of NW_026606151.1, read as the reverse complement.
CAGATACCATAAGGTACATTGAAGATAAAGTTGGCAAAACCCTCCATGACATTGAAGCTAATGGTATCTTCAAAGATGCCACGCCACTGGCCGAGCAAGTGAAAACAGAGATAAGATGGGACTATCTTAAACTAAGAAGCTTCTGCACCTCCAAAGAAACAGTGACCAAAATACAAAGACAGTCTGCAGAATGGGAAAGGATATTCACCGAATACACATCTGACAAGGGGTTGATATCCAGGATATACAAAATACTGGTTAAACTCCACAAGAAGAAAACATCCAACCCCATCAAAAAATGGGACAATGAAATGAACAGAAACTTTCTCAAAGAAGAAATCCGAATGGCAAAAAAGCACATGAGAAAATGCTCTACATCATTAATCATCAGGGAGATGCAGATCAAAACCACAATGAGATACCATCTCACACCTCAGAGACTGGCCCACATTCAAAAGAACAAAAGCAACCGATGCTGGTGTGGATATGGCGAGAAAGGGACACTCCTTCACTATTGGTGGGAATGTCGACTGGTTCAGCCCTCTGGAAAACAGTATGGACGATTCTCAAAAAGTTAGAAATTGAGCTCCCATTTGACCCAGCAATACCACTCCTGGGAATATATCCCAGAGAGGCAAAAATGTACAGTCGAAGTGACATCTGCACTTGTTCATTCATTGCAGCACTCTTTACAATAGCCAGAAACTGGAAGAAACCTGAATGCCCAAGAACAGATGACTGGTTAAAGAAACTTTGGTACATCTACACAATGGAGTACTATGTAGCTGTTAGAAAAGATGAAGTCATGAAATTTACATACAAGTGGTACAATATGGAAAGTATCATGCTAAGCGAAATGGGTCAGAAAGAGAGGGATAGGCATAGAAAGATTGCATTCATCTGGGGGATATAAAGTAACAAAGTATGAGATTAATACCCAAGAATAGCTGAGATCAGCACCAGGAGGATTACTCCATAACTTAGAGGCCTGCCGGGTATCCTAGAGGAAAGGGCAGTTCAGATAGAGAAGGGAGCACCAAATAAAGGGTGTTTGGAGGATCCTCCCAGGAGGGGAGATGCATGTCGAAAGTAGACTATGGACTGAACATGTTTGCCACTCAATGCCTCTTTTGCAGACCACAACACCCAAAAGGAGAGAGAGAACACAGGGGATTGCCCTGCCACAGAGACAGGGGGGGATGGGGGGTGGGGGTGGGGGGATATTATCCATGGTGGTGGAAAATGGGCACTGGTGGAGGGATGGGTATCTGATCATTGTATAATCGAAACCCAAGCACAAAAAATTGTAAATCTACAACTGTTAAAAAAAAGAAAGAAACAAAAAAAAAATAAGAATGTGAACTCCAAAAAAAAAAAAAAAAGAAAAGAAAACTGAATTTAGTTTCTTTTTCCAGCATAGAAATGGCTCCACTCCTTAACTAATCTTGAAGAGAATGCCAAATTGCTGAATCTCCCAGGCAGACCAGTCAGGGCTCACAAGTCTGGGTTTTTCTCAGAATGGGGGTGGGCAGATACCTCCCACCCCCAGCTTCCCACCCCTGCTGAAACTTCCAGAAGCCACTGCCCCACACGCAATATTTTCCTGCATAGAAATCGACCAACTCCACAACTGAACCTCATTGAGCTGCCAAGCCACCAAATTGTTCCAGCTCCTGGAATGACACCTCCAAATTTCATAATATTGAAGCCCAGTAGCAACACAGAAAATTTGATAAGAAAATTGCATAGAAGACTAGCAAGGTCAATGAGCAAACACAATAGCACAGAATGCTCAACCAGCACCAGAGAGATCCGTAAATCATCATACAATGACTTTAGCAATAGTATTGTGAGATATGACAATGATCACAAATTGAGCTTCTTGACTTTGTTACTAATTATTTCATATTGTAGCCAGCAATCACTGTCACTGTCACTGTCCTCCAGTTGTTCATCGATTTTCCGAGTGGGCCCAGTAATATTGTGAGACTTGTTACTGTGGTTGGCATATTGAATGCCTCACAGGGAGCTTGCCGGGCTTTGCTGTGCGGGAGAGATGCTCTCGGTAGCTTGCCGGGCTCTCCGGGAGAGGTGGAGGAATCGAACTCGGGTTGACCATATTGGCTGCGAGCAAGGCAAACGCCCTACCGCTGTGCTATTCCTCTGCCCATAACCAGCAATATAAAATAAAATTATTTTGTGCCAAAAAAAAAAATTTCCTTGGATGGTGCTTACCTTCATGACATTTCCTTACCGATTTGAGAGAGACAACCTAGTTTATTTCCTTGAAAAGAAGGCAGAGTTCTCTTACAAATTCTTTTACCAGAATTCATTGATCTTGGACTTTGTAGAACAAAGAACAATAAAATTTTGTTGCTTAAGTCACTCAGTTTTGGGAAATTCATTTCAGCCCGGTTTTTATAGGTAGAAAGTTAAGAGGGAATTACTTCATGATTAGGCAACATTTCTCCCTCCCTCCCTCCCTCCCTCCCTCCCTCCCTCCCTCCCTCCCTCCCTCCTTCCCTCACTCCCCTTCCTTGTATTTAGGGGTACTTAGGACTTACTCCTGGTTCTGTTCTCAGGTATGTTGGCAGGCCTCTGTGGACCATATAGGGATTGAACCCAGGTCAGCTGCATGCACGTCAAGTCCTCTACCCACGGTACAATCACTGCTCCAGCACCTACATAATGCTTCTGTAGTGAATGATAGATTGGGATAGATTTTCCTCTGGGAAGTGGAAAAAACTGTTGGTTTTGAGCAGAAAATTTTACATTTACCGGTTATGGCTAAATCTGTGGGAGAGGATTAAGTTAGGTTATGTGATGAGGCTGCCTAAAGTCATCAGAGAAGCAGGCGGCTGCTAAAAGATAGCTGGGAAGCAGGGGAGGCACTCCAACGACACAGGGAAAGGATGCCCTAAGAACATCATCATTCAGACAAAATAACTATCATACACTGTTCAAGGCTAATCACAGATGTATGGCTCTGTACTAAAAGTAGGCCTGCTTGTTTAGCAAATGAGAACGTTGTTTGATGTAGCCCAGCAGAACGTGCTAAGGAATGTTTAAAACTTTGCATGGACTTGGGATTGGGGCTATTTGTTGCAAGTTAATGAAGGCTCTTCAAATTCATCAGTCAAGAGTGTTCCAGACTTTGGGGGAGATCTCTCACCTGCAACAGTTAGATACTAAGTCTTTGTCAGCTTAAGGTAAGCATGACCATTTGGGTGTCATTCCCTTTTTAACAGTAGATACCAAATTCGAATAGATTCAATTCTTTTTTGGTTGGGGTGGCAGTCTCCTGCCCCCACGCCTGGCTGTTCTCGCCGGGGCCCCTTGGAGGGGAGCGGGTTGAGCTTTCTTCCCTGCCCCGACCAGAGCTCAGACAGCCGAAAACCTCCAGGACCAGCCACCACCATGCTGAGACCACTCTCCGCACACATGAAGGTACTGGCAGAGGGACAAAGCCATGCGGGTTCTGGGGCCGAGATTTCCAAGCCTACTAGGATTGGGGCCGAGAATCCTCCACTCAGATCCTCCAAATTCGCAACATCTTATTATGACATCTTATTATCTCATTCCTACTTTGGACAAACTGGCAGGCTACCGATTGTAGCCTGCCCACACGGCAGAGTCTGGCAAACTCCCCGTGGCGTACCCAATATGCCAAATACCAGTAACAATGATGGGTGTCATTCTCCTAAAGAGCCTTGAATATAATCTCAGGGCTAGGATGAAAGAGACGTTACTGGGGCCTGCTCGAGGCAATCGACGAATAACAGGATCATTTGTGATTGTGATTTTGTTGGGGTATTATCTTTCAAGTTTGAAATAAATCGCTGAGTCTGTAGGCTTTCTATTTTTTTTAAATCCAATAACTATAACAGTTTAAATAACATGTAATTTTGGAGGGGACTGTTGATCATCTACTTCCAAGTCCACTCTCCATTTCTTTCTTGAGAAGCTTAATTGTATATAATATCTGACCATCATGAAAACAAGACATTTATCAGATTCCCTGGGTGTGGCACCGGACTAAATTTGGTTGATGTGCTACAAAGAAGTTTCATGGTAAGATTTAGGAAACTATAGTGAAAAACCAGATGCTTTGTATGTATGCCCTATATGTTATTTCTGTATTCCTTTCTCCACTTTACATCCTGGAGTGCTGGTATGCTTTCTGGAACTTTAAAAGCTATCTTGAATCTTAAGAATGGTGGAGGGTTGTAAGAAGAAAATTGGTGAGGCTGGAGTGACAGCACAGTGGGTAGGGTGTTTGCCTTGCATGCAGCCAACCAGGTTCAATTCCCAGATTCCCATATGGTTCCCCCGGGCACTGCCAGGAGTAATTCTTGAGTGCATGAGCCAGGAGTAACTGCTGTGCACTGTGCATAGCTGGGTATGACAGAAGAAGAAGAAGAAGAAGAAGAAGAAGAAGAAGAAGAAGAAGAAGAAGAAGAAGAAGAAGAAGAAGAAGAAGAAGGAAGAAGAAGAAGAAGAAGAAGAAGAAGAAGAAGAAGAAAAAGAAGAAGAAGAAGAAGAAGAAGAAGAAGAAGAAGGAGGAGGAGGAGGAGGAGGAGGAGGAAGAAGGAGGAAGAAGGAGGAAGAAGGAAGAAGAAGAAGAAGAAGAAGAAGAAGAAGAAGAAGAAGAAGAAGAAGAAGAAGAAGAAGAAGGAGGAGGAGGAGGAGGAGGAGGAGGAGGAGGAGGAGGAGGAAGAAGGAGGAAGAAGGAAGAAGAAGAAGAAGAAGAAGAAGAAGAAGAAGAAGAAGAAGGAAGAAAGAAGAAGAAGAAGAAGAAGAAAAAGAAGAAGAAGAAGAAGAAGGAGGAGGAGGAGGAGGAGGAAGGAGGAAGAAGGAAGAAGAAGAAGAAGAAGAAGAAGAAGAGGAAGAAGAAGAAGAAGAAGGAGGAGGAGGAGGAGGAGGAGGAGGAGGAGGAGGAGGAGGAGGAAGAAGGAGGAAGAAGGAGGAAGAAGGAAGAAGAAGAAGAAGAAGAAGAAGAAGAAGAAGAAGAAGAAGAAGAAGAAGAAGAAGAAGAAGAAGAAGAAGAAGAAGAAGAAGAAGAAGAAGAAGAAAGAAGAAAGATTGTTGTAAGTGCCTGGTCCAGAACTTCATGGATATGTGCATCTGAATTGCCTTTACTTTGGAGAGACATGAACTTGATTCAACCACTCGTTTTTGGGTTATCTAGTGTCTGGAACTTAAAATAATCATTGGTATGATAACTTGCTATTTTCATTTTTAAAGGAAGCATGAAATATCTATTCCTTCTTTTATTTCGAAACTTTACTCAGTTGGAATTGTGCATAGTTTTGATTTTCATTTGTATAATAGTCTATTAACATATTCTTTGCCCTTTGTGAGTCAGTTAGGACTTTTATTTGTTTTTTCCACTTTATTTAAACCCCATGGTTTACAAAGTTAAACAACTTTGTAAATGATGCATTTGTTACAAGCATTCAATATTCCAACACCAATCTCACCATCTTGTCACCTTCCCTCTACCATTGTCCTCATTTTTCCCAACCACCCTTGAAGTCTATCCCCATATTCTATGTTGTTTGTTACTACTAAGTGGGGCTGGAGCGATAGCACAGAGGGTAGGGCAGTTGCCTTGTGCACAGCCAACCTGGGTTCGATTCCTCCACCTCTCTCGGAGAGCCCAGCAAACTACCGAGAGTATCTCGCCCGCATGGCAAAGCCTGGCAAGCTACTCGTCACATATTTGATATGCCAAAAACAGTAACAACAGGTCTCATAATTTGTTGTGAGCTGTTACTGGTATCCACTCGAGCAAATCGGTGAACAACGGGAGGACAGTGCTACAGTGCTACAACTAAGTGGCTAATGGAATTGGAAAAAAAAAAGTAAAATTCAGTAAAATACTTCAGTAAAACAAGATTTGTGAAAATTGTTCTATCTCCCCCTGGGTACATTAAGTTCTTGTTTGAAGGTTTGTCTAAGCTGTTGCTGCTAGTTGAGCCTTTTGTGTTAATAATTTTGCTAAACGAGCTTGTTGGCTTCTATGTTACATTCCCCTCCAATCTGGTGTGCTCCTATTGTGATGTTAATATTGTAGAGTTTAGAGATGTCACTCCAGAAAATCCATAATATTTAACTGGGCACGGAACTTATATGGCTGGGGTGGTGGTGGAATGTGGGGGTGGCTATCAGGGCTTCCAAAAATACAGGGGGGTAGGGGGTGGGGAGGTTACCCACCGTTTGAACTTTACTTATTTATTTATTTAATTTAGTTTTAGAAAGTCTTTTTTTAAATTTTTTTATTGATTTAAAATAATTTTACTGAATCACTGTGAGATAGTTACAGATTTACAAACTTTCATGATTACATTTCAGTCATACAATGATCGAGTACCCATCCCTCCACCAGTGCCCACTTTCCATCACCAATGTTCCCAGTATCTCTCCTGCCACCTCACCCCCAACACCACCCCCGCCTCCGTGGCAGGCAAATTCCCTTTTACTATCTCTCTCCTTTTGAGTGTTACGGTTCACAATATGGGTCCTAAGTGGCTATCATGTTCGATCCATAGTCTACTTTCAGCACACATCTCCCATCCTGAGTGAGCCCTCCAAACATCATATACTTGGTGGTCCCTTCTCTTTCTGAGCTGTCTTTTCTCCCAGCATGTGAAGCCAGCTTCCAAGCCATGGAGCAATCCTCCTGGCCCTTATCTCTACTATCCTTGGATGTAGTTTCCTATTATGTTACTTTATATTCCACACGAGTGCAGTCCTTCTAGGTTTGTCCCTCTCTTTCTGACTCATTTAACTTAGCATGATACTCTCCATGTTGATCCACTTATATGAAAATTTCATGACTTTATCTTTTCTAACAGCTGCATAGTATTCCATTGCGTAGATGTACTAGTTTCTTTAACGAGTCATCTGTTCTCTGGCACTTTGGTTTTTTTCTGGATTATGGCTATTGTGAATAATGCTGCAACAAACATACAAGTGCAGATATCATTTAGTTTTAGAAAGCCTTTTAATCAAGGCTTCAAATATATTTTCATTTAATTCTTCATAGCACAGCGGGTAGGGCGTCTGCCTTGCACGCAGCCAACATGGCCGACCCGAGTTCGATTCCTCCGCCCCTCTCGGAGAGCCCGGCAAGCTACCGAGAGTATTCGATATGCCAGACACAGTAACAACAAAGTCTCCAATGGAGACGTTACTGGGCCCGCTCGAGCAAATCGACGATCAACGGGAGGGCCTTTACCTTTTAATTCTTCAAGTGACCCCATCCATATTATTATTTTCAGTACGTACATTCTTCCACAGAAGAGCCTGGCAAGCTCCCTGTAGCATATTCTATATACCAAAAACAGTAATAAGTCCACGGAGACGTTACTGGTGCCCGCTCGAGCAAATTGGGAGAACAGTGCTACAGTGCTATGTACATTCTGGTGTTTCAATATTTTTCTAAATAATCCCAGTTAAAATTTTATTGTTGTTAACATATTTCTAGTCATGTAATGTTTATGGTTTTTTCCTGTAAGAAAGTCAGTGGTTAGAAGAGTTATTTCTATTTTGAATTCCCTGCTTTTATGCTGCCAACTTGAACAATTTTAGCTTTCCTCATCCACTACACAGAAGTTTCAGTGGTCAAATAATCTGGTGACTCTGCCGATCATTCAGAGACTTGGATATGAAACATCTGGATCCAGTGAGAAGGAAGATGATGGATAGTATGTTTTGTTTCCAAGTTCAGAGTCATAAGTTGCAGTATTTTCAAGAATTTGCATATCAATTTATTTAATGACATTAAAAATTAAATATTCATAAAAACTCAGCACTATTCATGGTATAGGAAATGTACTTGGTACAGGGAAATAGCAGGGAAGAATATAGACTAAATGTTTTTTCACCTGGATTTACATGATGTTCTATATAGTGGATAAACTATAAAGGATATTTTACTCCTTTCCTTAATTCTCTGGAAGAGGCAGACACAAAACAGTATCATTACAAACCTGGAAAAAGGGTCTGAGAGTCTCAGGGAAGGAGGCTTTGGGGAAAGTAAAGATGTGAGAACCGGTAGTCATGTTGTAAAAGGAGACAAGTCCAGCCTCATAGTCTAGGAACACCCCCAAGACCTGAAGCTGTTCCATCCGAGAAAGTAAACTCTGGGAAGAGGCCATGGCCACCACAAAGCGAGGCTGGTCTAATAATCTGATAGTCCAGAATCCAGTCAGAGGCTCCTGTACCTGGTCACCATCTCTCTGCACACTTTCTAGGCAAACACCTATACTACACTCATCTTTATCTCTGACAACCACTTCAAAATAATGTCTTCCTGAGGTGAAGCCCTCACAGCCTAGAACAGAGTAGAACAAACGATTGTGTCTTCGTCTCTCAGTCTGAAGACTTTCCCCGGAGTTAGGACCAGTTACACATCTCCGATCCTCAGACACAAGTAGATCAGGATGAGCTGTATTTGGATCCAGAGTGACATTAACTGAGGAAAAAGAAAAAGAGAGATTTTTGTGTGTGTTCTGAGAACACAGTTTATATGAAACAAATCTGTGATCAAATGCAATTTTTATTTCCTACTAGTCATTCTTAGAACGAGTCATTCTTGGATGATCAGTTTGTTAACTACAAAGTAGAAATTTTCCTATGTGTCACAAGGATTAATTGGGAAGATTGAATGAGATGATGTATTCTCTTGGTGAAATTCTTTAGAATATATTAAGCTGTTAAATGGTAATAATAAAATATCATCATGTTAGTTTCTGAGCAAAACTAAGCAGAATTAGCTTGCTACTGTATTCTTCCAAACCCTTTCTCTCCACCTATCTAGGACATTTAGGTCTGAGCAAATATTGGAGCAGAAATGAGCCCTTTCATCCTGAATAGTAATCACAGACACTGAAGATATGAAAGAAAATTAACACAGCAAATGTCATAGATTGTTACAGATTTCCCAAAATTTTAGCTGGGCCTCAGGACACATGCCAATTCTCATGAATTTAAAGTAAAAGTTTGTCTTTCTTGCTGAATTCAGATAATATTCCATTGGGATTAGGATAAGGTAATATGCATATGCATGAGAATCCATATACACTGAATACCAATATACATGAAAACTATCTGATTAGAGTCAAATAAAACAATCTTGAAAATATGGTGGTGGGGAGGTGCAATGGTAGTGTGATTGGTATTGGAATACTTAATGCAATAAATCACTATGAACAACTTTATACAAATAAATAAATAATAAATGATAGCCCCCCCAAAAAATTAAAAACAATCTTAAGTGTGATGATGGCTAGCAGTGCAATATTTAAAATAGAAGTTCATGATAGGAAGCTCTAGTAAGAGCTCATCACTACACTATTTCACTCGTTTAGCACTGATCAGCTGGATTGGGGGGTGTATGAAAAATCAAGTATGCAGAAACACTTGCTTTACTCTGTTTTGTACTAGCTGACTTCCCACCTTTTCCCACTCTCTTGCTTCCCAGAAAGACTTATGGCCATAGTCATATCAACCAGACTCCCTTTCTCTAGTTTCTGTTTGGTTCCATCAATGAGAAACTCTAGAAGAGTCTATATGGCTAAAAGGAGCAGAGTTAGAAATACTCTTAAAATTAGGTTAGAAACTAATCATAAAAGACCTACAATGCATTCTAAATATTGGAAAATAGTAATGTTTTTGAATTAAAGTATATAGATTCATGGAATTGAACATACTAACATGCTACCTCCCAAAGAAGTACAATGCAGAACATACTGTATTTTGGAAAAAAAATAAAGTTAGCCGCTCCATGATTATTTAAGGCCAAGCTCAAACCTCAATTTTACATGTTCAACTTAAATTACAAATCTCAAATTTATATCTGCCTATGGATAATTTTGTTTGTTTGGGGGCCACACCTGGTGATACTCAGAGGTTACTCCACTGCATACAGGAGTTATACCTGGCAGTGCTCAGGGGTCCATATGGAATGCTGAAGTTGACTGCGTGCAAAGGAAATGCCTGACTCACTCTGTTGTCTCTTGTGCCCCTGCCTTTGAATAATTCCGTTAACTACTCTGGTTAACCAACAGAGTATTGATTGGGAAACAGAGTTGTATGTATGTTTGATTACACAATGACAAAGTCACAAACTCTTTTCAGGTTAGGTCTTCTATTGCAAGAAATTGAGTTTTAAAAACTTCATAATTGCATATTTTAGAAACATAGAAAGCATAGGTTAAGGGATCAATATGCAGGAGGTTCAGTATTTGGATTTGGCAAAACCTGGCTTTAATTCCTGTTCTAACATTTACTGTTATCTGGGTCCTGGTCCTAAAGTCATTTATATCATAGTCTATATCTTCTCCTATATTGTATACTTTGCAAATAGGAAAATAATATCAGCTCAGACAATGTACTGAAGGCTTTATAGAGGTTTTTGTATTTAATTTTCATGACAACCCACTAGAATTTACATTTCATTCTTTCTTTGTAAAGTGGAGGAGCTTATAAAACTGAACTTACGCAAGCCAATAAATATGAGTAAGAACTTGAGGAGTCTTCACAGATTTTGCAATGTCCCTAGATCCCTGTCTAAACATAAAATTATGCTATCAAAAAATAATTTGACAGCTTTATTCAGAACAATTAAACATTCTTTCTGGGCCCTGAACCTATATAGGGACAGCTGGTGGTAAACTTGGTTATCATGTGAGTCCCTTTCCTCTTTGGAAGTTAGTTAAGACTTGTTTGTTTGGGGGACACTAATGGCAGTGTGATGGGATCACTACTGTTTCAATGCTCAGGTGGGGCTCTATTCCTGGTGAGGCACTGAGAACTACATGCAGTATCAGGAATCAAACTAGGTTCTACTGTATGCAAGTGCTTTACTATCCTTATACTATCGCTGTGGCCCCAAAGCTAGTGAATTCTTTACTTTACACACCTTGGTAGCTCTTTAACATTTTCTTCACATCCAAGTACAGCTCAGAAACACTGCACTCAATATGAGAATCCAAAGGGAAAGTCTCCGGCAACTCCAGCTTCACAGATGAACTCCTGGAATAAGCAGAAGCCACAGACTTCATCAGTGAGACATTCCAGTTAGCTCAATGTGCCCACACCTCTTCCCTCCTTGGTTCACCTAGCTCTTACCTGCTCAAGATATCTTTCACGTTCTGTAGATAAACAAAGACCAAAGATGAGTGTGAGAACATCAATATTTCATGGGGTTTGGTTTGTGGAACTGTTTTCTATGAACGCTGCTTCCAAAGAAGTAAACAGAATGACCACAGGTTTAGCTATCAATGGACTCCTAGATAAAATTATTCCTATCCCAGATCCTCATGTTATTCAGCATGATAGCATATTTATCAATCTTTCTGTTTTTCATTAATTTACTCCCTGATCATCTTTCCATTTGTTGTTATTGCAAAAACTGGGGCTCTACACATGCGTGGTTTACACATTCTTAGCTGTGGTACTTGGTAGGGATGGCAAATCAGATTGTGGCTTTTTTTAAAAAAAATTTTACTTATTCATTAAAATGTTTTAATTTTATAAGTTAGTTCACAATATTTGATTACATTTCATATTCAAACGCCAATCCCACCACCATTACACCTTCTCACCACCAAATTTGGGAAGCCCCAATCCCAAAACACTGCCACTGTCACTGTTCTCCCGTTGTTCATCGATTTGCTCGAGTGGGCCCAGTAACGTCTCCATTGGAGATTTTGTTGCTACTGTGTTTTGGCATATCAAATACATCACGGGTAGCTTGACAGGCTCTGATGTGCAGGCGAGATACTCTCGGTAGCTTGCCGGGCTCTCCGAGAGGGGTGCGAGGAATCGAACTCGGGTCGGCCATGTTGGCCACATGCAAGGCAAACGCCCTACTGCTGTGCTATCACTTGATAACATGGTGGTAGGGTGTTTGCCTTGCATGTGGCAAAAATGTCTGACCCAATCCCAAAACACACCAGAAATAATATATTTTATATTGTCTGTATGAAAAACTGCTGAACATGCTTACAAAAATGTGTTCATATAGGAAAGAGTGTGAAGATTGTTCTATTTTGGCAGGAGCCATTATGACATTCTATAGGGTATCACTAACATGTTGTTAATGTTTAGTGATGTGAGCTTTGGTATATATATATTATTTCCCTGTATGATTTGTTGCCTACTATCTGAACCCCATCAAATATGGTGTGGTAATTATGGAGAATGGGTCGGGAGCATCTTATGATGTTCTTATAATGTTATACGAACATATTATAAGAACATCTTATGTGTCGCGGCTGTGTGGTCCAGGACTATGTTCACTCATATGTGAGGCTCCACCTGAGGGTGTGGTGAGCAGCCTTGAGCATGGAGGTGGTTGGGTTGTGGAGGTTTTTGGCTGCCGGAGCTGGGTCCCTTGGGGCGGAGAGGGCTCTCACTCACCCCCATCTGGGGCACCCTGAGTGAAACAGCCTGGCATGGAGTCTGATGTGGTGTCTTCAATAACATTAGCCTGTCCACTGCTTGGGAAAGGACAGTAGGGTGTCCAGGCTATCCCTGCCAAAACTTGCTTTATGGGTCTAATTTCCTTAAGAGTGAGCCAAGATTAGAAATGACTTATTACAAAGGTCTTAAGTGGAGGCTGGAGTGATAGCACAGCAGGTAGGCGTTTGCCTTGCACGCGGCTGACCTGGATTCAATTCCCAGCATCCCAATAGGTGCACCAGGAGTGATTCCTGAGTGCAAAGCCAGGAGTAACTCCTGAACATCACCAGGTGTGAAAGCAAAAAAAAAAAAAAAGGTCTTAAGTGATGGATCCAAGCAGAACCCCTGAAATCCTGAAACTAGATGACTGTGGGATGCAGCAGCCATTAAGTGTTGGTGGGCAAATACACTACAGTCTCAATTGCCAATGTCCCCTCAAGTTTACTTCTTTTAGAAGTAGAATAAACAGTTATAGGCATTTATCAGAAAGCCCCATGGAGTCTTTGGAATAAGAACATTATAAGAACATCATAAAGAAATCAAGGAAAAGATCATCGCTCATTTTGGTGGCCTCACTTTATCACCCCCAGTCAACGGAAGAGGCATTCAGGGGACAGCTGCACAGCCAGAGTTCTATGCAAATGAGATAAATAGTAGCAAAAATTATCCAGTGGTTCCATTTGGTCAAGAAACTCACTGTGATTATCAAAAGCAGATCAATTTTTTTTGTTTTGTTTTGTTTTTTGCTTTTTGGGTCACACCTGGTGATACACAGGGGTTACTCCTGGCTCATGCACTCAGGAACTCCTGACGGTGCTTGGGGGACCATATGGGATGCTGGAAATCGAACCCAGGTCGGCTGCGTGCAAGGCAAACACCCTGTGCTATCACTCCAACCCTCAAGCAGGTCAATGTTTCTGATTCACATAAAGACACTCGACGAACCCTTGGAAGCCACTCTGCAGATGTCAATGTATAAGTGAATGTGTGTCTAAAATATAGACTTTGTTCTCCACACAAGTACCCAGCTGAGTGAGGTAGGAGGGCTTACCGTCTCTCAGGCCCCCTCACTGTTCTCATCGTAATGGGTTGTAAGCAAACCCTTTCTCTCCGTCCCCTAAGTAACAGTCCTACCTGCAACAATTTACACTCAGGTTCCTGATATTTCTTCTCCAGTTCCACAATGTGGTTCTTGAGTCTGTTCCTCTGCATTTTCAAACTTGTTCTATCAGCTTGTAGTCTCTTCAGAGCCTGTTCCTTTTGCTTCTCCAGTTTTGACAGCTGAGACTTCTCCTCTTCATGAAGGAAGATGTAGAGGGTCTCAAAATCAGTGTGGATGTTTTGTTTCTCTTTTTCTATAGTTTTCTAGAAGCAATAAACACATGTTTAAAAGATGTATCACTGTATCACTGTCATCCCATTAGTAAAAGTAAAGTAAAGGCCCTCCCGTTGATCGTCGATTTGCTCGAGCGGGCCCAGTAACGTCTCCATTGGAGACTTTGTTGTTACTGTGTCTGGCATATCGAATACTCTCGGTAGCTTGCCGGGCTCTCCGAGAGGGGCGGAGGAATCGAACTCGGGTCGGCCATGTTGGCCGCTTGTAAGGCGAACGCCCTACCGCTGTGCTATCGCTCCAGTCATCCCATTGATCATCAAATTACTCGAGTGGGCGCCAGTAACATTCCTCCCAGCCCTGAGATTTTAGCAGCCTCTTCTTACTCATTTTTTCCCAATGATTGGAAGCTCTTTCAGGGTCAGGGGAATGAGACTTATTATCCAGAGATCATTATTGTCATTACTGTATTTGGCATATTGAATATGCCATGGGGAGCTTGCCAGGCTCTGCCCGTGTGGGCAGAATACTCTTAGTAGCTTGCCAGGCTCTCCAAGAGGCATAAATGGGTAGAAAGTTTCTTATGACTTTGCGACCACATGGTCCAGAAAGCAGCCTGGAGCATGGCAGTGGTTGGGCAGTTGTGGTCGGCTGCTGGGACTGGGTTTCTAGAGGTGGGGAGGGTTCTCACCCGCCCCACAGCCTGGCGCAGAGTCTGGTGGCATGGTTCTGGGAGCCTCCTTTTATACTCCTAATGCGGACCTTTGTCACTTGGGACTCTGGACTCAATGGGACCCGGAGAAGAGATCCTTTGCCTGCTTCCCCCAGTCTCCAGTGACTCAGGGATCATACCCATAAGCCATACCCTGCTGGCACCAGACAATCTCCTCATCGGCCACCCTTAAAAGATGAAAACAAACTAAATGTTTAGCTACATAGATATAAGGGAATTTTTTTTTAGGTGTGAGTTGGTCTATACCTGGGGGAGCTCAGAGGCTACCCCAGGCTCTGTGCTTGAGAGGCACTCCTGATAGTGCTCAGGGACCATGTGGTGCCAGTGATCAGACTTAGACCTCTCTTGCATGCACAGTAGGGCAAATGCCCTACCTGCTGTACTATCGCTCCTGCCCAGATCTCAGACCTTTGAACTACCTTGCAGGCTGGAATACTATTTGTTCTTAAGAAGGAACGAAACTTGATATTTATTATAACTTGCATGAAACTTTAGAAGGAACATTGAATGAAGTAAGCCAGCCACAAATGAAAAAAAAATGTTGTGAATCTATATAAATGAAATACCTACAAAATATAAGAAACAAGAAGTAATAGAGTCCAGAATTCAGTTGGAGACAAAACAATTTACTAAGAATAGTTTCACTTTGAAACAATGCAAACTTCTGCAGATAGCCTGATAGTTACAAAACAGTGTGGGACTACTTAATTCCATGGAAATTATAAGCGTTAAAATGTAAATTTCATGCAATGCTTATTTGAACAGGGACACACATGTGCTGATATACAAAATAAACCGATAGCACTGCATCATTATTTTCCCGTGAATCATTTCCCTGAAAGAATGTGCCACGTTCCTTTGCTGTGTCCACAAGTGAGGCACTTAGGTTTGGGTGAGATTTTCACAATTTTGATAATCACCTAGTTAATATCCTTGATTCTTCAATAATGATATAGGAGAACAAAGGATCAGAAGTGCTAAATAACTTAATTATAGAGCTAGGGCAAAGGTCAAACACTTCATTTCTAAAAATACCATTTAGAAAAATCAAGAGTTTCCTTTGAAGAGAGGACACATCCAGTGGTGGTTGTAAGCACTCTTCTAAGAGTGCTTACACAGAAGCATATGTGGTTCTGGGGATGGAACCAGAGTCTACTGCCTGCAAGACAAATGTCAACCCAAGTATTATCTCTCCAATACCTACACTCAGTTTTCTTTTTTTTTGGTAGGAGTACTGCTATTTATTCAGCCATTGATTAGCTGATTGAATTGGGCATGAACTCCACCTTAATTTTATTTTTATTTTTATTTATTGAATCACTGTGGGAAAAGTTACTAAGCTTTCAGGTTTAAGTCTCGGGCATACAATGATCAAACACCTTTCCCTTCACCAGTACTCATTTTTCACCACCAAGAATCCCAGTATACCCCCTCTACCACCCCTCCAAATGCCTGTGAGGCAGATGATTTCTACTTAACTCTTCTCTACATTGATTACATTCATTATTTCAACAAAAGATGCACCATTGTTGTTTAGAATTTCCCCCCAAACAATCAGAATTGCTGAAAAGGCATTGTGAAATATTTTGTTTTCTATAGCTGTTATGAGAATCATATAATGTCACGTGGCCACGATTTTGGATTTCTGCAAAGAGCCAGATAATTACGAGATTGGTTTCTGTGTGTCTGGTGTTATGGCCATGCCGGAGAGCCGCTTGTGGGGGGTAACTCATGACCCCGGTAGGGCGTGCAGGATGTGCCGGTACCGCCCCCCTTCCCATGAGACTGCAGTTGCTCTTTCATCTCCGGCTCATACTTGGCTTTCCTATAAGCTCTGAGGCGGCGACCACCTTGCTGCCAGGGGGGATAAAGGTGGAAGGGAGTAAAACCCTTCCCCTCCTGGGGAGGCATGGTGCTGCAGTTTAACGCATGGTCCATTCACTTTTCTTCTGCAAGCTGCTGGGCTCTGGACTAAGTCCTTTTGCCTCTGGAGCCATGGCCGTGCCAGGGAGCCACTTTACACTCAGTTTTTTAAATAATATAAAAAGGTTTTCTCTGTCTCTGAAGGAAAGATGAAGTGAAATAACATAATCTTATTTATGTTCACTTGTAACCAAACATAAATAAGATTATTCATTACAACTACCAGGCTGGTAGATAAGTTCATTCTTCTTAGCAGAGAGAAGTTTGACTGTTAGTCTTTTAAAGTAGTTCAGGGAACTATTCATTCACCAACAGAACTCCACCTAAAGATGGTCAGACACCAGATGATCTGTATTGTGAATTCGGCTCTCAACATGGAAGTATAGAATTGCAGCTGCTATTAGTGATTTCTTGTTTTCTGTGGTGTTTCATGGATGAAGTTGTGGAAGAGGGTAATTGATTTGGGTTGAAATGAAACTTTCCTAAATGAGACTAGGGCAACTTTAATTGCTCCACTGATTGGGTTTCCATGTTTTTACATCAAACTTCCATCCCACTGCTCAGAGCCTTAGAAATAAGAGAATACTGTTCACTGAGAATCTGATATTAATATCAGAAGGGAGTAGGAGAGATACTGGAAGAAACCCTGAAAGAATCAAAATGACTCATTGGTCTGTGATGTTAACTGCAAACTGATATATTGCATCAGTAAAAGGAATGAATTCAACTGTGGGGCAATTGGTCAGCTTGAAACAGGCTCAAAGAATCAAGTTTCAGATGTGTATGTTCTAAGTTATGATCCTGTTCATCAGTTTCATAAACTTGAAGAATTTGAATCCCTCCTGGAGTGATCCTCTTCCTTAGTGCTTATAAAGGCTTATTTATGAACACGAAAAGTTGAGTGCCAGATCCTTTACCATGGTGAATAGGCCAAATTAATATGTGTGAAGCCTTCAAACCAGGGATGTATTAAAATGTGAGCTACTTAACTTTGAGGCATTTAAATTTTGAATCCCAGTCAAAAAAGACTCTTGGAACAAATGAATAAAGGTATAAAGGTATCAGAACTTCTAGTCAATAATAATTGAAATAATAATAATTATTATTGAAAGCTTGGGGGCTTGGAAGTAAATCCTCATAGACAAGGAAACGCACAGAAGCATCTCATAGATGCAGCATAATAACAAAACATGGCATTCTTTTTAAGTTCATCTATCTGGTCTAGTTTAATAAGCATAAACCATCATTGTGCTTTGCCTAATCAGCACAAATGCTTAGTTCTAAAATAAAAATAACATGAGATAAAAATTCAAATTTGGGGGAGATAAAACAGAGGGTAAATAAGATGTTTGCCCTGCACACTTTAATTCCCACCAGCACATATAGTTCCCCAAATCCTGCTAGAAGTAATCCCTGAGCACAGAACCAGGAGTAAGCCTTGAACATTGACAAATATGGCCTCCAAAACAAACCAAAAATCTTATAAAGACTCAAAATTTTACCTCCCAGTTGGTTATTTGCTCTTCCATGGACATTTTTAGCTTGTTACATTGGTCTTGCATTTGCTTCAATTTTGTGAGAGTACTCTCAAGTTTTTTCTGAAGGGAAAAAAAATTGGTGAATAAATTTAGTTAATTTCATTACACATATAAGAGGAACCCCAGACTTCAAAGAGAATTAGGATGACACTGAATATTTGATGGCTCCTTATAATTCAAGAATGCCTGTTGAAGGTTGCTTGTCCAGTAATTATTTGGTATCCTCAGAAACCCCAAGAAGGGAATATAAAGTAACAATGGGAGTCGAACACCCAAGAATAGTTGAGATAAGTACCAGGAGGTCTGCTCCACAGTTTGGAAGCCGACAGCACATACTGGGGAAAAAGGCAGCTCATATAGAGAAGGGAACACCAAGTTAAGGATGTTTGGAGGACTCGCTTGGGATGCGAGATGCGTGCTGAAAGTAGACTATAGACCAAACATGATGACCACTCAATACCTCTGTTGCAAACTACAAGACCGTGAAGGAAAGAGTGAGCAAAAGGGAATGCCCTGCCACAGAGACGGGGTGGGGTGGGGGGAGTGGAGTGTGGGGGTGGGAGGGCTACAAGAATCATTTGTGGTGGAAAATGGGCAGTGGTGGAGGGATGGGTACTCAATCATGGTATAACTGAAACCCATGCATGGAAGTTTGTAAGTCTACAGCTGTATCTCATGGTGTTTCACTAATTAAAAAAAAAAAGAAAGAAACCCCAAGAAGACCTTAGGATTTTTAGTATCATTTCTGTGCTAGAAACTGGGACTTGAGAAGGAGTTAAGATATTCATCTACTGTAAGTTTTAGGTGACTAAGGTATGTCAGAATCAGATCCATATACACCATTATACTCTTGCCATGGAAATATTGCATAAATACCATTTTTCTCTACTATTACGTAAATGGTAATTTGTATCTGCTTTTCAGGAATCACCTGTGAAAAGACTCCTTAGATTTCATTCCACATCCTTAAGTGCCCAAAACAAGGGACTCCAAGCAGTGTTTGGAATAGACTGAAGGATACCTGAAAGGTACTGTGTCCTTGTACCTTGTATTTTCAGAATCTATCACAAGTTTGGCTCATTGTTGATTCACTAAGTATGTAGACAATTTGTACAATAAATCATACAGCTGTGGAATTTTGCAAACTGGATTTTAGAACAAGAGAAGTTAGTTATAACAAGAGCCAAGTGTCTGACTATTCTGCTGAATGAAGTTCAGTCTGCAGTCAGGACCTGATTCAGTGAGGGCCCATCATGAACTGTTACTCCAAAGAACTGACATGATGAAAACTATATTTCAACACCATAATCCCAAATTTCATGGATGTTCTGGGAGCAGCATGAAAACAGGTACCTGTGAAACCGTTTGACACAAACTCACCTTGTAGTCTTGGCATGCATTCTCAACAAGAGCAGTGACATGTCCTCTGTGCTGTGGTGACCGCTCACAGCACCAGCAGATGAGTTGACCATCATTTTCACAGAACAGGTGGAGCCTCTCTCCATGTTGCTCACACATGTTCTTATTCACTTCCTTGAAGGATTCAATGAGATTTTCCAGCTGCCTATTTGGCCGGAGACTGTTCCTAGTAAAAGGTTCCCGACATAGGGCACAGTGAAATGTCTCCTGCCTTTGACTCTCAATAATGCGTGTTATGCATACGTGGCAGAAACTGTGTCCACAGTCAATGCTCATAGGTCTAGTTATCAGTTCCAGGCAGATGGGACAGATTGCTTCGTCCCTAAAATTCATGGTAGCTGTGTCCGAGGCCATGGCTTCTCCTGAAATGCTCCAATATTGTATCTAGAGGCAAAGAAAATGCAGCCAGACAAATGTTGGTATCACATGCTTACTTAAATTGATACTGTAGCACTGTCCTCCATTGTTCATCGATTTGCTTGAGTGGGCCCAGTAATGTCTCCATTGTTAGACCTGTTGTTACTGTGTTTGGCATATCGAATAGTCATGGGTAGCTTGCCAGGCTTTGCCATGCGGGCAAGATACTCTCGGTAGCTTGCCGGGCTCTCCAAGAGGGGTGGAGGAATTGAACTTAGGTCTGCCAGGTTGGCCGCATGCAAGGTGAACATCCTACCACTTTTAAATGCTTCCAGCCCCAGACGGGGAGTGGGTAGCTGATCACCTGCCCAAACAGAGCCCCAGCAGCCCAAGACCTCCACACGCCAATCACTGCCATACTCACAGGCAGAGTCCAGAGGCTTGGGATGAGCCTCATCCAGAAGTGAATCTGTTGAAAAACTCAGTTATATGGGTTTTGTGACTGAAATCCCCAGGCTCTCGTGGAGTCGGGATTGGGCTATTTCCCCACTTCTTCCTGTCCTTCCAGGAGCCTGGCAGTCATGCCCATGAACTGCCTCTGGTGTCATATAAGCTCATTAACCCGCCATGATCCAGAGACTCATAAATAAATCTCGAAAGAGATCAACAAGCTGCAGAGATGCTTATGGAACAGAAAGTCACCATCCAGTTAAAAATTTAACTAGAGCTATATTCTATATTACCCAATTCAACATATTAGAACTCCTGGAGCACATGGTGGCATTTGTGGCTGCGTGATATCTTAAACACTATACCACTGACATACTAGGAGTAGCACAACACATTGGGTGGGATGCACAGTCGAAGGTAACCAATCTTGATTAAGAAAATATTAACACACAAGGCTTAAACTGTAACAACATGTTAGTAATCTTTTACCCAATGGACTAATGACTCTAGGGTAAGATAGAATAATCTTCACATATTTTCTTCTAAGGAAACTTGTTTTGATCATTTTTATCAAATTATTCAGAACAAGTAATATAAAATATTTAGAGTCTGCTATTGAGATTGCTTGGGTGGTGGTTGGGAAAACTGGAACTAATGGTGGTGGGAAGATGCAATGGTGGTGGGAATAGTGTTGGAATACCGAATGTAATAAATCATCACAAACAACTTTATAAAAATAATAATTAAAAATTATATTGTTTCCTCATTAAACACTCCAATTTTAATTATGTAACATTTGTCCTATTAAAACACCATTCCATTATTGCTAAAAATCTTTGAAAACAAGAGTTAATGAAAGTCAAAGCAAGAGAAAATGCAGGGAGGATGAAGCTCTTATTTCTCCCTGATAAGCATCATAGTAAATTATTATCACAATTGTTTCATTATAACTGGAATACCAATTTGAAAACCCTGAAGTCAATAAAGACGTCCATTCAGACAGCACATTTTAATCTACTTGGAACACAACCTTAACTTATACTTAGTCAGGCCCTGTTTTAAGCTTAAAACTACCAATTTGCCTAAATTTAATCTTTTTTCTATAATTAATTTTAATTGCAATTGCAATTTTAAACACAGCAAAACTTTACACATAACCCCTACACAAAAGCTAATTTAAACACCAATCCTAATTCTATTCCTAACCTTAACCTATACTTAGTTATAACCTAGTGAGGCTTAAAACTCCCAACTAGTCTAAATTTAACAATCATACTGTACTATACTTTCTCTCTTTAAAAACACTAAACACAGCCAAACTGAACACAGAAACCCTACATAATCCTGCCCCTAACCGGAGCCCTATCATTTATCCTAATCCTAGTCTTATACTAACTTTTACCCTAGTCTGGTCTTAAGCTTACCAATGAGTGAAAATTTAATAATTGCCCTATACTTAGCTTGCAATTTTAACTTTGAACACAGAACTACTTAACACCTAACCCATACACAATACCTAAACCTAAAAAAGTACAATTTCCCTGTATTTCACTTTTTAAAACACTGTTAAAATAACATAGAAACCCTGCACAATTCTAACCCTAACCACAGTCCTAACACTAATTCTAAATCTAACCCTATTTTAACCTTGACCCTAGACTGTTGAAGCCTACTAATTAGCCACAATTTAACAACTGCTTTATATTAAAACTGCCTTTTTAACTGCAAACACAGCAAAACTAGACACCTAGCCCCTACAAAAAAAGCCCAAATCTTAGTCCTAATTCTATTACTAACCCTAACCTATACTTAGCCTGACCCTAGTGTAGGCTTAAAATTCACAATTAGCTTAAACTTCAAAGTTGCCCTGTACTTTACTTTAGTTTTTGCTTTCAATCCCTTAGTAGCACCCTCCAAGAACATAGATAAACAGAGTCTCAGTGGAGATCCCACCAGGTCCATAATAAAATCAAGATGACAAGCAGAGGAAGCAGAGTGCCTTTCTTATCATCCTCCCTCATTTGAAGACAGAACTGAAAGTGCTGGGAAGAAAAGGCTGGTCCTGGGCCAGAGCTCTTGGAGTCCCAGAAGGTGCCAGTGTCTTACTGGGGCCAACATAACTCTGAGGAGAAATTTTGGGTAACGAGAAGTCTGGGAGTTTGCAGAACTCAAGATGTGATGAACAGATGAGAAAATCCAGTTCTCTGTGTGGTCCTGGGATCCCACCTCCTATTATCCACCAGGGAGGACCACATAGAGCAGAGGCCTGGCAGAGGGACCAGCAGCATTGAAATGAGCAGTGGGTGCTTGGGGTGGAAGTGGGGGGGATGGAACCTGTTCCCTATTTCCCACAGAGGGGAACTTCAGGGAGCAGAACAGAAGCAGCGATAGGTTTTCACAATTGGACGTTTCTTCCTTTGAACTCAGAGTGTCTGGAACTAAAGTACTAAGGTTATTGGATGGACCTTTAGCCTCAATAAAGAGCAAAGCTTTTAAGTGAAATGAGTCAGAAAGTCACTATCACTGTTCATCGATTTGCTAGAGCGGCCAGCAGTAACGTCTCCATTGTAAGACTTGTTGTTACTGTTTTTGGCATATCGAATACACCACAGGTAGTTTGCCAGGCTTTGCCATGCAGGCAGAATACTCTCTGTAGCTTGCCAGGCTCTCCGAGAGGGAGAGAGGAATCAAACCCGGGTTAGCTGTGTGCAAAGCAAATGGCCTACCCACTGTGAAAGCATAGAGTTAACAGAAACCAAAGCAACATAATACCTTCCCATTTCTATCATTAAAAAATGGAAAGGAATAACTTCACCCACAGGTTTGGTTGATAGAAAATGACTTCCTGTGTCCAGATTTTTCTAATGGCATAGAAGCACCAAGCCACTTCTCAGATTGGAAAAACTACCCATCCACTGAATCTATCAATAAGCACCAATAGGTATTTATACCTTGAATGTTTGAGCATTTGATCATTTGCATGAAGACAAATTGCCAATCCTCTCCTGGGTAAATTCCTTGATGTTGAACAGGTGTTAGGAAAGGAGGCCCGAAATTTCCACCAGGTTCATTAATGGCACAGAAAGCACAGTTCTGCGTTCCTTCCCATAGAAGATGGTTTTCCCTAGTGTTATTAAAGCATCTCTTCCCAAGTGTTATTAAAGAATCTTGGGCTGGAGTGATAGCACAGCAGGTAAGGCATTTGCCTTGCACGCGGTCAATCTATGATAATATACCTATGAAAAATGACTAATATACCATGAAACACCAGTGACCTCTAGGAGAAGGTGCTCCATTATCTTGAGCCCAGAACACCTATGTGTGGGGTTCACTGACATTAATATGAAGCCTGCAGGGGGCTGGAACGATAGCACAGCAGGTAAGGCATTTGCCTTGCACACAGCTGACCCGGGTTCAATTCCCAGCATGCCATAAGGCCCCCTGAGCACCTCCAGGAGTAATTCCTGAGTGTATGAGCTAGGAGTAATCTCTGTGCATCGTGGGGTGTGACCCAAAAAGCCCTGTAGCATTTTAGCACTGTCCTCCCCATAGTTCATCGGTTTGCTCGAGCGGGCCCACTAACGTCTCCATTGTGAGACTTGTTACTGTGTTTGGCATATCAAACACCCATGAGGTAGTTTGCCAGGCTTTGCCATGCGGGCAAGATACTCTCGGTAGCTTGCCAGCTCTCGGAGAGGGGCGGAGAAATCAAACCTGAGCTGACCAGGTCAGCCCCGTGCAAGGCAAACACCCTACACGCTGTGCTACACTCCAGCCCAAAATAGAAAGAAAAAAAAAAGAAGCCTGCAGTCTGCTGAGAGTGAAAGCATAGGGAAAAAGAATGAAAGAGAGAAGTCTTAGGCGCTAGAGTCGCTAGGCCTCTCCTCACAGCCACCCCAAGCGTCCCCACTGACCCCTCAACCCCAGTCCTACTCTCAGCCGAGAAAACCCCAGTCCCAGTTGGGATTTCTCCAGGCCCTTAAACACACTCACCCGTTCTGGCCAGTGTCCTCCGTAGCTGCCACTTCCTTACTCTCAACAAGGAAGTTCCCTCTGATTGGTTAAACAGATGTGATGAACAGATGAGGTTGGTGTCAGCGCAGCCTTGCCAGAACCAGTGGGGGTGAGAGCCCTGAATGATTGGAGCCAAGCTGGGAAGTTGTTGCTTATTTGTTTGGCGCTGAGGGTGTCCTGGAAAGGGGAGTAACAGCAATAAACAGAAAGCACGACTGTGATAAACCAGGAAATTCTTCTGGGTTCCTAACTCAGAGTTTAAAACCACAAAACCTACATTGGCTCCGTGTTCATAGGCTCTGAACTAAAACCCAGTCAGCAATTTTTGTTTTTCATTTCAACTATAAATTTAGATTCTAAAATTTCTGTTTGCGAAGATTATATTAGCACATAGGGGTATTGGCATTAGAACTGGTACAAATACAAACATTTGTATGTGATCACCAGCAGTTTCTGGGGCCATTCAGGAAAATTATGCAATTAGGCTCATGTCAGAGCAGATTTTTGTGAAAAGTTCATATATACATGTATATGTATGTATATATATATATATATATATGTCATGATAAATACAGGCACAACTATTTGTAAAAGTTGCTGAGATTTCATTTGGCAGGTTTTCTGTTTTTTTTTTTTATCATATCCATTATTCAGAAGAGTTCAGTTTTTGACAAGGCTAATTAAAAAAAATTCTAATATTCTCTTTTTATTAATATTCTCTCTGTTGTTTTTTTTATCTCTGAGTGATGAATACTTTCTCCTCTTCAGTCATTTGAAAAGTTTGTCCTGAAGTTCATGTTTGTAATGTGCTATTATCCACATTATCTTTTGCTTTCTTTCTTTTTTTTTTTTTTTTTTTTTTTTTGGCTTTTGGGAGTCACACTCAGCGGTGCTCAGAAGTGGCTCATGGCTCTGCACTCAGGAATCATTCCTAGGGGACGGTATCAGATGTCAATGATCAAACCCAGGTTAGGTGATTGCAAGGCAAGTGTGCTATTCACTGTAGTATCCCGGGCTCCATATCCATACTTTTATATACTGTCTTTAGATGCAGATTTATTTTATTTTATTTTACTGGAGGGAGAAAATCAGCTCTCTCAGAAATGAATTCTGGTCAGTTATTATATCGCATTTGCTGGTAGATATTACTCTGATCAAGAGAAAGTCCTGTGTACTCCAGCAGAAAGTTTGAAAGTGTAAGTGTGACTCGGGGAAAGGGTTAAGCAACAAATCTCAGCAAATAGTGCTTCAGACTGATTCTGACAAATAGGTAACTATGAACGTCTGTCACCTCCTGTTCTCAACACTGAATAATGATCTGGGGACAAGGATTGCACCTGCAGACTTTAAGAAATTGATTCAGGGGCCGGAGTGATAGTACAGCAAGTAGTACGTTTGCCTTGCAGGCGACTGACCCCTTTTCAATCCCTGTCGTCCCATATGGTTCTCTCAAGCACTGCCAGGAATCATTCCTGAGTGCAGAACCAGGACTAACCCCTGAGCATAGCTGGGTGTGACCCAAAAAGAAAAAAAAAAGAAATTGATTCATCCAACTGATTTTTTTAAAAACTGGCATCTAAGAAGTAGTGCAGCAGACAGAAGGCTTGCATTGCACACAGCTAATGTGGGTTCAATCCCTGGCGTCTCCATATGGTCACCCAAGTTCCCCCATGAGTGATCCCTGAGCACAGATTAGGATCTCTAAGCACTGATGGGTGTGTCCCACAAACAAACACACAAACCAAAAATAGAAACTTGTGTGCCTTAATCAAATGCTAAGGATTTGGGTTCTAGTTGAAACTATCTGCATGATCAAAAAACAAAAAAACAACACTTCACAGCTACAAAATGCAAGTTCTACAGTCAGGAATGTGTGTGACCCTTCACAGCAGTGATATAAATAAAACATTTTATTTCCTTCTTATATTCTTTTAAAAAATATTAAAGATCTGTGATTTTCAAAGTTATTGACAGCTGAGTTTTAGGCACATAAAGTCCAGCACGAATCCTACCACAATGTCAACTTTCTTCCACTAGTGTTCCCAAATTCTCTCCTCCACCCTCACCCCCGCCCCCGCCACCTTCACTGGCATGTTTTAAAGATTGGTTGTTGTAGTTTGGATCTCATGTATTCAGTGTCTCTTACTCTGTGGTTTGGATTTGTAGAGGTACCTCCCCCCCACACTACCGATGTGCCCGAGACCCCCTGACCCTTAACTTTCCTTGTTACTTTCCTCCCTCATCTTCCAATTTCCTGTCTCAATTTCTTTCTTTCTCTGTCCTTTTAATAGTGTTTATGATAGCATTGTGTTTTCTGTTTTCTTACACATTTCTGAAGCTAGAAGATACGATGCTGAGTGAAGTAAGCTAGAGGTGTTTAAGGACAAACACTTCTCTTTCACAAAAACTGTTGAAAACTACAAGAGATTGTAGATCTGACTCCCTCATTTATGAAGGTAATACAATTAAACAAAGATATCACAAGTGTGGAGAGTGGCAACAGGTGTCAGAGCAGATACGATCTGTCCCTGCATAGCAGATAAAATCTGCCCCTGCATAGCAACATAGTAGGGAGTGTCTGGGCACATTTGACAAGTACCAGGCATCTGGCCTTGAGTGTCACCCAACCCCCCAAGAATTGTCACCTGTGCTTAACTTATTCCAATCTGCAGCATTCAGCCCTAATTGGGATTGGGCCAGGCCAGGCAGAGTTGAAAAGGGTGATAGGTCAGTAATGCTAAACTTTATGTGATTGGACCATCCACTTAAGCCAAGACCCTCTAAAAATATACGTGTATTTGGTAATAAAGTGAACGGCCATCAGTTATCTCCCAGAATTGTTTCTCTGTGCACCCATCATCCTTCACCCCATGTCTGCCAGTGCACAACGTGTCTGGGCATGTCGAGGAAAAACTATTCCCTAACACACAAGAAAACTGGAAGCTGCTCAGAGCAAAAGGATAGAAAACAATCATCCATTTCAGTGATAAAGAAAAAAAAGCTGGACTAACCGTATTTATGGGTTCCTCTGCTGGCTCCTTCATGCGTGAGGCTCGTCCGAATGTGTGGAAAGTGGTCTTAAGCATGGCTGTGGCTGAAACCAGAGGTCCTCAGCTGCCGGGGCTCTGCTCGGGGTGGGGAGGGAAACTCAACCCACCCTCCTCCAAGGGGCCCCAGTGAGGACAGCCAGGCATGGAGGCAGGAGACTCTGCACTGTTCTCTTCTGGGAGCTGGGTTTTATAGTCTCTGGGTCTTGGCCATTGAGGGGATTACACAGTGCCAGGGTAGTTGGTGGGTATAATGCCTACATACTGGAAGATGGGGGATCTGGGTGGAGGAGGCCCAGTCCCGATCTGAGCAGGCTTGGAGATCTAAGCTCCTGCCTCCGCACCTGGCTGTCCTCATCAGGACCCCTTGGAGAAGGGCGGGTTAAGTTTCCCTCCCCGACCCAAGCAGAGTCCTAGCAGCTGAAGATCTCCAGTTCCAGCCATAGCCATGCTTAAGACCACTCTCCACCTCTCCACATGTTTGGAGGAGCCTCACACATGAAGGAGCAGGCAGAGGAACCCAGATGTGTGGGACACGGGGCTTAGATCTCCAAGCCTGCTCAGATTGGGACTGGGCCTCCCCCACCCAGATCTCCCATCTTCCAGTATGTAGGTGTTACACCCACCAACATGTAATCCCATTAATGGCCAAGACCAAGAGACTATAAAACCCAGCTCCCGGAAGCGCACGGCCACTTAAATAATACATCTTATTATCTAGTTCTTACTTTGGAGAACCCAGCAGGCTACCAAAAGTATCCTGCCTGTACGTCAGAGTCTGGCAAACTTCCCGTGGTATATTCAATATGCCAAAAAACAGTAACAATGATGTGTCTCATTCTCCTGACCCTGAAAGAGCCTCAAATGTGGCACTTTCTAAAATCTCAGGGCTAGGGCAAAAAAGACGTTATTGGTGCCTGCTCGAGGAAATCGAACAATAGGATGACAGTGATACAGTGAACTATATTTATATTAGGCCAAATAGCATTCAACTTAAAGAAAGTAATTAGAAATAGGGATGGATGGTACTTCTTAGTTAAGGGAACAGTAGATCAAGACTTACTAGCACTCATCAACATATATGCTCCAAATGAAAGGCAGCAAAGTTTATGTAGCTTCTGCTGACAGACCTAAAGAGGCACGTTGAACTGCAATAGAGTCAGAACTAGGAACGGTGGCACTGGTGTCACATAGCTCCCACCTAACAACAATCCCTGCTGGACCATTCCTAGGTTCTGGGACGTCCTGGGTGCTAACTCTGTGATTCCTAAGTGCTGAGTGCCGCAGAGGAACAGTGAGGAAGAAGAAAACAGAGAGGATGGAACCTGGTGTGGGCTTGTTCTCATGCTCATGAGCCCTGCTACCGTTATACATATTTCCGGCCCCTCCTGTGCTGTTGA
The DNA here is from genome assembly GCF_029834395.1 of Sorex fumeus. Classification (NCBI taxonomy): domain Eukaryota; kingdom Metazoa; phylum Chordata; class Mammalia; order Eulipotyphla; family Soricidae; genus Sorex; species Sorex fumeus. Next base: position 19,434,766 of record NW_026606151.1, on the reverse strand, counting down.
AAACAATATGGGACCTAAGTGAATAAATGGAAAAAAATCACAATCTTATGGATTCCTATGATACTTGGCAAGAAATGCTGATAATCTCAAATCAGAGACTGTGAAGACCGTATGAAGGTTTCTTGATTTTAGAATCTGTGCTTGGGACAGGAAAACATAAAATCAGTTTTTGTTTCCCTTGACTCATCTGTACACTGGACTGGAGTGATAGCACAACAGATAGGGCGTTTACCATGCATGCAGCCAACCCGGGTTCGATTCCTCCACCCCTCTCAGAGAACCCGGCAAGCTACAGAGAGTATCTCGCATGCATGGCAAATCCTGGCAAGCTACCCATGACATATTCGATATGCCAAACACAATAACAACAAGTCTCACAATGGAGACGTTACTGGACCAGTTCGAGCTAATTGATGAACAATGGGAGGACAGTGCTACAGTGCTACTTTCATTTGTGACAGTCTTAGAGCGCAAACTCAGAAAATTGCACAACTCTGACCTCCACACCCACAGTAGTTTTATTAATGAGTTGAATAGAGTATGAGACAAATTTCCTGCTAAGAGTCTAAGCAGGAGACAGCAGCAGGGGACCCTGTCAGTGGATGTGTGAGTATCAACTGGGTTCTCTGGAGTTCCTGTAATGGTCAGGTGAAGGCTTTCTCCATGGAGGGGCGCTGATGTGTACATACGGGAGATAGGAGAAAGTGAGGGGAGGGTGCTCATGAATGAGGGGAATACCCCCAAATCTGAACATGGTCAGAACATCGCTTTCTTGTTCCTCTTTTGTCTGCTTCCTTTTCTCACATAACTTAGATGACCAAGTTGTGTGTGTATGGAGGACCAGGACGAGCACCCTGGGGACCTAGAGGAGGAGGGGTGAGTCTAAGAAACACAGTCTTTGTCAGAAGACACCGAATGGCTTGCTTCAGCAAATAATTTGGTAAGGAAACCTTAGGACTAAATTCTCTAGGATTCAGAGGGACTCCTCATCAGAGAGGGAAATAGCTTTCCGGCAACCTTTGAACTCTCTTCTCTTTAATATCACACATCGACAGGGCAAAGGAAAGGTCAGTCCTAAACTTCCGCCCACCTCACTCTCTCCCCACACACTCCTGTGAGTGGAAATTGTTGGATACTAACCCTAAGTGTTTTAGGCTTCATCTGTGATTTTCCCTTTTCCTCCTCCCAGAGAAGCTTATCTTGTCCTTGCTAGCACCCCTAATTTAGTTAAAGTTTATCTTTAACCTATCCTTTGTATTTTACCTCTCATTGTCTCAATTCCCCGAGTTTATTACTTACAAGCCAAAACTTTCTGGTAATTGAAGTTTGTATTTGAACTGCTTTGTATTGGAAGTGCTGTGTATTGGTATCTGCTTTTCTATTTCCCTTGTAGCCATTTTATATTTTATTATAGAGCAATGTTCTTTGGTTAAACACAGAAAGACCATTAATGCTATGCTCCTAACATTTAGGAGTTGATTGACTCTGAAATATATCTACTCCTGGGCATAATTACTTGGTCATAATTACTTGACTCCCTCACAGTGTGCTCAGGCACCACGTGTCCTCAGCCACGTAGGCAATATAAGAGAGGGAACTACTGGGCTAGGGACTGCCAGGCTAGATTTGATGCTACAGATAACTCGATCTCAGTGAACCAGCAAGGGGCCAGAGCCAGGCCCCATTAAACCAGGGTTTAATGCAGCCCTCCTCCCCGATGTAAAGTTTCAGTGCTCCAGTAAGTAGATTCACTGCAACTCACCATAGCAGGAAGCACTGCCTTTGATATTCCCTGCCCTGTTAATCACTTAATCACTTAACTTCCCGTTAGTCGTCGATTTGCTCGAGCGGGCACCAGTAACGTCTCCATTTGTCCCTGTCGCGTGCTAGTGTAGCCCAATGGCATCTCTTCGCTCCGGGAACATGGAGGGCCTCAAACCGATCGTTCATGATCTTGACAAAGAAGTCTGACCATCTGGTAGGTGGGCGGCCACGCGGTCTCTTGACATCCCGTGGAATCCAATCAGTAACAGCTCTAGTCCAACGGTCGTCTTTAAATCTCATTACGTGACCAGCCCATCTGATTTTCGATACCTTGGCATATGAGACAGCATCCCTGATCCTTGATCGTCGACGGATGTCAGAACTCCGGATTCGTTCTCTCATTTGAGTGAAACGTGTTATTCCAAGCATAGCTCTTTCTATTCTTCTTTGGGAGACCTGAATGGCGTTCTCATCTTGCTTGCGTAGGGCCCAGGTCTCTGAGGCATATGTTAATGCAGGAAGAACAGTGGAATCAAAGAGATGTGCCCGGAGCCGGAGGTTCTTCGTCCTCTTAGCTATTTCTTCGACGTTCTTGAAGGCGTTCCAAGCCGCTCTCTTCCTCCTGCGCAGCTCGGGTGCCAGGTCATTTGTCATGTTGACCTCTCGACCTAGGTACATATAGCTGTTGCATTCGGAGATGGTCGTTCCATTGAGAGCGAATGGGGCGTCAGGAACAAGGCTGTTTCTCATAAACATTGTCTTCGTAAGATTCAGCTCTAGTCCTACCTTTCCACACTCACGGTCAAAGTCGGCCAGCATTTGTGCCGCTTGGCTGATGTTTGGTGTTATTAAAACAATGTCATCAGCAAAGCGGAGGTGGTGTAGTTGCCGACCATCTATCTTCACTCCCATTCCTTCCCATTCCAGTCGTTGCATGATGTTCTCGAGGGTGGCACTGAAGAGTTTCGGTGAAATGGTATCACCCTGCTGCACCCCTCTCTTGACATCAACGATCACTTCTTTGTAGAATGGTGAGATCCTGGTAGTGAAACCGCAATACAGCTCACGGAGGATCCTGATGTATTGGGCTTGAATGCCCTGATTGGCTAGGGCTTCAATGACCGCTTCCGTCTCAACAGAATCAAAGGCCTTCTTTAAATCAATGAACGTTAAGCAGAGCGGCATCTTGAACTCCCGAGAAACCTCAATGAGCTTGGTTACCGTGTGGATATGGTCGATGGTGCTGAATCCTTTGCGGAACCCTGCTTGCTCGCATGGTTGTCCTTCATCTAGTGTTCTGCCAATCCTATTCAGGATGACTCGAGTGAACAGCTTGTAGATGACAGACAATAGGCAGATCGGGCGATAGTTGCCAATGTCATGGATGTCTCCCTTCTTGAACAGTAGTACGGTCCTGCTGGTTTTCCATTGGGGCGGAACCTTGCATTCAGACAGGTAGCGAGTGAAGAGCCGAGCCAGTGTATTGATGAGTACTGATGGCAGGTTCTTCAGGTGTTCAGGTCTGATCTTGTCTGGGCCGGGTGCTGTTTGCTTCTTTACCAACGAAATGGCGTGTCGGATTTCGGAAGGGAGAACATTAGGAATGACATACCCATCCTGTGGAATTTGGTATGTCGGCAAGTGGACATGGCTATCGAAGAGATTTGAGTAGAAGTCATGGATATTCTTCTCCATTGCCGTTCTGGAGGATGTGATGGATCCATCAGGACGTCGGAGGGCAGTCATCTTGGTCTTATAGTTGGCGAAGGACAGCGGGCGTTACGAATACTTTTCCCGGCTTCTGCTGCATCTATCAGTACTTCTGCTCTTCTCTCTTTGAGGTCTTCCTTGATCGCATCTCTGCACTGCTTTGCAAGCTCGGACGTTAGCTTGCGGTTGCCTGAGGCATGCGCCAAACCACGCTGGCGGATTAGCTCAAGAGTTTTCGAAGATAGGCGACTTTTTGTGGCTATCTCTCTCTTGGCGTTCCTCGCACATTCATGGAGGTGCTGAACCAGTCGATCGTATTCCTCGTCAATGTTGTCAACAATGGCATCTTCCCATGTTGCCGCAATAGTACCAAAGAGTTCCCAGTTGGTGGTCATTCTGGGAGTTCTCTTTTTGAACTTTGCAGCCCTTTCTCCCCGCTCTGTGAAGTAGAATTTTGCACGAAGGAGACGGTGGTCCAATCCCGTTCGAAATTTTGGGACAACAGCGACATCAGTCAGGCAAAACCGTCGATTGAATATGATGTGGTCTATTTCGTTGTGGAATCGTCCACCGGGAGACTCCCATGTCCATCGTTTAGATTCTGCCTTCTGGAACTGTGAGTTACCATGAATGGTCTTGGTCGACATGATGAACTCAGACAGTCTCTCACCCTGTTCGTTCCATTCTAGGCCATGGGTCCCGATGTGAAGTTCTTCAGCTGATCTTCTCGGTCCTATCTTGGCATTAAAATCATCCACAATGATCTTGTAGAAGGTGTGGTCTTCTTTATAGAACTTCTCTAGCTCCATGTAGAACTTCTCGATTTCTCTTTCATCATAATGAGATGTTGGTGCGTAGACAACAAAGATAGAAACTGCAGGCAGTGAGCCACATCTATTCAAATGTAAACGTCCGATTCGGGTTGTTAGGCATTCGAATGAATCAATGCTCTTGGCCAAGTTTGTGTTGACAAGGACACCGACGCCTCCAACACCTCTTTTATCGCATGTTCCGAGGAACAATTCTTCTCCAGTGTCGAAAACGGCATGGTGAGATTCGTGCCTTCTTGTCTCGGTCAGACCAATGATGTCGTACTTGATCATTCGCGCTTGTACCATCAGGTCCTCGATGGATGCATCTGATGCTAGTGTACGTGCATTGAAAGTACAGACGATCATTTTTGTCTTCCTTCGTTGTGGCAGCCTAGGTCGGCCTTGAGATTTTGTCGGCCTCTCCTTTCTCATCCTTCTCAGTGCTGCCATGTGGGTGAAGCCTTCAGGGTCAGGTGAATGAGACCAGTTGTAGTTACTGGTTTTGGCATATCGAATAACCAGCGGATAGCTTGCCAGGCTCTTCCGTGCGGGCGGAATACTCTCGGTAGCTTGCCAGTCTTTCCGAGAGGTATAGAGGCTTTTGGGGTGACCTCTAATCACCCTTGTAGGTGTTACCATATTTGAACCCTATCAAATATGGTACGACAATTCCAGAAGATGGGTATTTAGTGTCTTATGATGTGTCGCGCGGCCGCTTGCGGCCGCGCGGGTCCGGAAAGCGTCCTGGAGTGTGGCGACGGCTGGGTAGTGGAAGTAGTAGTACTGCCCTGTTAGTTAGATTAAATTCTGGTATAAAAGGCTGGGGCTTGTATCATGCTAAGTGAAATGAGTCATAAAGAGAGGGAGAGAGAAAGATTGCATTCATCTGGATATAAAGTAAAGAAATAGGAGACTAACACCCAAGGATAGCCGAGATAAGTACCAGGAGGTTCACTCCGTGGCTTGGAGGCCAGCTGTACATGCTAGGGGAAAAGGCAGCTTAGATAGAGAAGGGAGCACCAAATAAAGGGCGTTGGGAGGATTCTCCCAGGATGGGAGATGCATGCTGAAAGTAGACTATAGACTGAACATGATTGCCACCCAATGCCTCTTTTGCAAACTACAGCACCCAAAAGGAGAGAGAAAACAAAAGGGAATGCCGTGCCACAGGGGTGCAGTGGGATGGGGGGATGGGGAGGGTGGGAGGGATACTGGGAGCACTGGAGGTGGAAAATGGGTACTGGTGGAGGGATGGGTACTCGGTCATTGTATAACTGAAACCCAAGCACAAAAAAATTGTAAGTCTACAACTGTACCTCATGGTGTTTCACTAAAAAAAAAATAAAGAAAAGAAAAAGAATAGCCATATTTAAATACTGTACATTGTTAAATATTATCAAATGAGATACCTGGGAATGGTGGAGATAAGACTGCTAAAAACTCATTGTACCTTATAAGTAATAAGCAACACTTTAAAAGTTAAATAAATAAATAAAAAAATAAAAGGACGGGATGGGGCTTGACCTTCCAGGTAGAAAGGGACTTTGCTCAGGTGAACCTTACAAGCAACACATCTGGTTTTCCTGGTTACCTGGAGGATTCCCTCACAGTGAAGGGAAAGGCGTTTTCGATCCCTGACTCCACCCCACATGGAGAGAATCTATATAGAGGCTCAGAGACTCTATGTTGAACTCTAGACTCTAGGTTGAACTCCGGGAACAAGGAACTACTCAGTGTATGGGACACGTGGAGCTGTGTTTCGCACCTAATGGGCAGCAGGTTTTGAGCCAGGACAAAGGTGAGGAAATTTTGCTTCAAAGAGTTGTGTCAGTTGGTGAATTTGCGCTGGCAAACGAACGTTGTGTAAAGGGGCTCAGCTACCCTGAGAGCCCTCAGTCAGGTCGGAGGTGGAGAAAGCCTTCCGTAGTTTGTAGTCTTAATTCCCAAAATCACCTGCCAGGAACTCAGTCTGGAAAACTGACTCTCAGGCTATTTCTCAGAACCTGTGATGATATGCTAGTTCCAAGGAAGGTGATTCAAAGGCTCAGACTTTTTCAGTTTTATTCGGGGGCAAGTGCATTTCTACTCCTCGTTCATGAGATGCCATCTCTGGGAAAATGGCTTCAAGGTCAGTGGGGACGTGGTTATTCTCACACCCTCAATTGCTGATTACCCAGGAGGTACAGAGATGCCTCATTCATGGGTTCTCAGCTCATCCACTCAGCCGCTACAGATGCTGAGTCTGATACTTCTGTTTGTGTGTGTGTATGGTTTTGAAGCGGGTTATTTCTGAGATCAGGAAAGGGCTTCCACTGCAGGCTGTAACTTGCCACATTGGTTTATGCTGATTGGGTCCATCTCTCAGTGTTTGCAACTCAAATCTTAGTAACCTGTGCCTCCCCGTGAAGGACTCTGCCCTCAATGGCCCAACAGAGTTAGCACCTGAGGCTCAGAAGCAGTTGGCTTTCTTTGCAGACCAGTCTCAGAAATTCCATCTTCTTTGGTTTGCTACTGAATAAAATTTATGGCCTTTGTTACAGTTATTAAAAAACAAAAAGTGGGTATGCACCCACTTGACTTCTTGTTTTTGACATTACTTTCCTTACTTCAATATATATATATATATATATATATATATATATATCAAGGAAAGTCTCTTAATGATGCATTCCCAACTTAGTCGGACCTGCTTCAGTTAAAAACTGGATTGCCAGACCCTCCCTAACTTCAGCAGTGAATTCTAATCACACTTCAGCCCAGCAGATAAGATTTGCTAAATTGGTTTGTTTACTCTTCCAGGTATCAGGTTCTTGCAACTTTGTAAATGAGAAAAAGTTCAGGAAACACTTAATTTTTAAAGTTGACAAAAAAGAGAGTGGGAAACCTCCTTGTAGGAGTAAAAGTCTATCATATTTTAACAGATGGAGGAAGAGCCAGTGACACAGGACCCCAGATAAAGGTCTCTAGCTCACTTCAACATATCATGAGGTTACGTTAAGAACATTTCTTATACCCTTCTTTTACAGATTGTGGATTGAACAATGCCAGGACCCCTTATTTTGGACTCACAAATCCTTACTTTTACCCTCTCCTTGGAATTCACAAGTGCCTCAATTCCTGTAGCAGGAAGGAATGATTTTTAATAGGAGCACCTTCTAACTTCTCTCTAGGATACCTGTTTAAATTGGAGTTTCTCCCTGTCTCTCTCTCCACCCCCATGCATGAATTCATACCAAGCCCCTGATGTTCAAAGCCTCAAAAGATAAGTATTTTCTCTCACATGTAAGCTAGGTTACATGTATGACTGCCTGTGAATCTGATCAGAGAATGGCAGTGTACCGCTACTAAAGGACTCCTGACAGATGTTGTAATACTCCTGCTCCAGAGCTCCCTGCCTGCTGCAGTTCTCCCTGCATCAAACTCCTGATGGTTGCTTTCCTGGGACTCTTGCTGTGACCACTACCACTTTTCTTGTAGAAACAATTCTTCAAACCTCTATCCAGACTCATGATTTCATCAAAGTGTGACTAAATGACTCTTAACACCTCTGAATAGTGCAGGGCAATTGGTCACTTTACAACAAGGACTGCTCTGGGTCCAGGCTTGGGTTGAAGTTTTAGAACAAAAAAGAGACTGTTTTGTGATGGAATTGTTCCTCATTCTATTTTGGCTGGAGCAATAGCACAGCGGTAGGGCGTTTGCCTTGCGTGCAGCCGGCCCAGTAGAGCCGGCTTCGATTCCTCTGCCTCTCTAAGAGAACCCAGCAAACTACCGGGAGTATCTCGCCCACACGGTAGAGCTACCCATGACATATTCAATATGCCAAACACAGTAACAACAAGTCTCACAATGGAGACGTTATTGGACCCACTCGAACAAATTGATGAACAACGGGAGTACGGTGCTACAGTGCTAAGGTGTGTTTTGTAAACAGGAAAGGAGGAGATGTTGGATATTAACCCAAAGTGTTTTGGGCTTCATCTGTAAATTGCTCCTTTTCCTCCTCCTAGACAAGCTTATCTTGTCCTTGCTAGCATCCCTAATTTAGTTAAAGTTTATCTTTAACCTTTCATTTGTATTTTACCTCTTATTGTCTCAGTTCCCCAAGTCAGTCTTGATTACTTATAAGCCAAAACTTTCTGGTAATTCTGAACTTTGCATATACTTCTTTGTGTTTGAAGTGCTGAGTATTTGTACCTGCTTTTCTATTTTCCCTATAGTCTTTTTATATTTTACTATTGAGCAATGTTCTTTGGTAAAACACAGAAAGACCGTTAATGCTATGCTTCTAATGTTTGAGAATTCATTGAAACTTATCTGAAACACTGACTGAAACATACCTACTTCTGGACATAATTGCTTGACTCAGGCTTCAGTTGCTGTAGTTCTTAACACCCCAAAAGGGAGGTCCTGCCATGGGACTGCGATGGACCTGGGGTGAGTGGCAAAGCTGCCCTGGCATGGAAATGGAACAATTTGGAAAGCATAAATGCATGATCTGGATACAAACTGTTATGACTTAAAAGACAGGACCCCCATGGGGAAGGATAAGCAGAACTTAGTCTGGGGTTTACAGTAAAAGCCTTCCTTGCTCTCAGAGCCCAGAAATCTAAGTAGTAGATCTTTGTCTCTTACTGTGTTTATCCAAAGGGCTGCAAGTGTTGGTAAGAAGTAGAATTATGGTTGTAAAGTTTGTCTTTTCTTATAGTAGCCCCTTTAGGCCTTGCTTTAGGTTTGGTTTTGAGTCTATGAAGTTCCTGAGCTGCTGTTTATCTAGAAAATAGTGTACTGTTCCTTCGATTTTGAGGGAGAGTTTAGCTGGATAGAGTATTCTTGGGGAAGCATTCATTTCCGTGAGTTTTTTGACTATATCTTGCCACTGCCTTCGGGCTTGCAGGGTTTCCTCTGATAGGTCTGCTGTGAATCTAAGGGGTGCTCCTTTGTATGTGATTTCCTTCTTTGCCCTTGCTGCTTGCAGTATTGTGTCTCTATTGGCAGCATCAATCATTCTAACTATGATGTGCCTTGGAGTGTTTTTGTTGGGGTCTCTTTTAGCTGGCACCCTTCGGGCTTCTTGAACCTGAATGGCTGCATTGCAGAGCTCTGGGAATTTTTCAGCAATGATTTGTTTGACGGTGTTTTTTTCGTTGGGGTTGTTTCCCTGAGGTTCAGGTAGTCCCATGATTCTAATATTGTTCCTCTTGGAATCATCTGCTAGGACTCTGATTCTCTGTAGAGCCATTTTGAGGTCCCTTGCCACTGTTTGTTGTTGCGTGTTGGTTTGTTGCAGCTGATCTTCCAGCTCACTGATTCTCTCTTCAGCTGCGGTCATTCTATTTTTAAGAGAAGAAACTGAGTTTCTCATTTCATCTATGGAGTCTTTTAATCGTGACATTTCTGCTCTCATTTCTTCGCGTAATTTGTCGATTTTTTCTGTGGTGTTACTGGCTGTCTGTCTGACCGTTTCATTGAGTTGATTGAACATCTTGATGACTTCATATCTGAATTCTGTGTCAGAGAGATCGCTTAGGTGAGCTGTATCGACAGAATGTTCTGGATTGTTTTTGTTCTCCTCCACTTGAGGTGGGGATTTTCTTTGTTTCTTCATATTGCTGAGTAAGTTGGGGACTAAATTCCTTGGGAACAAGGTTCCTTTGAATTAGTAAACACCCTGGCCGGAAAGTAGGCCACGCCCACTCTGAAGCCACGCCCACTCTGAAGCCACGCCCACTTCTGAAGAGGCCACACCTCTACGGAAAACTGGGTTTGAGATGACATGAGCGCCGCATGAGTAGTGAAGAGGGGACAGCAGCGGCTCACGGCTGCGTTTCTCCAGGCGTCTGCCGGGATGCCTGAGGTCCCGAAGGGAGAGATGGAAGTCCCGGGGCCACACACCGGGGGCAGGTCTGACCTGGGTTTGAGAGGAGAGGAGCGCCGCGTGACTACCGGAGAGGGGACGGCAGCCGCTCACGGCTGCGTTTCTCCAGGCGTCTGCCGGGATGCCTGAGGTCCCGAAGGGAGAGATGGAAGTAACACGGAGATTTCCCTGTACTATTATTTTTTGAGTGTCAAGGAGTAAACAATTGCATGTTTCTTCACACACTTCTCTGTCTTGCTGCAAGTTTTGAGAGGCAGCATGTGTGCTTTCTTGTTTCTTTTAGTGATGACTATAAAGACATCTTCAATATGGGATTTTTTTCTATCTGACTATTATATAAATACAATCACATGCAGTCATTAAGCAACTAAAGTGTGACTAATAATATAATTAAACAACTAAGTTTTACTTTCATTTAATATTTGATATTTTATTTCAAATGCCACGTGTGCTATTTAATATCACGTCCACAAGACACATGTTACATGTCTTCTCAATTCCAATTTCTTGTTTTTTCCTTTTTCCTTTTGAGAGAAAATTCATGTGAAAAGGGATAGAAGTTCAGGGAAAGTGTATGGTTATCATTCTAGAAAATTCTATCTCTTTCATCTGTCCTTACAGATCAAATATTAGAACACTTAAGGAGAAATCATGGCCTCAGTTATCAAGAAGCTCAGAGAGGAAGCCACCTGCTCCAGCTGCCTGCAGCTGATGACTGACCCTGTGGTCATTGACTGTGGGCATAGCTTCTGCCGTGTGTGCATAATGGGCATCATTGAGAACCAGCAAAGGGACCTACCAATAGGGGGGATATATGTCTGTGCTCTGTGTATGCAGACATTTCAAATAGAGAGCCTCCAACCCAACAAGAAGCTGCAAAGCATCATCGAAACTATCAAGAACATGAGCTGTGAAAAGTTGTGTGAGGAACATGGAGAGAAGCTCCACCTTTACTGTGAAGATGATGACCAGCTCATCTGCTTGTGCTGTGAACGAAAACCACAGCACAAAGGACATGTCTTGGTTCTTGCTAAAGACGTCTGCGAAGACTACAAGGTAAGCGTGTGTGTCAGAGGGCTTTTCAACCACCTGCTCTTGTGTGACTCCCTGAGAATTGAGCTTTTTAGTTTGAGATACATGCTTATATTGGTAAATAACGCTTTCAGTATGTCATTGGCCAAACATGAGTTAATGATCACTCTCCATTGAATCAGTGCCTGAGTGTAAATTCTGATTCTCATTGGAAGTCAGACTTGTCGGTGTACTCACTATGATGAAATTCTTCTCTAGAATTTAGTGTGCACAAAACCACAGCTGCAAGTTTTATGACTTTATATTATGTACGTAAGTTGAAAAAATATAATGTGTTAGACCATGTGGGAATAGATGCCCTACTTTTTTCTATGTCACAGTTTAATAAGGCAAACAAATGAGCTGAAGAAAATAGCCTAGAGTTTTCTCAGGTAATTATAAGGGAACCATGAGCTGGGTTGATCTTTGAAGAGATCTCCCAAAGTCTCCTCAAATTCTTGATGGGCTCAAAAAAGTTGACTGTACATAGAAGCATAAAAATGAGAGGGTATCCTGGACAGAGGATCCACGTGCGCAGAAATGCACATGCAGGACATTGCCTATGCTCAGGCTAGGGTGTGCAAGGAAGGACAGTGATTACATGGGCATGTAATTTGTGCTCATAACATCTGTTGAGGTCCCAGTGAACTAGCTACTGAGGGCTTGACATTGTGGATTGAAGATTATGTTGATATGAGCAGACCTGACAAAAATAAAGAAAACATCTGTAGTAAGATTCGGAGTACTCCTTATGATGAGAGAAGGGGCAGTTTCTATCAAGAGTCAAGAAGAGAAATAAAAATAATTTCAAATGATTGCTGTGCAGGATGAAGTTAAGGGATGGGTTTCATCTTTTTTTTTTTTTTTTTTTTTTTTTTTTTTTTTTTTTGCTTTTTGGAGTTACACTTGGTGATGCACAGGGGTTACTCCTGGCTTTTCACTCAGGCATTACTCCTGGCAGTGCTTGCGGGGTCTGTATGGGATGCTGAGAAATGAACCCAGGCAGTATGCATGCAAGGCAAATGCCCTATTCGCTATAATATCACTCCAGCAAGGGATGGGTTTCATCTTAAAAGTCATGAATACCTTACTCAAAAGCATCTAAGGAAGTATGCCTTTTTCTGTAGTGGAAAGGAGAAGCTGCCTCGGTTCTTCTGTCTCATCCCTTTTGTGTCCTTTCTACACTTGAGGAAAAGGTCCCTGGTGTGGAACATATGTTTTCTTTCCCACAAGGGTAGGTGTTCTTATGTGATAGTTCTGCATTTTTTCTGCATCGTACTGACATCTGGCCCACAGAAGAGAGGCCTGCCAGCAACTTTGTAGAGCAAGAAAGAATTGAAGAACAGTAAGCAAGCTATTTCCATTGAAATTAATTCCACTACATACTAATAAAAGGAAGAACACACCCAGTAACTATATTCTAAGGAGTCAACCTGCATTAATTCGACACTTAGTTTTGACACTAACTACTTGAGTAACTAGTAAGTGAAAAATTTCTTCACTGTCTTTATGACTTGGTTTTCACACCTGTCTATGTGGGTAATAGATAGGCTTTCATAAAATGGAATAAATAATAGCTTTATCTCCCTTATTCTTGAGATTCTTATAGCTTTAATGATGAAGATGTATGTGAAACGTAGAATAGCATTGGGTTCATGCAAGGGCAACAATCCATTTCTGACAAGTTTCTAGAGCCATTTCTTTCAGCTACAGGATAATGAACACTCTGAGGACATGGAACAATTTTTTAAGTATCGAACATACTAAATCTGATTCACATTAAAATTGCTTTCATAACAATAAGAATCTCTTAAAGGCAAGAATTTGGAAGCTAAATAATTTTCATTTGCTTTCATTGTTCCATCTTCTAAAGGATCAGCAGCCTTCCTCCTGCATGAGTTACTTCTGCTTTTGCTTTTCTGCTCCTGGCTTCCTGTCCTTTCTATCTCAGCCACCAAAACAGAAAGTGTCACATATTTCAAATTATCTGCCTTTGGTCACCTGAGTGTCACTTATTATTCTATAGTACTTACTACTTGTGACCTACTTGTGTGTGCAGTGTTTCTCTGGAAAGACGGCAGTGACTCTCTTATACTGACATTAGGCCAGTAGACATTCTGGAATCACAGGTCAGCCATCTACCTTTTTTATTGCTCCTGGAATAACACTGAATTCTGTTCTAAACCTTGATTCCTAGAGCAAGAACTGACATTAAAACTACAACCATTTTTTCTTAGAGTTGTCAAGGGAATCATTACCCGACCCTGTTATTTCTTCTACAAGAATGAAGGTTCAACAAGAATTCAATGTTCCTGTAACTTGCAGAGCACTCAATGGCATATACTACTGGGATTCCCATTAGATGCTTAGAAAAAGTTGTAAAGTGTGTATATTTATTAATATAATTTTCCAGGAAAAGCTACAGAAAGCGGTGACAAAATTGAAGGAAGATGAGTCTCAATGTAAAAATCTGAAGTTGTTCCTAAGGAAACAGAGAACAGAATTGGAGGTAAGAAAATTGAAATTACTGATAAGTTTATTTTTCATCCTAGAACATATGCCTTGGGGATGAGTGGGCAAATGTTGAATGATAGATTTTTGTCATTCAACCAGACCAAATTGGTGAAACCTAGAGAGAAACTAGAATTTGTTTTTAATGACACTTGTGTTTCCATTTCTAGATTTTTTTACAGTCCTTTTTAGCTCTCATCAGTAATTGACAAAGATTCCTGATATCTCAATCAAAAAAAGCAGATAAGGCTTCCAACCATGGACCATTAATCTTGGCATTTGTTTCTAATGTCCTTGGGTGCTAGTCTCATTATATATATATATATATATATATATATATATATTAATCCCATCAATGAGTGGAGTCATTCTATGCCGGTCCTTCTCTTCCTGACTTATTTCACTCAGCATGATACTCTCCATGGATAACCAGTTATAAGCGAATTTTATGACTTCATTTTTTCCCTAACAGCTGCATAGTATTCTATTGTGTAGATTTGCCATAGTTCCTTTAACTGATCATCTGTTCTGGGGCACTCGGGTAGTTTCCAGATTCTGGTTATTGTAAACAGTACTGCAATGAACATGCAATTGCAGATGTCATTTCTGCTGTGTGTTTAAACCCCAGGGGTATATTCCCAGAAGTGGTATTGATGGGTCCTATGGAAGCAGCTCAATTTCTAGTTTTTTGAGGAATACTCATGTTGTTTTCCAAAAAGGCTGGACCAGTCAGAATTCCCACCAAAAATTAATGAGAATTCCTCTCTCCCCACATCTGTCTCAGCACTGCTTGTTCTTATTCTTTTTAATGTGTGCCAGTCTCTGTGGTGTAAGTTGTTATCTCAAGGACTGGGGGAGAGGGCAGTTGTGGTAGAGAAGGGATGATTATGACAATGATGTTTGGAAGGAATTGCTCTGGATGGGGGATGGGAGATTAATGCTGGAAGTGGATAAAGGACCAAACATGATGGCATCTTAGTATCTGTATTGTCAAACATAATGCCCAAAAAGGGGGGGGAGGGGGATAGGGAGAGGGAGAAGGTGAGGAAAAAGAAAAACAAAAGTGTGCCATAGTTAGGCTGAAGGTGGTGGCAGGAGGGATATTGGTGGTGGGAAATGTATTGGAGGGATGGGTATTGGAACATTATATGACTGAAACCCAATCATGAAAGCTTTGTAACTGTATCTCATGGTGATTCAATAAAAATAATAAATTAAAAGAAAAATAAAAACAAAACAAACAAACAAAGGCAGAACAGTGTTATCTCCTTATCTAGAATTATACTTGATAGGATCCAAATAAAAATATCTCAAGGTACTTTACTTTTTTGCGGGTCTTAACTTTATCACCTGGATACATTTAGCACAAAACATGCTGAACGTTCAGTCTTCCAGGTTCAGAGAGCTCCCACTGTGAGGCACTGTTAATGGACCACTGTTGGTGTAATGCTGGTAATTCAGGCTCCCGAAGCTGCAAGACCATGTGAACGATAGGCCTTGCTCAGACAATCTCAGATCATCACCTTTATGGAGCTGGATTCTAAAATTTGCAATCAAAGCCTACTGGCCAGTGAGACCTTTGCCCTTTTAAGGATACCTTTTAACCTCTGTTCTGATCCTTTGTGTCTATATGATAAACTCTTCTTCCCTGTTGAGGTCTGGATAGTTCTGGGGAGAACTTCAGTTACTAGTGACACATCATGACAACCCATTAATGCACTAATTAAAGTTTGCTTTGCTTTTTGCATAAGTTCTATTTCATCCTAAAGTGGTCACCGTCTATCATAATGTCAGCCGGTGAAATATTGAATGGTTTTTTGTTGTTGTTGTTGTTTGTCTATTTGTTTCTGTTTTGGGGGTCATACGCAGCGATGCTCAGGGGTTACTCCTGGCTCTGCACTCAGGAATTACTCCTGGCGGTGCTTGGGGTACCATATGAGATGCCAGAGATTGAACTTGGGGTCGGCCTCTTGCAAGGCAAATGCCCTACCTGCTGTACCATCTTTCCAGCCCCCAAAATATTGAATGTTTATAGGAAACAGTAATAAAGGTGGCATGTCTGTACCCCCTCAATGAACACTGAGTCCCACTAGGTAGATCATTAGATTTCTCTCAGACATATGCCTACAAAGATTTAGTAGAAATGAGAGTGGTGCAGGGGGAGGGGAAGAAAATAAATGTTTCCGTTAACTATGATCAAGCCTTGTCCCTGAACTCCTCTAGCTAGTCAAAGGATTCACCTACCTGCCTGATTGTCTTATGTTATTTTCATTACAATCCTTCCATTCAGAAATTACCTCCGAGCATGAGATACAGACTATATGACCCCCATGCCCACCAGTTTTCTTGCTATTCTTCACAAACATGTGACCTTTGCTTAATATCATGATCAAATCCTTTATCTCTCCTGCCCCTTCCTTCTCCTATTTCTTCTTGGCTGAGGAGAAGAGAATTAATAGAATTCTCCAGAGAATTGTGATAAATTCTCCCACATCTAAGTGTTGATCTCCTTGTCATGACTCAGCATCAGGGAACATGGGACATACTTCATTTTGAAAGACTCATGGAGATGTCATGTCACAGAAGCCCGGCAGGCTTCCTTTGGTTGTGTTGATTCAAATAAGCTATGCTAAGTGTTTCCATTTTCACAGCTTCTGGTGTACAATTCATTGGCGTTGTGTATTTCTATGGTTCAGAAACCCTTCCCACTATACGACTGCAGAAATTCTTTTAATATTTCAAACTGGAACTCTGTAACTCATGCACTAAATCTTCACTGATCCTTTCTCCTAAATCTTGGCAACAATTCTCTGCATTCTGTCTATATGAATTGGACTGTGGATCTCCTATTGTGGATTAATACTAATTTTTTGTTGTTGTTTTGGGGGCACATCTGGAGGTACTCAGGGCATACTCCTGGCACTGTGCTTACAAGCCCTTCTTAAAGCTCCTTCTTTTTTAAAAATTTTTATTAGTGAAACACCATGAGGTACAGTTGGAGATTTACAAATTTTTGTGCTTGGGTTTTGATTATACAATGATCAAGTACCCATCCCTCCATCAGTGCCCATTTTCTACCACCATGGATCCCAGTATCCCTCCCACATCCATCCCCCCATCCCACCATGCCTCTGTGTCAGGGCATTCCCTTTTGTTCTCGCTCTCATTTTGGGTGTTGTGTTCTGCAAAAGAGGCATTGAGTGGCAATCATGTTCAGTCCATAGTCTACTTTCAACATGTATCTCCCCTCCTGGGAGGATCCTCCAAACACCCTTTATTTGGTGCTCCCTTCTCTATCTGAGCTCCCTTTCCCCTAGAGTGCCTGGCTGTCCTCTAAGCCATGGAGTAATCCTCCTGGTACTGATCGTGGCTATTCTTGGGTATTAATCTCCTATTTTGTTACTTTATGTCCCCCAGATGAATAAAAATTTTTATGCCTATCCCTCTCTTTCTGACTCATTTAGCTTAGCATGATACTTTCCATCTGGTACCACTTATAGGTAAAATTCATGACGTCATCTTTTCTAACAGCTACATAGTACTCTATTGTGTAGATGTACCAAAGTTTCTTTAACCAGTCATCTGTTCTTGTGCACTTAGGTTTTTTTCCAGATTCTGGCTATTGCAAAGAGTGCTGCAATGAACAAACAAGTGCAGATGTCACTTCGACTATACATTTTTGCCTCTCTGGGATATATTCCCAGGAGTGCTATTGCTGGGTCAAATGGGAGCTCAATTTCTAATTTCTTGAGAATGGTCCTTACTGTTTTCCAAAAGGACTGAACCAGTCATCGGGACCCATGGTCTAGAATGGAACGAACAGGGTGAGAGACTGTCTGAGTTCATCATGTCGACCAAGACCATCCATGGTAACTCACAGTTCCAGAAGGCAGAATCTAAACGATGGACATGGGAGTCTCCCAGTGGACGATTCCACAATGAAATAGACCACATCATATTCAATCGACGGTTTTGCCTGACAGATGTTGCTGTTGTCCTAAAATTTCAAACGGGATCGGACCACCATCTCCTTCGTGCAAAATTCTACTTCACAGAGCAGGGAGAAAGGGCTGCAAAGTTTAAAAAGAGAACTCCCAGAATGACCACCAACTGGGAACTCTTTGGTACTATTGCGGCAACATGGGAAGATGCCATTGTTGACAACATTGAGGAGGAATACGATCAACTGCTTCAGCACCTCCATGAATGTGCGAGGAACACCAAGAGAGAGATAGCCACAAAAAAAAACTCCTATCTTCAAAATCTCTTGAGCTAATTTGCTAGCGTGGTTTGGCGCATGCCTCAGGCAACTGCAAGCTAACGTCTGAGCTCGCAAAGCAGTGCAGAGATGCGATCAAGGAAGACCTCAAAGAGAGAAGAGCAGAAGTACTGGTAGATGCGGCAGAAGCAGGGAAAAGTATTCGTAATGCCCACCTGTCCTTCGCCAACTAAGAGATGAAGATGACTGCCCTCCGACGTCCTGATGGATCCATCACATCCTCCAGAACAGCAATGGAGAAGATTATCCATGATTTCTACTCAAATCTCTTCGAAAGCCATGTCCACTTGTCGACATACCAAATTCCACAGGATGGATATGTCGTTCCCAATGTTCTCACTTCCGAAATCCGACACGCCATTTCATCGGTAAAGAAACAAACAGCACCCGGCCCAGACAAGGTCAGACTTGAACACCTGAAGAACCTGCCGTCAGTACTCATCAATACACTGGCTCGGCTCTTCACTCGCTACCTGTCTGAATGCAACATTCTGTCCCAATGGAAAACCAGCAGGACCGTACTACTGTTCAAGAAGAGAGACATCCATGACATTGGCAACTATTGCCCGATCTGCCTATTGTCTGTCATCTACAAGTTGTTCACTCGAGTCATCCTAAATAGGATTGGCAGAACACTAGATGAAGGACAACCATGCGAGCAAGCCAGGTTCCGCAAAGGATTCAGCACCATCGACCATATCCACATGATAACCAAGCTCATTGAGGTGTCTCGGGAGTTCAAGATGCTGCTCTGTTTAACGTTCATTGATTTAAAGAAGGCCTTTGATTCTGTTGAGACGGAAGCAGTCATTGAAGCGCTAGCCAATCAGGGAATTCAAGCCCAATACATCAGGATCCTCCGTCAGCTGTATTGTGGATTCACTACCAGGATCTCACCATTCTACAAAGAAGTGATTGTTGATGTCAAGAGAGGGGTGCGGCAGGGTGATACCATTTCACTGAAACTCTTCAGTGCCACCCTAGAGAACATCATGCAATGACTGGAATGGGAAGGAATAGGAGTGAAGATAGATGGTCGGCAACTACACCACCTCCGCTTTGCTGATGACATTGTTTTAATAACACCAAACATCAGCCAAGCGGCACAAATGCTGGCCGACTTTGACCATGAGTGTGGAAAGGTAGGACTACAGCTGAATCTTACGAAGACAATGTTTATGAGAAACAGCCTCGTTCCTGATGCCCCATTCGCTCTCAATGGAACAACCATCTCCGAATGCAACAGCTATGTGTACCTAGGTCGAGAAGTCAACATGACAAATGACCTGGCACCCGAGCTGCTCAGGAGGAAGAGAGCGGCTTGGGATGCCTTCATGATCGTCGAAGAAATAGCAAAGAGGACGAAGAACCTCCGGCTCCGGGCACATCTCTTTGATTCCACTGTTCTTCCTGCATTAACATATGCCTCAGAGACATGGGCCCTACGCAAACAAGATGAGAACGCTATTCACGTCTCCCAAAGAAGAATAGAAAGAGCTATGCTTGGAATATCACGTTTCACTCAAATGAGAGAAAGAATCCGGAGTTCTGACATCCGTTAACGATCAAGAATCAGGGACGCTGTCTCATTTGCCAAGGTATCAAAAATCAGATGGTCTGGTCACGTAATGAGATTTAAAGACGACCGCTGGACTAGAGCTGTTAACGACTGGATTCCACGGGATGTCAAAAGACCACGTGGCCGCCCACCTACCAGATGGTCTGACTTCTTCGTCAAGATCATGAATGATCGGTTTGAGGCTCTTCATGTTCCCAGAGCGAACAGATGCCATTGGGCTGCACTAGCACGCGACCCGGAAAAATGGAGACGTTACTGGCGCCCGCTCGAGCAAATTGACGACTAATGGGAAGTTAAGTGATTAAGTGATTAAGTGGTCCTTACTGTTTTCCAAAAGGGCTGAACCAGTCAGCATTCCCACCAACAGTGAAGGAGTGTCCCTTTCTCACCACATCTGCGCCAGTATTGGTTGCCTTTGTTCTTTTGAATGTGGGCTAGTCTCTGAGGTGTGAGATGGTATCTCACTGTGGTTTTGATCTACATCTCCCTGATGATTAATGATGTAGAGCATTTTCTCATGTGCTTTTTTGCTCCTCAGATTTCTTCTTTGAGAAAGTTTCTGTTCATTACATTGCCCCATTTTTTATGGGGTTGGATGTTTTCTTCTTGTGGAGTTCAACCAGTACTTTATATATCCTTGATATCAAACCCATGTCAGATGTGTATTCGGCAAATATCCTTTCCCATTCTGTAGACTGTCTTTGTATTTTGGTCACTGTTTCTTTGGAGATGCAGAAGCTTCTTAGTTTAAGATAGTCCCATCTATCTATCTCCTTTTTCACTTGCTCAACTAGTGGTGTGACATCTTTGAAGATACCATTAGCTTCAACGTCATGGAGCGTTTTGCAAACTTTGTCTTCAATGTACCTTATGGTTTCCGGTCTGTTGTTGAGGTCTTTAATCCATTTTGATCTTACTTTTGTACATGGTGTTAGGTAGAGTTCTGAGCCCATTTTTTTGCATGTAGCCGTCCAGTTTTGCCAGCACCATTTGTTAAAGAGCTTTCCTTACTCCACTTCACATTTCTTGCACTTTTATCAAAGATTAGATGATCATATGATTGAGGGGAGATGTCAGTGTATTCTACCCCGTTCCATTGGTCTGCAACTCTGCCTTTGTTCCAGTAACCATGCTGTTTTAATTATTAGTACTTTGTAGTAGAGTTTGAAGTTAGGGAAGTTGATTCCTCCCATTTTCTTTTTCCCAAGAATTGCTTTAGCTATTCGTGGGGGCTTTTTGTTCCATATGAATTTCAGGAGTGTTTGCTGCATTTCTTTGAAGAATGTCATGGGTATTCTTATAGGGATTGCATTGAATTTGTACAATGCTTTGGGATTTATTTTAAAGCTCCTTCTTAAAGGAACTTGGGGACCATATTAGGTTCTGAGAATTGAATCCAGGTCCCCTGTTTGAAAGACAAGCACCCTGCCTATTTTACTATCTCTTCTGCCCAGAAACCATTTTTGGCATTTTATGTGTTTTTGTTTCAATGGACTTCAATCCTCCCTTCTTCCAAAGAGTCAGCATTTCCTTTCTCATTGAGTCTGAATAGTATTCAGTTGAGTTTAAATATCTTACTTTGCTCATTTATTCACTTAAAAATCAACACTTGGTTTTTATCTTGAATCTTCTTGTGTTTAGGAGAAGGTCACACTTCAGAGACAAAAAATCCAGTCTGAATTTGAGAATCTCCGTAGCTTTCTGTATAAGGAGGAGAATCATTTTCTAAGGAAGCTGGGGGAAGAAGAGGAGCAAATTTTGAGGCAACTGCAGGAAGATGAAGACAATCTGGAAAAACAAAACCAGGAACTGCAAAACCACATCCTGGAACTTGAGAGGAAATGTCAGGACTCAGTTCAGAATCTGATGGAGGTAATATATATTATTAAGGTACTATTATTTATAAACTTAATTTGTAACAGAGTTTCAGGTATACGATTTCCACATCCAATCCCACCACCCATTTTCACTTCTCATCATCAATATCCCAGGTTTCCTCCAACTCCCAGCTTGCCTCTTTGACAAGCACATTTTGAAATTGGTTATTAAAGTTTGTGTTTTTATGCTTTCAGTGTTATTATCTCTGTGCTTTAGATATATACATATACCTTAGCTCCACATTGCCAATGTGCCTGATGCATTTGGCTCTTCTGCATTTACCTCCCACCTGCTTTTTCTTATTTCCGCCTTCATTCTTTCCTTTCTTGTATTTCTCATGCTCAAATATTAGGTGAAGTGTAAGTTAGGTATTTTTCCCCCTTCCTTCCCTTGCATTCTCTCCTCCTTTTAGTCTACAGATATAACTGAGACCATCCTGTATTTTCCCTTCTTCTAACTTATTTGACTTAACATGATATCCTCCGGTTCAATCCAAGTTGCAGCAAATTGCATGATTTCATTATTCCTTGCAGCTCTAAAGCAGTCTTTGTGGAAATAGACCATACCTTCATCACCCACTCATCTGTCATTGGACACCTTGGTATCCAAGCTCTTGTGTGAAATGGTGCAAATGAACAATGGTGTACTTATGTCCTTTGGAATAAATGTTTTTGTGCCTTGGTAGTATATTTCAAGAAGTGGAATGGCTGGGTCATATGGAAGCTCTATTCTTACTTTTCTGAGAAATCTTTGTACTGTTTAGCATAGAGATATAAGCAGACAGTATTCCTTCCAGAAGTGGATGAGAATTCCTTGTTTGCCACCTCCCCACTGACACAGATTGCTTTCAGCTTTTTTGATATGTACCATTCCCACTGGTGTAAAATAATATCTCATTGATCTTGTTGTTTTGATTTGGACTTCCCTGATAAGTGATGATAAACACTTTGTCATGTGCCTTTCCTGTTTTCTTCAGAGAGGTGTCTGTCCATTTCCTTTCCCCATATTTTAATAGGCATTTCGGCTATGTTTGTTGCAGCTCTTGGTGAGTGCTATCATATATATAAATATAAATATATATATGGTGTAGTAATACTTTACCTGGTGTGTTGAGTGGATTATTTTCTTTCATTCAGTTGTACATCTTTCACTTTTAGTTCACTTTTATTTTGCTATGCAGAATTTTTTAACTTGATGAAGTCACATTTGTTTGTGTTTGTTGTCTTTGCCCAGGGAATGCATCATTAAGGATGCTTTGAGTTTCAAATCTTGGAGTGTTGTATCCATATTTTTCTCAATGCAATTTATGGTTTCTAATCTGGTCTCAAAGACATTGATGTACAGAAATTGACTTTTGTGAAAGGTGTGAGATATGGATCAAGCTTTATTTTTTTCATTTTGATTATGCAGTTTTTTTTATAAAAATATTTGACAAAGAGCCTTTCCTTAATTCACTTCACATACCCAGATTCTTTGTGAAAATATAGCTGGCTATAGATGTGGGGATTTGTCTTTGAGTACTTGGTTTGATGAGATTAGTCAGAGTTTATCATGAGCTTGTGAGAAGAGACTAATGAGGAAGTTTGTAAAAACTATCAAAATCTGTCAGCATAATGATAACTACTCATTAAGGCTAGAAAGATGGTATAGTTGGCAGGGTGCTTACATTGCATGTAATAAAACTGGATTAGATCCTCATTCCACAAATGTTTCCAGAGTCCCACCAGAAGTAATTCTGGAATATAATCCAGGAATATCCCTGAACACTGCTGGGTGTGACCCCCAAAAAGCAACAGCAAAACTTCCATTAGTGCTGGTATTAAAACGCTGCATTTCTTTAAGAAACTCCACTAGTTTATAGACTGGCCTCATGAAGTTCAATAATTATGTTCCCTCTATGTATACGGTTCATTCTTTGGAAAACCATGGAGTAAATGTTGCTGCCATTTATTTGCTTCTTTCCAATGTTCATACTTTAAAAACAATGAATATCAAACTGTCTCTTTAAAGGGTCATGTGATGGCAGTTGATAAATGGGAGAGCAAAAATGAGTGAAAATCTTGTCCTGTGTATGGTTGTAAAATCCTTATTCCATAAGTTCTTGCTAACATGATACCTGCTATTACCACATACTGACTGAGGGGTCAGGAGATCAGCATGAATTTAGCATGCGGGAGCTTTATGATACAGGATCCCAGATATAAAATCTTCTGATGGGAATCATGTTCATGAAAAAAGAAATGCCCTGGGGACACTCTTGCCCCTCTTCTCCAAGCAGTTCACAGTTGTAATTGAAGATACTACAGACCTTCAGAATTTTCTACAAGTGAAATGAAAGGCTCAGGGATTCTAGACATGGTACCATGCAAGCATACTTTGAAGACTGGGATGCAATCTCAGTATTAGGAATTCATTTGTATCTAAACCTGTGTTCACTTTTCTTTCACTTGAAGAGTGTTTACAGAGAGAAGCCCCATGTGACAAGCCCCAGGAAATATTGATATTTCTATAGTCTCATTTGGTCTTTGTTTCTCTACAGGGTGTGAAACTCACCTTGAGCAGGTGAGTGGAGTGAATGCAGGTGGGCAGGGATGTGGGTCTGTAGAGACTAACAGCAAGTCCCTCTGATGGCATCTCTGTCTCTGCTTACTCAGGAGTTTGGATAAAAAGCTGGAATTGCCAGAGGCCATCTCTTTGGACCTTCATACTGTGTGTAATGTTTCTGAACTTTACTTTGATGTGAGGAAAGTATTAAAGAGATATCAAGGTAAGTCAAGTAATGTGTACCCTAAATTGTAAGGGTGGAAGGAACTTTACAAGGAAACGAAGTTCCTTAACAGGCTCACAGTCAAAAGGTGTGTTTAATTATTTTCAGTGGAGTGTCACACTCGTCTTTGTCTAACCCAGTGCTTAGCCAGCACCCTAGCATTCTTTTCATGTGTGAAGACTCTCCAAGTTTCTGATCTCCTAAATTTTACTGTATCAGTCCAGAACACTCACCTCTTAACCCATTTGCCTTTTTGGAAAAGGCAATAATTACCAGTTTTCTGTTGAACGGATTGTCATGAAAGTTAAAGAAGTGAAACTGTCTATTGTGTTTATAACATTGTCTGGGGTGACATTTATTTTCTCATATGTATCACTTAGAGATGCTAGAATTGTAGGTGAGGATTATTCATTACACTAAAATGAATTATATTTTGCTAAAAACATTTTAGTAACTTTTGTATCAATAATGTAGAACATAATGTTATGTACCAGCAATCTAGGACACAACTATAGATCTTTTGGACTGGGTGTCACAAACCTGCAGTATAGGAGTTGACTGGGCTATGAAAGCTAGAAGCTAGACTGGAGAAGGCTCTTCCAGGCTAATTCCAATTGAGGTTGGAATCCATTTCTTTATGGTTATCAGATGAGAGGCCTGAGACTTTGCTGGTTCTTCCTTTGAAGCTGCCCTCAGAAGGATCCAGCCATTATCTTACTGTCCTGAGACTCACAATATTGCTAATTATTATTATTTTAAATAATATCTGCAATTTCCTTTTGAATATGTTTAAATCTTTGAAAGGTACATCAGCACACAGACTCTGTTCAAATGCCTTAGCAGCTAGGCTGCTCTGGAATTTGGCTGGAGCCATGCCACTATTTCCATGGGTGTGAGTTGTTTTTCCCTAGATCACTCTGTTTGTTAGGTTTTCCTCTTGGAGGCACTGTGTTCTACTTTACTTTGTACAGGTACGCAGTATCTCTCTCCTGAATTGAATTGCTTCATCGTGACAAAAACACATTTAATTTAAAAAATAGCTCTGTGTTCCCTCTGCTTCTGGAGATCCTGCTTATAGCATAAGTGACTTTGAACCACAGCCTTCCAGGCATTTTTATCATTTAGAAGTTCTGGCTTTAGTTATTTTGCTGCCAAAGCTCAGCACAGAAGCTTCATCCACTTCCTTGGACTCCAAGCTGGCAGAGGATTAATTATTTCTTCAGTGTGAGCTAGAACTTCTCAGATGCTGCTCTTAGAAGGATGTAGTCTCTAGAGAAGCTGAGGTAGCAGGATGTGGTCTTTCATAGTGAAATAGAGGCGTTCCATCCCACTGATGCTGCCCAAAAAATTTCAGATCCTCATTAAGTAATGGCATCTTATTGGAAGGAAGGCAGGGATGACAGAGATGCCACCTTGTCTCTGGTTTTCCACGTGACACCAAATGCACCAATATGAAACTTCTTATAATATTAATGAATGTAGTTTCAGTCTATGGTTTGTTACAGAAGCATTAATGAACTTGATTACAGTCATGGCTTTATACTGTTGTTGATGTGAGCATTTGATTTGATGCAGAAATTTTCATCCATTTTATTCATGTGAACCATCAGTATCCAGAATTGGTTGTTGAAAATGACTGACTTTGAGCACATGCATTGATCAACTTTTAGAATTAGAAAAATATTCTGAATTCTAATACTTTTGACCTTACAAATTTCAGAGAAAGAGTTAATGAGCTGTATTCATATATGAAATAGTATATTAGTAATAGTAAAAGTTGCCCAAGAGGCATCTTTGTGTTTGGTGAATGTGTGGAAAAGCAAGGTTTATGTAAGTCATTTACATATCACACTGAGTTGATTTGTGTACTTTACTCATTGTATCAAATATGTCATGGGAAGCTTGCCAGGCTTTGTCATGCAGGTGAGATACTCTTGGTAGCGTGCCAGGCTCTCCAAGAGGGGTGGAGAAATCAAACTCGGGTTGGCCAGGTCGGCCGTCTGCAAGGCAAATGCCCTACCCACTGTGCTAAGCCTCATCATGGGGACATTACTGGGCCTGCTTGTGCAAATCTATGAACAACGGGAGGATAGTTGACAGTTTACTCATTGTATAGGTATTACAACATGTCCATACTTCTTTAGAAAAATCTCCTAATGAGGTATTACTTGTTCTTTTACAAACTGTCATCATTGACATTTTTCTAAATAGCATAATTTCTAGAAATTGATTACCATGAAAGAGTATAAATAGAAAGACATTAAAAAACTTCCATTTTTCCCCAGTGCTCTGTAAATCACTTCTCCAAATAACAGGGGATAGGTGTGCGTCTGGATTTGTACAAATTTAATTCATTTTATTTATTCTTTGGGATTTAGTATCCCACATGGCAGTACTATTTCTGGTCCCGTGATTGGCAGTATTCCCTGGTTTGACTTGGAACAATCTGGTACCAACCATTGAATTGGTCTGCATGTAAGGCCAGTTCCTTAAGTGCTCACCATGTTTCCTTATATAACATCATTACCTTTAAGCTATCTCATATTGCCATAGGTGTAACATGCTTATCCCTGTGATGGCGCATTGGGCTCTTGGGTGCTACAACAGTGCTGCGGAACTTTCTAGTCTTACAGCCCACTGTCCTGCAGCTCTTGTTTTGAAGGAAATAGAGTTAATGTCAGAATTGCTGTTTGTCCCTATTGCCAGGCTCGTGGTTTGAAATTAGCAGCATGCATTCCCACCAACTATAAAAAATAATAGTAGGGGAGCTGGAGTGATAGCACAGTCGGTAGGGCATTTGCCTTGTACGTGGCTGATCCGGGTTCGAGTCCTAGCATCCCATATAGACCGCTGAGCACCGCCAAGAGTAACTCCTGAGTGAGAGCCAGGAGTAACCCCTGTGCATCGCCAGGTGTGACCCAAAAAGCAAAAAGTAATAATAATAGTAAATAATAATAATAATAAAAAATTTGCCTGTGCTCAGTACTCTATGACATTAGCACAGTATAATATGTTATACCGTTTGTTATCAGTCTTCTCATAGCAATCATTTTTACTGTAAAAGTGAGGAAAGTAAGACCCAAGAGGTGAAATAACTGTTGTATATTGCACCAACAGGAATGGTTGCATTTGAAGACAGGTTGGCTTTATATAAAAGCAAATCATGTTTTCCAGTTCAGAAAAAGCATATTCTTTACACTATAATTTGTTTGTTGATATTGTTTTTCAGTCACCGTGACTCTGGATCCAGAAACAGCTCATGATGACCTATTTGTGTCTGAGGATGGGAGAAAGGTGACTCGTGGTCATCCCCAGAAGAAGCCACACTCTGCCAGCAGATTTACTGCCTTAACTGCTGTCCTGGGTCGTGAAGGCTTCACCTCAGGAAGACATTTCTTTGAAGTAGATGTGGGGGAAGAAAGTAAATTGTGCGAGTTTGGAGTTTGTCGGGCCAATGTGGCGAGAGACTCTAATATGAAGTTTCTCATACAACCTGGCTGGGGATTCTGGGCCATCAGACAATGCCAAGATGACAGAGGCTTACAAGCTCTTACCTGGCCACGAACCTCCCTTCACCAGGAATATCTCTCGGTTGTAGGGGTTTTTGTGGACTATGAGGCTGGACTTGTCTCCTTTTACAACATGGAAACTGGCTCCCACATCTTCACCTTCCCCAAGGCTTCCTTCTCTCACCCTCTCCGGCCCTTTTTTCTGGTCTATTCATCTTCTTCTCTGACCATGTCTCCCCCGGATATGTTGGTAAAGAAGCAAAGTCCCCTCCACTGACTATCCAGGACAGAAATTTTGATGTAAATCCTTATGGACAAATACTTGATTTATATTCTTTACTACTTTTTTCATGCACCAAGAGAACAGGGATGAGCTTTGGATTACTTCATACGTCTGCATTAAATTAAATTATATGAATACTGAAAATATGGCCACCAATAAGCCTGAGGTGAGAGAAAGCCCCCCCAAGACAGTGCTCAAGGCCTCTCCTGTATAAACTGCTTCAACGGATTTGGAACTACAAATGCTAAAAGTTGTTCAGTGAACCCAGCAATAAGAAGGTTTATGTTATATTTTGCTTCAGACCATTTGAACTCTTCGGAGAGGAGAAAGCAGAGGGCAGAAGAGATAGTACAAGTGGTGGGCACTTGCCATACACTCTACCAATATCTGTACCATTGTTTGCATCACATCTCATTCTCCAGGACATAGCCTTGTCCTGGGAGAAGTCTGGAGTGTGCAGAGCACGAATGGGAAGGACTGTTGAAGTCAGGAGCAGGGACAAGGGCAGCATCTTGGCACTTGTGGGGTCTGACTTGCTTATGCCCCAGGCATGGCCTGGAAGTGACTCCCAGAACTGAGTGTGGATCTGACACTAGCGGGACCCAAGAGTGCACATAAACACCCTCGTCTAGCAGGTTCACCTGGGGATTAGCCCACCCAGATTCTTGCTTAGTCAAGAAGACATCAGTAAACTGATTGATCAGAATCAAGACAACATCATGCTCTTTATAAACAGAGCCAACTTCCCGTTGTCAAAGCCTTTTTTCAGTATTAATGTATATTTTGTTAGTTTGATTTACAGGGTTGTAGTCAGAGAACTTAGGATGGGAGGGGGAAAAGCTTTCTGGAGTCATTTGTTTTCTGTTCACAGTGCATTCTCATGGTCACCTCTGGGTTCTCAGGTCCCCGGGGTATGTGAGATATTGACCTTCCTACTGGGCTCAGAACGGATTGCCCTCAACTCATGTCTCCTTCCAGTGTCCTGCTGACCTGTCTCTCTGAGGCGTGCCTGAAGGCCTGCAGGGCTCAGGGTAGATGGAATCTGCTCAGAGGAAATCCCTTACCCTCAGCATTTGGGTTTATTTAATTTTTTACAACAATATTATCAGCCAAACATTACTGTAACCAATTACCTACTGTATAATAAAACTTTTTTAAAAACTACTATATTAAAGAATGAGATTCTAAAATTATCACAATGCTGGTTACAAATGATAATTCAAGAAAAAAGAAATTTTGTTACTCAGACTGAGCAAAATAAACCGTTTTTTTTTGGGGGGGGGGTGTCACCTAGAGATGACCAGGGTTTACTCCTGGCTCTGCACTCAGAAATTACTTCTGGCATTCCTTGGGGAACCATATGAGATGCCAGAGATTGATCCCGGGTCAGCGCATGCAAGGCAAACACCCTACTCTTCAAGTAGTTGTTTTGTTCATTTTTCTATTTCATTGTTTTTTCGTTGTAAGTTTATTTTTTGTTCCTTTTTTGTTCTTGGTATGTCTTTTAGTTCACTAATTTTTTTAGTGACTGAATAGTCATTACACTTAATAGTCATATCCATTGTACTTTCTATATTCTATGCCAAAATATACATGTGTCAAAATTCAAAGGAATTTTCTTTTAAATTTTGGGAGCCAAACCCATCAGTGTTCAGATGTTGCTCTGGCTCTGTGCTCAGGGATCACTCCTGGTAGACTCAGGAGGCCATAGGGGGTAACATGAATCAAACCTGAGTCAGCTGCATGCAAGGAAAGCACCTTACCTGCTGTGCTATCTCTCTGACCCCTGAGGATCACTTCTGCCATGTGCTACTATCAAACTTCCCTGAACTCTCCCCACCATGTGTCCTGTTTCATTTTTCTGTACAGCAGGTGAAAACTCTATAGGAAACCAGTACTTTTACTGAGTTCGGGGGACATTCTGATACCATTGCGACATTAACTTCCCATCACAACCAAGGTGCTTAGCTGCTTGTACATGAAGCTATACAAACACACTCACACAAACATACACATACATAGTAACGGAGCACCTTCTTATCATACATATCTCACAAGCAAATTCCAAACATAGCAGTATCAACAACAGAAATCAACAAACTCATAGACATACAACTTACCACACATCTGACTTGTGCATGTATTATACCATACATTATACTTCTGTAAACACACATCATATCCCACATCTACCACATATATCACATCCTCACAGATCCCCAACACTGCATGATAGACTTCATTCAGAAAACACTGTACTGCCTATGTATTGTATTCAAAAGACCTAGAAAGATCATGACATGTGACTTGTCCTTTCGGCTTCACATTCTTAGAAAAAAGATAAAAAGAAAGCAAAATAAATAAAAGAATGCAGGAATTTGTAAAGACCCAGTGTGTCATTCCCAGATTCAAGTGAGCGCTCTCATTTATTGGAAGAGATGCATCCCCTGAGCCACCTCCCAAGGTTCTCTTCCTGCTGCTTGGTCGCTCCCACCTCTGGGGATATTTCTCTGCAGGTGCTATGCACCCTGTCTCCTTCTCAACCCTGCGATTTTGCATGATCTGGCGCCCTCTCACACAGCAGGAAAAACAGTGGGTGAGCAACTCTCTTAGAACAGTTCCTGTAAGGATGTTGCTGCATTTTTCAGTCTGCTTGCTGGGGACTGTCTTCCCCTTCTTAATATTTTACTGGTAAAAAGTGATTTTTGTTTGCTTCTATGTTTTTCTGGATACCTCAGGGTGCTGAGAGGCTACTTCTAGCTGTGTTGGAGCCCTTTGCAGTAAACCACATGGGACTGTGATTGACCCGAATGTAGCCATGTTTTCTGTCCTTTATCATGGAACTAATTTGGGATGTGTCAGCCCTAATGACTCCTCTGTACAAGTAGGCATCACCTGACCAGGCAAGAAGACCTCCTCTGTGAGCTGGTTGTTGTAGGGGGTGTCATGTATCCTGTATTATGTGGGTCTGCCATCCCAGGATATGTCAGTATATGATGGTCAAGAAAGACACAGTTGTAGGATATCTGTGTGCAGTCATGGGGATGCAGAGCTGGGGGAACTTCTCACTACAGTGGGAACAGAGGAGCTTTTTATCTCATTTTTCTTCAGTCTGAACTGCACCCAAGCCAGACTATGATGGGCTGCACTCCTAGATTCTCCTGTGAGTCAGTGCCCTGGACAGCCCTCCACCCTCCTCTCCTGTTTATCGCTTGCAGCAGGCACAGCTCAGACAGTGCTCAGAATGAAATCCTCTTCCTCTGCCTCCTTCTCTGCACTGTTGGATAACTGTATATTTATTTTGAAGGTGTGAACTGTATACTCTGATGTCAGAGGTCATCTATACAAAAAGATTTGCTTGTGAGGAAGTCTAAGGTTTTCTTTGTTTCCAGTAAATCATGACTCAGTTGAGTAGAATCAGGACTTTGGTCTCTTTTGCTATTCTTCTTCTTCTTTTGGGTTACTCAGGGAGATACTCAGTATTTACTCCTGGCTCTTAACTGAGAGATGGTTCTGGCAGTGCTCAGGGACCATATGGGATGCTGGGGATTGAACCCAGGTCAACTATGTGCAAGACAGGTGCCCTCCTGGCTATACTGCTGTTTTGATTTCTTTTTTTCTTCATTCAGAGGCAGCTGCTGAGTCGCCAAATGCTCCCCCACCCCGACCAGAGAACCTCCCTTCATAGCTCAGAGCAGAGGCTCCTGGTACTCCAAGCCAACAACACTCCTTGCTAGGCTATTCACAGCTCCTGGGCTGTCCAGGCTGCTCTGAAGATATGAGTCCCTGCAGAGGAATATTGAGGAGGTAGGAGACAGAGAACCCAACACAGGCTGTTGTGAACACAGACCCAAGGAGCCAGAAGGGTGCCAGCTAAAAGAGACCCGAATAGAAACACTCCAAGGCGTATCATAGTCAGAATGATAGATGCTGTGGACAGAGACACAATACTGAAAGCAGCAAGGTTTGAGAAGGAAATCACAAACAAAGGAGCACCCCTTAGATTTACAGCAGCCCTAACAGAGGGAACCCTCCGAGCCTGAAGACAATGGTGGGATATAGTGAAAAAACTCAATGAAATGAATGCCTCACCAAGAATACTTTATCCAGCTAAACTCTCACTCAAACTCGACGGAACTCTACACCATTTTGTAGATAAACAACAGCTCAGAAACTTCATAGACTCAAAACCAAACCTAAAAGAAGAATTAAAGAGGCTCCTATAAGAAGGAAAACACTTATAAACACAACTAACCCATACAGAAAGATGGCACAAAACCCCATGACAATAATCTCTCTCAACATCAAAGGTCTAAATGTACCAATCAAGAGACACAGAGTGGTAAAATGGATCCAGAAACTGAAACCAACATTCTACTATCTACAAGAAACTCATCTGAACAATCAGAGCAAACACAGATTCAAAGTTAAAGGATGGAAAACAATTCAGCAAGCAAACAGCTCTCTCAGAAAAGCTGGAGTGGCCATACTATATCTGATAACATAAATTTCAGGTTGAAAAAGATTAGACAGGATGGTGAAGGCCATTTTCTATTTATCAAGGGATATGTACAACAGGAAGAAATCACACTCTTAAATGTATAAGCACCTAATGAGCGAACAGCTAAATACTTAAAACAACTGTTAGCAGATTTTAAGTAGGACATTGCTAGCAACACAATTGTAGTTGGAGACATCAACATTACCTTATCACCTCTGGATAGATCAATAAGAATAAAACTCATCAAGGAAACATTGGCTTTGAAAGAAAAATAGAAGAAATAGGGGTAATAGACCTATACAGGGCTTTATACCCCCAAAAGGAAGAATACACATTCTTCTCTAGTGCACACAGAACATTCTCCAAAACAGACTACGTGCTAGGCCACAAAACATACCTCAATAGAATCAGGAAAATAGAAGTAGTATCAACCATCTTTTCAGACCACAATGCTCTGAAGATAGAAGCGAATCACACAAAGACACTGAGAAACAAATCATCAAACACCTGGAAATTAAACAACTCAATGTTGAACAATGAGTGGGTCAGGAAGGAAGTCAAAGACGAAATCAAAAGATTTCCTGGAAACAAATGGGAATGAAGACACGAACTACCAGAACCTATGGGACGCAGCTAAAGCTGTGCTAAAAGGAAAATTTATAGCATTACAAGCATTCCTAAGGAAAGAAGAAAGGGCCTACATAGATAACCTAACCACGCAGCTCAAATCTTAGAAAAAGACCAACAAAAGGAATGCAAAATTGGCCGAAGGAAAGAAATAATAAAACTTAGAAATTAAAAACATGGAAACAACAACAACAACAAAAATAAAACAATCCGAAAGGTCAATGAAACCAAGAGCTGGTTCTTTGAGAAAATAAATAAGATTGATAAACCACTAGCAAGACTCACAAAGAAAAAGAGAGAGAGAACCCTAATAAACCGAATCAGAAATGGAAAGGGGGATGTCACAACAGAAACCAATGAAATTCAAAAGATCATCAGAGACTACTTTGAGAGTCTGTATGCCACAAAACAAGAGAACCTAGAAGAAATGGATAAATTCCTGGATTCCTATAATCTCCCAGGATTGAACCAAGAAGACTTGGCATACCTGAATAGACCCATTCATATCAAGGAAATTGAAGTGGTAATCAAAAGTCTTCCCCAAAACAAAAGCTCAGGCCCAGAGAGAGGGATTCACTAGTGAATTCTTCCAAACATTTAAAGAAGACCTTTTGCCAGTTCTCCTCAAGTTTTTCCAGAAAATTTAAAAAATAGGAACTCTCGTAAACAGCTTCTATGAGGCACATATCTCCCTAATACCAAAAGCAAACAAAGAAACCACCAACAAAGAAAACTATAAGTCAATATACCCGATGAACACGGATGCGAAGATCCTCAACAAAATATTAGCAAATTGAATCCAACAGCTCATCAAAAAAATCATACACCACGATCAAGTGGGATTCATCCTGGGGATGCAAAGATGGTTTGACACTCGGAAATCAATCAACATAATCCATCATATCAACAAAAATAAAGATAAAAGCCATATGATCATATCAATAGATGCAGAGAAAGCACTTGACACGATACAACACCTGTTTATGATGAAAGTTCTCACCAAAATGGGTTTTTAAGGAAATTTCCTCAAGATAATCAAAGCCATCTACAACAAACCCATAGCAAGCATTATCCTCAATGGGGAAAAACTAAGGCCCTCTAAGATCAGGGACAAGACAAGGATGCCCACTATCACCACTTTTGTTCAATGTAGTACTGGAAGTACTTGTAATAGCGATCAGGCAAGAAAAAGATATTAAAGGCATCCAGGTAAGAAAGGAAGAAATCAAGTTCTCACTATTTGAAGGTGATATGATACTATATCTTGAGAACCCCAAATCCTCTACCAAGAAACTCCTAAAAAGTAGACTTGTACAGTAAAGTTGCAGGCTATAAAATTAATGCCCAAAAGTCCATGGCTTTCCTATACGCAAATAATGAGAGAGAGGAAAGTGCGATGAAAAAAATAATCCCATTCACAATCATGCCCAGAAAATCAAATACCTCGGAATCAGCCTAACTAAAGAGTTAAAGGACCTCTACAATGAAAACTACAAACGCTACTCCATGAAATAAAAGAAGACACAAGGAAATGGAAACATCCCCAGCTCATGGATAGGAAGAATTAACATTGGAAAATGACGATACTCCCCAAAGCATTATACAATTTCAATGCGATTCCTATAAGGATACCCATGAAATTCTTCAAAGAAATAGATCAAGCACTCCTGAAATTCATATGGAACACAAACGCCCACGAATAGCTAAAGCAATTCTTGGGAAAAAGACGTGGGGAGGCATTACCCTCCCCAACCTCAAACTACTACAAAGCGGTGATAATTAAAACATTATGGTACTAGACAAAGTCAGGTCCGTAGACCAATGGAACAGGGTGGAATATCTATACACACAACCCCAAATGTATGAAAATCTAATCTTTGATATAGGAGCAAGAAATGTGAAGTGGAGCAAGGAAAGCCTTTTCAACAAATGGTGCAGGCATAACTGGACAACCACATGCAAAAAAAATGGGCTTAGACCTCGACCTAACACCATGCACAATAGTCAGATCAAAATGGATTAAAGATCTCAACATTAGGCCAAAATCCATAAGATACATCGAAGACAAGGTTGGCAAAACCCTCCATGATATTGAGGCTAACAGTATCTTTAAAGACAACATTCTACTGATCAACCAAGTGAAACAGAGATAAACAATGGGACTATCTTAAATTAAGAAGATTCTGCACCTCAAAAAGATATAGTGACCAGAAT
Source organism: Sorex fumeus (assembly GCF_029834395.1). Lineage (NCBI taxonomy): Eukaryota > Metazoa > Chordata > Mammalia > Eulipotyphla > Soricidae > Sorex > Sorex fumeus. Next base: position 19,399,383 of record NW_026606151.1, on the reverse strand, counting down.
ACAAAGACAATATACAGAATGGGAAAGAATATTCACCCAATACCCCTCTGATAAGGGGTTTATATCAAGGATATACAAAGCACTGGTTGAACTCCACAAGAAAAAATATTCAACTCCATCAAAAAATGGGGTAATGAAATAAATAGAAACTTTCTCAAAGAAGAAATCCGAATGGCTAAAAGGCACATGAGAAAACGATCTACATCACTAATCATTAGGGAGATGCAGATCAAACAACAATTAGATATCACCTCACACCACAGAGATTGACCCACATCCAAAAGAACAAAAGCAACAGGTGCTGGCGTGGATGTGGTGAGTAAGGGACTCTCCTTCACTACTTAGTGGTAATGCTGACTGGTCCAGCCCTTTTGGTAAACAGTATGGAAGATTCTCAAGAAATTAGAAATTGAGCCCCCATTTGATCCAGCAATAACACTCCTGGGAATATATCCTGGAGAGGCAAAAATGTATAGCCGAAGTGACGTCTGCACTTCTATGTTCATTGCTGCACTGTCCACAATAGCTGAAATCTAGAAAAAACCCGAATGCCTGAGAACAGGTGACTGGTTAAAGAAACTTTGGTACATCTGTGCAATGGAATAATATGCAGCTGTTAGAAAAGACGAAGTCATGAAATTTACATACAAATGGTACTACATGGAAAGTATCATGCTAAAGTGAAATGAGTCAGAAAGAGAGGGACAGACATAGAAACATTGCATTCCTCTGGGGAATATAAAACAACAGAATAGGAGACCAAAATCCTAGAATAGTCGAGATAAGTTACAGGAGGTTTACTCTGTGGCTTGAATGCCAGCTGCACATGCTATGGGAAAGGGCAGCTCAAACAGAGAAGGGAACACCAAGCAAAGGGTGTTGGGAGGATTCTCCCAGGATGGGAGATGCATGCTGAAAGTAGACTATAGACTGAACATGTTTGCCTCTCAATGCCTCTTGCAAACCTTAGCAACAAAAAGGAGAGAAAAAACAAAAGGGAATGCCCTGTCACGGAGTCAGGATGGGCTGGGAGAATGGGAGAGATGGGAGGGTTACTGGGATCATTGGCGGTGGAGAATGGGCACTGGTGGAGATTGGGTACTCAATCATTGTAAGACCAAAACCCTAGTACAAAACTTGTAAGGTCAACAACTGTACCACATGGTGTTTCACTAATAAAAAAATTTTTAAAAAATAGGGTACTCAGGTGAACAAAGAAGGGTTGCCAACTCTCATTGATTTCAGTGGTACTTGGCAACAAGTGCAGAAAATCGCAAGTCAGAGACTGTGAAGATCATGTGAAGGTTTCTTGATTGTAGATTTTGTGTTTGGGACAAAAAAAGTTTCTATTTTCCTTGTCCTATCTCTATACTGATAAAATAGAGAGGGATTTATTTGGGTGTCTTTTTTTTTGTGGGTCAGATTACTTTCGTTTTTGACAATCTCAGAGCACAAACAGGAAATTGCACAACTCTGGCCCCCACACTTACAGTAATTTCATCCCACTCTTACAGTAGTTTCTTTTATGTGTTCAATCCTCTGATAGTCAAATACCCTGCTAGAGTTTGAGGAGGTGGCAACAGCAGAAGGGACTGTCAGCAAACAAGTGAGTATCAGCTGGGTTCTGTGGAGTCCTGGGAATGTTCAAGTTAAGGTATTCTCCATGGAGGTATGCTGAAGTGTGTGTGACAGAGATAGGAGGAAGTGGGGGCAGGGTGCTCATGGTTGTTCTGAGGAGAATCTCCCCAATATGAACATGGTCAGAATTTTGGTTTCTTGCTCTCTCTTTTGTTTGCTTTCTTTTTTTCCCCACAAACTCTTTTTCATAACTTATATGACCAGGATGTGAGGCAAGTAAAGTCCCAGGACAAGCACCCTGGGGACTCAGAGGAGGAGGGTTCCTTGCTAGAAATAGAAAATATTTGGTAGAAGAGATATAATGTCTCCCTTCTGAAAATAGTTTAGTAAGGAAGACTCTAGAATAAATTCTCCATGATTCAGTGAGATTCATCATAAGAGAGAGAAATAGCCTTCTAGTATCCTTTGAACTCTCTTGTTTTCAATACCAGACAATGACAGTGCAAAGGAAAGTCAATCCCTAAATTTCCTCCCACCTCCACCATCTCCCCACACCACTCCTGTGTGTAGGAATGAGGAACAGGCTCTCTCAACAGCTGCCTGGGGAGATAGCTGACTCTAGTCACCCTGCACTCTGTTCCTTGTATCAGGCTGTGATGTTCCTGATGAACACTAAGTGACCTAGCACCCAGAATCCACAGACACTTAGCCTCTCCCACTGACTCTCCACTCCTCACATGGTGGACTATAACAACTCTCTGGGTTTGAGTTTATTCATTTGGACTTTTAAAGTCCATTTTATTGACTTATATGTCATTAGATATTGACATGAAGTAGTTCCTGTACTATTAGTCTTCAAACTCACTATTTTCATATAAAGTATCATGTGTGATAATGGATACCATTTTCCACATGCAGATATGTTACATGTCTTTTCAATTCCATTTTCTTTCTTTCTTTCTTTCTTTCTTTCTTTCTTTCTTTCTTTCTTTCTTTCTCTCTCTCTCTTTCTTCCTTTCTCTCTCTCTCCTTTTTTCCATCCTTTCTTTCTTTCTTTCTTTCTTTCTTTCTTTCTTTCTTTCTTTCTTTCTTTCTTAGATAAAACTTCAGATGTGAAATGGGACAGAGGTTCAGGAAGGTGTATAATCATTACTTGAAAAATTTCTATCTCTTTCATCTCTGCTTACAGATCAAATATTGGAACATTCCAAGGAGAAATCATGGCCTCAGTTATCAAGAAGCTCAGAGAGGAAGCCACCTGCTCCAGCTGCCTGCAGCTGATGACTGACCCTGTGGTCATTGACTGTGGGCATAGCTTCTGCCGTATGTGCATAATGGGCATCATTGAGAACCAGCAAAGGGACCTACCAATAGGGGAGATATATGTCTGTGCTCTGTGTATGCAGACATTTCAAAAAGAGAGCCTCCGACCCAATAAGAAGCTGCAAAGCATCATCGAAACTATCAATAACATGAGCTGTGAAAAGTTGTGTGAGGAACATGAAAAGAAGCTCCAACTCTACTGTGAAGATGATGACCAGCTCCTCTGCTTGTACTGTGAACAAAAACCGCAGCACAAAGGACATGTCTTGGTTCTTGCTAAAGACGTCTGCGAAGACTACAAGGTAAGCGTGAGCATCAGAGGGCTTCACAAGGACATGCTCTTATGTGACTCCCTGGGAACTGAGATGTTCAGTTTGAGTGCATGATTATATTTGGTAAACAGTGCTTTCAGTATGTCATTCGCTAAACATTAGTTAATGATCTATATCTGCTGCATCAGTACCTGATTGTTCATTCTATCTCTTACTGGGAAGTCAAGACACTAAATCTTACTATAGATGTTTCCTTTATTTTTGTCAGAGACAGAATTGTCTCCTCATGTCAACATAGTCCTCCACCCACAAATAAAAACTCTCAGTAGTAAGTTCACTGGGATCTCAGCAGATGTTGTGAGCACAAATTCTATTCCCACATCATTGCTGTCCATCATGTCCTTACTCCCCACAGCCCAGTCTAAGCATAGACAACTTCCTGCATATTCATTTCTGCATATTCATTTCTTAGTGAACTAAGATTTGTCAATGCACTCACTATGATGAAATTCTTCTCTAGAATTAAATGTGTACAAACCCACAGATGCCTATTCTACTATGTACATACGTTGAGAAAATGCAATGTGTTAGACCATGTGACAGAATATAAAAGCCTGGGGAAATAGAAGCACTGCTATTTCTATCCTACAGATAAATAAAAAAGCTGAAGAAAATCACTTGATCACTTGACTTCCCACTAATCGTTGATTTGCTCGAGCGGGCACCAATAACGTCTCCATTTGTCCCTGTCGCGTGCTAGTGTAGCCCAATGGCGTCAGTTCGCTCTAGGAACATGAAGAGCCTCAAACCGATTGTTCATGATCTTGTTGAAGAAGTCTGACCATCTGGTAGGTGGGCGGCCATGCGATCTTTTGACATCCCATGGAATCCAGTTAGTAACAGCTCTAGTCCAGCGATCGTCTTTAAATCTCATTACGTGATCAGCCCATTTGATTTTTGACACCTTGACAAATGAGACAGCGTCCCTGATTCTTGATCGTAATTACAATGGGTCTCATTCACCTGACCCTGAAGGCTGAAGAAAATACCTTATGATTTCGTCAGAAGGTGACAGGGGAACAATGGGTAGGGGTGATATTTGAGGAAGTTTCCCAAAGTCTCTTTAAATTCCTGATGGGCTCAAAAAAGTTGACTGTACATACAAGCATGGGGAAGTAGAGGGTGTCCTGGACAGAGGAAAGATATGAGCAGAAATGAATATGCAGGAAGTTGCCTATGCTTAGACTGGGGTGTGGGGAGTAAGGACATGATGGACAGTGATAATGTGGGAATAGAATTTGTGCTCACAACATCTGCTGAGATCCCAGTGAACTTACTATTGAGAGTTTTCATTTGTGGGTGGAGGACAACGTTGACATGAGGAGACAATTCTGTCTCTGACAAAAAATAAAGGAAACATCTATAGTAAGATTTAGTTTATTCCTTTATGATGAGTCAAGTGGCAGTTTCTATCAAGATACAAGAAGATAAATAAAAATAGTTCCAAATTATTTCTGTGCAGGATGAAGTTCAGTGATGGGTTTCATCCTAAAAGTCATGAATTCCTCACTAAGGAAGGATGTCTTTTTCTTTGGAGAAAAGGAGATGCAGATATGATTCTGCTATCTCATGCATTCTGTGCCCTTTCTACATTTGATGAAAAGGGCCCTGGTTTGGGACACCCTGTTATTTTTTTTTTCAACACAAGGGTAGGTGTTCTTGCGTGATGGTTTGCATTCTTACTCAGGACGTGTCCTATTGACATCCAATCCACAGAGAATTGGTCCACCAGCAACTCTGTTGAGCAAGAAAGAACTTAAGAACAGTAAATGGGCTACTCCCATTGATATAAATTCCACCATATACTAATAAGAGGAATGACATAGACAGTGATTCTATCCCAAGGAGTTAGCCTGCATAAATCAATTATTTCTGATGCTAACTAGTTGGTGATAAATTTCTTCACTGTCTTTATGACTTGATTTTCCCCACCTTTCTATGTGGATCGAGTATCGAATACGGCATGGATAGCTTGCCACGCTCTTCTGCGCGGTCGGGATATTCTCAGTAGCTTGCCAGGCTCTCCGAGAGAGATAGAGGCTTTTAGGGTGGACTCTAATCGCCTCTGCCGGTGTTCCCGTGGTTCAAACCATATTTTAACCTACAAATATGGTGCAGTAATCGTGGAAGAAGGATATTAAGTGTCTTATGATGTCCGGAAAGCATCCTGGAGCATGGAGGTGGCTGGGTAGTGGAGGTAGATGTGATCTGCCTAAGGTATTTATATGGTACTGGTAGGGTGGGTCTTCTGTGTGTAATCCCTGGGTCGCTGGAGGTTGGTGGAAGAAGACAGGGCAGAGTAGGGTGGGGCTTCTGGGTTTTATACCTTGGTCACTGGAGATTGGTAGGAGCAGGCAGAGGATCTCTATTCCCAGGTCCCGTTGATCCTGGAGTCCAAAGTCACAGAGTTCCGCTTACCTTGTTTTGTGGGGATTCACTCTTGCATGAGTCTTGGCCTGAGCATCTGCAAAGCATCCTGGAGCATGGCGGTGGCTGGTTAGTGAAGGTCCATCCCAATGAAAAACCAGCAGGACTGTACTCCTGTACAAGAAGGGAGACATCCACGACATTGGCAACTATCACCTGATCTGCCTCTTGTCTGTCGTCTACAAGCTGTTCACTCAAGTCATCCTGAATAGGTTTGGCAGAACACTAGATGAAGGACAACCATGTGAGCAAGCTGGTTTTCCAAAAGGACTCAGCACTATCGACCATATCCACAATATAACCAAGCACATTGAGGCTTCTCGGTAATTCAAGATGCCACTCTGTGTAATGTTCATTGATTTAAAGAAGGCCTTTGATTCTGTTGAGACTGAAGCAGTCATTGAAGCCCTAGCCAAATAGGGCATTCAAACTCAATATATTAGGATCCTCCTGAGCTGTATTACGGATTCACTACCAGGATCTCACCATTCTACAAGGAAGTGATCATTCATGTCAAAAGAGGGATTCAGCAGGGTGATACCTTTTCAATAAAACTCTTCACTGCCACCCTCGAGAACATCATGCGATGACTGGAATGGAAAGGAATGGGCGTGAAGATAGATGGTTGGCAACTACACCACCTCTGCTTCGCTGATGACATCTTTCTAACAATACCAAACATTAGCCAAGCAGCACAAATGCTGACTGACTTCGACTGTGAATGTGGAAAGGTCGGACTCCAGCTGAATCTCATGAAAACAATGTTTATGAGAAACAGCCTCGTTCCTGATGTTCCATTCGCTCTCAACAGAATGACCACTTCCAAATGCAACAGTTATGTTTACCTAGGTCAGGAAGTCAACTTGACGAATGACCTAGCACATGCATTGTGCAGGAGGAAAAGAGCAGCTTGGAACACTTTTAAGAGCTTCAAAGAAATAGCTAAGAGGACGAAGAACCTCCAGCTCTGAGCACATCTCTTCGATTCCACTGTTCTTCCTGCATTAACATACTCCTCAGAGACCTGGGCCCTACAAAAACAGGATGAGAATTATATTCGAGTCTCCCAAAGAGGAATCAAAATAGCTATGCTTGGAGTATCATGTTTCACTCAAATGAGAGAAAGAATTTGGAGTTTCAACCTACATTCACAATCAAGAATCAGGGACGCTGTCTTGTTTGCCAAGGCATCAAAAATCAGAAGGGCTGGACACATGATGAGATTTGGAGATGACCGCTGGACTAGAGCCATTACCGATTGGATTCCATGGGAAGTCAAAAGATCACGTGGCCGCCCACCTACAAGATGGTCAGACTTCTTTGTCAAGACCCTGAATGATCGGTTTGAGCCTTTTCCTGTTCCTAGAACAAGCAGATGCCATTGGGCACACTAGCAAGCAACAGGGACTAATGGAGATGTAACTGGCGCCCGCTTGAGCAAATCGATGAGTAATGGGATGTCAAGTGTTCAAGTGATCAAGTCTATGTGGGTAATAGATATGCTTTCATAAAATGGAATAAATAATAGCTTCATTTCCCCGCCCAAATACCTTATTCTTAAGATTCTTACAGCTTTAATGATAATGATGTATGTGAAACCTAGGGTAGCACTGGGTTCATGCAAGGGCAACAATCCATTGCTGACAAGTTTCTAGGGTAATTTCTTTCAGCTACAAGATAATGAAACTCAGAAGACCTGGGGAAAATTTTAAGTATTGAACATATTAAATCTGATTCCCATTAAAATTTCTTCCATGAAAACAAGAACCTCTTAAAAAGCAAGATTTTTATCTTGGAATCTAAATAATTTTTATTTGCATTCACAGTTTCATCTTCTAAAGGATCAGCAGCCATCCTCCTGCATGAGTTGTTTCTGTTTTTGGCCTCCACCTGTTTCCCTTTCAGCCACCATAACACGAAGTGTCGAAAATTTCCAATTATCTTCCTTTGATTATCTGTGGGTCAGAGATTATTCTATAATATTTATTACTTGTGACCTAGTTGTGTGTGCAGTTTTTCTCTGGAAAGATGCCGTGGTTCTAGTCTACTGGCATTGGACAGTAGACATTCTTGTAATTACACTACACATATCTACCTTTTAATAGTCCCTGGAATAACAACTTAATTCCTTTGAAAATGTAATTTTGAAAGCAAGAACTGACATGAAATATCAATCACCTTTCCTCAGATCAAGTTGCTTCATTTATAAGTATAAAGACTTAACAAGCATTAAATGTTACTGCAACTGAAGATATTGAATGTCCTATAATACTGAAGTCACATTAAACACTTAGCAAAAAGCTGAAAAATATGTGTACTTTATTAATATTTTTCAGGAAATGCTACAGAAAGCAGTGACAAAATTGAGGGAAGATGAGTCCCTATGCAACAACCTGAAGTTGTTCCTAAGAAAACAGAGGACAGAATGGGAGGTAAGAAAACTAAAGTGATTGGTCAACCTCTTTATCAACTAGATCAGTTTTGGAGATGAGTGGACATATACAGAATAATTGATTATTGTCACTCTACCAGACGAAATTGATGGAACCTAGAGAAAGACTAGAATTTGTTTTTTATGACACTTGTACTTCCATTTCTAATTCTCTTGCTATACTCTTGCTATACTTCACAAACATATGATAATAGTTCTAGTACCACAATCAATTTCTTTACCTCTCCTAACCCTTCATTCTCCATCACCTTGGCTGCTCCCACAGTTAAATGTATGCCTTCTGGTCATGACTGAGGATTAGATAATATAAGACAATTTTCATTTTGAATGCTTCATGGGAATGTCATGTCATAGTAGCCCCGCAAGCTTCCTTTGGTTGAGTGTTGGTTCAAATAGACATATGACAAAAGTTTCCATTTTCACCAATTTTGGTGCACAGTTTATTGGCACTAAGTGTTTTTATGGCTCAGAAATCCTTCCCACTAACTGAATGCAGAAATTCTTTAATACTTCAAACCGGAACTCTTTAAGCATGCATTTAAAGAGTGCATGATCCTTTCACTGATCCTTTCTCCTAATTCTTGGCAACAATACTATATATTCTGTCTCTACGAATTGTACTTGGACCCCCTATAGTGGATTTATCTTGGTTTTGCTCCTGTTTAAGGCCACACCTGGAGGTCCTCAGGACACACTCATGATTCTCTGTTTAGAGATCACTCTTTGAGCAGCTTGTGGGATTATATTGGCTTCTGGGGTTTGAATCCAGGTGGCTGCATGAAATTCAAGCACCCTGCCTGCTGTACTATCTCTCTGCTCAGATGCCATTTTTGTCATTTTTCTCTTTATTTGCTTCACTGAACTTAATATACTCCCCTCTCTGCAGTCAGCGTTTCCTTTCTCATTGAGTCTGAATAGTAAACAGTTGAGTTTATAGATCTTATTTTGCTCGTTTATTCATTTAAGAATCAATACTCGGTTTGTATTTTGAAACTTCTTGTGTTTAGGAGAAGGTCACACTTCAGAGACAAAAAATCCAGTCTGAATTTGAGAACCTTTGTAGATTTCTGCGCAAGGAAGAGAAGCATTTTCTAAGGAGGCTTGAGCAAGAAGAGGAGCAGACCCTGAGGCAATTGCAGGAAGGTGAAGACAATCTGGAAAAACAAAACCAGCAACTGCAAAATTACATCCGGGTTCTTGAGAGGAAATGTCAGGACTCAGTCCAGAATCTGATGGAGGTAATATATATTATTAAGGTACTGTGATTTGCCAAGTTGTTCATTATAGAATTTCAGGGATACAATGTTTCATCACCAATCCCATCACCATTGTTCACTTCTCTTCATCAGTGTCCCCAGGTTCCCTCCAAGTCCCAGCTTGCCTCCTTGACAAGCACATTTTGGAAGTTCAATCATTGAATTTATACTTTATGCTACAGTGTTATTAGGTCTGGAGGTTAGATATATTCATTGACCTCACCTCTACATTACCTATAGGCCCGATGCACCTGGCTCTTGCCCATTTAACACCCACCTGCCATTTCTTACGTCTGCCTTCATTCTTTCCATCCCTGTTCTTCCCATTCTATGATATCGTGTTAAGCATAGTCTAGTTATTTCCTCCCCTCCTTTACCTTTCACTCCTGTGTCCTTTTTGTCTATATCCCACAGGTAAGTGAGACCATCCTGTATTTGCCCTTCTTCTGACTTACTTCACTTGACATATCTTTCAGTTTGATCCAAATTGCAGCAATTGCATGCTTTCATATAGCATTACATTGTTTAAATAGGTCACACTTTTGTTATCTACTCCTCTCTCATTGGGCACCTGGGTTGATTTTATTTTAGGTCTTCTTAAATGATGCAAAGTAATGCTGTGCATATGTCCTTAGGAATAAATGTTTTAGTGTCTAAAAAGTACATATGAAGAGATGGAATGGTTTGTTCATAAGGAAGCTTTATTCTTACTTTTCTGAGAAATCTCTGTTCTGTTTAGCAAAAGGTGAAAGCATTCCTACCAGAAGTGGATGAGAGTTCCTTATTCACTCCATTCCCTCCAACACAGAGTGTTTTCTTTTTTTTTAATATATTTACCATTTTCAATGCCGTGAGATAATATCTCATTATTGTCATGATTTGAATTTCCCAAATAAGGAAAAAACAGTTTTTCATGTGGCTCTTAGCCTTCCATCTGTTTTCTTCAAGATGTGTCTGTTCATTTTCTCTCGGCATATATATTTTTTCCTGTTCCTAAATTTTGAATATTTTTGTTTTTGTTTTTGGTGAGTGCTTTATAAATCTTGTGTATTAATCCTTTATCTGGTGTGTTGATTTGAATATTTTCTCTCATGCAGATGGGGTTCTTTCAGTTTTAGCCCATTTTTCTTTTGCCATGCAGAATTTTGTAACTTGATGCAGTTACATTTGTTTATATTTGTTGCTTTTGCCCATGGAATTGTCTCATTGGAGACTCTTCGAGTTTTAAATCTTGAAATGCTCTACTCATGTGTTTCTCAATGCAATTTACGGATTCTAGTCTCATCTCATGGGCTTTGATCTACATTGAATTGACTTTTGTGTAAAGCGTGAAATATGGATCAGTTTTATTTTTTTCACTTTTGGTTATGCAGTTCTTTCCAACACCTTTATTTTAAAGAGTCTTTTCTTACGCCGCATTATGTACCCAATTTCTTCATCAAAATTTAGTTGATTGTAGAAGTAGGGTGTACTTGATTCTATCACATTAGTCAAAGTCTATCCTAAGTTTGTGAGAGAAGACCAATGAGGAAGTTTTTAAAGACTGACATAAAACCTGTCAGTTTACTTAGAATTGCCCATTAGGACCAAAAAGGTAGTATGTCAGGTAGGATGCTTACCTTGCAGATAATAAAACTGGGTTAGGGCCTGGAACCATGCATGGTTTCAGAGCTCCACCAGGAGTAATTCTGTAATACAAGCCAGGAGTATTCCTGAACACTGCTAGGTGTGGCTCCCAAACAACAACAATTTTTTTTCATTTATTTTTCATTTCATATTGCATTTCTTTTAGAAACTCTATTAGTTTGTAGATCGTGCTCATGGACTTCAATAAATATGTTCCCTTGATGTGAACAGTGTACTTTTTGGAGAATCATAGAATAAATGTTACTTCCATTTATTTTCTTCTGCTGTCATTTATTTATTTTATGTTCATGCTTTAAAACACTGTCAAATGATCTATTCAAAGAGTCATGTCAATGGCAGTTGATAAAGTGAGACAGCTGAAATGAGTGATAATCTTGTCCTGAATATGGCTGTAAAGTGCTTATTCCATGAATTCTAATGGGATATCACCTGCATCAATGATTCAGCCAGTAAAATAAATAACTGCATCTGTTTATCCTAGTTCACCCAATAAAACATGTGGTTAGCTTCTAGACTGAGATACCAGCATTTATGGCCATGTGATACTTGTACAACGACATGCTGAAACAGTTACATGGAAATAGCTTGGATTAAGCATTGAGACCTTTAAGGATACATAACTAAAATATAAAATATAAAAGTTTCTTGGTGGAAATCATGTTCATGAAAGCAAGAGGTGCCCCGGGGACACTCTGCCCCTCTTCTCCAGGCAGTCCACACTTGTAATTGCTTCAGAATTTTCTATAAGTGAAATAAAAGGTTTAGAGATTCTCTTCAGAATTTTCTACATGCAAAATAAAAGGTTCAGGGATTCTAGAAATGGTCCCATGAAAATATACTTTGGAGACTGAGGTGCAATTTCAGTGTTAGGAATCCATTCCTATTTAAACCTGTGTTCACTTTTCCCTTGTACTTGAAGAGTGTTTATAGAGAGCAACCCCATGTGACAAGTCCCAGGAAACATTGATGTCTCTACAGTCTCATTTGGTCTTTGTTTCTCTACAGGGTGTGAAACTCGCCTTGAGAAGGTGAGTGGTGTGTGAATGCAGGTGGGCAGGGGTGTGGGTCTATGGAGACTAACAGCAAGTCCCTCTGATGGCATCTCTGGCTCTGCTTACTCAGGAGTTTTGATGTGAAGCCGGAATTGCCGGAGGCCATCTCTTTGGACCTTCATACTGTGTGTAACGTTTCTGAGCTTTACTTTGATGTGAGGAAAGTTTTAAAGAGATATCAAGGTAAGTCAAGTAATGTACGCCCTAAATTGTATGGGTGGAAGGGACTTTTCAAGGAAACAGAGTCCCTTAACAGACTCACAGTCACAAAGTGTGTTTAATTATTTTCAGTGGAATATCACCCTCTTCCTTGTATGACCCGGTGCTTAGCCAGGACCCTAGCATTCTGTTCATGTGAAGTCCCTTTAGATTTTTGATATCTTCTATTTTACTGGAATGAAGTGATAGCACAGCGGCTAGGGCATTTACCTTGCATGCAGCAGACCTGGGTTCAATTCCTTCGCCCCTCTCAGAGAGCCTGGTGGGCTACCAAGAGTATCTTTCCCACATGGCAAAGCCTGGCAAGCTACCCGTGACGTATTCAATATGCCAAAAACAGTAAAAACAAGTCTCACAATTTGTTGTGAGACATTACTGATGCCCGCTCAAGCAAATCGATGAACAATGGGAGGACAGTAACTGTTAATAGTAACAGTATATTTTACTGTTCCAGTTCAGAATATTCACCTCCTATCCCATTTGTCTATTTAGAAAAGGAAATAATTAGCAGTTCAGTGTTAAGCAAATAGTCATAAAAGTTAATGGAGTGAAGCTGCACGATGTGTTTAGAACACTATCTAGGGTGACGTTTATTTTCACAAACGTATCACTTAGAAATGCAAGAATGGTAGGTGAGGATTATTCATTACACTAAAATTAATTATCTTTTGCTACAAAACCATTTTAGTGACTTATAAATGAGATAGAACTATAATGTTATATACCAGAAGTCTAGGACACAACTATAGGTCTTTTGTACTTGGTATCACAAATCTGCAGTATAGTTGTTGACTGGGCTATGGTCTCATCTGGAAGCTAGACTGGAGAAGGCTCTTCCAAGCCAATTCCAGTTGAAGTTGGAATTCATTTCTTTATGGTTATCGAATGAGAGGCCTAGGACTTCACCGGCTCTTCCTTTGAAGCTGCTCTCAGAAAGTATGCAGCCATTGTCTGATTATTCAGAGACTTGCAATATTGATAATTAATATTATTATTTTAAATAATATCTGCAATTTCCTTCTGACTATGTTTAAATCCTTGAAGGTACAACAGCACACAGACTCTGGGTTCAAATGCCTTAGCACTTAGGCTGCTCTGGAATTTGGCTGGCACCATGCCACTATTTCCATGGGTGCTAGTCATTTTTCCCTAGATCACTCTGGTTGTTAGGTTTCCCCTTGGAGGCACTGTGTTCTACTTTTCTTTGTACAGGTAAGTAATATCTCTCTCCTGGATCAAATTGCTTCATTGTAACAAGAACACATTTAATTTAAAAAATAACTGTACATTCCCTCTGCTTCTGGAGATCCTGCTCATAGCTTAAGTTACTTTGAACCCCAGCCTTCCAGGCATTTCTGTCATTTAGAAGTTCTGGCCTTAGTTGTTTTGCTCCTGACGCTTAGCACAGAAGCTTCATCCACTTCCTGCAGAATCCAAGCTGGCAGAGGATTAATTATTTCTTCAGTCTGAGCTAGAGCATGTCAGATGCTGCTCTTAGAAGGATGTAGTCTTGGGTCTGGAGCGATAGCACAGCGGGTAGGTCATTTGCCTTACATGCAGCCGACCCGGGTTAAATTCCCAGCATCCCCGATGGTTCCCCGATCACCGGTGGAGTAATTCCTGATTGCAAAGCCAGGAGTAACCCCTGTGCATTGCTGGGTATGAACCAAAAAGAAAAAAAAAGAAGAAGGATATAGTCTCTAGAGCAGCTGAGGTAGCAAGATGTAGTCTTCCATAGTGAAACAGAGGCATTTCATCCCACTGATGCTGCCATAAACATTTTCAGGTCCTCTTCATCCACAAGTAATGGAATCTTACCGGAAGGAAGGCAAGGATGACAGAGATGCCACCTTGTCTCTGGTTTTCCACATGGCCCCAAATGCGCTAATATGAAACTTCATATAATATTACTAAATGTAGTTTTAATCTATGGTTTATACAGAAACATTAATGAATTTGATCACACTCATGGCCTTATACTGCTGTTGATGTGAGCACTTGATTTGATGCAGAAATTTTCATCCATTTTATTCATGTGAACCATCAATATCCAGAACTGGTTGTTGAAAATGACTGACTATGAGCACATGTATTGATCACCTTTTAGAACTAGAAAAATATTCTAAATTCTAATACATTTGACCTTACAAGTTTTAGAGAGAGTTAGTGAGCTGTATTCATATATGAAATTGTATATTAGTAATAGTACAAAGTGCACAAAAGGAATTTCTCTGTTTGATTAATTTAAGAAAAAGCAAGATTTATGTAAGTCATTTCCATGCCACACTGAGTTGATTTGTGTACTTTACCCATTGTGCAGGTATTAAAACATGGCCACACTTCTTTAGTAAAATTTCCTTCTAATGAGGTATTGCTTGTTCTTTTAAAAACTGTCATCATTGATATTTTTCTAAATAACATGATTTCTAGATATTGATTACCATGAAAGAGTATAAATAGGAAGACATTAAATAACTTATGAATTTTTTCTAGTGCTCTGTAAATCAACTCTCCAAATAACAGGGGATCGGTGTGCTTCTGGATTTGTACAGATTTAATTCATTTTATTTATTGTTTGGGATTTAGCATCCAACATGGCAGTACTATTTCTGGTTCTGTGCTTGGCAGTATTCTATGGTTTTACATGGAGGAACAATGTTGGTGCCAAGCATTGAATTGGGCTGTGTTTAAGGCCAGTTCCTTATCTGATTACTATCTTTTTGCTCCCTGTACAAAATTTTATTTGTAGAATGTACCCTTCTATAACATCATTACCTTTATTTATTTATGCTTTTTGGGTCACACCCAGAGATGCACAGGAGTTACTCCTGGGTCCGCACTCAGGAATTACTCCTGGGGGTGCTCAGAGGAACATATACAATGCTGGGGATCGAACCCAGGTCAACTGCATGCAAGACAAATGCCCTACCTGCTGTACTATCACTCCAGTCCTCAGCATCATTACCTTTAAGCTAGCTCATACTCCCACAGGTGTATCATGATTACCCCTGTGATGGTGCACTGGGCTCTTGGGTGCTATAACAATGCTGTTGAACTCTCTAGTTCTGCAGCCTGCTGTCCTGCAGCTCTTGTTTTGAAGGAAATAGAGTTATGTCAGCATTGTTGTTTGAGCCAATTGCCAGGCTACTGGTGTGAAAAAAGCAGCATGCATACCCACCAGCTATAAAAATATAATCAATTTGCTTGTGCTCAGTGCTCTGATATTAGCACAGCATTATGTGTTGGACCTTCTGCTATTAGTCTTTCCATAGCAAACATTCATTCTTTCTGTAGAGGTGAGGAAAGTAAGACCCAGAGGGTGAAGTAACTATTGTATATTGCACCAACAGAAATGGGTGCATTTGAACACAGGTTGGCTTTATGTACAGCAAACCATGTTTTCCAGTGTTTTTTGACTTTGTTTGTTGACTTTTTTTGCAGTCAACGTGACTCTGGATCCAAAAACAGCTCATAGAGACCTATTTGTGTCTAAGGATGGGAAAAAGGTGACCGGTGGCTGTCTCCAGAAGAAGCGGCTCTCTGCCAGTAGATTTACTTCCATACCCTGTGTCCTGGGGTATGAAAGATTTAGCTCAGGAAGACATCACTTTGAAGTAGATGTGGGAGGAGAAAGTAAATTGTGTGGGTTTGGAGTTTGTCTGGCCGATGTGCTAAGAGACATTAATATGAAGCTAAAGCCTGAGTGCGGATTCTGGGCCATCAGACTCTGCTCTGACAGAGGCTTACAAGCTCTTACCTGGCCACGAACCTCCCTTCACCAGGAATATCTCTCGGTTGTAGGGGTTTTTGTGGACTATGAGGCTGGACTTGTCTCCTTTTACAACATGGAAACTGGTTTCCACATCTTCACTTTCCCCAAGGCTTCCTTCTCTCACCCTCTCCGGCCTTTTTTTCTGGTCTATTCATCTTCTTCTCTGACCTTGTCTCCACCAGATATGTTGGTAAAGAAGCAAAGTCCCCTCCACTGACTATCCAGGAAAGAAGATCTGAGGGTTAATCCTTAGGGACAAACTCTTCACTTATATTCCTTACTACTTTTTTCATGTACCAAGAGAACAGGGATGAGCTTTGGCCTGCTTCATAGTCTGCATTAAATTAAATTTATACGAAGATTGAATATATGGCCACCAATAAGCCTGAGCTGAGAGAAAGCCTCCCAAGGCAGTACTCATGGCTTCTCCTGCATAAACTGCTTCAATGACTTTAGAACTTCAAATGCTTCAGAGAGGAGAAATCAGAGGGCAGGAGAGATAGTGGTGGGGCACTTGCCTTACACTCTACCTATCTCCATCCCATTGTTTGCATCACATATGGTTGTCTAGGACACAGACTTGTCCTGGGAGAAATCCGGAGTGTGCAGAGCAGGAATAGTAAGACTGTTGAAGTCAGGGGCGGGGGCAGTATCTCTGCACTTGTGGAGCCTGACTTGCTTATGCCCCAGGAATGGCCTGGAAGTCACTCCCAGAACAGAGTGTGGATCCAAAACTAGCAGGACCCTAGAGTGCACATAAGCACCCTCGTCTAGCAGGGAGGTACTCCACCGAGCAGGTCCATCTGGGGAATAGCCCACCCAGATTCCTACTTAGTCAAGAAAGACATTATTATTAAGCTGAATGATCAGAATCAAGACAAGGCTCTATAAACAGAGCCGACTTCCCATTGTCAAAGCCTCTTTTTTTCAGTATTAATGTATATTTTGTTAGTTTGATTTACAGGGTTGTAGTCAGAGAACCTAGGATGGAAGGGGGAAAAGCTTTCTGGAGTCATTTGTTTTCTGTTCCCCACAGTGCATTCTCATGGAACCTCTGGGTTCTCAGATCTCTGGGGTGTGTGAGATTGACCTTCTTACTGTGCTCAAAATGGATTGTTCTCAGCCTCATGTCTCCTTCCAGTGTCCTGCTGACCTGTCTCTCTTAAGTGTGCTTGGAGACCTGCAGGGCTCAGGGTAGATGACTCTGCTCAGAGAAAATTCCTACCCTCAGCATTTGGGTTTATTTAATTTTGTACAACAATACTATCAGTCAAATATTACTGTAACCAATTACCTACTGTATAATAAAACTTTTTAAAGCATTGCTATATTAAAGAATCAGATTCTAAAAAAGAACAAGGGGCTGGAGGAATAGCACAGCTGGTAGGTCGTTTGTCTTGCATGTGGCCAACCTCGATTAGATTCCCAGCATCTCATATAGTTCCCTGAGCACCTCTGGGGTAATTTCTGAGTGTAGAGCCAGGAGTAACCCCTGTGTATTGCCAGGTGTGACCCAAAAGCAAATAAATAAATGAATAAATACATAAAGAGTTAATTGCAGGTTAAAAATGATAATTCAATGTACCTTATGGTTTCTGGTCTGATGTTGAGGTCTTTAATCCATTGTGATCTTACTTTTGTACATGGTGTTAGGCAGAATTCTGAGCCCACTTTTTTGCATGTAGCCGTCCAGCGATGCCAGCACAATTTATTAAAGAGACTTTCCTTACTCCACTTCACATTACTTGCACCTTTATCAAAGATTAGATGATCATATGATTGAGGGAAGATGTCAGTGTATTCAACCCTGTTCCATTGGTCTGCAACTCTGCCTTTGTTCCAGTACCATGCTGTTTTAATTATTAGTGCTTTGTAGTAGAGTTTGAAGTTAGGGAGGTTGATTCCTCCCATTTTTTTCCCCCAATAATTGCTTTAGCTATTCGTGGGGGCTTATTGTTCCATATAAATTTCAGGAGTGTTTGCTCCATTTCTTTGAAGAATGTCATGGGTATCCTTATAGGGATTGCATTGAATTTATATGATGCTTTCGGTAGTGTTGCCATTTTGACAATGTTAAGTCTCCCGGCCCATGAGCAGGGGATATCTTTCCATTTCCTCATGTCCTCTTTTATTTCCTGAAGTAGCGTTTTGTAGTTTTCTTTGTACAGGTCCTTTACTTCCTTAGTTAAGCTGATTCCTATGTACTTGATTTTCTGGGGAACAATTGTGAATGGGATTTTTTTTTTCATGTAGCTTTCTTCTCTCTCACTGTTTGAGTATAGGAAAGCCATGGACTTTTGGGTATTGATGTTATAGCCTGCAACTTTACTATATAAGTCTATTGTTTGTAAGAGTTTTTTGGTGGAGGTTATTGGGTTCTCTAAGTATAGTATCATATCATCTGCGAATAGTGAGAGCTTGATTTCTTCCTTTCCTACCTGAATGCCCTTAATATCTTTTTCTTGCCTAATCGCTATTGCAAATATTTCCAGTAATATATTGAACAGCAGTGGAGATAGTGGTAATCTTTGTCTCATTCCTGATCTTAGAGGGAAGGCTCTCAGTTTTTCCCCATTGAGGATGATGCTTGCTGTAGGCTTGTGGTAGATGGCTTTAACTATGTTGAGGAAAGTCCCCTCTATACCCATTTTGGCTAGGGTTTGCAAAACCCTCCATGACATTGAAGCTAATGGTATCTTCAAAGACGCCACACCACTGGCCAAGCAAGTGAAAACAGAGATAGATAAATGGGACTATCTTTAACTTAGAAGCTTCTGCACCTCCAAAGACACAGTGACCAAAATACAAAGAGAGTCTACAGAATGGGAAAGGATATTCGCCGAACACACATCTGAAAAGGGGTTGATATCAAGGATACACAAAATACTGGTTGAATTCCACAAGAAGAAAACATCCAACCCCATCAAAAAATGGGGCAATGAAATGAACAGAAACTTTCTCAAAGAAGAAATCCGAATGGCAAAAAAGCACATGAGAAAATGCTCTACATCATTAATTATCAGGGAGATGCAGATCAAAACCACAATGAGATACCATCTCACACCTCAGAGACTGGCCCACATCCAAAAGAACAAAAGCAACCTATGCTGGTACAGATGTGGCGAGAAAGGGACACTCTTTCACTGTTGGTGGGAATGTCGACTAGTTCAGCCTTTATGGAAAACAGTATGGACGATTCTCAAAAAGTTAGAAATTGAGCTCCCATTTGACCCAGCAATACCACTCCTGGGAATATATCCCAGAGAGGCAAAAATGTATAGTCGAAGTGATATTTGCACTTGTTTGTTCATTGCAGCACTCTTTACAATAGCCAGAAACTGGAAGAAACCTGAATGCCCAAGAATAGATGACTGGTTAAAGAAACTTTGGTACATCTACACAATGGAGTACTATGTAGCTGTTAGAAAAGATGAAGTCATGAAATTTATATACAAGTGGTACAACATGGAATGTATCATGCTAAGCGAAATGAGTCAGAAAAAGATGGATAGACATAGAAAGATTGCATTCATCTGGGGAATATAAAGAAACAAAATATGAGATTAATACCCAAGAATAGCTGAGATCAACACCAGGAGGATTACTCCATAGCTTAGAGGCCAGCCAGGCATTCTAGGGGAAAGGGCAGCTCAGATAGAGAAGGGAGCACCAAATAAAGGGTGTTTGGAGGATCCTCCCAGGAGGGGAGACGCATGTTGAAAGTAGACTATGGACTGAACATGTTTGCCACTCAAAGCCTCTTTTGCAGACCACAACACCCAAAAGGAGAGAGAGAACACAGGGGATTGCCCTGCCACAGAGGAAGGGTGAGATGGGAGGGATGGGGGTGTGAGGGATATTATCCATGGTGGTGGAAAATGGGCACTGGTGGAGGCATGGGTATTTGATCATTGTATAATCGAAACCCAAGCACAAAAAATTGTAAATCTACAACTGTACCTCATGGTGTTTCACTAAAAATAATAAAAAAATGATAATTCAAATAAAAAATTTTGTTACTAAAAATCAGCAAAATCAATCTTTTTTTGTCTTCTTGGACCACACTCAGCTATGTCCAAGTTACTCCCGGCTCTGCACTCAGGAATTACTTCTGGGTTTGCTTGGGGGACCATTTGGGATACCAGGGATTGAACCCAGGTCAGTGCATGCAAGGCAAACACCCTACTTGCTGTACTTATCATTCCGGCCCACAAAATCAACTTTTGGAAACAAATGATCAGCACAGCAAAGTAAGAAATGAAAATGGATTGGAGTACAGGTAATTTATAGAAAGAAAGCCAAGTTTCTCCCAGGTACTCAAGTGGAAAATGCCACTGTATTAGATGAGTCACAGTCACGGTCACAGTATTCCCATTATTCATTGATTTTCTCCAGCAGACCCAGTAATGTCTCCATCGTGAGACTTGTTGTTACTGTGTTTGGCATACTAAATATATCATGGGTAGCTTTCCAGGCTTTGCTGTGCGGGCAAGATACTCTCTGTAGCTTGCCGGGCTCTCCGAGAGGGGCAGAGAAATCCAACTAGGGTCAGACATGTGGGCCGCTTGCAAGACAAACGCCCTACCCTCTGTGCTATCGCTCCAGTTTAATTTTTATAATAAAGAGGCTTTACCAGAGCATATATAGAAATAAGCCCTAAATATTGAAAATGCATATATTGGACATTGTGGAATTAATGCCAAATTAAGTGCAAATGCATCAGAAAACCCTGGTTCCAGATGTCCAAATCCCGTTGATTTCTTTTTTATGCTAAATATGCACTAGCTGAAGCCTCCTGTCTCTGCAACCTGTTGTGGGGGTATTCCAGATAGAATTTGAGAGGCACATGGGTGTGAGGGATGCTCATCCACACACTAGTGAGATGGTTCTAGCTCAGAATCTGAACAAGAGTAAATCATAAAAGTTCAAGTGTTCCATCATCAAGGTGCATAGAGGGAGCACAGAACACTCCACATTTTGTCACCATGATGAGACATTTTCTATGTAGCAGCCCTGAGCCGGTGACTCTGAACATACATTCCTTTTGGATAGCTGCCTTAGCAGGCATGTCACCCTGTCGTTATTGTTTCTTTGTGTCTGGTTTTCTTTCTGGTATTGGCTCACACCTGATTTTACTCAGGGATCATTTCTGGCTTTCCACATGTGGTACTGGGGATCGAATTTGTATTGGTGGCATGCAGGACAAGTACCCTCCATCCTGTACTACTTCTCCAGCTCTGTGTCCATTTTTTTGAAAAACAACTCAGTGCTCAGTGCTCGGGGACATTTCCTCAAGTGGTGCTCAGAGCTTCACTCCTGGTAGCCTCCTTTTTAATGCAGTGAGAAAGCAAACTTTTGTTTCCTACATGCAAATCATGTGCTACAGCCCTTGAGGCAACTCCCAGGCCCAACATTTCATCACATTTCATCTCCTGCCCCCACGCCTGGCTGTCCTCTCCAGGGCCCCTTGGAGGGGAGCGGGTTGAGCTTTTCTTCCCCCCCCAGCCCCCCCGACCAGGGCTCCAGCAGCCGAAGACCTCCAGGACCAGCCACCACCATGCTGAGACCACTCTCCACACACATGAAGGTACTGGCAAAGGGACAAAGCCATGTGGGTTCGGGGGCCGAGATCTCCACGCCTACTCGGATTGGGGCTGAGCATCCTCCACCCAGATCCTCCAAATTCCAGTAGGCGGGGGTCACACCCACCAATTGGCCCCCTGGCGCTGTGTAATCCCATCAGCGGCCAAGACTCAGAGACTATAAAAACCAGCTTCCGGAACTGCGCGGCCGCGACATTTTATTATGACATCTTATTATCTCATTCCTACTTTGGACAAACTGGCAGGCTACCGAATGTAGCCTGCCCACACGGCAGAGTCTGACAAACTCCCTGTGGAGTACCCAATATGCCAAATACCAGTAACAATGATGGGTCTCATTCTCCTAAAGAGCCTTGAATATCATCGGGGCTAGGATGAAGGAGACGTTACTGGGGCCTGCTCTAGGCAATCGACGAATAACAGGATGATTTGTGAGTTGTGTGATTTGTGAAGGGGGTTAATATTTTTAAGATGTTATGTGATTTTTCCCCTTTCTTTACTGAATAACTATGAGATACATAGTTGCAAAGATGTTTATGTCATGGTTCAGTAGGTCATAATATATTACAACACCCATCTCTCCAGCAGTGCACATTCTCACCACCAATGTCCCCAGTTTTCACACTCAGCCCCACCTCCCCTCCAGCCTGTCTCTATAGCAGGAACTATTTCTCTCTCTCTCTCTCTCTCTCTCTCTCTCTCTCTTTCTCTCTCTCTCTCTCACTCTCTCTCATTTCTAGTGTCCTTGGGTTTTATTCCCATGGTTTTTGTTTTGTTTTGTTTTTTAGGCCCAAAAATGAGTGCAATCATTCCCTGTCTGTACCTCTCCTTCTGACTCATTTCACTCAGCAAGATTCTCTTCATGTCCATCCAATTTTTTGTTGGTGAGAATGCCATTTTGGAAAATGGGTCCAGCCATTATGGAAAAGAATTTAGGCATCCATCAGAAAACTAGAAATTGAACTAATATTTAAACCAGCAATTCCACTTCTGGAAATATATCCCAGAGGCCCAAAATTACACAAATAAAATGGCATCTGCATTTCTATGTCATCACAACTCTATTCCAAATAGCCAGAAACTGGAAACAATCCACGTGCCTGAGAACAGATAACTGGTTGAAGAAACTATAGTACACCTACACAATAGAATACTATGCAGCTATTAGGAAAAATGAAGTCATGAAATTACTTGGTTTTTAGCAAAACAAAGTTGGTCATGATTGGGTTTCAGTCATAGAATATTCCAACACCAGTCCCTTCAGCAGTGTGCAGTTAAATGTACACTGGTGCTGGAAACTATTTGTTGGAATTTAAATTTCTGGAAGCTGAGTATCTAAGAATACAGTGTCTCACACATTGATAGTGACTCTAATTTCTTCAAGCAAAAATAAATTAAAACAAAGTATAACAGAAACGAGGAATAAATCAGAGGAAACCTCCTGGACAAGTCACATAAGGAGTCATTACTCTGGGCTAGTGACAGAGCCAGGATTACACGTCTTCCTAGAAACAGTCTCCTGGTTAAATCTTACCATCATTTATCTCTCCAACATATATATAGAGAGAATTTGTGTGCACAGGAGATAAGGGCCTCTTGTACTTGTTTCTTCAGAGCCCTTAGGGACCCTCTGCCCTGTTTTGTCAAGATTAGGCAGGCAGAAGGTAAGGTGTGCTTTAAGAGATCACAAGATATCCAGTTTGAATGATCGGGAATCAAGAAAGTGAATCAGAGGAATTATTATCAAACTTTCTGATCCAGAATATGTCTGTCACAGGTTAAATTCAAATTTCTCAACATGGCCAAGAGGCAATATATACATTCAATAAAGCGACCTTTCTGAAACATCAGATTTGTTTGTTATGCTTCTCAACCTCGATCTGTAGTTACCCCTTTGGTTCTAACCCAAGACATTGCTAAGTGACTGTGCTCTAGAACAGAGCAATCTTTGCCCTTGTGCTTTGTCTGAGGCTATGTGTTTTCACTCTGATCACTCCCCGGGAAGATAGGAACTGAAGAATCAACATCTGTGAGGAAAATCTTATAGCAGTGGTTAGGGTGGAGGATGACTGTAAGTTCAAAAAGTGCAGACGTGTGATGCATGTGTTTTGGTGACTGACTGCTTCCCCATCCCCGCTGACTGATGGTGATGAGCAAATGAAGGAAGAAACCGCAGTCAGACTGGTTGTTGATCAATCATTGTTAATTCCAATCTCCACCCCATTCCAGACTCACGCTGCACCCCCATCCAGTCTCACAGCCTTAGTTATAGAGGAATGAAGAAAGGTTGGGGATAGCAAATGCCCATAGGTGTGGTAGCACAGTCAACATAAATAAAGTCCTTCCTTTCAGGGAAGCCTCTTCTAGGACAAAATCTCATCCTGCTAGGAGACCTTCCCAAGGGCTTATTTCTCCTATCCTTTGTCCATAACCATTTAAACAGTCATCTTCAATTTACTTCTTAATAATATTTCTACTCATTTTGTACGGACACAGTAAGATATATATTAAGCTCAAAGGGTGGCTTTCCTGGGGACATTTCACTATATATCCCAGACTACAGTCCTCAGGCCAGGTTAGTCTTTCCTAACCCCAGTATTTCCTTATTCAGTTCCTTCTTTTTGGGTCATTACAGAGTTTGTTCATGACTGTGATCTTCCAACTTATTTTAAGTTTTATGGCACTTGGTCTGTCCCTTTTTGATGCCAGGGTAGCTTACAGCTTGTCCTATTTCAATGCTTGGGTAGTTTATGTTTTGTCCTGGGTCCATCCAAGTACCTCATTGAGATCCTCCTTTTTGGTGTTAGGACCTCGGAGAAACAGAATCTTAAGTCAAGTAAATATGACGGATACCCAGGAGAAAATATTCTAAGTCAATTAACTCTCAAGTTGAACGAGCATAGAATTAATTGTTTTCCTGTGTCTATATAAAAAAGGACATTGCTCTAAAGTAAACTACAAAGGACATAAAGGAAATAGAAATTTCACTTACAAAGACATAATTCAGAGTCCTCTGAAGAATCTGACTTTACAAGCCACAGTGTCTGATTTGGGGGAATGAGTGATTAACAGGGGAAGCAAATTGCAAAAGAGAAGTTAAAAATAAAAACAGAGGAATGGGAGTGCTTCAGGAATGTCATGATGGGTGTTAATCAATAAACCTAAACTCCTTGTGTGAGAAAGGACAGAGGAGAATGGAGGAAACAAAGTTATCCAACAGATGACCACTCTGGTCCAATGGCCTTCAGAAGAACCCTTCTGAGGCTCATTCCACACAGGGGTTCAAGTCAATAATTAGTGGGGTGGGCACTAATGATCACAGTGGTGAGATGGTCAGAGGTGCAGCTGTCCCTGGAGTCTACCTTCATTTCTCACTTTCCCTTCTGCCTCAGGGCTCACATTCAAGGAACCAGTCCCACCCACATGACAGTCTGAGTTTAAATTTTAGAGACAGACTCACTGCCACCTCCCTTTTCTTTTCATCTTACTACATATTCATAGACAAATAGATACAAAGGACCAGAGAGGTAGCTCAAAGGGCCAGAGTTCAAACTGTGCATACTGGAGTTAGAATTTAATCTTTGGCACTGTATGGCTGACCCCAGAGAACCAAGTCCCAAGAATCTCAAGAGCATCATCAGATATGATGATAACCACTCTCATCAAACAAAAAAATAGAGATAGGCATCTTCTATAACTTAAGATACTTATCATAGAATAATTTCAGAGTCAGTAAGTTATATCCCAGTTCTCAGGAAGAAATTGTCCCACAGTGGTAGAAAAATCACACGCTCTAGTTATATCTTTAGAAGTTGCCCTTTTCCCTGGATGTGTGTGCTTATTTTGATATATACTTTGATAAAAAATATAAGAATATAGCATCAAATATGTAGCTATATCGAATATAGGTAAAAGCCAAATTGTTACCAGATGCCATTGAGGGTTGTGTACTAGGCAGGTAGTTGTACCTGCATGTCTGGATATACTCAAAGGCACCAGCCAGAAGAAATCGAAACTAGACCTGCAACCAACAGAGAACCTCAGTTGGAAACCCCCTCTTGACAACCTTCCTTCTAATCAGAACTCATTGGCTGAAGATGTTCATTTGTATAAGGCTCATCTTAGTTAGGGTGAGATATTCTTTTGATCTCTTGGTCTGTCTTGGCTACCCTCAGACTACTAGAACAGGGAGATCAGACGCTTTTACTTCTCTCTCCCTCTTTTTAAAAATTGGCTATGATCATAACATTTTATTTTATTTTTCCACTTTATTTAAACACCATGATGTACAGAATTGTTCATGGATGATTTGTTGCAGGCATTCAGTATCCCAACCCAATCCCAATACCCCTGTAATTTTTTTCTCACCATTGTCTCCATTTTCCTTACCACTCTTCAAGCCTGACCCTGCAGCGGGTCCAGAAAATTTATTTTATATTGGTTGTTACCACTAAATGGCAAATGGAATGATCAATAAAATAGGTTAGTGCAAGAAACTTTGTGAAAACTGTTGTATCTCACCTTGGGGACATTAAGTCATTTTCTGAAGATTTATTAAGTTCTTGTTACTAATTAATCCTTCTTGTTTTTAAACCTTTTCTTTGTTTTTGTTAGTTGAGCTTAATTGTCTTCTACATTACATTTCCATCTTTTTGTGATGTTAGTACTGTGAGACTGGAGATGTCCCTCTAGGACATCCAGAGTATCTAACTTGGCAATGGCTAAACTGCCTTTTTTTAGTGTTTCTAGCATCTCATTCTTTTTTTTAATGAATCACCGTAAGGTACAGTTACAGACTTATAAATTTTCGTGCTTATGTTTCAGTCATACAATGGTCGAGTACCCATCCCTCCACAGATGCCCTTTCTCCACCACCAATAATCCCAGTCTCCCTCCCACCACCCCCATCCCATCCCGCCCACCCCACACTGATTCTGTGGCAAGGCATTCCCTTTTGGTCCCTCTCTCCTTTTGGGTGTTGTGGTTTGCAATATAGGTATTGAGTGGCCATTAGGTTTGTTCTATAGTCTACTTTCAGCTCGAATCTACCATCCCTAGCTGGCCCTCAAGGCACCCTTTACTTGGGTATCCCTTCTCTATCTGAGCTGCCCTTTCCCCCAGCATGTGAGACTGGCCTCCAAGCTGTGGACCTATCCTCCTGGTACACATCACTACTATTCTTGTGTGTAAGTCTTGCATTCTGTTACTTTATATTCCACAAATAGCATTTAAATCTTGAAGCCCAAAATAACTGGACACCAATAATGTACTAGAAATATGAAAACACAGCCTCCGTATTAAAAAGAAGTTAATATTTGACTGACTGATGCAGATTATTATTTTAAGAAATAAAGGGTGACCAGTGAAACTGAAAGAAGAATAAAGGGAATATCCCAATACAGCCAAGCTTCTGATGAGTTTGTGGATGAGATGTTTTAACATTTTCACAAATTTCACAATAAATTCAGCCATTAGTTTTTCAAGCATTTGTTGTGCTCTTCCTTCAATACTTCTGCGTTAGAAAGTGTCCTTCTATACATATATATATACACACACATGTACATATATACGAATGTATAATTGTGAAAAATAAAAACTATTTTGTAGGTAAGTGGTGTTTTGTTCATATTACTATTTCATTGTTTTATCTTTGTAAGTTTCTTTTTATTGTTCTTTTTTGGTTTTGGTACGTCTCTTAGTTCACAAATTATTTTTTCAGTGACTGATCAGTCATTAGATCCATCCAATGTACTTTCTATATTCTATGCCAAAACATACATGTCTCGAAATTCAAAGGAACTTACTTTTAAATTTTGGGAGCCAAACCCATCAGTGTTCAGATGTTACTCCGGCTTTGTGCTCAGGTATCACTCTGGTAAACTCAGGAGGCCATAGGGGGTAACATGAAACAAACCTGAGTCAGCTGCATGCAAGGAAAGCACCTTACCTGCTGTACTATCTCTCTGGACCCTGAGGATCACTTCTGCCATGTGCTACTATCAAACTTCCCTGAACTCTCCCCACCATGTGTCCTGTTTCATTTTACTGTACAGCAGGTGAAAACTCTTTAGGAAACCAGTACTTTTACTGAGTCCGGGGGACTTTCTGATACCATTGCGACATTAATTTTCCATCACTTCCAAGGTGCTTAGCTGCTTGTACGTGAACCCAGACAAGCACACACACACACACACACACACACACACACAAACTTACACACAGACACATACACATACACATATACACTAATGGAGCACTTTCTTATCATACATATCTCACAAACCAATACCACATATAGCAGTATCAACAACAGAAATCAAAAAAACTCATAGACATACACCTTGCCACAAATCTGACTCTGCACATGTATTACACCATACATTGTACTCTTGTAAACACACATCACATACCACATCTACTGCATATATTACATCCTTAGAGATCCCCAACACCATGGCACTGTACAACCTATGTATTGTATTCATAAGACTTAGGAAAATTATGACATATAACCAGTATTTATGGTTTCTCATTCTTAGAAAGGAGATAAAAAGAAAGCAAAATGAATCAAAGAGCACAGGAATTTGCAGAGACCCAGTGTGTCATTCCCAGATTCAAATGAGCGCTCTTGTTTATTGCGAGAGATGTGTCCCCTGCTCCAACTCCTAAGGTTATCTTCCTGCTCCTTGGTCTCTCCCACCTCTGGGTATATTTTTCTGCAGGTGCTATGCACCTTGTCTCATTCTCAACCCTGCGATTTTGCAAGATCTGGCGCCCTCTCACACAGCAGGAAAAAAAGTGGGAAAGCAACTCTCTGGAACAACTCCTGTTAGGACATTGCTCCATTTCCCAGTTTGCTTGCTGGGGACTGTCTTCCCCTTCTCAATATTTTAGTGGTAAAATAGTGATTTATGTTTGCTTCTATGTTTTTCTGGATCATACCTGAGGGTGCCAAGAGGCTACTTCCAGCTGTATTGGGGCCATTTGCAATGCACCACATGGGACTGTGATTGACCCGAATGTAGCCATGTTTTCTGTCCTTTATCATGGAACTAATTTGGGATGTGTCAGCCCACGTGACTCCTCTGTACAAGGAGGCATCACCTGACCAGGCAAGAAGACCTCCTCTGTGAGCTGGTTGTTGTAGGGGGGTGTCATGTATCCTGTATTATGTGGGTCTGCCACCCCAGGATATGTCAGTATATGATGGTCAAGAACGGCACAGTTGTAGGATATCTGTGTGCAGTCATGGGGATGCAGAGCTGGGGGAACTTCTTACTTCAGTGGGAACAGAGGAGCTTTTTATCCCATTTTTCTTCAGTCTGACCTGCACCCGAGCCAGTCTATGATGGGCTGCACTCTGAGATTCTCCTGTGAGTCAGTGCCCTGGACCGCCCTCCACCATCTTCTCCTGTTTATCGCTTGCAGTAGGTACAGCTCAGACAGTGCTCAGAATGAAACCCTGTTCCTCTGCCTCCTTCTCTGCACTGTTGGACAACTGTATATTTATTTTGAAAGTGTGAACTGTATACTCTGATATCAGAGGTCATCTATACAAAAAGATTTGCTTGTGAGGAAGTCTAAGGTTTTCTTTGTTCCCAGTAAATCGTGACTCAGTTGAGTAGAATCAGGACTTTGGTCTATTTTGCTATTCTTTTTCTTCTTTTGGGTTACTCAGGGAGGTACTCAGGATTTACTCCTGGCTCTTAACTGAGAGATGGTTCTGGCAGTGCTCAGGGGCCATATGGGATGCTGGGGATTAAACCCAGGTCACCTATGTCCAAGAAGGTGCTCTCCTGGCTATCAGCTGTTTTGGCTCCTGCTTTGCTTCATTCAGATGCAGCAACTGAGTTGCCAAATGCTCCCCCCACCCCTTGACCAGAGAGCCTCCCCCCATCTCTCAGAGCAGAGGCTCGTGGTACTCCAAGCCAACAATACTCCTTGCTGGTCCATTTTCAGCTCCTGGGCTATCCAGGCTGCTCTGAAGATCTGAATCCCTGCAGAGGAATATTGAGGAGGTAGGAGACAGAGAAGCCGACAGACACAGTCCAGTGTGAATCTGTGTTCACAGGCCACTGTTACACACATCTCCCCACCCCTCATAAACTGTTAAAAAAACATGTGACTCGGGTGAACAAAGAAGTGTTGCCAAGTTTCATGGATTTCAGTGGTACATGGCAACAAGTGCAGAAAATCACAAGTCAGAGATTGTGAATATCATGTGAAGGTTACTTGATTGTAGATTCTGTGCTTGGCACCAAAAAAGAAAAGTTTCTATTTTCCTTGTCCTATCTCTATACTGATAAAATAGAGAGCGATTTATTTAGGTGTCTTTTTAAATTTTTTTTTGTGGGTCAGATTACTTTCGTTTCTGATAATCTCAGAGGACAAACACAGGAAATTGCAAAACTCTCGTCCGACACGTAGTTTCATTTATGATTTGAATCCTGTGAGAGTCAAATTCCCGTTAGAGTCTGAGAAGGTGGCAACAGCAGAAGGGACTGTCAACGAACAAGTGAGTGTCAGCTGGGTTCTCTGGAGTTCTGGGAATATTCAAGTCAAGCTTTGCTCCATGGAGGGATGCTGAAGTGTGTGTGACAGTGAGAGGAGGAAGTGGGGGCAGGGTGCTTATGGTTGTTCTGAGGAGAATCTCCAAATCTGAACATGGTCAGAACTTTGGTTTCTTGCTCTCTCTTTTATTCACTTTTTTTTTCACACCCTCCATGTCATAACTTAGATGACCAGAATATGAGGCAAGTGAAACCCCAGGACAAGCACCCTGGGGACTCAGAGGAGGAGGGCTCCTTTCTAGAAACAGAAAATATTTGGCAGAAGAGGTATAATGTCTCCCTTCTGAAAATAATTTAGTAAGGAAGACTCAAGAATAAATTCTCCAGTATTCAGTATGACTCATCATTCCATCAAGCACTGTCCTCCCCTTGTTCATAGATTTTGCTTGAGCAGGCTCAGTAACGTCTCCATTTTGAGACTTGTGTTACTGTTTTTGGCAGATCGAATATGTCATGGGGAGCTTGCCAGGCTTTGCCCTGTGGGCGAGATACTCTCGTTAACTTTCTGGGCTCTCCAAGAGAGGTGAAGGAATCGAACCCGGCTCGGCCGGGCTGGCTGCGTGCAAGACAAATAGCATGCCCTACCGCTGTGCTATTATGGTATCCTTTGAACTCTCATGTTTTCAATGCCACTCAATGACCGTGCAAAGGAAAGTCAGTCCCTAAATTTCCACCCACCTCCACCATCTCCCCACAACACTCTTGTGAGTGGGAATGAGGAACAGGGCAGGCTCTCTCAGTAGCTGTGGGGGGATGGTTTACTCTTTTGACCCTGAACTCTCTTCCCTGTACCAGGCTGTGATATTCCTGATGAACACTAGTTGATCTAGCAACCCAAAGTCCACACACACTTAGCCTCTGCTGCTGACTCTCTGCTCTTCACATGGTTGGTTATACCAACTCTCTGAGTTTGAGTTCATTTATTTGAACTTTCGAGAGACCATTTTATTGACTTATGTGTCACTCGCTATTGACATGGAGAAATAGCCCCAGTACAGAAAACTCCTATATTGAATTATCTTAATGGTCATTACTGAGAGTGAATAAGGAAACAACACAGTCTACCTCACAAAACGTACAGCAAGAGAGAGAAATCAGTAAAGAAATATGCAGCTGCTTACTCCATAAAGTTTAAAGACTAACAGTACAGGAATTTGCTCGAGGCCCTTTTAGGGCAAATTCCTGTACTGTTAGTCCTTTGTGAGATAAACTGTGTTGTTTCCTTATTCACTCTCAATAATGACCATTAAGATAATTCAATATAGGAGTTTTCTGTACTTGGGCTATTATACAGACTCAACCACATGAAGTCATCAAACAACTGAAATTTGACTAATTGTTATGAGCAAATAAATTTCAATTTCATTTACTACTATTTTTATATAAATACCATGCGTGAAAATGGAAATCATTTTCCACACGCAGATAAGTTACATATCTTTTCAATTTCATTTTCTTTTTGTCTTTCTCTCTCACTTTTTCTCTATCTTTCACTTTCCTTCCCTCCCTCCTTTTCTTTCTTTCTTTCTTTCTTTCTTTCTTTCTTTCTTTCTTTCTTAAATAAACCTTTAGGTGTGAAAAGGGACTGATGTTCAGGAAGGTCTTCAGTTATTACTTAGAAAATTCTATCTCTTTCATCTCTGCTAACAGATCAAATTTTGGAACATTTCAACGAGAAATCATGGCCTCAGTTATCAAGAAACTCAGGGAGGAAGCCACCTGCTCCAACTGCCAGCAGCTGATGACTGATCCAGTGGTTCTTGAATGTGGTCACAGCTTCTGCCATGCGTGCGTAATGAGCATCAATGAGAACCAGCAAGGGGACCAACCAGCGGAGGGAATAGCATTCTGTGCTCTGTGTATGCAGACATTTCAAATAGAGAGTCTCCGACCCAACAAGAAGCTGAAAAGCATCATTGAAACTATCAAGAAAGTGAACTGTGAAAAGTTGTGTGAGGAACATGGAGAGAAGCTTCACCTCTTCTGTGAAGATGATGGCCAGCTCATTTGTTTGTGCTGTGAACGAAAACCGCAGCACAAAGGACATGTCTTGGTTCTTGCTGAAGACGTCTGCGAAGACTACAAGGTAAGCGTGTGTATCAGAGGGCTTCTCAACTGTGTAAACTCAAAAAAGACAGCACTCTGGAGCACCAGATGTGTAAACACAAAAAGACAGCGGCAGCTCTATCTCTCCGGCTTCTGCATTGGGTAGTCTCATGCCATTTACCCCACTCCAGGGAAGTGATGGTGATGGGCAGGCGAAGGAAGGACTGAGAGCCAGGCTGGTTGGTCTTAGTTGCAATTTATTCCAATCCTCTCTCCATGCACTCCTGTTTCTCTCCTCTGTCTCCCTTCTGCTTCTTTCTCCCCCATGCTACTTTATTCTCTTCCTCGATGCCCCTTCATCCTCCTTCTGACTCTGGAATCTGAATCTTGATCCCCTTTCTCCTTCTCCTTCTGGAGTCTGGATCATGATTCCTTTTCCCAATTTAACAGTCTAGATAAATCCCAAAGAATGACTGGTTGGGATAACAATTACATATAGTTGTGGTCACAATCAATATGGGTAAAGTTCTCTCCCTCAGGGGGTAATTCTTGTAGGACAGATACCTTCTCAGCAGGACGACCACCCAAGAGCGGAATCCCATGGATGTGTTTCTCCTCTTCTTGTCCAACTAACATATAAGCATTCATAATATAAATCATTTTGTATGGATACAGTAATAAATAGCTTAAGCTTATAGAATTGCTCTCCTAGAGCCATCTCGATCTCAGACTACAGTGCCCAGGCCAGATATTCTTTCCTATCCCTAGCAGAGTCCTAGCCTCACTGTTATTTTTGGTTCATGACAGCATTTGTCTATGATCAAGCTCTTAATTTATAGTTAAGAATTGTGGCACTTTGGTCCGTTCCATTTTGATGCCAAGGGAGCTCACCGCTTGCCCTGGGTCCATTCACTCTCTTGTCAGGACCCTGCTTTGGGGGTGGTAGGAACTAAGGGCAACTGAGGCTTAAGTCAAGAAAGCAGCTGTCCCAGAGTGAGTAATCATGATCACGCTCATCCAGTTGTTCGTCGATTGTCTTGAGCAGGCACCAGTAACATTTCCTTCGCCTTAGCCCTGAGATTTTCAAAAATGCCATATTCAAGGCTCTTTCATTTTAGGAGAATGAGACCCATCATTGTTACTGGTATTTGGCATATTGGGTACACACAGGAAGTTTACCAGACTCTGCCATGTTGACAGGTTACATTCGATAGCCTGCCAGATTGTCCAAAGTAAGAATGAATTAATAAGATGTCGCGCGGTCGCAAATGCGGCCACGTGCTTCCAGGAGCTGAGTTTTATAGTCTCTGTTTCTTGGCCGTTGATGGGATTACACAGCACAGGGGGTCAGTTGGTGAGTGTGACCCCTGCCTACTGGAAGATGGAGGATTTCGGTGGAGGATGCTCATCCCCAATCCGAGCAGGGTTAGAGATCTCAACCCCGGAACCCACATGCCTTTGTTTCTCTGCTGGTACATTTATTTGTGTGAAGAGTGGAATCAGCATGGGGGTGACTGGTTCTAGAGGTCTTGGGCTGCCAGGGCTCTGTTCGGGGCCAGGAGGGAAACTCAACCCACCCCGCTCTGAGGGGCCCTGGCAAGGACAGCCTGGCGTGGGGCAGGTGACTCTGCGGGAGTGAATAATATCCAAGGACAATTAAATAATAAGTTACAAAAGCATAATATTAACTGTCTTCCTGTATCTATACAAAAAGGACGTTGCTTTAAAGTAAACTATTCATAAGACATAAGGAGAGGAGAAAGACAAAACTTAACTCAGACATGTAAAATAATAGATTTCTGAGGAATCTGATCTTACAAGTTAACATAGTCTGATTAGTGGAAAAAGCTGATTTAACTGGTTGGGGAGAAAAGCATAGGAAGAGTTTACAGATAAACACAATGGGGAGTGCCTCAAGAGCACTGTAATAAACCTGAGTTCCTTGTGGCAAGGGAGGAAGGACAAAGCAATGTCATCCTACACTCAACCACCTGCTCTTGTGGGACTCCCTGACAAATGAGCTTTTCAGTTTGAGGTCCATGATTATATTTGGTAAACAGTGCTTTCAGTATGTCATTAGATAAATATTAGTTAAGGATCCATCACTGCTGCATTAGTGCCTGATTGTTCATTCTAATTCCATCTCGGTGAGCCTGGCAAGCTACCGAGAGTATCCCCCACACACGGCAGAATCTGAGAGCTATCTGTGGTGTATTCGATATGCTAAAACCAGTAAATACAAAGGGTTTCATTCTGCTGACCCTGAAAGAGCCACCAATATGGCAGCATTAAGAAGGATGAGGAAGGAGAGGCTGATAAAATTTCAAGGCCAAACTAAGCAGCCAAAATGAAGAAGGGCAAAAATGAGTGTCTGTATTTTCAATGCACGTATACTGGTGTCACATGCATCTATCGAGGACCTGACGGTGCAAGTGCAGAAGATCAAGTACGACATCATTGGTATGACTGAGATGAGAAGGCATCAATCACATCACACCGTCTTTGACCCTGAAGAACTGTTCCTCGGATCATGCGACAAAAGAGGCGTTGGAGGTGTCGGTGTCTTGTCAAAACGAATTTGGCCATAAATACCTAAAAACCTGAATTGGACAATTAGACTTGAATAGATGTGGCTCACTGCTGACATTTTCTATCTTTATTGTATACTCACCAACATCCAATTATGATGAAGGAGAAATTGAGAAGTTCTACATTGAGCTGGAGAAGGTCAATAAACAAGACTACACCTTCTACAAGATCATTTTCGGTTATTTTAATGCCAAGTTAGGACTGGGAAGATCAGCCGAAGAAGTCCACATTAGGACCCATGGCTTAGAATGGAATGAACAGGGTGAGAGACTGAGTTCATCTTGTTGACCAAGACCATTCATGGTAACTCACAGTTCCAGAAGACTGAATTTAGACGTTAGACATGGGAGTCTCCAGGTGGACAGTTCCACAATGAATTTAACCATATCATATTCAATCAACGGTTTTGCTTGACCGATGTCACTGTTGTCCCAAAATTCCAAATGGGTTTGGACCACCCTCTCCTTTGTGCAAAATTTGACTTCATTGAGCAGGGAGAAAGGGCTGCAAAGTTTAAGAAGAAAACTCCTGTAAAGACCACGAACTGGGAGTTCTTTGTTCGTATTGTGCCAACATGGGAAGATGCCATCATTTACAACATCGAGGAAGACTATAGTTGACTGGTTCAGCACCTCCATGACAGAGAGAGGGACCCTGAGAGAGAGAGATAGCCACAAAAAGATGCCTGCATTCAAAAAATCTTGTACTCATTAACCAAAGAGGCTTGGCGAAAGCCTCAGGCAACAGCAAGCAAAAATTCGAGCTTACAAAGCAGTGCTGAGAAGCGATGAAGAAGGCTTCAAAGAGAGAAGAGCAGCAGTGCTAGCAGATGCGGCAGAAGCCAGGAAAAGCATTCACAACACCTGAATATTGTCTGTCGTCTACAAGCTGTTAACTTGACTCATACTAAATAGGATTGGCAGAACACTAGATGAAGGACAATCATGGAAGCAAGCTGGATTCTGAAAAGGATTCAGCACGATCGACCATATCCACACAATAACCAAGCTCATTGAGGTTTCTTGGGAGTTCAAGATGCCACTCTGTCTAACGTTCATTGATTTAAAGAAGGCCTTTGATTCTGTTGAGACTGAAGTGGTCATTGAAGCCCTAGCCAAACAGGTCGTTCAAACTCAATATATCAGGATCCTCCATGAGCTGTATTACAGATTCACTACCAGGATCTTACCATTCTACAAGGAAGTGATCATCCATGTCAAGGTTGGTGTATGGCAGGTTGATACCATTTCACCGAAACTCTTCAGTGCCAAACTCGAGAATTTCATATGACAACTGGAATGGGAAGAAATGGGAGTGAAGAGAGAAGGTCGGCCACTATACCACCTCCTTTTCACGATGACATCATTCTAATAGCACCAAACATTAGCCAAGTGGCACAAATGCTAACCAAAGTCGACTGTGAGTGTGCAAAACTCTGACTCCAGCTGAATCGACAAAGACAATGTTTATGAGAAACACTCTCATTTCTGATTTTCCATTTGCTCTCAATGGAATGAAAATCTCCAAGTGCAACAGTTATCTCTACCTCGGTTGAGAAGTCAATATGACGAATGACCTAGCACCTGACTTGCACAGGAGGAAGAGAGCAGCTTGGAACACCTTCAAGAGCATTGAAGAAAGAGCTATGAGGAAAAAGAACCTTCAGTTCTGGGCACATCTCTTTGATTCCACTGTTCTTTTTGCATTAACATACACCTTAGAGTCCTGGGTCCTACGAAAACAGGATGAGAACACTATTCAGGTCTTCCAAAAAGGAATCAAAAGAGCAATGCTTGGAGTATCACTTCACTCAAATAAGAGAAAGAATCTTGAGTTCCGACCTCTGTTGGCAATCAAGAATCAAGGATGCTGTCTTATTTGCCAAGGTTTTGAAAATCAGATGCGCTGGACACATAATTTGGAAATGACCGCTGGACTAGAGACATATGGACAGGATTCCACTGGACGTCAAAATATTGCGTGGCCGCCCACCTTCAAGATGGTCAGACTTCTATGTCAAGACACTGATTGACTGGTTTGAGGCTTCTTGTGTTCCTGGAGTGAGCAGACGCCATTGGGCTACAATAGCATGAGACAGAGATGAATGGAGAAGAAACTGGCAGCCGCTCAAGCAAATCGATGTGTAACTGGATGTCAAGTGATCAAGTTATCAAGTGAACATATTAAATCCTGTTCCCATTAAAATCGCTTTCATGGAAGCAAGAATCTATTAAAAAGCAATATTTTGATTTTAGAATCTAAGAATTCTCCTTTGATTTCACAGTTGCATCCTCTAAAAGGTCAGCAGCCATCCTCCTGCATGGGTTGTTTCTGCTTTTGGCTTCCTGCTCTTTCCCTTTCTGCACCATCACAGAATGTGTCATGAATTTCCAGTTATCTTCCCTTAATTATCTGTGTGTGTCAGCGATTATTCTATAATACTTGTGATCTGGTTGCGTGGCAATATTTCTCTGGAAAGACTGCTGTGTTTCTAATCTACTGGAATTAGCAGTAGACATTCTTGTAATTACCCTACACATATCTACCTTTTAATAGTCCCTGGAATAACAACTTAATCCTTTTGAAAATGTAATTCTGAAACCAAAAACTGATATTAAATATAAATCACCTTTTCTGCGATCAAATAGCTTCCTTTATAAGTATACAGACTCAACAAGCATTCAAAGTTACTGCAACTTGAAGAGTATTGAATGTCCTATAGTACTAGAATTCACATTAAACACTTAGCAAAAAGTTGAAAAATATGTGTACTTTCTTAATATTTTTCAGGAAAAGCTACAGAAAGCAGTGACAAAATTGAGAGAAGATGAGTCCCTATGCAACAACCTGAAGTTGTTCCTAAGAAAACAGAGGACAGAATGGGAGGTAAGAAAACTAAAGTGATTGGTCAACCTGTTTATCAACTAGATCAGTTTTGGAGATGAGTGGACATAGACAGAATAATTGATTATTGTCCCTCAACCAGACCAAATCGATAAAGCCTAGAGAGAAACTAAAATTTGTTTTTTTAGAACACTTATACTTCCATTTCTAGTTCTCTTGCTATACTTCACAAACATATGATAATAGGTCTAGTACCATAATCAAGTCCTTTACCTTTCCTGATCCTTAATTCTCCATCACCTTGGCTGCTCCCACATTTAAATGTCTGCCTTCTGGTCATGACTGAGGATCAGATAATATAAGACAATTTTCATTTTGAATGCTTCATGGGAATGTCATGTCACAGAAGCCCAGCAAGCTTCCTTTGGTTGAGTGTTGGTTCAAATAGGCATAGGACAAAATTTTCCATGTTCATCATTTTTGGTGTACAGTTTCTTGGCACTAAGTATTTCTATGGCTCAGAAACCCTTCCCACTACCCGAGTGCTGAAATTCTTTAATACTTCAAACTGGAAGTCTGTAAGCATGCACTAAGGCCTCACTGATCCTTTCTCCTAATTCTTGGCAACAATACTACCTATCCTGCCTCTACGAATTTTACTTGGGTCCTCTATAGAGGATTAATATTAACTGTTTTTCCTGCTTTTGGGGGCCACAACTGTAGGTTCCCAGGACACACTCATGGTTCTCTGCTGAGAGATCACTCTTTGAGCAGCTTAGGGAATTGTACTGGCTCCTGGGGTTGAATCCAGGTGGCTGCATAAAAGACAAGCACCCTGCCTGCTGTACTGTCTATCTGCTCAGATACCAATTTTATCATTTTCCTCTTTATTTCCTTCACTGAACTTAATATACTCCCTTTCTTCCATGCAGTCAGCGTTTCCTTTCTCATTGAGTCTGAATAGTAATCAGTTGAGTTTACAGATCTTATTTTGCTCATTTCTTCACTTAAAAATCAACACTTGGTTTGCATTTTTAAACTTTTTGTGTTTAGGAGAAGGTCAAGCTTCAGAGACAAAAAATCCAGTCTGAATTTGAGAATCTCCGTAGCTTTCTACACAATGAGGAGAACCATTTTCTACGGAGGCTGGGGGAAGAGGAGGAGCAGACTCTGAGGCAACTGCAGGAAGGTGAAGACAAGGTGGAAAAACAAAGCCAGGAACTGAAAAACCAAATCCAGGAACTTGAGAAGAAATGTCAGGGCACAGTCCAGAATTTGATGGAGGTAATATATATTATTAAGCTACC
Source organism: Sorex fumeus (assembly GCF_029834395.1). Classification (NCBI taxonomy): domain Eukaryota; kingdom Metazoa; phylum Chordata; class Mammalia; order Eulipotyphla; family Soricidae; genus Sorex; species Sorex fumeus. The sequence continues at coordinate 19,360,366 of NW_026606151.1, read as the reverse complement.
GTGATTTGTAATGTTGTTCATAATTGAGTTCCAGGAATACAATGTTTTGTCACCAATCCCACCACCATTGTTCACTTCTCTTCATCAGTGTCTCCAGGTTCCCACCAACTCCCATTTTGCTGCCTTGACAAGGACATTTTGGAAGTTCAATTATTGAATTTATATTTTATGGTACAGTGTTATTAGCTCTAGGGTCTAGATATATTCATATACCTATTCCTTTCCTACATGTTCAATGCATCTGGCTCCTGCCCATTTACCACCCACCTGCCATTTCTTACATCTGCCTTCATTCTTTCCTTCCCTGTTCTTCCCATACCATGATACCATGTTAAGTATAGTCTAGGTATTTCCTCCCCTCCTTTACCTTTCATTCCTGTGTCCTTTTAGTCTATATACCACAGATAAGTGAGACCATCCAGTATTTGTGCTTCTTCTGACGTACTTCACTTGATATGATATCCTTCAGTTTGATCCAACTTGCAGCAAATTGCTTGCTTTCACTATTCCTTGCAGCTACAAGGCATTACATTGTTTAAGTAGGTCATACCTTTATTATCCACTCCTCTGTCATTGGACAACTGGGTTGATTCCATCCTAGGTCTTGTTAAATTATGCAAAATAATTCTGTGCATATGTCCTTTGGAATAAATGTTTTAGTGTCTAAAAGGTACATATCAAGAAATGGAATGGTTTCTTCAAAAGGAAGCTCTATTCTTACTTTTCTGAAAAATCTCTGTACTGTTTAGCCTAAGGTGAAAGCATTTCTACCAGAAGTGGATGAGAATTCCTTGTTCACTTCATTCCCTCCAACACAGTGTTTTCAGTTTTTTTGATATATGCTATTCTCACTGCTGTGAGATAATATTTCATTATTGTCATGACTTGAATTTCCCAGATAAGGAAAAAACATTTTTTTGTGTGTCTTTTGGCCTTACATCTGTTTTCTTCAGAGATGTGTCTGTTGATTTCCTCTATCACTATATATATCTTTTCCTCTCCCCAAATTTGATAGGCTTTTGGGATATTTTGTTGTTGCTCTTGGTGAGTGCTTTATATATCACATATATTAATCCTTAATCTGGTGTGTCGATTTGAATATTTTCTCACATTCATATGGTTTTTTTTCACTGTTAGCCCATTTTTCTTTTGCAATGCAGAATTTCTTAACTTGATGCAGTTATGTTTGTATATACTTGTTGCCTTTGCCAAGGAATTGTATCATTTGGAGATGATACACTTTGATCATTTGAAACTTTGAGTTTCAAATCTTGAAGTGATCTACTCATATTTTCCTCAGTGCAAGTTATGAATTCTAGTGTCATCTCAAGGGCTTTGATCCACATTGAATTGACTTTTGGGTAAGGAACAAAACATGGATCCAGCTACTTTTTTTCACTTTTTGTTATGCATTTTTTCCCAACACATTTTCTTTTTTTGCCCTTTGAGTCACACTCGGCGATGCACAGGGTTTATTCCTGGCTCTCCACTCTGAAATTACCCCTGGCGGTGCTCGGGGGACCAAAAGCGATGCTGGGAATTAAACCCTGGTCAGCTGCATGTAAAGCAATTGCCCCACCCTCTGTGCTATCGCTCCAGCCCCCAATACCATTTTTTAAAGAGCCTTTTCATATTCCGCATCATGTACTCAGCTTCTTGGTCAAAATTTAGTTGCTGTAGAAGTAGGGATTTAGCAATAGTGCAGCGGTAGGGCATTTGCCTTATGCGCAGCCAGCCAGGAGAGCCCGGCAAACTACCAAGAGTATCTTGCTTGCACGGCAAAGCCTGACAAGCTACCCATGACGTATTAAATATGCCATGCACAGTAACAATAAGTCTCAAAAATGGAGACATTACTGGGCCTGCTCGAGCAAATCATTGAACAACGGGAGGACAGTGTTTGTTTGTTTTTGGCAGTACTTGATTCTATTACATTAGTCAGAGTCTATCCTAATTTTGTGAGAGAAGATAAGTTTGTTAGAAAGTTTGTAAAGACTGACAAAAAAAAACTGTCAGATTACTTAGAATTGCCCATTGGCCAGAAAGATAGTATAGCAGGTAGCATGTTTACCTTGCAGGTAATGTAACTGGGTTAGATCCTGGTATCATGTATGGTTTAGAGCTCCACCAGGAGTAATTCTGGAAAACTGGCCAGAAGTATTCCTGAACACTGCTAAGTATGGTCCCCAAACAACAACAACACATTTCCATTAATTCTGATATTACAATATTGTATTTCTCTTAGGAACTCCACAAGTTTGTAGTATGTACTCATGGAGTTGAATAAATATGTTCCCTTGATGTGAACAGTGGGACTGGAGTGATAGCAAAGCAGGTAGGGCGATTGCCTTGCATGTAGCCAACATGATCAACCCAAGTTTGATTCCTCCGACCCTTTTGGAGAGCCCGGCAAGCTACCAAGAGTATCTTGCCCTCACAGCAAAGGCTGGCAAACTACCCGTGATGTATTTGATATGCCAAACACAGTAACAAATGTCACAATGGATATGTTACTGGGCCGACTCGAGCAAATCAATGAACAACGGGAGGACAATGACAGTGACAGTGATGTGAACAGTGTGTTTTTTTGATAATCCTGGTATAAATGTTGCTGCCATTAATTTGTGTCCATTTCATGTTCATGCTTCAAAAACACTGTCAAATTGTTTCCTCAAAGTTTCATATGGATGGCAGTTGATAAAGGGAGACAGCTAAAACCAGTGATAATCTTGTCCTAAATGTGGCTGTAAAATCCTTATTCCATGAGTTCTAATGGGGCTTCACCTGCATCAAAGATTCAGGCAGCAAGATAAATACCTGCAACTGTTTATCCTAGTTCATCCAATAAAACTGTTAGCTTCTTAACTGAGATTCCAGCATCTATTGGAATGTAATATTTGCTACAACCCCATACTGAAACAGTTGCGAGGGATTAGTGTGGATTCAGCATTAAGGACTTTTAGGATATATAACTCTAATGTAGAAGTTTCTTGGTGGAAATCATGTTCATGAAAGCAAGAGCTGCCCTGGGGACACTGCTGCCCCTCTTCTTCAAGCAGTCCATACTTGAAATTGCAGACACTAAAGACCTTCAGAATTTTCTACAAGCAAAATAAAAGGTTCAGGTATTCTAGACATGGTACCATGCAAATATGCTTTGGAGACTGAGATAAAATTGCAGTGTTAGGAATCCATTCATATCTAAACCTGTGTTCACTTTCCTTTCACTTGAAGAGTGTTTATAGAGAGCAGCCCCATGTGACAAGCCCTAGGAACTACTGATGTTTCTATAGTCTCATTTGGTCTTTGTTTCTCTACAGGGTGTGAAACTCACCTTGAGCAGGTGAGTGGGGTGTGAATGCAGGAGGGCAGGGGTGTGGGTCTATGGAGACTAACAGTAAGTCCCTCTGATGGCATCTCTGGTCCTGCTTATTCAGGAGTTTTGATGTGAAGCTGGAATTGCCAGAGGTCATCTCTTTGGACCTTCATACTGTGTGTAATGTTTCTGAGCTTTACTTTGATGTGAGGAAAATATTAAAGAGATATCAAGGTAGGTCAATTAATGTATGTCCTAAATTGTAAGGGTGGAAGGGACTTTACAAGGAAACAAAGTCCCTTAACAGGGTCACATACACAGTGTGTTTAATTATTTTCAGTAGAGTGTCACACTCATCCTCATCTAACCCAGTGCTTTGCCAGGACCCTAGCATTCTGTTCATGTGTGATGACCCTTCATGTTTCTTATTTACCACATTGTACTGCATCAGTACAGAACAATTACCTCAACCCATTTGCCTTTTTGGAAAAGGAAATAATTCCCAGTTTTCTGTCAAGTGGATTGTCATAAAAGAAGTGAAACTGCCGGATGCGTTTAGAACATTGTCTGATGTGACATTTATTATTTTTTATAATGTAGTAGCACTGCTATTTATTCAGCCATTGATTAAGTTGATTGAATTGGGCGTGAACGCCACACTACTATTTGTTTTTCATTTTTTAATTTTATAACTTCATTCACAATGTGTGATTACATTCAACATTCTAACACCAATCCCACCACCGTTACATCTTCTCATCACCAAATTCAGAATGTTTCCATCCCAAACCCCAATCCCTGTCCTAAATCACAACCAAATAATATATTTCATATGATCCATTATGAAGAACTGCATGTGGGAGCCTAAATTCCAAAGAATGAGTAAAATGAATTATATTAGTAAAAATCCAGAGGCACACCGATGCCCTGTTATTGGGAGATGTGATTTACAGAACACTGGAAAAAAATTTGAAGTTTTTTAATGTCTTCCTGATTGTACTTGGGGGAACAATGTGATGCCAAGCATTGAATTGTCTGCATGTAAGGCCAGTTCCTTACCTAATTATTATCTATCTGCACCCTGTACAAAATTTCATTTGTAGAATGTATCCTTGTATAACATCATTATGTTTATTATTTTATTTATTTGTTTGTTTTTGCTTTTTGGGTCACACCTGGTGATGCACAGGGGTTACTCCTGGCTCTGCACTCAGGAATTACTTCTGGTGGTACTCAGGGGACCATATGTGATGCTGAGGATCGTACTCGGGTCAGCTGCATGCAAAACAAATGCCCTATCCGCTGTACTATCACTCCAGCCCTCAACATCATTACCTTGAGGCTATCTCATATTGCCACAGGTGTATCATGATTATCCCTGTGATGGCACACTGGGCTCTTGGGTACTACAACAATGCTGTACTAGAACTTTCTAGTCCTGCAGCCTGCTGTCCTGCAGCTCTTGTTTTGAAGGAAATAGAGTTTGAGCCTGTTTCCAGGCTACTGGTGTGAAAAAAGCAACATGCATTCCCACCAACTATTTAAAAAATTAATTTTTCTGTGCTCTGTACTCTATGATATTTGCACAGCATTACATTTTATATCGTTTGCCATCATGCTCCCATAGCAATCATTTTTACTGTACAGGTGAGAAAAATAAAACCCAAGGGATGAAGTAACTGCTGTATATAACACCAACAGGAATAGGTGCACTTGAACGCAGATTGGTTTGATATACAGCACAACATGTTTTCAGTCGAGAAAAAGCATATCCTCTACCCTTTTATTTGTTTGTTGATTTTTTTTCAGTCAGCGTGACTCTGGATCCAGAAACAGCTCATAGTGACCTACTTCTGTCTGAGGATGGGAGAAAGGTGATTGGTGGTCATCCACAGAAGAAGCCACACTCTGCCAGCAGATTTACTGCCTTAACTGCTGTCCTGGGTCATGAAGGCTTCACCTCAGGAAGACATTACTTTGAAGTAGATGTGGGGGAAGAAAGTAAATTGTGCGAGTTTGGAGTTTGTCAGGACAATGTGCCGAGAGACTCTAATATGAAGTCTCTCATACAACCTGACTGGGGATTCTGGGCCATCAGAAAATGCCAAGCTGAGAGAGGCTTACAAGCTCTTACCTGGCCACGAACCTCCCTTCATCAGGAGTATCTCTCGGTTGTAGGGGTTTTTGTGGACTATGAGGCCGGACTTGTCTCCTTTTACAACATGGAAACTGGCTCCCACATCTTCACCTTCCCCAAGGCTTCCTTCTCTCACCCTCTCCGGCCCTTTTTTCTGGTCTATTCATCTTCTTCTCTGTCCATGTCTCCCCCGGATATATTGGTAAAGAAGCAAAGTCCCCTCCACTGACTATCCAGGACAGAAATTTTGATGTAAATCCTTAGGGACAAACACTTGACTTATATTCCTTACTAATCTTTTTATATATCAAGAGAATAATGATGTGCTTTGGGGTACTTCATACGTCTGCATTAAATTAAATTATATGAAGACTGATAATATGGCCACCAATAAGCCTGAGCTGAGAGAAAACCCCCCAAGTCAGTGCTCATGGCCTCTCCTGCATAAACTGCTTCAACAGGTTTAGACCTTCAAATGTTAAGAGTTGTTCAGTGAAACCAGCAATGAGAAGGTTTATGTTATATTTCGCTTCAGACCATTTGAACACTTCGGAGAGGAGAAAGCAGTGGGCAGAAGAGATAGTACAGGTGGTGGGTCACTTGCCGTACACTCTACCAATCTCTGTCCCATTATGTGCATCACATATAGTTCTCCAGGACACAGCTTTGTCCTAGGAGAAATCTGGAGTGTACAGAGTATGAATGGGAAGGACTGTTGAAGTCAGAGGCAGGGGCAAGGGCAGCATCTCGGCACTTGTGGGGTCTGACTTGCTTATGCCCAGGCGTGGCCTGGAATGACTTCCAGAACAGAGTGTGAATCTGACACTAGCAGGACCCCACAGTGCACACAAGCACCCTCGTCTAGCAGGGAGGTACTCCACCTAGCAAATCCATCTGGGGAGTAGCCCCTCCAGATTCCTGCTTAGTCAAAAAAGACATCATTAAGCTGATTGATCAGAATCAAGATAAGGCCATGCTCTTTATAACACGGCCGACTTCTCATTGTCAAAGGCTCTTTTTTCAGTATTAATGTATATTTTGTTATTTTGGTTTACAGGTAAGGTATAGGCCCTCCCGTTGATCGTCGATTTGCTCGAGCGGGCCCAGTAACGTCTCCATTGGAGACTGTGTTGTTACTGTGTCTGGCAGGGTTAGAGAACCTAGGATGGGGAGGGGGAAGCTTTCTGGAGTCATTTGTTTTCTGTTCCCCACAATGCATTCTCATGGTCACCTCTGGGTTCACCGGTCCCCGGAGTATGAGAGGTTTACCTTTCTACTGGGCTCAGAATGAATAGTCCTCAGCTCATCTCTCCTTCCAGTGTCCTGCTGACCTGTCTCTCCTAGGCATGCTTGGAGGCCTGCAGGGCTCAGGGTAGATGGACTCTGCTCAGAGGAAATCCCCTACCCTCAGCATTTCGGTTTCTTTAACTTTGTACAACAATACTATCAGTCAAACATTACTGTAACCAATTAACTACTGTATAATAAAACTTTTTTAAAAATTGCTATCTTAAAGAATCTGATTCTTAAAAAAATGCTGGTTAAAAATGATAATTCAAGGAACAAAGGATTATGTTACTAAAAATGAGCAAAATCAACCATTTTTTTTGGCCTTTTTGGTCCACACCCAGCCATGCCCAGAGGTTACTCCTGGCTCTGCACTTAGGAATTACTCCTGAAGTTGCTTAGGGGTCCATGTGGGTTGCCAGGGATCGAACCCGGGTCGGCGCATGAAGGCAAACAGCTTACCTGCTGTACTTATCACTCCTGCCCACAAAATCAACTTTTGGAAACAAATGATCAGCACAGCAAAGTAAGAAATGAAAATGGCTTGGAGTACAGGTAATTTATAGAAAGAAAGTCAAATTTCTACCAGATACTCAAGTGAAAAAATGCCGTTGTATTAAATGAGTAATTAACTAGATGAGTAATTAGCTTTTATAATAAAGATGCTTTACCAGAAATTATATAGAAATAAGCCCTAAGTATTGAAAATGCATATATTGGACACTACTTCCACTACCCAGCCATTGCCACACTCGAGGACGCTTTCCGGACCTGCGTGGCAGCTCCGGCCGAGACTCACGCACGACTGCAGACCCACAGAACAAGATAAGCGGAACTCTCTGAGACCTTGGACTCCAGACTCGGCAGACCCAGGGACAGAGCTCTGCTTGCTCCCACCAACCACAGATGAAAAAGGGATTCTAATCAGGAGCCCCACCCTACCCTGCCCTGTCTGCTTCCATCAACCACACAGGGATCGAATTGCGCACAGGAGACCCACCCTACCCAGATAAATACCCCACTGGCAGACTTCCACTATTGACACTACTTCCACTACCCAGCCGTCACCACACTCCAGGACGCTTTCCGACTGCTTTGCGGCCGTGCGACACATCATAAGACACTAAATACCCATCTTCCAGAATTGTCGTACCATATTTGATAGGGTTCAAATGTGGTAACACATACAAGGGTGATTAGAGGTCGCCCCAAAAGCCTCTATCCCTCTCGGAAGGACTGGCAAGCTACCCAGAGTATTCCGCCCACACGGAGAGCCTGGCAAGCTATCCGTTGTATATTCGATATGCCAAAACCAGTAACTACAACTGGTCTCATTCACCTGACCCTGAAGGCTTCACTGACATGGTAACACTGAGCAGGGTGAGAAAGGAGAGGCCGACAAAATCTCAAGGCCGAACTAGGCTGCCACAAAGAAGGAAGACAAAAATGGTCATCTGTACGTTCAATGTACATATGCTAGCATCAGATGCATCCATCGAGGACCTGATGGTACAAGCACGAATGATCAAGTACGACATCATTGGTCTGACTGAGACAAGAAGGCACGAATCTCACCATGCCGTTTTCCACACTGGAGAAGAATTGTTCCTCGGAACATGCGATAAAAGAGGTCTTGGAGGCGTCATTGTCCTTGTCAACACAAACTTGGCCCAGAGCATTGATTCATTCGAATGCCTAATAACCCGAATTGGAAGTTTACATTTGAATAGATGTGGCTCACTGCCTGCAGTTTCTATCTTCGTTGTCTACGCACCAACATCTCATTAGGATGAAAGAGAAATCGAGAAGTTCTACATGGAGCTAGAGAAGTTCTATAAAGAAGACCACACATTCTACAAGATCATTGTGGGTGATTTTAATGCCAAGATAGGACTGAGAAGATCAGCTGAAGAACTTCACATCGGGACCCATGGCCTAGAATGGAACGAACAGGGTGAGAGACTGTCTGAGTTCATCATGTCGACCAAGACCATTCATGGTAACTCAGAGTTCCAGAAGGCAGAATCTAAATGATGGACATGGGAGTCTCCTGGTGGACGATTCCACAATGAAATAGACCACATCATATTCAATCGACGGTTTTGCCTGACTGATGTCGCTGTTGTCCCAAAATTTCGAATGGGATCGGACCACCATCTCCTTCGTGCAAAATTCTACTTCACAGAGCGGGAAGAAAGGAATGCAAAGTTCAAAAAGAGAACTCCCAGAATGACCAACAACTGGGAACTCTTTGGTACTATTGCGGCAACATGGGAAGATGCCATTGTTGACAACATTGATGAGGCATACGATCGACTGGTTCAGCACCTCCATGAATGTGCGAGGAATGCCAAGAGAGAGATAGCCACAAAACATCGCCTATCTTCGAAAATTCTTGAGCTAATTCGCCAGCGTGGTTTGGCGCATGCCTCAGGCAACCGCAAGCTAATGTCCGAGCTCGCAAAGCAGTGCAGAGTTGCTATCAAGGAAGACCTCAAAGAGAGAAGAGTAGAAGAACTGGTAGATGTGGCAGAAGCCGGGAAAAGTATTCGTAACACCTGCCTGTCCTTTGCCAACTACAAGACCAAGATGACTGCCCTCCGACGTCCTGATGGATCCATCACATCCTCCAGAACGGCAATGGAGAAGATTATCCATGACTTCTACTCAAATCTCTTCGACAGCCATGTCCACTTGCCAAAGACATACCAAATTCCACAGGATGGATATGTCGTTCCCAACGTTCTCCCTTCCGAAATTCGACAAGCCATTTCGTCGGTAAAGAAACAAACAGCACCCGGCCCAGACAAGGCCAGACCTGAACACCTGGAGAACCTGCCGTCAGTACTCATCAATACACTGGCTTGACTCTTCACTCGCTACCTGTCTAAATGCAAGGTTCTGTCCCAATGGAAAACCAGCAGGAACGTACTACTGTTCAAGAAGGGAGACATCCATGACATTGGCAACTATTGCCCGATCTGCCTATTGTCTGTCATCTACAAGTTGTTCACCTGAGTCATCCTGAATAGGATAGGCAGAACACTAGATGAAGGACAACCATGCGAGCAAGCTGGGTTCTGCAAAGGATTCAGCACCATCGACCATCTCCACACGATAACCAAGCTCATTGAGTTTTCTCGGGAATTCAAGATGCCGCTCTGTTTAACGTTCATTGATTTAAAGAAGACCTTTGATTCTGTTGAGACAGAAGCGGTCATTGAAGCCCTAGCCAATCAGGGCATTCAAGCCCAATACATCAGGATCCTCTGTGAGCTGTATTGTGGATTCACTACCAGGAACTCACCATTCTACAAAGAAGTGATCATTGATGTCAAGAGAGGGGTGCAGCAGGGTGATACCATTTCACCGAAACTCTTCAGTGCCACCCTCGAAAACATCATGCGATGACTGGAATGGGAAGGAATGGGAGTGAAGATAGATGGTCGGCAACTACACCACATCCGCTTTGCTGATGACATTGTTTTAATAACACCAAACATCAGCCAAGCGGCACAAATGCTGGCCAAGTTTGACCGTGAGTGTGGAAAGGTAGGACTACAGCTGAATCTTACGAAGACAATGTTTATGAGAAACAGCCTCGTTCCTGATGCCCCATTCGCTCTCAACGGAACGACCATCTCCAAATGCAACAGCTATGTGTACCTAGGTCGAGAGGTCAACATGACAAATGACCTGGCACCCGAGCTACGCAGGAGGAAGAGAGCGGCTTGGAACGCCTTCAAGAACGTCGAAGAAATAGCTAAGAGGACGAAGAATCTCCGGCTCTGGGCACACCTTTTTGATTCCACTGTTCTTCCTGCATTAACATATGCCTCAGAGACCTGGGCCCTATGCAAACAGGATGAGAACTCTATTCAGGTCTCCCAAAGAAGAATAGAATGAGCTATGCTTGGAATATCACGTTTCACTCAAATGAGAAAAAGAATCCGGAGTTCTGACATCCGTCGACGATCAAGAATCAGGGACGCTGTCTCATTTGCCAAGGTGTATAAAATCAGATGGGCTGGTCACGTAATGAGATTTAAAGAGGACTGCTGGACTAGAGCTGTTACGGACTGGATTCCACGGGATGTCAAAAGACTGCGTGGCCGCCCACCTACCAGATGGTCAGACTTCTTCGTCAAGATTATGAACGATCGGTTTGAGGCTCTTCATGTTCCTGGAGCGAACAGATACCATTGGGCTATGCTAGCACGCGACAGGGACAAATGGAGACGTTACTGGCACCCGCTCGAGCAAATCGACGACTAATGGGAAGTTAAGTGATTAAGTGAAATTGGACATAGTTTGTGGAATTAATGCCAAATTAAGTGCAAATGCCTCAGAAAACCCTGGTTCCAGATGCCCCAAATCCCCTTGATTTCTTTTTTATGCTAAATATGCACTAGCTGATGCCTCCTGTCTCTGCACCCTGTTGTGGGGGTTTTCCAGACTGAATTTGAGAGGCACGTGGGTGTCTGGGGGAACTCTCATCCACACACTCGTGAGATGGATCTAGGTCAGAATCTGAACAAGAGTAAATCATGAAAGTTCAAGTGTTCCGTCATCAAGGTGAATAGAGGGAGCACAGGACACTCCACATTTTGTCACCATGATGAGACATTTCCTATGTAGCAGCCCTGAGCTGGTGACTCTGACCATACAGTCCTTTGGGATATTTGCCTTAGCAGGCATGTCACCCTGTCGTTATTGTTTCTTTGTGCTTGGTTTTCTTTCTGGTGTTGGCTCACACCTGATTGTACTCAGGGATCATTTCTGGCTTTCCACATGTGGTGCTGGGGATTGAATTTGTATTGGTGGCATGCAGGACAAGTACCCTCAATCCTGTACTACTTCTCAAGCTCTGTGTCAGTTTTTTTGAGTAACAACTCAGTGCTCAGTGCTCAGGGACATTTCCTCAAGTGGTGCTCAGAGCTTCACTCCTGGTGGCCTCCTTTTTAATGCGTGGAAAAACAAACTTTGGTTTCCTACATGTGCTACAGCCTTTGAGGCAACTCCCAGGCCGCAACTTTTCATCATATTTAACGGGGTTATATAGCACAGCGGGTAGGGCGTTCACCTTACAAGCGGTCAACATGGCCGACCCGAATTTGATTCCTCCGCCCCTCTCGGATACCCCGGCTAGCTACCGAGAGTATTCGATATGCTAGACACAGTAAAAACAAAGTCTCCAATGGAGACGTTACTGGGCCCGCTCGAGCAAATCGACGATCAACGGGAGGGCCTTTACCTTACCTTATATATATTTAAGATGTTGTGTGATTTTCCCCCTTTTTATTGAACCACCATGAGATGCATGTTTACAAAGATGTTTATTGTCGGGGTTCAGTCAGTCATAATATAATCCAACACACATCTCTCCAGCAGTACACATTCTTACCACCAATATCCCCAGTTTCCACACTCGGCTCCACCTCACTCCAGCTTGTCTCTATGGCAAGCACCTTTATTTTTTCTCTCTTTCTCTCTTTCTCTGACTCTCTCTCTCTCTCTCTCTCTCTCTCTCTCTCTCTCTTGTTTCTAGTGCACTTGGGTAATAGTCTCAAGGTTTTTGTTTTGTTTTGTTTCTAAACCCACAAATGAGTGCAATCATCGCCTTCTCCAGATGGAATTCTGGAGACCATGAGCTTCCACAAGCATGTCTCCAGTATGCAGGAACCTGGAATATTCTTCCAAACCACATGGGGATGATGGGACAGCCAGTTCCTCCCCGGCTCCCACTCAGCCCCTGATCCCGGAAGTCTCACACTCAACCCACCCGCAATGCCATCTTGCAGCACACAGCAGCTAAGAACCTTGGTCGGCGGTCTCTACAATTCCTGGAGAATTCTCTGGGCCCTATACTGAGCCGATATCACCAGGAGGTCCTAGATGGTTTAGGTGATGTTTCCCCGCCTTCTCCAGATGGAATCCTGGCAACCATGAGCTTCTACAAGCATGGCTATGATATGTGGGCACCAGGACTATTTTTCTGAACAACACGGCCATGTAAGCCTTTCCTGATATGCAAAGTGAGCAATGGAAAGTAAATGATCTAGCATCTGTCCCTGGAAGGCAGACTTGAATGGTAGTGGGTAAATATGAGCAAAATATAATGCCCAACCAAAAAACATCAGGTCTGTGTTTTTAACTATGGTGCTATGCTGCCCTGGGAGTAAAAATGTGCTTGTCCCTCTGCCTGTCCACCCTTGTGGTGGTGGTATGGTGGCCTCCATCTTTTAGAGCCTAAAGGACAGCCAGGTATGAGACTGCATTGGCGAGGCATGTGGGGCTTCATGGGATGGGGAATGGAACTGGCTCTGCTCCCTGCTCTGATAATGGCCCGGGTTGCCACGCACAAACACCTCCTCCGGCTGCTGAACGACCATGATCCCAGAGGCACACAAACCAATCTCAGAACCCAGGGGCATTTGTCAGTAATCACTCTAGGCTTATTACTAAATATCAGAAATAACTAATCACATGACTGCTATTGTGGCCAAACTTCATCATATGCTATTCATAATCAGCAATAGAAAACATTATCAAATGATGTCCTTTTGCCCAGTCTAAAGGTTGGAGAAAATTCCAAATAATAATGTTGAGTCTTTTGTCAATATTGAATGTGGTTAGCAACATAGAGAGAGAGAGAGTAAAGTGGAAATCTGCCTCACAGTCTGGGGTGGGGGATGTCGGAGGGGTGGTATACTGAGGTTCTTGGTGGTGGGAAATGTGCACTGGTGAAGGAATGGGTGTTTTATCATTGTATGAACGACCAAGACTTAAACTGAAATGCTTTGTAACTGTTCTCACAGTGATTCAATAAATAAAACTTTAAAACAAACAAAACAAAAAACAAATGAGTGCAATCATTCCCTGTCTGTCTCTCTCCTTCTGACTCATTTTACTTAGCATGATTCTCTTCGTGTCCAACCATATTGATGGTGGGAAAGCTGACTGGTCCAGCCATTTTGGAAAACAATTTAGGCATACATTAGAAAACTAGAAATTGAGCTGATATTTAACAAAGCAATACCAATTCTGGTAATAAATCCCTAAGCCCTAAAAACACACAACAGAAATGTCATCTGCATGTCTATGTCATTGCAACTATCTCCAAATAGCCTGAAACTGGAAACAAACCTCGTGCCTGAGAACAGAGGTTAAAGATTAAAGAAACTATAGTACATCTACACAAAGGAATACTATGCAGCTATTAGGAAAAATGAAGTCATGAAATTCCTTGGTTTTTAGGAATGCAAAGATGGTCATGATTGCGTTTCAGTCATAAAATATTCCAACACCAGTCCGTTCAGCACTGTACATTTAAACGCACACTGGTGCTGGGAAGTTATATAAGTTCGAATCTAAAACTCTGGAAGCTGAGTATCTAAGAATACAGTGTCTCACACATTGATAGTGACTTTAATTTCTTCAAGCAAAAATAAATTAAAACAAATGATAACATCAACAAGGAATAGATCAGAAGAAACCTACTGGACAAGTCACACAAGGAGTCATCACACTGGGTGTGTGACAAAGCCAAGGATACACGTCTTCCTGGAAATAGTCTTTTGGTTGAATTTTATTATCATCAGTCTCTTCACCAGAGATCCAGTTTGAATGATAGGGAATCAAGAAAATGAGTCAGAGGAATTATTATCAAACTTTCTGATCCAGAATAAGTCTGTTCACAGGTTAAATCCAAATTTCTCAACATGGCCAAGAAGCAATACACACATTCAATAAAGCTGGCCTTTCTGAAATATCAGTTTTGTTTGTTATGCTTCTCGACCTCCATCTGTAGTTACCCCTTTGGCTCTAACCCAAGACATTGCTAAGTTACTGTGCTCTAGGGCAGAGCATTCTTTGCCCTTGTGCTTTGTCTGAGGCTGTGTGTTTTCACTCTGATCTATCCCCGGGAATGTAGGAACTGAAGAATCAACATCTGTGAGGAAAATCTTGTAGTAGTGGTTCAGGTGGAGGATGACTGTAAGTTCAAAAAGTGCGGGCAATGTGACACATGTGTTTTGGTGGAAGACTGCTTCCCCATTCCAGCGGGCCGATGGTGATGGGCAAATGAAGGAAGAAAATGGGGTCAGACTGGTTGTTGATCAATCACTGTTAATTCCAATCTCAACCCCATTCCAGACTCATGCCGCTCCCCATCCAGTCTCACAGCCTTAGTTACAGAGGAATGAAGAATGGTTGGGGATAGCAAATACCCAAAGGTGTGGTAGCACAGTCAACATAAATAAAGTCCTTTCTTTCAGGGAAGCCTCTTCTTGGACAAAATCTCATCCTTCTAGGAAACCTTCCCAAGGGCATATTTCTCCTATCCTTAGTCTATAACCATTTAAACAGTCATCTTCAATTTACTTCTTAATAATATTTCTAATCATTTTGTATGGACACAGTAAGAGACATATTTAGCCTAAAGGGTGGCATTCCTGGGGACATTTCACTATAATTCCCAGACTAGAGTCCTCAGGAACATATGATGGGTGTTACTCAATAAACCTAAACTCCTTGTGTGAGAGGAGAAAGGACAGAGTAAAAGGGAGAAAACAAAGTTATCCAACAGATGACCACTCTGATCCAATGGCTTCAGAAGAACCCTTCTGAGGGTCATTCCACACAGCGGTTCAAGTCAATAATTAGTGGGGTGGGCACTAATGATCACAGTGGTGAGGGGTTCAGAGGTGCAGTTGTCCATGGAGTCCACCTTCATTTCTCATTTCCCCTTCTAGATCAGGGCTCACATTCAAGGAACCAGTCCCACCAATATGACACTCTGAGTGTAAATTTTAGAGACAAGACTCACTGCCACCTCCCTTTTCTTTTTATCTTACTATATATTCATAGACAAATAGATACAAAGGACCTGTTTGTCCTTTGAGAGAGGTAGCTCAAAGGGCCAGAGTTCAAACTGTGCATACTGAAGTTAGAATTTAATCTTTGGCACTGTATGGCTGACCCGGAGAACCAAGTCCTAAGCATCTCCTGAGCATCGTCAGATATGATGAAAACCACCCTCATCAAACAAAGAAATAGAGATAGATATCTTCTATAACTTAAGATATTTATCATAGAATAATTTCAGTGTCAGTAAGTTATATCCCAGTTCTGAGGAAGAAATTGTTCCACGGTGGTCGAAAAGTAACACACTGTAGCTATATCTTTAGAAATTGCCCTTTTCTCTGGATGTGTGCACTTATCTTGATACGTACTTTGATAAAAAATATAAGAATATAGCATCAAATATTTAGCCATATCGAATATAGTTAAAAGCCAAATTGTTACCAGATGCCATTGAGGGTTGTGTACTAGGCAGGTAGTTGTACCTGCATGTCTGGATATACTCAAAGGCACCAGCCAGAAGAAATTGAAACTAGACTTGCAATCAACAGAGAATCTCAGTTGGAAACCCCCTCTTGACAACCTTCCTCCTAATCAGAACTCATTGGCTGAAGATGTTCATTTGCATAAGGCTCATCTTCGGGTGATATCTTTTGATCTCTTGGTCTGTCTTGGCTTCCCTCAGACTACCAGAACAGGGAGATCAGATGCTCTTACTTCTCTCTCCCTCTTTTAAAAATTGGCTATGATCATAACATTTTATTTGATTTTATATTCCCACTCTATTTAAACACCATGTTTTACAGAGTTGTTCATGATGATTTATTGCAGGCATTCAGTATTCCAACACCAAAACACAATAGTCCTGTAGTTTTTTCTCACCTTTGTCTCCATTTTCCTAACCACTCCTCAAGCATGACCCTGCAGCAGTTCCAGAAAATTTGTTTTATATTAGTTGTTACTACTAAATGGCAAATGGAATGATCCACAAAATAGATTAGTGCGAGAAACTTTGTGAAAATTGTTGTATCTCACTTTGGGGACATTAAGTCATTGTCTGAAGGTTTATTAAGTTCTTGTTACTTGTTAAGCCTTCTTCTTGTTTTTAAACCTTTTCTTTGTTAGTTCTTTGATAGTTAAGCTTAGTTGTCTTCTACATTACATTTCCATCCTTTTGGGATGTTAGTTCTGTGAGACTGAGGATGCCCCTTTGGACATCCAGAGTATCTAACTGGGCAGTGGCTCAAGTACCTTTTGTCAATGTTTCTAGCTTTTCAATCTCTTTTAAAAATGAATTAGCATGGCATTCCCTTTTGGTCCCCCTCTCCTTTTGGGTGTTGTGGTTTGCAATATAGGTATTGAGTGGCCATTAGGTTTGGTCTATAGTCTACTTTCAGCTCGAATCTACCATCCCTAGCTGGCCCTCAAGGCACCCTTTACTTGGGTATCCCTTCTCTATCTGAGCTGCCCTTTCCCCCAGCATGTGAGACTGGCCTCCAAGCTGTGGACCTATCCTCCTGGTACACATCACTACTATTCTTGTGTGTAAGTCTCGCATTCTGTTACTTTATATTCCACAAATAGCATTTAAATCTTGAAGCCCAAAATAACTGGACACCAATAATGTACTATAAATATGAAAACATAGGCTCCATATTAAAAAGAAGTTAATATTTGACTGACTGATGCAGATTTTTGTTTTAAGAAATAAAGGCTGACCAGTGAAACTGAAAGAAAAATAAAGGGAATATCCCAATGCAGCCAACCTTCTGATGAGTTTGTGGAGATTTGTGGATGAGATGTTTTAACATTTTCACAAATTTCACAATAAATTCAACCATTAGATTTTCAAGCATTTGTTGTGCTCTTCCTTCAAAACTTCTGCGTTAGAAAATATTTGTCCATACATATATATACACACATGTACATATATATGTATGTGTAATTGTGGAAAAGAAAAACTATTCTGATGGTAAGTGGTGTTGTGTTCATATTTCTATTTCATTGATTCTTCCTTGTTTCTTTTTAATGTTCGTTTTTGTTCTTGGTATGTCTCTTATTCATTAATTATTTTTTCAGTGACTGATCAGTCATTAGACCCATCCAGTGTATTTTCTATATTCTATGCAAAAACATACATGTCTCGAAATTCAAAGGAACTTACTTTTAAATTTTGGGAGCCAAACCCATCAGTGTTCAGATGTTACTCCGGCTTTGTGCTCAGGTATCACTCTGGTAAACTCAGGAGGCCATAGGGGGTAACATGAAACAAACCTGAGTCAGTTGCATGCAAGGGAAGCATCTTACCTGCTGTGCTATCTCTCTGGTCCCTAAAGATCACTTTTGACACGTGCTATTATCAAACTTTCCTGATCTCTCCTCACCAGGTGTCCTGTTTCATTTTACTGTACAGCAGTTGAAAAACTCTTTAGGAAACCAGTACTTTTACTGAGTCCGGGGGACTTTCTGATACCATTGCGACATTAATTTTCCATCACTTCCAAGGTGCTTAGGTGCTTGTACGTGAACCCATACAAACACACACACACATACACACTCACACACAGACACATACACATACACATATACACTAATGGAACACCTTCTTATCATACATATCTCACAAGCCAATACCACATATAGCAGTATCAACAACAGAAATCAAAAAAACTCATAGACATACACCTTGCCACAAATCTGACTCTGCACATGTATTACACAATACATTGTACTCCGGTAAACACACATCACATCCCACATCTACCGCATATATCACATCCTTAGAGATCCCCAACACCGTGGCACTGTACAACCTATGTATTGTATTCATAAGACTTAGGAAAATCATGACATATAACTAGTCTTTTTAGTTTCTCATTCTTAGAAAGGAGATAAAAAGAAAACAAAATGAATAAAAGAGCACAGGGATTTGTAGAGACCCAGTGTGTCATTCCCAGATTCAAATGAGCACTCTCATTTATTGCGAGAGATGTGTCCCCTGCGCCAACTCCTAAGGTTCTCTTCCTGCTCCTTGGTCTCTCCCACTTCTGGGGATATTTTTCTGCAGATTCTATGCACCTTGTCTCATTCTCGACCCTGCGATTTTGCAAGATCTGGCGCCTTCTCAAACAGCAGGAGAAAAAGTGGGTGAACAACTCTCTAGAACAACTCCTGTTAGGACGTTGCTGCATTTCCCAATCTGCTTGCTGGGGACTTTCTTCCCCTTCTTAATATTTTAGTGTTAAAATAGTGATTTTTGCTTGCTTCTATGTTTTTCTGGATCATACCTGAGGGTGCCAAGAGGCTACTTCCAGCTGTATTGGGGCCATTTGCAATACACCACAATGGACTGTGATTGACCCCAATGTAGCCATGTTTTCTGTCCTTTATCATGGAACTAATTTGGGATGTGTCAGCCCACGTGACTCCTCTGTACAAGGAGGCATCACCTGACCAGGCAAGAAGACCTCCTCTGTGAACTGGTTGTTGTAGGGGGGTGTCATGTATCCTGTATTATGTGGGTCTGCCACCCCAGGATATGTCAGTATATGATGGTCAAGAAAGGCACAGTTGTAGGATATCTGTGTGCAGTCATGGGGATGCAGAGCTGGGGGAACTTCTCACTACAGTGGGAACAGAGGAGCTTTTTATCTCATTTTTCTTCAGTCTGACCTGCACCCGAGCCAGACTATGATGGGCTTCACTCTGAGATTCTCCTGTGAGTCAGTGCCCTGGACAGCCCTCCACCATCTTCTCCTGTTTATCGCTTGCAGCAGGTACAGCTCAGACAGTGCTCAGAATGAAACCCTGTTCCTCTGCCTCCTTCTCTGCACTGTTGGTCAACTGTATATTTATTTTGAAAGTGTGAACTGTATACTCTGATATCAGAGGTCATCTATACAAAAAGATTTGCTTGTGAGGAAGTCTAAGGTTTTCTTTGTTCCCAGTAAATCATGACTCAGTTGAGTAGAATCAGGACTTTGGTCTCTTTTGCTATTCTTCTTCTTCTTTTGGGTTACTCAGGGAGATACTCAGGATTTACTCCTGGCTCTTAACTGAGAGATGGTTCTGGCAGTGCTCAGGGACCATATGGGATGCTGGGGATTGAACCCAGGTCAACTATGTCCAAGAAGGTGCCCTCCTGGCTATCAGCTGTTTTGGCTCCTATTTTGCTTCATTCAGATGCAGCAACTGAGTTGCCAAATGCTTCCCCCTCCCCTTTACCAGAGAGCCTCCCCCCATCGCTCAGAGCAGAGGCTCGTGGTACTCCAAGCCAACAATACTCCTTGCTGGTCCATTTTCAGCTCCTGGGCTATCCAGGCTGCTCTGAAGATCTGAGTCCCTGCAGAGGAATATTGAGGAGGTAGGAGACAGAGAAGCCGACAGACAGAGTCCAGTGTGAATCTGTGTTCACAGGCCACTGTTACACACATCTCCCCACCCCTCATAAACTGTTAAAAAAACATGTGACTCGGGTGAACAAAGAAGTGTTGCCAAGTTTCATGGATTTCAGTGGTACATGGCAACAAGTGCAGAAAATCACAAGTCAGAGACTGTGAATATCATGTGAAGGTTACTTGATTGTAGATTCTGTGCTTGGGACCAAAAAAGAAGTTTCTATTTTCCTTGTCTTATCTCCACACTAATAAAATAGAAAGGGATTTATTTAGGTGTCTTTTTAAATTTTTTTTTGTGGGTCAGATTACTTTCATTTCTGATAATCTCAGAGCACAAACACAGGAAATTGCAAAACTCTGGTCCCACACTTAACAGTAGTTTCATTTGTGAGTTGAATCCTGTGAGAGTCAAATTCCTGTTAGAGTCTGAGGAAGTGGCAAAGGCAGAAGGGACTGTCAACGAACAAGTGAGTGTCAGCTGGGTTCTCTGGAGTTCTGGGAATATTCAAGTCAAGGTTTTCTCCATGGAGGGACGCTGAAGTGTGTGTGACAGAGAGAGGAGGAAGTGGGGGCAGGGTGCTCATGGTTGTTCTGAGGAGAATCTCCAAATCTGAACATGGTCAGAACTTTGGTTTCTTGCTCTCTTTTTGTTCACTTTTTTTTTCACACACTCCTTGTCATAACTTAGATGACCAGGATATGAGGCAAGTGAAATCCCAGGACAAGCACCCTGGGGACTCAGAGGAGGAGGGCTCCTTTCTAGAAACAGAAAATATTTGGCAGAAGAGGTATAATGTCTCCCTTCTGAAAATAATTTAGTAAGGAAGACTCAACAATATTTTCTCCAGTATTCAGTATGACTCATCATTTCATCAAGCACTGTCCTCCCTTTGTACATCGATTTTGCTCGAGCAGGCCCAGTAACGTCTCCATTTTGAGACTTGTTGTTACTGTTTTTGGCACATAGAATATGTCACAGGGAGTTTGCCAGGCTTTGCCGTGTGGGCGAGATACTCTCATTAACTTGCTGGGCTCTCTGAGAGGGGTGGAGGAATCGAACCCAGCTTGGCTGGGCTGACTGCGTGCAAGGCAAATAGCATGCCCTACCGCTGTGCTATTATGGTATCCTTTGAACTCTCTTGTTTTCAATGCCACACAATGACAGTGCAAAGGAATGTCAGTCCCTAAATTTCCACCCGCCTCCACCATCTCCTCACATCACTCTTGTAAGTCGGAATGAGGAACAGGGGCAGGCTCTCTCAGCAGATGCCAGGGGGATGGCTTATTCTTTTGACCCTGGACTCTCTTCCCTGTACCAAGCTGTGATGTTCCTGATGAACACTAGGTGATCTAGCAACCCAAAGTACACATACACTTAGCCTCTGCTGCTGACTCTCCACTCTTAACATGGCGGGTTATACCAACTCTCTGAGTTTGAGTTCATTTATTTGAACTTTCGAGAGACCATTTTATTGAATTATGTGTCACTCGGTATTGACATGAAGTAATTCCTGTACTGTTAGTCTTTGAAATTTATGGAGTAAGCAGCTGCATATTTCTTTACTGATTTCTCTCTCTTGCTGTAAGTTTTGTGAGATAGACTCTGTTGTTTTCTTATTCACTTTCAATAATGACTATTAAGATAATTCAATATAGTAGTATTCTTTACTTGGGCTATTATACAGACTCAACCACATGAAGTCATCAAACAACTGAAATTTGACTAATTGTTATGAGCAAATAAATTTCAATTTTATTTACTACTATTTTTATATAAAAATACCATGCGTGATAATGGAAATAATTTTCCACACGCAGCTATGTTACATATCTTTTCAATTTCATTTTCTTTTTTTCTCTCTCTCCCTTTCGCTCTCTATCTTTCTCTTTCCCTCCCTCCCTCCTTTTCTTTCTTTCTATCTTTCTTTCTTTCTTTACTTCTTTCTTTCTTAAATAAAACTTTAGGTGTGAAAAGGGACTGATGTTCAGGAAGGTCTTCAGTTATTACTTAGAAAATTCTATCTCTTTCATCTCTGCTAACAGGTCAAATATTGGAACATTTCAACGAGAAATCATGGCCTCAGTTATCAAGAAACTCAGGGAGGAAGCCACCTGCTCCAACTGCCAGCAGCTGATGTCTGATCCAGTGGTTCTTGACTGTGGTCACAGCTTCTGCTATGCGTGCGTAATGGGCAACAATGAGAACCATCAAGTTGACCGACCAGCAAAGGGGATAGCTATCTGTGCTCTGTGTATGCAACCATGTCAAATAGAGAATCTTCGACCCAACAAGAAGCTGAAAAGCATCATTGAAACTATCAAGAACTGTGAAAAGTTGTGTGAGGAACATGAAGAGAAGCTTCACCTCTTCTGTGAAGATGATGACCAGCTCATCTGTTTGTGCTGTGAACGAAAACCGCAGCACAAAGGACATGTCTTGGTTCTTGCTAACCACGTCTGTGAAGACTACAAGGTAAGCGTGTGTGTCAGAGGGCTTCTCAACTGTGTAAACTCAAAAAAGACAGCACTCTGGAGCACCAGATGTGTAAACACAAAAAGACGGTGGCAGCTCTATCTCTCTGGCTTCCGCATTCGTTAGTCTCACGCCGTTTCCCCCACTCCAGGGAAGTGATGGTGATGGGCAGGCGAGGAAGGACTGAGCGCCAGGCTCGTTGTTCTTAGTTGCAATTTATTTCAATCCTCTCATCATCCACTCCTGTTTCTCTCCTCTGTCTCCCTTCTGCTTCTTTCTCCCCCATGATACTTTATTCTCCTCCTCGATGCCCCTTCATCTTCCTTCTGACTCTGGAATCTGAATCTTGATCCCCTTTCTCCTTCTCCTTCTGGAGTCTGGATCCTGATTCCCTTTCCCACTCTAACAGTCTAGATAAATCCCAAAGCATGAGTTGTTGGGGTAACAATTACGCATAGGTGTGGTCACAATCAATATGGGTAAAGTTCTCTCCTCAGGGGGTACTTCTTCTAGGACGGATACCTTCTCAGCAGGACGACCACCCAAGAGTGGAATCCCATGGATGTGTTTCTCCTCTTCTTGTCCAACTAACATATAAGCATTCATAATATAAATCATTTTGTATGGATACAATAAGAAATACCTTAAGCTTATAGAATTGCTCTCCTAGGGCCATCTCGATCTCAGACTACAGTGCTCAGGCCAGATATTCTTTCCTATCCCTAGCAGAGTCCTAGCCTCATTGTTATTTTTCTTTCATGACAGCATTTGTCTATGATCAAGCTCTTACTTTATAGTTAAGAATTGTGGCACTTTGGTCCGTTCCATTTTGATGCCAAGGGAGCTCACCGCTTGCCCTGGGTCCATTCATTCTCTTGTCAGGACCCTGCTTTGGGGGTGGTAGGAACTAAGGGCAACTGAGGCTTAAGTCAAGAAAGCAGATGTCCCGGAGTGAGTAATCATGATCACGCTCATCCTGTTGTTCGTCGATTGTCTTGAGCAGGCACCAGTAACGTTTCTTTCGCCTTAGCCCTGAGATTTTAAAAAGTGCCATATTCAAGGCTCTTTCATTTTAGGAGAATGAGACCCATCATTGTTACTGGTATTTGGCATATTGTGTACACACAGGGAGTTTACCAGACTCTGCCATGTTGACAGGTTACATTCGGTAGCCTGCCAGATTGTCCAAAGTAAGCATGAGTCAATAAGATGTCGCACGGTCGCAAATGCGGCCACTTGCTTCTGGGAGCTGAGTTTTATAGTCTCTGGGTCTTGGCCATTGATGGGATTACACGGCATCAGGGGGCAGTTGGTGAGTGTGACCCCCTGCCTACTGGAAGATGGAGGATCTCGGTGGAGGAGGCTCATCACCAATCCGAGCCGGGTTAGAGATCTCAAACCCGGGACCCATATGCCTCTGTTTCTCTGCTGATACATTTATGTGTGTGGAGAGTGTATCAGCATGGGGGTGGCTGGTTCTGGAGGTCTTCAGCTGCCAGGGCTCTGCTCGGGGCCAGAAGGGAAACTCAACCCACTCTGCTCCAAGGGACCCTGGCGAGGATAGCCTGGCATGGGGGCAGAAGACTCTGCGGGAGTGAATAATATTCAAGGCCAATTAAATCCTAAGTTTCAAAAGCATAATATTAACTGTCTTTCTGTATCTATACAAAAAGGGCATTACTTTAAAGTAAACTATTCATAAGACATACGGAGAGGAGAAAGGCAAAATTTCACTCAGACATGTAAAATCATATATGTAAAATAATGTAAAATAAATAAAATAAAATACATGTAAAATAATATGCCAAATACCAGTAACTATGATGGGTCTCATTCTCCTAACCCTGAAAAAGCCTTGAATATGGCACTTTAAAAAAAAAAAATCTCAGGGCTAGGACGAAGAAGACGTTACTGGCACCTGCTCGAGGCAATCGACGAACAACAGGGTGGTCGTGGTCGTGATGTAAAATCATAGATTTCTGAGGAATATGATCTTACAAGTTAACATAGTCTGATTAGGGTAAAAAGCTGATTTAACTGGTTGGGGAGAAAAGCATAGGGAAGGGTTTACAGATAAACACAATGGAATGGGAGTGCCTCAAGAGCACTGTAATAAACCTGAGTTCCTTGTGGCAAGGGAGGAAGGACAAAGCAATGCCATCCTACACTCAACCACCTGCTCTTGTGTGACACCCTGAGAACTGAGCTTTTCAGTTTGAGGTCCATGATTATATTTGGTAAACAGTGCTTTCAGTATGTCATTAGCTAAACATAGTTAAGGATCCATCTCTGCTGCTTCAGTGCCTGATTGTTCATTCTAATTCTCATTGGGAAGTCAGACTTGTCAATGAACTTACTATGACGAAATTCTTCCCTAGATTTTAATGTGTACAGACCCACAGCTGTGTATTTATGACCTCAGACCATGTACATAAGTTGAGAAAATGCAATGTGTTAGATCATGTGACAGAATATAAAACCAGGGAGAAGAGAAACACTGATGTTTCTATCCCACAGTTTTTCTACCCTACAGGTAAATAAAAAAGCTGAAGAAAATTCCTTGTGATTTTCTCTGGAGGTGATTGGGGAATTGGTGTGGGTAATATTTGAGGAAGTTTCCCGAAGTCTCTTCAAATTCTTGATGGGCTAAAAAATGTTGACTGTATGGCGTATGGTACCACTAGCAGGTTATACTTTACCTGTGAGGCAACTGCATCAGCAGCCTGATGGGGCCTTCAGTCTTCCAGATACCCCAAAATTGCTGCTGTACTTTTGACCAGACCCCAAAAGCTTGGGGAAAAGTTTACCAAGAAAGTAAAAGGCCAAAAGTTAGGTATATGGGAGAAACACTCACAAACCACCTCTGGCTCAGCTATAAAATTGGAGGGAAGGCCCTCTGGTTCCTGATCCAACTGCTTAATGACCATGATCCCAGAGACTAAGAAACTAATCTCAAAACCCAATGGCTTTTGACAGAGATGCGTCTGGTCGCCACAATGGGTTACCATCACCAGACCACCCACCCGGTGTGGGAAAGGGTGTTGTTGCTCAGTCTGATCCCCCTTGGCGGCTTGGGGAACCATCTTCCAGAGGCCATTGGACAGTAAGGTTTGGTCCCTCAGTGACGAGACACGTGGAGCCACACAGAATGGGGGTGGAGCCTGCCCTTTCCTCCCCACTTCAATGAGACCCTGAGTCGCCGCTCATGAATGGCCTCTCTGGATCCTGATCAAGCTGCTTAATGACCATGATCCCAGAGATTCAGAAACAAATCTTGAAACCCAGGGGCTTTTGGCAAAAATGTGTCCGGATCCCACAGTAGGTTACTGTCGCCAGGCCACCCCAGGGGGGAAATGGTGCTGTCCCATTGCCTGTTCCCCCTTGTTGGATCGGTGGCCGCTATCCTCCAGAGGCCATTGGACAGTCAGATTTGGGCCTTCAGGGACGGGACACGTGGGGCCTCATGGGATGGGGGTGGAGCTGGTCCTTTCCTCCCCACCCCAACGAAACCCTGAGTTTCCACCCACAAATGGCCTTTCTGGCTCCTGATCAAGCTGCTTAACGGCCAGGATTCAAGAGACTCAGGAACAAATCTTGGAAACTAGCAGCTTTTGGCAGAAATCCCTCCAGATTTAATTGCTAAAATTTTGGGAATTTCAAAATTGTACGGTCACTACTGCAGCTGCAAGACATCATATTTTATTCATAAACACCAATAGAAAACAAATTGTCTACTGTCGCTTTTTCAGAAGATCTGAGTGTTGGAGTAAAATCCCAAATAATAATGGTGGGTCTGATGTTGAAATATTGAATGTAATCAAATTATAGAGACTAATGTGGAAAATCATCTGCACCACAGGAAGGGGCAGGGTGTGTGATGAGGTTATACTGGGTTTTTTGGTGGTGGAGATTGAGCACTGGTGAAGGTACGGGTGTTTCAGTGTACGACTGAGACTTAAACTTGAGAGCTTTGTAACTGCTCTCATGGTGATTCAATAAATAAAATTATAATAAATGAATAAAAAGTAAATGGAGTTCATGCCCAATTCAATCAGCCTACTCACTTAATCACTTAATCACTTAACTTCCCGTTAGTCGTCGATTTGCTCGAGCGGGCGCCAGTAACGTCTCCATTTGTCCCTGTCGCGTGCTAGTGTAGCCCAATGGCATCTCTTCGCTCCGGGAACATGGAGGGCCTAAAACCGATCGTTCATGACCTTGACAAAGAAGTCTGACCATCTGGTAGGTGGGCGGCCACGCGGTCTCTTGACATCCCGTGGAATCCAATCAGTAACAGCTCTAGTCCAACGGTCGTCTTTAAATCTCATTACGTGACCAGCCCATCTGATTTTCGACACCTTGGCAAATGAGACAGCGTCCCTGATCCTTGATCGTCGACGGATGTCAGAACTCCGGATTCGTTCTCTCATTTGAGTGAAACGTGATATTCCAAGCATAGCTCTTTCTATTCTTCTTTGGGAGACCTGAATAGCGTTCTCATCTTGTTTGTGTAGGGCCCAGGTCTCTGAGGCATATGTTAATGCAGGAAGAACAGTGGAATCAAAGAGATGTGCCCGGAGCCGGAGGTTCTTCGTCCTCTTAGCTATTTCTTCGACGTTCTTGAAGGCGTTCCAAGCCGCTCTCTTCCTCCTGCGCAGCTCGGGTGCCAGGTCATTTGTCATGTTGACCTCTCGACCTAGGTACACATAGCTGTTGCATTCGGAGATGGTCGTTCCATTGAGAGCGAATGGGGCGTCAGGAACAAGGCTGTTTCTTATAAACATTGTCTTCGTAAGATTCAGCTGTAGTCCTACCTTTCCACACTCACGGTCAAACTTGGCCAGCATTTGTGCCGCTTGGCTGATGTTTGGTGTTATTAAAACAATGTCATCAGCAAAGCGGAGGTGGTGTAGTTGCCGACCATCTATCTTCACTCCCATTCCTTCCCATTCCAGTCGTCGCATGATGTTCTCGAGGGTGGCACTGAAGAGTTTTGGTGAAATGGTATCACCCTGCCGCACCCCTCTCTTCACATCAACGATCACTTCTTTGTAGAATGGTGAGATCCTGGTAGTGAATCCGCAATACAGCTCACGGAGGATCCTGATGTATTGGGCTTGAATGCCCTGATTGTCTAGGGCTTCAATGACCGCTTCCGTCTCAACAGAATCAATGGCCTTCTTTAAATCAATGAACGTTAAGCAGAGCGGCATCTTGAACTCCCGAGAAACCTCAATGAGTTTGGTTATCGTGTGGATATGGTCGATGGTGCTGAATCCTTTGCGGAACCCTGCTTGCTCACATGGTTGTCCTTCATCTAGTGTTCTGCCAATCCTATTCAGGATGACTCGAGTGAACAACTTGTAGATGACAGACAATAGGCAGATCGGGCGATAGTTGCCAATGTCATGGATGTCTCCCTTCTTGAACAGTAGTACGGTCCTGCTGGTTTTCCGTTGGGACGGAACCTTGCATTCAGACAGGTAGCGAGTGAAGAGCCGAGCCAGTGTATTGATGAGTACTGACGGCAGGTTCTTCAGGTGTTCAGGTCTGACCTTGTCTGGGCCGGGTGCTGTTTGCTTCTTTACTGACGAAATGGCGTGTCGGATTTCGGAAGGGAGAACGTTGGGAACAACATACCCATCCTGTGGAATTTGGTATGTCGGCAAGTGGACATGGCTATCGAAGAGATTTGAGTAGAAGTCATGGATAATCTTCTCCATTGCCGTTCTGGAGGATGTGATGGATCCATCAGGACGTCGGAGGGCAGTCATCTTGGTCTTATAGTTGGCGAAGGACAGGCAGGCCTTACGAATACTTTTCCCGGCTTCTGCCGCATCTACCAGTACTTCTGCTCTTCTCTCTTTGAGGTCTCCCTTGATCGTATCTCTGCACTGCTTTGCAAGCTCGGACGTTAGCTTGCGGTTGCCTGAGGCATGCGCCAAACCACGCTGGCGAATTAGCTCAAGAGTTTTTGAAGATAGGCGACTTTTTGTGGCTATCTCTTTCTTGGCATTCCTCGCACATTCATGGAGGTGCTGAACCAGTCGATCGTATTCCTCGTCAATGTTGTCAACAATGGCATCTTCCCATGTTGCCGCAATAGTACCAAAGAGTTCCCAGTTGGTGTTCGTTCTGGGAGTTCTCTTTTTGAACTTTGCAGCCCTTTCTCCCCGCTCTGTGAAGTAGAATTTTGCACGAAGGAGACGGTGGTCCGATCCCGTTCGAAATTTTAGGACAACAGCGACATCAGTCAGGCAAAACCGTCGATTGAATATGATGTGGTCTATTTCGTTGTGGAATCGTCCACCGGGAGACTCCCATGTCCATCGTTTAGATTCTGCCTTCTGGAACTGTGAGTTACCATGAATGGTCTTGGTCGACATGATGAACTCAGACAGTCTCTCACCCTGTTCGTTCCATTCTAGGCCATGGGTTCCGATGTGAAGTTCTTCAGCTGATCTTCTCGGTCCTATCTTGGCATTAAAATCACCCACAATGATCTTGTAGAAGGTGTGGTCTTCTTTATAGAAGGTGTGGTCTTCTTTATAGAAGGTGTGGTCTTCTTTATACACAGCTATCCGCTGTGTATTCGATATGCCAAAACCAGTAACTACAACTGGTCTCATTCACCTGACCCTGAAGGCTTCACCGACATGGCAGCACTGAGAAGGATGAGAAAGGAGAGGCCGACAAAATCTCAAGGCCGACCTAGGCTGCCACAACGAAGGAAGACAAAAATGATCGTCTGTACTTTCAATCCACGTACGCTAGCATCAGATGCATCCATCGAGGACCTGATGGTACAAGCGCGAATGATCAAGTACGACATCATTGGTCTGACCGAGACAAGAAGACACGAATCTCACCATGCCGTTTTCGACACTGGAGAAGAATTGTTCCTCGGAACATGCGATAAAAGAGGTGTTGGAGGCGTCGGTGTCCTTGTCAACACAAACTTGGCCAAGAGCATTGATTCATTCGAATGCCTAACAACCCGAATCGGACGTTTACATTTGAATAGATGTGGCTCACTGCCTGCAGTTTCTATCTTCGTTGTCTATGCACCAACATCTCATTATGATGAAAGAGAAATCGAGAAGTTCTACATGGAGCTAGAGAAGTTCTACAGCCTACTCAGTCACTAAATAAATAGCAGTACTGATACATAAAAAAAAATTGGCTGTATGTGCAAACATGGGAATGGAGATGGTGTCCTGGACAGGGGAACTACATTAGCATAAATGCATATGAAGTGAATTGCCTATGCCAAGGCTGGGGTGTGGGGAGAAAGAACAATGATGGAGAGTGATGACATGAGAATGGAATTTATGCTCTCAACATCTGCTGAGGTTCCAGTCAACGAACTACTGAGGGATTTTCATTTTTGGTGGAGGACTATGTTGAAATAAGGAGATCATTCTGTCTCTGACAAAAACAAAGGAAATGTCTATAGTAAGACTGAGTTTATTCCTTTATAATGAGTGAAATGGAAGTTTCTATCAAGATGCAAGAAGAAGGGGGCTGGAGCAATAGGACACAGCAGGGCATTTGCCATACATGTGGTCAACCCGTGTTCAATTCCCAGCATCCCATATGGTCCTCCAAGCACCACCAGGACTGATTCCTGAGTGCAGAGCCAGGCGTAACCCCTGAGCATCACCAATTGTTACCCAAAAAACAACAACAACAAAAAATATTCAAGAAGAGAAATAAAAAAAATTCCAAATGATTGCTGTGCAGGGTGAAGTTAAGGGATGGTTTTCATCTTTAAAGTCATGAACACATCACTCAGTAGCATCTAAGAAATGATGCCTGTTTTTGTGGTAAAGGAGAGAAGTAGATATGATTCTGCTGCCTCATTCCTTCTGTGCCTTTTTTACACTTGATGAAAAGGTCTCTGGTGTGGGGCACTGTGTTTTTATTCCCAAAAGGATAGGTGTTCTTATGTGATGGTTCTGCATCCTTTCTCAGTACATGTCCTACAGACACCCAATACGCAGAGGAGAGACCCACCAGCAACTCCATGGAGCAAGAAAAATACTTAAGAACTGTAAATGGGCTACTCCCATTAAAAGAAATTCCACCACATACTACTAAAAGTAATGACATAGACAGTGACTGGATCCCAAGGAGTCAGCCTGGATAAATCAATTAGTTCTGACGCTAGCAAGTTGGGAAGAAATTTCTTCTCTGTCTTTATGACTTGATTTTCCCCATCTGTCTATGTGGATAATAGATATGATTTCATAAAGTGGAATAAATAAGAGCTTCATCTCCCTGCCCAAACCTTATTCTTGAAATTCTTACTGTTTTAATGATAATGATGTATGTGAAACATAGAATAGCATTGGGTTCATGCAAGGGCAACAATCCATTGCTGACAAGTTTCTAGGACCATTTCTTTCAGCTACAGGATAATGAGAACTCACAGGACATGTTAAAAATTTTTTAGTCTACTCCAAGATTACCGCACCATATTTGATGGGGTTCAAATATGGTTTGAACCATGGGAACACCTGTAAGGGCGATTAAAGGCCACACTAAAAGCCTTTATCCCTCTCGGTGAGCCTGAAAAGCTACCGAGAGTGTCCCCCCCACACAGCAGAATCTGAAAGCTATCTGTGGCGTATTCCATATGCTAAAACCAGTAAATACAAAGGGTTTCATACTGCTGACCCTGAAAAAGCCACCAATATGGCAGCATTAAGAAGGATGAGGAAGGAGAGGCTGATAAAATCTCAAGGCCAAACTAAGCAGCTAAAATGAAGAAGGGCAAAAATGAGTGTCTGTATTTTCAATGCACGTATACTGGCATCAGATGCATCTATCAAAGACCTGACGGTGCAAGTGCAGAAGATCAAGTACGACATCATTGGTATGACTGAGATGAGAAGGCATCAATCACATCGCACCGTCTTTGACCCTGAAGAAGAACTGTTCCTCGGCTCATGCGACATAAGAGGCGTTGGAGGTGTCAGTGTCTTGTCAACACGAACTTGGCCATAAATACCTAAAAACCTGAATTGGACAATTACACTTGAATAGATGTGGCTCACTGTTGACATTTTCTATCTTTATTGTATACTCACCAACATCCAATTATGATGAAGGAGAAATTGAGAAGTTCTACATTGAGCTGGAGAAGGTCAATAAACAAGACTACACCTTATACAAGATCATTTTCGGTTATTTTAATGCCAAGATAGGACTGAGAAGATGAGCCGAAGAAGTCCACATTAGGACCCATGGCTTAGAATGGAATGAACAGGGTGAGAGACTGAGTTCATCTTGTTGACCAAGACCATCCATGGTAACTCACAGTTCCAGAAGACTGAATTTAGACGTTAGACATGGGAGTCTCCAGGTGGACAGTTCCACAATGAATTTGACCATATCATATTCAATCAACGGTTTTGCTTGACCGATGTCACTGTTGTCCCAAAATTCCAAATGGGTTTGGACCACCCTCTCCTTTGTGCAAAATTTGACTTCATTGAGCAGGGAGAAAGTGCTGCAAAGTTTAAGAAGAAAACTCCTGTAAAGACCACCAACTGGGAGCTCTTTGTCCGTATTCTGCAAACATGGGAAGATGCCATCATTTACAACATCGAGGAAGACTATAGTTGACTGGCTCAGCACCTCCATGACAGAGGGAGGAACCCTGAGAGAGAAAGATAGTCACAAAAAGACGCCTGCATTCAAAAACTCTTGCACTCATTAACCAAAGAGGCTTGGCTAAAGCCTCAGGCAACAGCAAGCAAAAATCCGAGCTTACAAAGCAGTGCTGAGAAGCGATGAAGAAGGCTTCAAAGAGAGAAGAGCAGCAGTGCTAGCAGATGCGGCAGAAGCCAGGAAAAGCATTCACTACACTTTCCAGTCCTTCACCAACTAAAAGACCAAGATGACTACCCTCCGATGTCCTGATGGATCTATCACAGCTTCCAGAAGGGCAATGGAGATTATCCAAGACTTCTCCTTGGATCTCTTTGATAGGGATGCCCACCTGCCCACATACCAAATTCCACAGGATGGATATGTTGTTTCCAACGTTTTCGCTTCCGAAATCCGACACGCCATTTTGTCAGTAAAGAAGCTAACAGCACCCGACCGAGACAAGGTCAGACCTTAAACCTGAAGAATCTGCCATCAGTGCTCATCAATACACTGGCTTGGCTCTTCACACACTACCTGTCTGAATGCAAGGTCCCAATGGAAAACCAGCAGGAATGGACTACTGTACAAGAAGGGAGACATCCACAACATTGGCAACTATTGCCCAATCTGCCTGTTGTCTGTCGTCTACAAGCTTTAACTCGACTCATACTAAATAGGATTGGCAGAACACTAGATGAAGGACAATCATGCAAGCAAGCTTGGTTCTGAAAACGATTCAGCACGATCGACCATATCCACACAATAACCAAGCTCATTGAGGTTTCTTGGGAGTTCAAGATGCCACTCTGTCTAAGGTTCATTGATTTAAAGAAGGCCTTTGATTCTGTTGAGACTGAAGCTGTCATTGAAGCCCTAGCCAAACAGGTCGTTCAAACTCAATACATCAGGATCCTCCATGAGCTGTATTACGGATTCACTACCAGGATCTTACCATTCTACAAGGAAGTGATCATCCATGTCAAGGTTGGTATATGGCAGGTTGATACCATTTCACCGAAACTCTTCAGTGCCAAACTCGAGAATTTCATATGACAACTGGAATGGGAAGAAATGGGAGTGAAGAGAGAAGGTCGGCCACTATACCACCTCCTTTTCACTGATGACATCATTCTAATAGCACCAAACATGTGACAACTGGAATGGGAAGAAATGGGAGGGAAGAGAGAAGGTCGGCCACTATACCATCTCCTTTTCACTGACGACATCATTCTAATAGCACCAAACATTAGCCAAGTGGCACAAATGCTAACCAAAGTCGACTGTGAGTGTGCAAAACTCCGACTGCAGCTGAATCGACAAAGACAATGTTTATGAGAAACAGCCTCATTTCTGATTTTCCATTTGCTCTCAATTGAATAAAAATCTCCAAATGCAACAGTTATCTCTACCTCGGTTGAGAAGTCAATATGACGAATGACCTAGCACCTGACTTGCACAGGAGGAAGAGAGCAGCTTGGAACACATTTAAGAGCATTGAAGAAAGAGCTATGAGGAAAAAGAACCTTCAGTTCTGGGCACATCTCTTTGATTCCACTGTTCTTTTTGCATTAACATACACCTTAGAGTCCTGGGCCCTACGAAAACAGGATGAGAACACTATTCAGGTCTTCCAAAAAGGAATCAAAAGAGCAATGCTTGGAGTATCACTTCACTCAAATAAGAGAATGAATCTTGAGTTCCGACCTCTGTTGGCAATCAAGAATCAGGGATGCTGTCTCATTTGCCAAGGTGTTGAAAATCAGATGGGCTGGACACATAATTTGGAGATGACCGCTGGACTAGAGACATATGGACTGGATTCCACTGGACATCAAAATATTGCGTGGCCGCCCACCTTCAAGATGGTCAGACTTTTATGTCCAGAGACTGATTGACTGGTTTGAGGCTTCTTGTGTTCCCAGAGTGAGCAGACGCCATTGGGCTACACTAGCATGAGACAGAGATGAATGGAGAAGAAACTGGCAGCCACTCAAGCAAATCGATGTGTAACTGGATGTCAAGTGATCAAGTGATCAAGTGAACATATTAAATCCTGTTCCCATTAAAATTGCTTTCATGAAAGCAAGAATCTCTTAAAAAGCAATATTTTTATTTTAGAATCTAAATTATTCTCCTATGATTTCACAGTTGCATCTTCTAAAGGGTCAGCAGCCATCCTCCTGCATGGGTTGTTTCTGCTTTTGGCTTCCTGCTTTTTCCCTTTCAGCACCATAACAGAAAGTGTCATGAATTTCCAGTTATCTTCTCTTAGTTATCTGTGTGTCAGCGATTATTCTATAATACTTTTGATCTAGTTGTGTGGCAATATTTCTCTGGAAAGACTGCTGTGGTTCTAATCTACTGTAATTCGCAGAAGACATTCTTGTAATTACCCTACACATATCTACCTTTTAATAGTCCCTGGAATAACAACTTAATTCCTTTGCACATGTAATAATGAAACCAAAAACTGATATTAAATATAAATCAAATTTTCTGCGATCAAATAGCTTCCTTTATAAGTATACAGACTCAACAATCATTCAAAGTTACTGCAACTTGAAGAGTATTGAATGTCCTATAGTACTAGAATTCACATTGAACACTTAGCAAAAAGTTGAAAAATATGTGTACTTTCTTAATATTTTTCAGGAAAAGCTACAGAAAGCAGTGACAAAATTGAGAGAAGATGAGTCCCTATGCAACAACCTGAAGTTGTTCCTAAGAAAACAGAGGACAGAATGGGAGGTAAGAAAACTAAAGTGATTGGTCAACCTGTTTATCAACTAGATCAGTTTTGGAGATGAGTGGACATATACAGAATAATTGATTATTGTCCCTCAACCAGACCAAATCGATGAAGCCTAGAGAAAAACTAAAATTTGTTTTTTTCAAAACACTTATACTTCCATTTCTAGTTCTCTTGCTATACTTCACAAGCATATGATAATAGGTCTAGTACCATAATCAAGTCCTTTACCTTTCCTGATCCTTTATTTTCCATCACCTTGGCTGCTTCCGCATTTAAATGTCTGCCTTCTGGTCATGACTGAGGATCAGATAATATAAGACAATTTTCATTTTGAATGCTTCATGGAAATGTCATGTCACAGTAGCCCAGCAAGCTTCCTTTGGTTGAGTGTTGGTTCAAATAGGCATAGGACAAAAGTTTCCATGTTCATCATTTTTGGTGTACAGTTTCTTGGCACTATGTATTTCTATGGTTCAGAAACCCTTCCCACTATCCGAGTGCTGAAATTCTTTAATACTTCAAACTGGAACTCTGTAAGCATGCACTAAGTCCTCACTGATCCTTTCTCCTAATTGTTGGCAACAATACTATCTATTCTGCCTCTACGAATTTTACTTGGGTCTTCTATAGAGGATTAATATTAACTGTTTTTCCTGCTTTTGGGGGCTACAACTGTAGGTGCTCAGGACACACTCATGGTTCTCTGCTGAGAGATCACTCTTTTAGCAGCTTAGGGAATTGTACTGGCTCCTGGGGTTGAATCCAGGTGGCTGCATAAAAGACAAGCACCCTGCCTGCTGTACTGTCTATCTGCTCAGATACCAATTTTATCATTTTCCTCTTTATTTCCTTCACTGAACTTAATATACTCCCTTTCTTCCATGCAGTCAGCGTTTCCTTTCTCATTGAGTCTGAATAGTAATCAGTTGAGTTTACAGATCTTATTTTGCTCATTTCTTCACTTAAAAATCAACACTTGGTTTGCATTTTTAAACTTTTTGTGTTTAGGAGAAGGTCAAGCTTCAGAGACAAAAAATCCAGTCTGAATTTGAGAATCTCCGTAGCTTTCTACACAATGAGGAGAACCATTTTCTACGGAGGCTGGGGGAAGAGGAGGAGCAGACTCTGAGGCAACTGCAGGAAGGTGAAGACAAGGTGGAAAAACAAAGCCAGGAACTGAAAAACCAAATCCAGGAACTTGAGAAGAAATGTCAGGGCACAGTCCAGAATTTGATGGAGGTAATATATATTATTAAGCTACCGTGATTTGTAATGTTGTTCATAATTGAGTTCCAGGAATACAATGTTTTGTCACCAATCCCACCACCATTGTTCACTTCTCTTCATCAGTGTCTCCAGGTTCCCACCAACTCCCATTTTGCTGCCTTGACAAGGACATTTTGGAAGTTCAATTATTGAATTTATATTTTATGGTACAGTGTTATTAGCTCTAGGGTCTAGATATATTCATATACCTATTCCTTTCCTACATGTTCAATGCATCTGGCTCCTGCCCATTTACCACCCACCTGCCATTTCTTACATCTGCCTTCATTCTTTCCTTCCCTGTTCTTCCCATACCATGATACCATGTTAAGTATAGTCTAGGTATTTCCTCCCCTCCTTTACCTTTCATTCCTGTGTCCTTTTAGTCTATATACCACAGATAAGTGAGACCATCCAGTATTTGTGCTTCTTCTGACGTACTTCACTTGATATGATATCCTTCAGTTTGATCCAACTTGCAGCAAATTGCTTGCTTTCACTATTCCTTGCAGCTACATAGCATTACATTGTTTAAGTAGGTCATACCTTTATTATCCACTCCTCTGTCATTGGACAACTGGGTTGATTCCATCCTAGGTCTTGTTAAATTATGCAAAATAATTCTGTGCATATGTCCTTTGGAATAAATGTTTTAGTGTCTAAAAGGTACATATCAAGAAATGGAATGGTTTCTTCAAAAGGAAGCTCTATTCTTACTTTTCTGAAAAATCTCTGTACTGTTTAGCCTAAGGTGAAAGCATTTCTACCAGAAGTGGATGAGAATTCCTTGTTCACTTCATTCCCTCCAACACAGTGTTTTCAGTTTTTTTGATATATGCTATTCTCACTGCTGTGAGATAATATTTCATTATTGTCATGACTTGAATTTCCCAGATAAGGAAAAAACATTTTTTTTGTGTGTCTTTTGGCCTTCCATCTGTTTTCTTCAGAGATGTGTCTGTTGATTTCCTCTCTCACTATATATATCTTTTCCTCTCCCCAAATTTGATAGGCTTTTGGGATATTTTGTTGTTGCTCTTGGTGAGTGCTTTATATATCACATATATTAATCCTTAATCTGGTGGGTCGATTTGAATATTTTCTCACATTCATATGGTTTTTTTTCACTGTTAGCCCATTTTTCTTTTGCAATGCAGAATTTCTTAACTTGATGCAGTTATGTTTGTATATACTTGTTGCCTTTGCCAAGGAATTGTATCATTTGGAGATGATACACTTTGATCATTTGAAACTTTGAGTTTCAAATCTTGAAGTGATCTACTCGTATTTTCCTCAGTGCAAGTTATGAATTCTAGTGTCATCTCAAGGGCTTTGATCCACATTGAATTAACTATTGGGTAAGGAACAAAACATGGATCCCGGTACTTTTTTCACTTTTTGTTATGCAGTTTTTCCCAACGCATTTTTTTTCCTTTTGAGTCACACTTGGCAATGCACAGGGTTTATTCTTGGCTCTCCACTCTGAAATTACCCCTGGTGGTGCTCAGGGGACCAAAAGCGATGCTGGGAATCAAACCCTGGTCAGCTGCGTGTAAAGCAATTGCCCCACCCTCTGTGCTATCGCTCCAGCCCCCAATACCATTTTTTAAAGAGCCTTTTCATATTCCGCATCATGTACTCAGCTTCTTGGTCAAAATTTAGTTGCTGTAGAAGTAGGGATTTAGCAATAGCACAGTGGTAGGGCATTTGCCTTATGCGCAGCCAGCCAGGAGAGCCCGGCAAGCTACCAAGAGTATCTTGCTTGCACGGCAAAGCCTGACAAGCTACCCGTGACGTATTCAATATGCCAAGCACAGTAACAATAAGTCTCAAAAATGGAGACGTTACTGGGCCTGCTCGAGCAAATCAATGAACAACGGGAGGACAGTATTTGTTTGTTTTTGACAGTACTTGATTCTATTACATTAGTCAGAGTCTTTACAAATTTTGTGAGAAAAAATAAGTCTGTTAGAAAGTTTGTAAAGACTGACAAAAAAAAACCTGTCAGATTAATTAGAATTGCCCATTGGCCAGAAAGATAGTATAGCAGGTAGCATGTTTACCTTGCAGGTAAAGAAATTGGGTTAGATCCTGGTATCATGTATGGTTTTAGAGCTCCACCAGGAGTAATTCTGGAAAACTGGCCAGAAGAATTCATGAACACTGCTAAGTATGGTCCCCAAACAACAACAACATATTTCCATTAATTCTGATATCACAATATTGTATTTCTCTTAGGAACTCCACAAGTTTGTAGTATGTACTCATGGAGTTGAATAAATATGTTCCCTTGATGTGAACAGTGGGACTGGGGTGATAGCACAGCAGGTAGGGCGATTGCCTTGCATGTAGCCAACATGGTCGACCCAAGTTTGATTCCTCCGACCCTCTTGGAGAGCCCGGCAAGCTACCAAGAGTATCTTGCTCTCACGACAAAGGCTGGCAAACTACCCGTAACGTATTTGATATGCCAAACACAGTAACAAATGTCACAATGGAGATGTTACTGGGCCCACTAGAGCAAATCAATGAACAAGGGGAGGACAGTGACAGTGATGTGAACAGTGTGTTTTTTTGATAATCCTGGTATAAATGTTGCTGCCATTTTTTTGTGTCCATTTCATGTTCATGCTTCAAAAACACTGTCAAATTGTTTCCTCAAAGTTTCATATGGATGGCAGTTGATAAAGGGAGACAGCCAAAACCAGTGATAATCTTGTCCTAAATGTGGCTGTAAAATCCTTATTCCATGAGTTCTAATGGGGCTTCACCTGCATCAAAGATTCAGGCAGCAAGATAAATGAATGAAACTGTTTATCCTAGTTCATCCAATAAAACAGTTAGCTTTTTGACTGAGATTCCAGCATCTATTGGCATGTAATATTTGCTACAACCCCATACTGAAACAGTTGCGAGGGATTAGTGTGGATTCAGCATTGAGGACTTTTAGGATATATAACTCTAATATAGAAGTTTCTTGGTGAAAATCATGTTCATGAAAGCAAGAGCTGCCCTGAGGACACTCCTGCCCCTCTTTTCCAAGCAGTTCATACTTGAAATTGCAGACACTAAAGACCTTCAGAATTTTCTACAAGCAAAATAAAAGATTCAGGTATTCTAGACATGGTACCATGCAAATATGCTTTGGAGACTGAGATGCAATTGGAGTGTTAGGAATCCATTCATATCTAAACCTGTGTTCACTTTCCTTTCACTTGAAGAGTGTTTTTAGAGAGCAGTCCCATGTGACAAGCCCTAGGAACTACTGATGTTTTTGTAGTCTCATTTGGTCTTTGTTTCTCTACAGGGTGTGAAACAAACCTTGACCAGGTGAGTGCGGTGTGAATACAGGAGGGCAGGGGTGTGGGTCTATGGAGACTAACAGTAAGTCCCTCTGATGGCATCTCTGGTCCTGCTTATTCAGGAGTTTTGATGTGAAGCTGGAATTTCCAGAGGCCATCTCTTTGGACCTTCATACTGTGTGTAATGTTTCTGAGCTCTACTTTGATGTGAGGAAAATATTAAAGAGATATCAAGGTAGGTAAATTAATGTATGTCCTAAATTGTAAGGGTGGAAGGGACTTTACAAGGAAACAAAGTCCCTTAACAGGGTCACATACACAGTGTGTTTAATTATTTTCAGTAGAGTGTCACACTCATCCTCGTCTAATCCAGTGCTTTGCCAGGACCCTAGCATTCTGTTCATGTGTGATGACCCTTCCTGTTTCTTATATACCACATTGTACTGCATCAGTACAGAACAATTACCTCAACCCATTTGCCTTTTTGGAAAAGGAAATAATTCCCAGTTTTCTGTCAAGTGGATTTTCATAAAAGAATGTCTGATGTGACATTTATTATTTATTATTTGTTTTTTTATAATGTAGTAGCACTGCTATTTATTCAGTCATTGATTAAGGTGATTGAATTGGGCATGAACGCCACACTACTTTTTGTTTTCCATTTTTTAATTTTATAACTTCATTCACAATGTGTGATTGCATTCAACATTCTAACACCAATCCCACCACCGTTACACCTTCTCACCACCAAATTCAGAATGTTTCCATCCCAAACCCGAATCCCTGTCCTAAATCACAACCAAATAATATATTTCATATGGTCCATTATGAAGAACTGCGTGTGGGAGCCTAAATTCCAAAGAATGAGTAAAATGAATTATATTAGTAAAAATCCAGAGGAACACCGATGCCCTGTTATTTGGAGACGTGATTTACAGAACACTGGAAAAAAATTAGAAGTTTTTAATGTCTTCCTGATTGTACTGGGGGGAACAATGTGATGCCAAGCATTGAATTGTCTGCATGTAAGGCCAGTTCCTTACCTGATTATTATCTATCTGCACCCCGTACAAAATTTCATTTGTAGAATGTATCCTTGTATAACATCATTACGTTTATTATTTTATTTGTTTATTTGTTTATTTGTTTGTTTTTGCTTTTTGGGTCACACCTGGTGATGCACAGGGGTTACTCCTGGCTCTGCACTCAGGAATTACTTCTGGTGGTACTCAGGGGACCATATGTGATGCTGAGGATCGTACTCGGGTCAGCTGCATGCAAAACAAATGCCCTATCCGCTGTACTATCACTCCAGCCCTCAACATCATTACCTTGAGGCTATCTCATATTGCCACAGGTGTATCATGATTATCCCTGTGATGGCACACTGGGCTCTTGGGTACTACAACAATGCTGTACTAGAACTTTCTAGTCCTGCAGCCTGCTGTCCTGCAGCTCTTGTTTTGAAGGAAATAGAGTTTGAGCCTGTTTCCAGGCTACTGGTGTGAAAAAAGCAACATGCATTCCCACCAACTATTTAAAAAAATTAATTTTTCTGTGCTCTGTACTCTATGATATATGCACAGCATTACATTTTATATCGTTTGCCATCATGCTCCCATAGCAATCATTTTTACTGTACAGGTGAGAAAAATAAAACCCAAGGGGTGAAGTAACTGTTGTATATAACACCAACAGAAATAGGTGCACTTGAACGCAGATTGGTTTGATATACAGTAAAACATGGTTTCAGTCCAGAAAAAGCATATCCTCTACCCTTTTATTTGTTTGTTGATGTTTTTCTCAGTCAGCGTGACTCTGGATCCAGAAACAGCTCATGATGACCTATTTGTGTCTGAGGATGGGGGAAAGGTGATTGGTGGTCATCCACAGAAGAAGCCACACTCTGCCAGCAGATTTACTGCCTTAACTGCTGTCCTGGGTCGTGAAGGCTTCACCTCAGGAAGACATTACTTTGAAGTAAATGTGGGGGAAGAAAGTAAATTGTGCGAGTTTGGAGTTTGTCAGGCCAATGTACCGAGAGACTCTAATATGAAGTCTCTAATACAGCCTGACTGGGGATTCTGGGCCATCAGAAAATGCCAAGCTGAGAGAGGCTTACAAGCTCTTACCTGGCCACGAACCTCCCTTCATCAGGAGTATCTCTCGGTTGTAGGGGTTTTTGTGGACTATGAGGCCGGACTTGTCTCCTTTTACAACATGGAAACTGGCTCCCACATCTTCACCTTCCCCAAGGCTTCCTTCTCTCACCCTCTCCGGCCCTTTTTTCTGGTCTATTCATCTTCTTCTCTGACCATGTCTCCCCGGATATGTTGGTAAAGAAGCAAAGTCCCCTCCACTGACTATCAGGACAGAAATTTTGATGTAAATCCTTAGGGACAAACACTTGACTTATATTCCTTACTAACTTTTTTATATATCAAGAGAATAGTGATGAGATTTGGGGTACTTCATACGTCTGCATTAAATTAAATTATATGAAGACTGATAATATGGCCACCAATAAGCCTGAGCTGAGATAAAACCCCCCAAGGCAGTGCTCATGGCCTCTCCTGCATAAACTGCTTCAACAGGTTTAGACCTTCAAATGTTAAGAGTTGTTCAGTGAACCCAGCAATGAGAAGGTTTATGTTATATTTCGCTTCAGAACATTTGAACTCTTTGGAGAGGAGAAAGCAGTGGGCAGAAGAGATAGTACAGGTGGTGGGTCACTTGCCGTACACTCTACCAATCTCTGTCCCATTATGTGCATCACATATAGTTCTCCAGGACACAGCTTTGTCCTAGGAGTAATCTGGAGTGTACAGAGCATGAATGGGAAGGACTGTTGAAGTCAGAGGCAGGGGCAGGGGCAGCATCTCGGCACTTGTGGGGTCTGACTTGCTTATGCCCCAGGCGTGGCCTGGAATGACTTCCAGAACAGAGTGCGAATCTGACACTAGCAGGACCCCACAGTGCACACAAGCACCCTCGTCTAGCAGGGAGGTACTCCACCTAGCAGATCCATCTGGGGAGTAGCCCCTCCAGATTCCTGCTTAGTCAAAAAAGACATCATTAAGCTGATTGATCATAATCAAGATAAGGCCATGCTCTTTATAACACGGCCGACTTCTCATTGTCAAAGGCTCTTTTTTCAGTATTAATGTATATTTTGTTATTTTGGTTTACAGGGTTAGAGAACCTAGGATGGGGAGGGGGAAGCTTTCTGGAGTCATTTGTTTTCTGTTCCCCACAATGCATTCTCATGGTCACCTCTGGGTTCTCCGGTCCCCGGAGTATGAGAGGTTCACCTTTCTACTAGGCTCAGAATGAATAGTCCTTAGCTCATCTCTCCTTCCAGTGTCCTGCTGACCTGTCTCTCCTAGGCATGCTTGGAGGCCTGCAGGGCTCAGGGTAGATGGACTCTGCTCAGAGGAAATCCCCTACCCTCAGCATTTCGCTTTCTTTAACTTTGTACAACAATACTATCAGTCAAACATTACTGTAACCAATTACCTACTGTATAATAAAACTTTTTTAAAAATTGCTATCTTAAAGAATCTGATTCTTAAAAAAATGCTGGTTAAAAATGATAATTCAAGGAACAAAGGATTATGTTACTAAAAATGAGCAAAATCAACCATTTTTTTTTTTTGCCTTTTTGGTCCACACCCAGCCATGCCCAGAGGTTACTCCTGGCTCTGAACTTAGGAATTACTCCTGAAGTTGCTTAGGGGTCCATGTGGGTTGCCAGGGATTGAACCCGGGTCGGCGCATGAAGGCAAACAGCTTACCTGCTGTACTTATCACTCCTGCCCACAAAATCAACTTTTGGAAACAAATGATCAGCACAGCAAAGTAAGAAATGAAAATGGCTTGGAGTACAGGTAATTTATAGAAAGAAAGCCAAATTTCTACCAGGTACTCAAGTGAAAAAATGCCGTTGTATTAGATGAGTAATTAACTAGATGAGTAATTAGCTTTTATAATAAAGATGCTTTACCAGAAATTATATAGAAATAAGCCCTAAGTATTGAAAATGCATATATTGGACACTACTTCCACTACCCAGCCATCGCCACACTCGAGGACGCTTTCCGGACCTGTGTGGCAGCTCCGGCCGAAACTCACGCACGACTGCAGACCCACAGAACAAGATAAGCGGAACTCTCTGAGACCTTGGACTCCAAACTCGGCGGACCCAGGGACAGAGCTTCTCTGCTTGCTCCCACCAACCACAGATGAAAAAGGGATTCTAATCAGGAGCCCCACCCTACCCTGCCCTGTCTGCTTCCATCAACCACACAGGGATCCAATTGCGCACAGGAGACCCACCCTACCCAGATAAATACCCCACTGGCAGACTTCCACTATTGACACTACTTCCACTACCCAGCCGTCCCCACACTCCAAAATGCTTTCCGGCTGCTTTGAGGCCGTGCAACACATCAAAAGACACTAAATACCCATCTTCCGGAATTGTTGTACCATATTTGATAGGGTTCAAATATGGTAACACCTACAAGGGTGATTAGAGGTCGCCCCAAAAGCCTCTATCCATCTCGGAAAGACAGGCAAGCTACCCAGAGTATTCCGCCCGCACGGAGAGACTGGCAAGCTATCCGTTGTGTATTCGATATGCCAAAACCAGTAACTACAACTGGTCTCATTCACCTGACCCTGAAGGCTTCAGCAACATGGCAGCACTGAGAAGGATGAGAAAGGAGAGGCCTATAAAATCTCACGGCCGAACTAGGCTGTCACAAAGAAGCAAGACAAAAATGATCGTCTGTACTTTCAATGCACGTACGCTAGCATCAGATGCATCCATCGAGGACCTGATGGTACAAGCGCGAATGATCAAGTACAACATGATTGGTCTGACCGAGACAAGAAGGCATGAATCTCACCATGCCGTTTTCGACACTGGAGAAGATTGTTCCTCGGAACATGCGATAAAAGAGGTGTTGGAGACGTCCGTGTCCTTGTCAACACAAACTTGGCCAAGAGCATTGATTCATTCGAATGCCTAACAACCCGAATCGGACGTTTACATTTGAATAGATGTGACTCACTGCCTGCAGTTTCTATCTTTGTTGTCTACACACCAACATCTCATTATGATGAAAGAGAAATCGAGAAATTCTACATGGAGCTAGAGAAGTTCTATAAAGAAGACCACACCTACTACAAGATCATTGTGGGTGATTTTAATGCCAAGATAGGACCGAGAAGATC
Organism: Sorex fumeus; assembly: GCF_029834395.1. Taxonomy (NCBI): domain Eukaryota; kingdom Metazoa; phylum Chordata; class Mammalia; order Eulipotyphla; family Soricidae; genus Sorex; species Sorex fumeus. The sequence continues at coordinate 19,315,679 of NW_026606151.1, read as the reverse complement.
AGCTGAAGAACTTCACATCGGGACCCATGGCCTAGAATGGAACAAACAGGGTGAGACACTGTCTGAGTTCATCATGTCGACCAAGAGCATTCATGGTAACTCACAGTTCCAGAAGGCAGAATCTAAACGATGGACATGGGAGTCTCCCGGTGGACGATTCCACAACAAAATAGAACACATCATATTCAATCGACGGTTTTGCCTGACTGATGTCACTGTTGTCCCAAAATTTTGAACGGGATCGGACCACCATCTCCTTCGTGCAAAATTCTACTTCACAGAGCTGGGAGAAAGGGCTGCAAAGTTCAAAAAGAGAACTCACAGAATGACCACCAACTGGGAACTCTTTGGTACTATTGCGGCAACATGGGAAGATGCCATTGTTGACAACATTGACGAGGAATAAGATCGACTGGTTCAGCACCTCCATGAATGTACGAGGAATGCCAAGAGAGAGATAGCCACAAAAAAATCGCCTATCTTCGAAAACTCTTGAGCTAATTCACCAGTGTGGTTTGGCGCATGCCTCAGGCAACTTCAAGCTAACGTCCGAACTCGCAAAGCAGTGCAGAGATGCGATCAAGGAAGACCTCAAAGAGAGAAGGGCAGAAGTACCGGTAGATGCTGCAGAAGCCGGGAAAAGTATTCGTAACGCCCGCCTGTCCTTCGCCAACTACAAGACCAAGATGACTGCCCTCCGACGTCCTGATGGATCCATCACATCCTCCAGAATGGCAATGGAGAAGATTATCCATGACTTCTACTCAAATCTCTTCGATAGCCATGTCCACTTGCCGACATACCAAATTTCACAGGATTGATATGTCGTTCCCAGCGTTCTCCCTTCAGAAATTCCACACGCCATTTCACTGGTAAAGAAACAAACAGCACCTGGCCCAGAAAAGGTCAGACCTGAATACCTGAAGAACCTGCCGTCAGTACTCATCAATAAAATGGCTAGGCTCTTCACTCGCTACCTGTCTGAATGCAAGGTTCTGTCCCAATGGAAAACCAGCAGGATCGTACTACTGTTCAAGAAGGGAGACATCCATGACATTGGCAACTGTCGCCCGATCTGCCTATTGTCTGTCATCTACAAGTTGTTCACTCGAGTCATCCTGAATAGGATTGGCAGAACACTAGATGAAGGACAACCATGCGAGCAAGCCGGGTTCTGCAAAGGATTCAGCACCATCGACCATATCCATACGATAACCAAGCTCATTGAGTTTTCTCGGGAATTCAAGATGCCGCTCTGTTTAACGTTCATTGATTTAAAGAAGACCTTTGATTCTGTTGAGTCGGAAGCGGTCATTGAAGCCCAAGCCAATCAGGGCATTCAAGCCCAATACATCAGCATCCTCCGTGAGCTGTATTGCGTATTCACTACCAGGATCTCACCATTCTACAAAGAAGTGATCGTTGATGTCAAGAGAGGGGTGTGGCAGGGTGATACCATTTCACCGAAACTCTTCAGTGCCACCCTCGAGAACATCATGCGACAACTGGAATGGAAGGAATGGGAGTGAAGATAGATGGTCGGCAACTACACCACCTCCGCTTTGCTGATGACATTGTTTTAATAACACCAAACATCAGCCAAGTGGCACAAATGCTGGCCAAGTTTGACCGTGAGTGTGGAAAGGTAGGACTACAGCTGAATCTTACGAAGACAATGTTTATGAGACACAGCCTCGTTTCTGACGCCCCATTCGCTCTCAACGGAATGTCCATCTCCGAATGCAAGAGCTATGTGTACCTAGGTCGAGAGGTCAACATGACAAATGACCTGGCACCCGAGCTGCGCAGGAGGAAGAGAGTGGCTTGGATCGCCTTCAAGAACGTCGAAGAAACAGCTAAGAGGACGAAGAATCTCCGGCTCCGGGCACATCTCTGTGATTCCACTGTTCTTCCTGCATTAACATATGCCTCAGAGACCTGGGCCCTACACAAACAGGATGACAATGCTATTCAGGTCTCCCAAAGAAGAACAGAAAGAGCTGTGCTTGGAATATCACGTTTCACTCAAATGAGAGAAAGAATCCGGAGTTCTGACATCCGTCGACGATCAAGAATCAGGGACGCTGTCTCATTTGCCAAGGTGTATAAAATCAGATGGGCTGGTCACGTAATGAGATTTAAAGACGACCGCTGGACTAGAGCTCTTAACGACTGGATTCCACGGAATGTCAAAGGACCACGTAGCCGCCCACCTAACAGTTGGTCAGACTTCTTCGTCAAGATCATGAACGATCAGTTTGAGGCTCTTCATGTTCCCGGAGTGAACAGATGTCATTGGGCTACACTAGCACGCGACAGGGACAAATGGAGATGTTACTGGCACCCACTCGAGCAAATCGATGACTAACGTGAAGTTAAGTGATTAAGTGATATTGGACATAGTTTGTGGAATTAATGCCAAATTAAGTGCAATGCCTCAGATAACCCTGGTTCCAGATGCCCCAAATCCCCTTGATTTCTTTTTTATGTTAAATATGCACTAGCTTATGCCTCCTGTCTCTGCTCCCTGTTGTGGGGGTTTTCCCGACTGAATTTGAGAGGCACGTGGGTGTCTGGGGGAACTCTCATCCACACACTCGTGAGATGGATCTAGGTCAGAATCTGAACAAGAGTAAATTATGAAAGTTCAAGTGTTCCGTCATCAAGTTGAATAGAGGGAGCACAGGACACTCCACATTTTGTCACCATGATGAGTCATTTCCTATGTAGCAGCCCTGAGCTGGTGACTCTGAACATACAGTCCTTTGGGATATTTGCCTTAGCAGGCATGTCGCCCTGTCGTTATTGTTTCTTTGTGTTTGGTTTTCTTTCTGGTATTGGCTCAAACCTGATTGTACTCAGGGATCATTTCTGGCTTTCCACATGTGGTGCTGGGGATTGAATTTGTATTGGTGGCATTCAGGACAAGTACCCTCCATCCTGTACTACTTCTCAAGCTCTGTGTCAGTTTTTTTGAACAAAAATTCAGTGCTCAGTGCTCAGGGACATTTCCTCAAGTGGTGCTCAGAGCTTCACTCCTGGTGGCCTCCTTTTTAATGCAGTGGAAAAACAAACTTTGGTTTCCTACATGTGCTACAGCCTTTGAGGCAACTCCCAGGCCCCAACTTTTCATCATATTTAAAGTAAAGTAAAGGCCCTCCCGTTGATCATTGATTTGCTCGAGCGGGCCCAGTAACGTCTCCATTGGAGACTTTGTTGTTACTGTGTCTGGCATATCGAATACTCTCGGTAGCTTGCCAGGCTCTCCGAGAGGGGCGGAGGAATCGAACTCGGGTCAGCCATGTTGGCTGCGTGCAAGGCAGACGCCCTACCCGCTGTGACGGGGTTATATATATTTAAGATGTTGTGTGATTTTCCCCCTTTTTATTGAACGACCATGAGATACATGTTTACAAAGATGTTTATTATCGGGGTTCAGTCAGTCATAATATAATCCAACACACATCTCTCCAGCAGTGCACATTCTTACCACCAATATCCCCAGTTTCCACACTCGGCTCCACCTCTCCTCCAGCTTGTGTCTATGGCAAGCACCTTTATTTTCTCTCTCTCTTTCTCTCTTTCTCTGACTCTCTCTCTCTCTCTCTCTCTCTCTCTCTCTCTCTCTCTCTCTCTCTCTCTCTCGTTTCTAGTGTACTTGGGTATTAGTCTCATGGTTTTTGTTTTGTTTTGTTTTTGTTTTTTAAACCACAAATGAGTGCAATCATTGCCTTCTCCAGATGGAATCCCGGAGACCATGAGCTTCTGCAAGCATGTCTCCGGTATGCAGGAAGCTGGAATATTCTTCCAAACCACATGGGGATGATGGGACAGCCAGTTCCTCCCCGGCTCCCACTCAGCCCCTGATCCCAGAAGTCTCGCCCTCAACCCACCCGCAATGCCATCTTGCAGCACACAGCAGCTAAGAACCTTGGTTTGCGGTCTCCACTATTCCTGGAGAATTCTCTGGGCCCTATACTGAGCCGATATCACCAGGAGGTCCTAGATGGTTTAGGTGATGTTTCCCCGCCTTCTCCAGATGGAATCCTGGCAACCATGAGCTTCTACAAGCATGGCTATGATATGTGGGCACCAGGACTATTTTTCTGAACAACACGGCCATGTAAGCCTTTCCTGATATGCAAAGTGAGCAATGGAAAGTAAATGATCTAGCATCTGTCCCTGGAAGGCAGACTTGAATGGTAGTGGGTAAATATGAGCAAAATATAATGCCCAACCAAAAAACATCAGGTCTGTGTTTTTAACTATGGTGCTATGCTGCCCTGGGAGTAAAAATGTGCTTGTCCCTCTGCCTGTCCACCCTTGTGGTGGTGGTATGGTGGCCTCCATCTTTTAGAGCCTAAAGGACAGCCAGGTATGAGACTGCATTGGCGAGGCATGTGGGGCTTCATGGGATGGAGAATGGAACTGACTCTGCTCCCTGCTCTGATATTGGCCCGGGTTGCCATGCACAAACACCTCCTCCGGCTCCTGAACAACCATGATCCCAGAGGCACACAAACCAATCTCAGAACCCAGGGGCATTTGTCAGTAATCACTCTAGGCTTATTACTAAATATCAGAAATCCCAAATCACGTGGCTGCTATTGTGGCCAAACAACATCATATGCTCTTCATAATCATAAGCAATAGAAAACATTATCAAATGATGTCCTTTTGCCCAGTCTAATGGTTGGAGAAAATTCCAAATAATAATGTTGAGTCTTTTGTCAATGTTGACTGTGGTGATCAACGTAGAGAGAGAGAGTAAAGTGGAAATCTGCCACACAGGCAGGGGTGGGAGGTGTCGGAGGGGAGGTATACAGAGGTTCTTGGTGGTGGGATGTGCACTGGTGAAGGAACGGGTGTTTTATCATTGTATGAACGACCAAGACTTAAACTGAAATTCTTTGTGACTGTTCTCACATTTCATTTTCATTTCATCATCCTATTATTCGTCGATTGCCTCGAGCAGGCCCCAGTAACGTCTCTTTCATCCTAGCCCTGAGATTATATTCAAGGCTCTTTAGGAGAATGAGATCCATCATTGTTACTGGTATTTGGCATATTTGGTGCGCCACGGGGAGTTTGCCAGACTCTGCACTCTGGGCAGGCTACATTCGATAGCCTGCAAGTTTGTCCAAAGTAGGAATGAGATAATAAGATGTCATAAAAAGATGTCCTGATAAGATGTCGCGGGGCCACAAATGCGGCTGCGCGGTTCTGGGTGCTGGATTTTATAGTCTCTAAGTCTTGGCCGTTGATGGGATTACACGGTGCCAGGGGGCCAGGTGGTGGGTGTGACCCCCGCCTACTAGAATTTGGAGGATTTGGGTGTAGGATGTTCGACTCCAATCCGAGTAGGCTTGGAGATCTCAGCCCCGGAACCCGCGTGGATTTGTCCCTCTGCCAGTACATTCATGTGTGCGGAGAGTGGTCTCAGCATCGTGGTGGCTGGTCCTGGAGGTCTTCGGCTGCCGGAGCCCTGGTCGGGGTGGGGAGGAAAGCTCAACCCGCTCCCCTCCAAGGGACCCCAGTGAGGAACAGCCAGGCGCGGGGGCATAAGACTGCACTGTTCTCGTCCGGGAGCTGAATTTTATAGAATCTCACAGTGATTCAATAAATAAAATTTTAAAACAAACAAAACAAAACAAAAAACAAATGAATGCAATCATTCCCTGTCTGTCTCTCTCCTTCTGACTCATTTTCTTTAGCATGAGTCTCTTCGTGTCCAACAATATTGATGGTGGGAAAGCTGACTGGTCCAGCCATTTTGGAAAACAATTTATGCATACATTAGAAAACTAGAAATTGAGCTGATATTTAACAAAGCAATACCACTTCTGGTAATAAATTCCTAAGCCCTAAAAACACACAACAGAAATGTCATCTGCATGTCTATGTCATTGAAACTGTCTCCAAATAGTCAGAAACTGGAAACAAGCCAAGTGCCTGAGAACAGAGATTAAAGGTTAAAGAAACTATAGTACATCTACACAAAGGAATACTATGCAGCTATTAGGAAAAATGAAGTCATGAAATTCCTTGGTTTTTAGGAATACAAAGATGGTCATGATTAGGTTTCAGTCATAGAATATTCCAACACCAGTCCCTTCAGCACTGTACATTTAAATGTACACTGGTGCCAGGAAGTTATATTAGTTGGAATCAAAGCCTCTGGAAGCTGAGTATCTAAGAATACAGTGTCTCACACATTGATAGTGAATCTAATTTCTTCAAGCAAAAATAAATTAACACAAATTATAACAACAACAAGGAATAGATCAGAAGAAACCTACTGGACAAGTCACACAAGGAGTCATTACACTGTGTTTGTGACAAAGCCAGGGATACACGTCTTCCTGGAAATAGGCTTTTGGTTCAATCTTATTATCATCAATCTCTTCAACATCTATATAGAGAGAATTTGCATGCATAGGAGAAAAGGGCCCTTTGTACCCACTTCCTCAGGGTCCTTAGGGACCCTATGCCCTGTTCTGTCATGATTAGGTAGGAAGAAGGTAAGGTGTGCCTTAAGAGAGCACCGGAGATCCAGTTTGAACGATAGGGAATCAAGAAAATGAGTTAGAGGAATTATTATCAAACTTTCTGATCCAGAATAAGTCTGTTCACAGGTTAAATCCAAATTTCTCAACATGGCCAAGAGGCAATACACACATTCAATAAAGCTGGCCTTTCTGAAACATCAGTTTTGTTTGTTATGCTTCTCGACCTCCATCTGTAGTTACCCCTTTGGCTCTAGCCCAAGACATTGCTAAGTTACTGTGCTCTAGAACAGAGCAATCTTTGCCCTTGTGCTTTGTCTGAGGCTGTGTGTTTTCACTCTGATCTATCCCCGGGAATGTAGGAACTGAAGAATCAACATCTGTGAGGAAAATCTTGTAGTAGTGGTTCAGGTGGAGGATGACTGTAAGTTCAAAAAGTGCGGCTATGTGACACATGTGTTTTGGTGGAAGACTGCTTCCCCATTCCAGCGGGCCGATGGTGATGGGCAAATGAAGGAAGAAAATGGGGTCAGACTGGTTGTTGATCAATCACTGTTAATTCCAATCTCAACCCCATTCCAGACTCATGCCGCTCCCCATCCAGTCTCACAGCCTTAGGTACAGAGGAATGAAGAATGGTTGGGGATAGCAAATACCCAAAGGTGTGGTAGCACAGTCAACATAAATAAAGTCCTTTCTTTCAGGGAAGCCTCTTCTTGGACAAAATCTCATCCTTCTAGGAAACCTTCCCAAGGGCATATTTCTCCTATCCTTTGTCTATAGCTATTTAAACAGTCATCTTCAATTTACTTCTTAATAATATTTCTAATCATTTTGTATGGACACAGTAAGAGACATATTTAGCCTAAAGGGTGGCATTCCTGGGGACATTTCACTATAATTCCCAGACTAGAGTCCTCAGGAACATATGATGGGTGTTACTCAATAAACTTAAACTCCTTGTGTGAGAGGAGAAAGGACAGAGTAAAGGGAGACAACAAAGTTATCCAACAGATGACCACTCTGATCCAATGGCTTCAGAAGAACCCTTCTGAGGCTCATTCCACACAGCAGTTCAAGTCAATCATTAGTGGGGTGGGCACTAATGATCACAGTGGTGAGGGGTTCAGAGGTGCAGTTGTCCATGGAGTCCACCTTCATTTCTCACTTCCCCTTCTAGATCAGGGCTCACATTCAAGGAACCATCCCACCCACATGACAGTCTGAGTTTAAATTTTAGAGACAGACTCACTGCCACCTCCCTTTTCTTTTTGTCTTACTATTGATTCATAGATAAATAGATACAAAGGCCCTATTTGTCCTTTGAGAGAGGTAGCTCAAAGGGCCAGAGTTCAAACTGTGCATACTGAAGTTAGAATTTAATCTTTGGCACTGTATGACCGACCCTGTAGCACCAAGTCCTAAGCATCTCCTGAGCATCGTCAGATATGATGATAAGCACCCTCATCAAACAAAGAAATAGAGATAGATATCTTCTATAACTTAAGATATTTATCATAGAATAATTTCAGTGTCAGTAAGTTATATCCCAGTTCTGAGGAAGAAATTGTCCCATGGTGGTCAAAAAGTCACACGCTGTAGTAATATCTTTAGAAGTTGCCCTTTTCTCTGGATGTGTGCGCTTATCTTGATATGTACTTTGATAAAAAATATAAGAATATAGCATCAAATATTTAGCCATATCGAATATAGGTAAAAACCAAATTGTTACCAGATGCCATTGAGGGTTGTGTACTAGGCAGGTAGTTGTACCTGCATGTCTGGATATACTCAAAGGCACCAGCCAGAAGAAATCGAAACTAGACCTGCAAGCAACAGAGAACCTCAGTTGGAAACCCCCTCTGACAACCTTCCTTCTAATCAGAACTCATTGGCTGAAGATGTTCATTTGTATAAGGCTCATCTTAGTTAGGGTGAGATATTCTTTTGATCTCTTGGTTTGTCTTGGCTTCCCTCAGACTACTAGAACAGGGAGATCAGACGCTTTTACTTCTTTCTCCCTCTTTTTAAAAATTGGCTATGATCATAACATTTTATTTTATTTTCCCACTTTATTTAAACACCATGATGTACAGAATTGTTCATGGATGATTTGTTGCAGGCATTCAGTATCCCAACCCAATCCCAATACCCCTGTAATGTTTTTCTCACCATTGTCTCCATTTTCCTAACCACTCTTCAAGCCTGACCCTACAGCAGGTCCAGAAAATTTATTTTATGAGATGTTTTAACATTTTCACAAATTTCACAATAAATTCATCCATTAGTTTTTCAAGCATTTGTTGTGCTCTTCCTTCAAAACTTCTGCGTTCGAAAATATCTGTCCATACATATATATACACACATGTACATATATATGTATGTGTAATTGTGGAAAATAAAAACTATTCTGAAGGTAAGTGGCGTTGTGTTCATATTTCTATTTCCTTGTTTCTTTTTAATGTTCGTTTTTGTTCTTGGTATGTCTTAGTTCATTAATTATTTTTTCAGTGACTGATCAGTCATTAGACCCATCCAATGTTTTTTCTATATTCTATGCCAAAACATATATGTCTTGAAATTCAAAGGAACTTACTTTTAAATTTTGGGAGCCAAACCCATCAGTGTTCAGATGTTACTCCAGCTTTGTGCTCAGGTATCACTCTGGTAAACTCAGGAGGCATAGGGGGTAACATGAAACAAACCTGAGTCAGTTGCATGCAAGGTACGCATCTTACCTGCTGTGCTATCTCTCTGGTCCCTGAAGATCACTTTTGACACGTGCTATTATCAAACTTCCCTGAGCTCTCCTCACCAGGTGTCCTGTTTCATTTTACTGTACAGCAGTTGAAAACTCTATAGGAAATGGGTGCTTTTACTGAGTCCAGGGGACTTTCTGATACCATTGCGACATTAACTTCCCATCACTTCCAAGGTGCTTAGATGCTTGTAATTGAACCCATACAAACATACACACACACACACACACACACACACATACAGACTATACACATTAACATACACACTACTAGAGCACCTTCTTATCATATATATCTCACAAGCAATTACCACAAATAGCAGTATCAACAACAGAAATAAAAAAAAAAAACTCATAGTCATATCCCTTACCACACATCTGACTCTGCACATGTATTACAGCATACATGGTACTCTTGTAAACACACATCACACCCCACATCTACCACCTATATCACATCCTTACAGATATCCAACACCGCAACACTGTAATGCCTATGTATTGTATTAATAATTCTTAGAAAGTTCATGACATGTGACTTGTCCTTTCGGCTTCTCATTCTTACAAAGAAGATAAAAAGAAAGCAAAATAAATAAAAGAAGGCAGGAATTTGTAAGGACCCAGTGTGTCATTCCCAGATTCAAGTGAGTGTTCTCATTTATTGAGAGAGATGCGTCCCCTGGGCGACCTCCTAAGGTTATCTTCCTGCTATTTGGTCTCTCATACCTCTGGGGATATTTCTCTGCAGGTGCTATGTACCCTGTCTCTTTCTCAACCCTGTGATTTTGCATGATCTGGTGCCCTTTCACACAGCAGGAAAAAAAGAGGGTGAACAATTCTCTTGGAAGAGCTCCTGTAAGAAAGTTGCTGCATTTCTCAGTCTGCTTGCTGGGGACTGTCTTCTCCTTCTTAATATTTTACTGGTAAAAAGTGATTTTTGTTTGCTTCTATGTTTTTCTGGATCATACCTGAGGGTGCTGAGAGGCTATTTCCTGCTATGTTGGGGCCATTTGCAGTAAACCACATGGGACTGTGATTGACCCCAATGTAGCCATATTTTTTGTTCCTTATCATGGTATTAATTTGGGATGTGTCAGCCCAAATGACTCCTCTGTACAAGGAGGCATCACCTGACTGGGCAAGAAGACCTCCTCTGTGAGCTGGTTGTACGGGGGCAGGTCATGTATCCTGTATTATGTGCGTCTGCCATCCCAGGAAATGCCAGTATATGATGGTCAAACAAAGGCATAGTTGTAGGATATCTGTGTGCAGTCATGGGGATGAAGAGCTGGGGGAACTTCTCACAACAGTGGGAACAGAGCAGCTTTTTATCCCATTTTTCTTCAACCTGACCTGCAGCTGAGTGAGAATGTTGGGCTGCACTCCGAGATCCTCCTATGTGCCGTGTGTCAGTGCCCTGGACAGCCCCACACCCTCTTCTCCTGTTGGTCGATTGCAGCAGGTAGAGCTCAGACAGTGCTTAGAATGCAACCCTATTCCTCTGCCTCCTTCTCTGTACTGTTGGACAACAGTGGATTTATTTTGAAAGTGTGAACTGTATTCTCTGACATCAGAAGTCATCCATACCAAAAGATTTGCTTGTGAGGAAGTCTGAGGTTTTCTTTTTTTTTTTTCCATTAAATAGTGACTCAGTTGGGTAGATCCAGGACTTTGATCTATTTTACTATTCCTCTTCTTCTTCTTTTGGGTTACTCATGGAGATGCTCAGGACTTACTCCTGGCTCTTTACTAAGAGATGGTTGTGGCAGTGCTCGGGGACCATATGGGATACTGGGGATTGAACCCAGGTCAACTATGTGTAAGAAGGTGCCCTCCTGGCTACACAGCTGTTTTGGCTCATGTTTTGCTTCATTCAGAGGCAGCAACTGAGTCATCAAATAATGCCCCTCACCCCAAACAGAGAGCCTCCCCCCATAGCTCAGAGCAGAGGCTCCTGGTACTACAAGCTAACAATACTCCTTGCTGGTCCATTTTCAGCTCCTGGGCTGTCCAGGATGCTCTGAAGACCTGAGTTCCTGTAGAGGAATAGTGAGTAGGTAGGAGACAGAGAAGCTGACAGACACAGGCCGGTGTGAGTCTGTGTTCACAGGCCACTGTTACACACATTTCCCCACCCCTCCTACACTGTTAAAAATAATATGTGACTCAGGTGAACAAAAAAGGTTGCCAAGTCTCATGGATTATAGTGGTATTTGGCAACAAGTGCAGAAAATTGCAAGTCAGAGACTGTGAAGATCATGTGAAGGTTTCTTGATTGTAGATTCTGTTCTTGGGACCAAAAAAAAAAGTTTCTATTTTCCTTGTCCTACCTCGACACTGATAAAATAGAGAGCGATTTGTTTAGGTGTCTTTTAAAAAATTTTTTTTTTTTGTGGGTCAGATTACTTTCGTTTCTGATAATCTCAGAGCACAAACACAGGAAATTGCAAAACTCTGGTCCCACACTTAACGGTAGTTTCATTTATGAGTTGAATCCTGTGAGAGTCAAATTCCCGTTAGAGTCTGAGAAGGTGGCAACAGCAGAAGGTACTGTCAGCAAACAAGTGAGTGTTAGCTGGGTTCTCTGGAGTTCTGGGAATGTTCAAGTCAAGGTTTTCTCCATGGAGGGACGCTGAAGTGTGTGTGACAGAGAGAGGAGGAAGTGGGGGCAGGGTGCTCATGGTTGTTCTGAGGAGAATCTCCAAAATCTGAACATGATCAGAACATTGGTTTCTTGCTCTCTCTTTTGTTCACTTTCTTTTTTTTTTTCACACACTCCTTGTCATAAATTAGATAACCAGGATATGAGGCAAGTGAAACCCCAGGACAAGCACCCTGGGGACTCAGAGGAGGAGGGCTCCTTTCTAGAAACAGAAAATATTTGTCAAAGAGCCATAATGTCTCCCTTCTGAAAATAATTTAATAAGAAAGACTCAACAATAAATTCTCCAGGATTCAGTATGACTCATCATAAGAGAGAAATAGCTTTCTGTTATCCTTTGGACTCTCTTGTTTTCAATGCCACTCAATGACAGTGCAAAGGAAAATTAGTCCCTAAATTTCCACCCACCTCCACCATCTCTCCACAACACTCTTGTGAGTGAGAATGAGGAACAGAGGCAGGGTCTCTCAGCAGCTGACGGGGTGATGACTTACTCTTTTGACCCTGGACTCTCTTCCCTGTACCAGACTGTGATGTTCCTCATGAACACTAGTGGATCTAGCAACCCACAGTCCACACACCCTTAGCCTCTGCCGCTGACTCTCCGCTCTTCACATGGTGGGTTATACCAACTCTCTGAGTTTGAGTTCATTCATTTGAACTTTTGAGAGACCATTTTATTGACTTATGTGTCACTCGGTATTGATATGAAGTAATTCCTGTACTGTTAGTCTTTAAACTTTATGGAGTAAGCAGTTGCATATTTATTCACTGACTTCTCTCTCTTGCTTTATGTTTTGTGAGATAGACTGTGTTGTTTTCTTATTCACTCTCAATAATGACTATTAAGACTTCTTCAATATAGGAATTTTCTTTACTTGGGCTATTATACAGACTCAAGTACATGAAGCCATTAAACAACTGAAATTTGACTAATTGTTCTGAGCAACTGGAGTGATAGCACAGCAGTAGGGCATTTGCCTTGCACACAGCCAGCCTGCCAAGCCACGTTTGATTCCTCCACCTCTCTCAGAGAGCCCGGCAAGCTACCGAGAGTATCTTGCCCGCCTGGCAAAGCTTGGCAAGCTACCTGTAACGTATTCGATATGCCAAACACAGTAACAGAAAGTCTCAAAATGGAGACATTACTGGGCCCACTCGAGCAAAAATCGATGAACAGTGGGAGGACAGTGTTTGTTGTTTGTTTATTCCGAGCAACTAAATTTCAATTTCATTTACTACTATTTTTATATAAAATACCATGCGTGATTATGGATACCATTTTCCACACTCAGATGTTACATATCTTTTCAATTTCATTTTCTTTTTTCTTTCTCTTTCCCTTTCTCTCTGTCTCCCTTTCTCTCTCACTCTCCCTTCCTTCTTTCCTTTCTTTCTTCCTTCCTTTCTTGCTAACAGATCAAATATTGGAACATTTCAAGGAGAAATCATGGCCTCAGTTATCAAGAAACTCAGGGAGGAAGCCACCTGCTCCAACTGCCAGCAGCTGATGACTGATCCAGTGGTTCTTGACTGTGGTCACAGCTTCTGCCATGCGTGCTTAATGGGCATCAATGAGAACCAGCAAGGGGACCAACCAGCAGAGGGGATAGCATTCTGTGCTCTGTGTATGCAGACATTTCAAATAGAGAGTCTCCGACCCAACAAGAAGCTGAAAAGCATCATCGAAACTATCAAGAACGTGAACTGTGAAAAGTTGTGTGAGGAACATGGAGAGAAGCTCCATCTCTTCTGCGAAGATGATGACCAGCTCATCTGCTTGTGCTGTGAACGAAAACCGCAGCACAAAGGACATGTCTTGGTTCTTGCTGAAGACGTCTGTGAAGACTACAAGGTAAGCGTTTGTGTCAGAGGGCTTCTCAACAGTGTAAACTCAAAAAAGACAGCACTCAGGAATGCCAGAGATGTAAACACAAAAAGACTGTGGCAGCTCTTTCTCTCCGGCTTCTGCATTAGGTAGTCTCAGGCCGTTTTCCCCACTTCAGGGAGGTCAATGTCGATGGGCAGGCGAAGGAAGGACTGAGGGCCAGGCTGGTTGGTCTTAGTTGCAATTTATTCCAATCCTCTCTCCATGCACTCCTGTCTCTCTCCTCTGCCTCCCTTCTGTTTCTTTCTCCCCCATGCTACTTTATTCTCCTCCTCGATCCCCCTTCACCCTCCTTCTGACTCTGGAATCTGGATCTGGATCCCCTTTCTCCTTCTCCTTCTGGAGTCTGGATTCGGATACCTTTTTATCTTTCTCCTACTAGAGTCTGGATCCTGATCCCCTTTCCCACTCTTACAGTCTAGTTAAATCCCAAAGCATGACTGTTTGGGGTAACAATTACATATAGTTGTGGTCACAATCAATATGGGTAAAGTTCTCTCCCTCAGGAGGTAATTCTTCTAGGACAGATCTCAGCAGGACGACCCACCCAAGAACGGAATCTCATGGATGTGTTTCTCCTCTTCTTGTCCAACAAACATATAAGCATTCATGATATAAATCATTTGGTATGGATATGTTAAGAAATACCTCAAGCTTATAGAATTGCTCTCCTAGGGCCATCTCAATCTCAGACTACAGTGCTCAGGCCTGATAGTCTTTCCTATCCCTAGCAGAGTCCTGGCCTCATTTTTATTTTTGGTTCATGACAGCATTTGTCTATGATCAAGCTCTTAACTTATAGTTAAGAATCGTAGCAATTTGACCTGGCCCATTTCAATGCCAATGTAGCTCACCGCTTGCCCTGGGTCCATTCAGTCCCTCATCGGGACCCTGCTTTTGCGGTGGTAGGAACTAAGGGCAACTGAGGCTTAAGTCGAGAAAGTAGATATCTGGGAGTGAATAATCATCATGATCATCCTGTTGTTCGTCAATTGCCTTGAGCAGGCAGCAGTAACGACTATTTCACCCTAGCCCTGAGATGTTAAAAAGTGTCATATTCAAGGCTCTTTCATTTTAGGAGAATGAGATCCATCGTTGTTAGTGGTATTTGGCATATTGGGTACACCACGGGGAGTTTGCGAGATTCTACCATGTGGGCAGGTTACATTCGATAGCCTTGTCAGGTTGTCCAAAGTAAGAATGAGGTAATAAGATATCCGCTTCCAGGAGCTGGGTTTTATAGTCTCTGGGTCTTGGCCGTTGATGGGATTACATGGTGCCAGGGGGCAGTTGGTGAGTGTGACCCCTGCCTATTGGAAGATGGAGGATCTGGGTGGAGGATGCTCAGCCCCGTTCCAAGCAGGCTTGGAGATTTCAGGCCCAGGAACCGCATGCCTTTGTTCCTCTGCTGGTACCTTCTTGCGTATGGAGAGTGGTCTCAGCATTGTTGTGACTGGTTCTGGAGGCCTTTGGCTGCTGGGGCTATGCTTGGGGAGGGGAGGGAAACTCTACCCACCCCCCTCTAAGGGGCCCCTGCAAGGACAGCCAGGGGCTGGGGCAGGAGATTCTGTGCTGTTCTCTTCCGGGAGCTAGGTTTTATAGTCTCTGGGTCTTGGCCGTTAATGGGATCTCAGCCCCGGGACCCCACATGCCTATGTTCCATTGCTGATACCTTCATCGTGTGGTGAGTTGTTTCATCATGGGGGTGGCTGGTTCTGGAGGTCTTCGGCTGCCGGGGCTCTGCTTGGGGCGGGGAGGGAAACTCAACCTGCCCCCCTCCAAGGGGGCCCTGCCGAGGACAGCCAGGTGCAGGGACAGGAAACTCTGAGGGAGTGAATAATATTCAAGGTCAATTAAATCCTAAGTTACAAAAGCATAATATTATCTGTCTACCTGTATCTATACAAAAAGGGCACTGCCTTAAAGTAAACTATTCATAAGACATAGGGCTGGAGCAATAGCACAGCGGTAGGGCATTTGCCTTGCACACAGCCAATATGGCCAACCCGAGTTCGATTCTCCGCCCCTCTCGGAGAGCCCGGCAAGCTACCGAGAGTATCTCACCCGCACGGCAGAACCTAGAAAGCTACCCGTGACGTATTCAATATGCCAAACACAGTAACGACAAGTCTCACAATGGAGATGTTACTGGGCCCTCTCTAGTAAATCAATGAACAACAGGAGGACCGGACCGGACTGTGATTCATAAGACATAAGGAGAGGAGAAAGGCAAAATTTCACTCAGACATATAAAATCATAGATTTCTGAGGAATCTGATCTCACAAGTTAACATAGTCTGATTAGGGAAAAAGCTGATTTAACTGGTTGGAGAGAAGAGCATAGGGAAGAGTTTACAGATAAACACAATGGAATGGAAGTGCCTCAGGAGCACTGTAATAAACCTGAGTTTCTTGTGGCAAGGGAGGAAGGACAAAGCAATGCCATCCTACACTCAACCACCTGCTCTTGTGTGACACCCTGAAAACTGAGCTTTTCAGTTTGAGGTCCATGATTATATTTGGTAAACAGTGCTTTCAGTATGTCATTAGCTAAACATTAGTTAAGGATCCATCACTGCTGCATTAGTGCCTGATTGTTCATTCTAATTCTCATTGGGAAGTCAGACTTGTCAATGAACTTACTATGACGAAATTCTTCCCTAGAATTTAATGTGCACAGACCCACAGCTGTGTATTTATGACCTCAGACCATGGACATAAGTTGAGAAAATGAAATGTGTTAGATCATGTGACAGAATATAAAACTGGGGAGAAGAGAAACACTGATGTTTCTATCCCACAGTTTTTCTACCCTACAGGTAAATAAAAAAGCTGAAGAAAATACCTTGTGATTTTCTCAGGAGGTGATTGGGGAATTGGTGGGGGTAATATCTGAGGAAGTTTCCCGAAGTCTCTTCAAATTCTTGATGGGTTCAAAAATGTTGACTGTATGGGGTATGGTACCACTAGCAGGTTATTCTTTACCTGTGAGGCTATTGCATCAGCAGCCTGATGGCACCTTTAGACTCCCAGATACCCCAAAACTATTGCTGTACCCTTTGAGCAGACCCCAAAATCTTGAGGAAAAGCTTACCAAGAAAGTAAACAGCCAAAAGTTAGGTATGTGGGAGATACACTTACAAACAACCTCAGGCTCAGGTATAAAATTGGAGGGAAGGCCTCTCTGCTTCCTGATCCAACTGCTTAATGGCCATGATCCCAGAGACTAAGAAACTAATCTCACAACCTGGTGGCTTTTGACATAGATTCATCTGGTCACCACAATGGGTTACCATCACTGGACTAACCCAGGGGGGAAAGGGTGTTGTCCCTTCACCTGCTCCGCCTTGGCAGCTCAGAGGCCACCATCTTCCAGAGGACATTGGACAGTCAGGTTTGGGCCCTCAGTGACAAGACACGCGGGGCCTCATAAAATGGGGGTGGAGCTGGTCTCTTCCTCCCTGCCCCAATGAGACCCTGAGTCTCCACGCACAAACGGCCTTTCTGGCTCCTGATCAAGCTTCTTAATGGCCATGATCCAAGAGAATCAGGAACAAATCTCGGAACCCAGAAGGTTTTGGCAGAAATCCTTCCAGATTTAATTACTGAAATTTCGGTATTTCAAAATTGTGCGTCCACTACTGCAGCTGCACGACATCATATGTTATTCATAACCACCAATAGAAAACAAATTGTCTACTGTTGCATTTTTGGCAGATCTGAGTGTTGAGGTAAAATCCCAAATAATAAAGGTGGGTCTCAAGTTGAAATATTTAATGTAATCAAATTAGAGAGAGACTAATGTGGAAAATCATATGAACCACAGGAAGGGGCAGGGTGTGGGATGAGGGTATACTGGGGTTTTTGGTGGTGGAGAATGAGCACTGGTGACGGTACAGGTGTTTCACTGTATGACCAAGACTTAAACCTGAGAGCTTTGCAACTGCTCTCATGGTGATTCAATAAATAAAATTACAAAAATGAAAAAAAGTAAGTGGAGCTCATGCCCACTCCAATCAGCCTAATAAGTTACTGAATAAATAGCAGAATTGATACATTAAAAAAAAAGTTGACTGTATGTGCAAGCATGGGAATGGAGATGGTGTCCTGGACAGAGGAACTACATGAGCAGAAATGCATATTCAGAGAATTGCCTATGCTTAGGCTGAGGTGTGGGGAGTAAGGACAGTGATGGAGAGTAATAAAATAGGAATGGAATTTTTGCTTCCAACATCTTCAGGTCTCCCAAAGAAGAATAGAAAGAGCTATGCTTGGAATATCACGTTTCACTCAAATGAGAGAAAGAATCCAGAGTTCCGACATCCGTCGACGATCAAGAATCAGGGACACTGTCTCATTTGCCAAGGTGTCAAAAATCAGATGGGCTGGTCACGTAATGAGATTTAAAGACGACCGCTGGACTAGAGCTGTTACGGATTGGATTCCACAGGATGTCAAAAGACCGCGTGGCCGCCCACCTACCAGATGGTCAGACTTCTTCAAGATCATGAACGATTGGTTTCAGGCTCTCCATGTTCCCAGAGTGAACAGATGCCATTGGGCTACACTAGCACGCGACAGGGACAAATGGAGACGTTACTGGAGCATGCTCAAGCAAATCGACGACTAACGGGAAGTTAAGTGATTAAGTGATAAGTGAACATCTGCTGAGGTCCCAGTCAACGAACTACTAAGGGATTTTCTTTTATAATGGAAGGACTATGTTGACATGAGGAGACCATTCTGTTTCTGACAAAAATAAAAGAAACATCTATAGTAAGATTGATTTTATTCCTTTATGATGAGTGAAGTGGAAGTTTCTATCAAGATGCAAGAAGAGAAGGGACTGGATCAATAGTACAGCAGGTAGGGCATTTGCCATGCATGTGGCCAACCCAGGTTCAATTCCTAGCATCCCATATGGTTCCCCGAGCACCACCAGGACTGATTCCTGAGTGCAGAGCTAGGACTAACCTCTGAGAAACACTGGCTGTGACCCAAAAAGCAAAAAAAAAAAGATCGAAGAAGAGAAATAAAAATAATTCCAAACGATTGCTATGCAGGATGAAGTTAAGGGATGGGTTTCATCTTAAAAGTCATGAACACAACACTCAGAAGCATCTAAGGAAGGATGCACTTTTTTATGGTGAAAGAGAGAAGCAGATATGATTCTGCTGCCTCATTCCTTCTGTGCCCTTTCTACCCTTGAGGAAAAGGTCTCTGGTTCTCTCTTAAGACCTTATCATCCAAGTCCTGCCCTTTCCTCAAAATGGGACATTTGCAAATTGTATCCAAAGAGAATGGATTTTTTTGTTCTTCCTAGAGAAGCAGGTAGAAAAAAGAAGAGATTTCAGCCGTGGGACGCTGTGTTTTCATTCCCAAAAAAATAGGTGTTCTTGTGTGATGATTCTGCATCCTTTCTCAGTACATGTCCTACAGACACCCAATACGCAGAGGAGAGGCCCACCAGCAACTCTGTGGAGCAAGAACACACTTAGGAAGTGTAAATGGGCTACTCCTATTAAAGTAAATTCCACCACATACTAATAAAAAGAATGACATAGACAATGACTGGAACCCAAAGAGTCAGCCTGCATAAATCAATTAGTACTGATGCTAAATAGTTGGTAAGAAATTTCTTCACTGTCTTTATAACTTGGTTTTCCCCATCTGTTTATATTAGATATGCTATCATAAGGTGGAAGGGGCTTTAAGGTGGAATAGATAAGAGCTTCATCTCCCTGCCCAAACCTTATTCTTGAGATTCTTACCGGTTTAATGATAATGATGTAAGTGAAACATAGGATAGCATTGGGTTCATGCAAGGGCAACAATCCATTGCTGACAAGTTTCTAGGACCATTAATTCCTGCTACAGGATAATGAGAACTCAGAGGACATGGGAAATTTTTTTAAAGTATTGAATATATTACCTACTCCAAGATTACCACACCATATTTGATGGGGTTCAAACATGGCTTGAACCATAGGAACACCTGCAAGGGGGATTAGAGGCTGCACTAAAAGCCTTTATCCCTCTCGGTGAGCCTGGCAAGCTACCGAGATTATGCTGCATGCATGGCAGAATCTGCAAGCTATCTGTGGCGTATTCGATATGCCAGTAAAATACAATGGGTAAAATACAATAAAACCAGTAAATACAATGGATTTCATTCCACTGACTCTGAAAGAGCCACCAATACTGCAGCATTAAGAAGGATGAGGAAGGAGAGGCTGATAAAATCTCAAGGCCAAACTAAGCAGCCAAAATGAAGAAGAACAAAACTGATTGTCTGTACTTTCAATGCACATATGCTGGCATCAGATGCATCTATCTAGGACCTGAATGTGCAAGTGTGGAAGATCAAGTACGACATCATTGGTCTGACCAAGATGAGAAGGCATCAATCACATCATGCCATTTTCGACACTGGAAAAGAACTGTTCCACAGATCATGTGACAAAAGTGGCCTCGGAGGTGTCGGTGTCCTTGTGAACATGAACTCGGCCATGAATATTGATTCATTCAAATACCTAAAAACCAGAATTGGACAATTACACTTGAATAGATGTGGCTCACTCCCGACAGGTTCTATCTTCATTGTATACGCAGCAATATCCATTTATAATGAAGGAGAAATTGAGAAGTTCTATATGGAGCTGGAGAGGTTCTATAAAGAAGACCACACATTCTACAAGATCATTGTCAGTGATTTTAATGCCAAGATAGGACCAAATAGATCAGCCAAAGAACTCCACATTGGGACCAATGGCCTAGAATGGAACGAACAGGGTGAGAGACTATCTGAGTTCATCATGTCTACCAAAACTATCCATGGTAACTCACCGTTCTAGAAGATCGAATCTAGACATTGGACATGGGAGTCTCCTGGTGGACGATTATACAATGAATTTGGCTATATCATATTCAATTGACAGTTTTGCCTGACCGATGTCACTGTTGCCCCAAAATTCCAAATGGGATAGGAACACCCTCTCCTTTGTGAAAAATTTGATTTCGTGGAGCAGGAAGAAAAGGCTGAAAAGTTTAAGAGTACTCCCAAAATGACCACCAACTGGGAGCTCTTTGGCCCTATTGCAGCAACATGGGAAGATGCCAATATTTACACCATTGACAAAGAATACAATTGACTGGTTCGGCACCTCCATGACTGTGCGAGGAACCGTGGGAGAGAGATAGTCACATAAAGACTCCTATCTTCAAAAACTCTTGCACTCATTAATGAACAAGTCTTGGAGCATGCCTCAGGCAACTGCATGCAAACATCTGAGCTCGAAAAGCAGTGCAGAGAAGCAATGAAGAAGACTTCAAAGAGAGAAGAGCAGTGCTGGCAGATGCAGCAGGACCCAGGAAAAGCATTCACTACACCCTCCAGTCCTTCTGAACTACAAGATCAAGATGACTACCCTCCGATGTCCTGATGGGCTGGAGCGATAGCACAGCGGTAGGGCGTTCACCTTACAAGCAGCCAACATGCCCGACCCGAGTTCGATTCCTCCGCCCCTCTCGGAGAGCCCGGCAAGCTACCAAGAGTATTCGATATGCCAAACACAGTAACAACAAAGTCTCCAATGGAGATGTTACTGGGCCCGCTCGAGCAAATCCAGAAGGACACTGGAGATTATTCATGACTTCTCCTCAGATCTCTTTGATAGCCATGTCCACCTGCCCACATACCAAATTCCACAGGATGGATATGTCATTCCCACCATTCTCCCTTCTGAAATCCGACATGCCATTTCATCGGTAAAGAAGCAAACAGCACACGGCCAAGACAAAGTCAGACCCGAACACCTGAAGAATCTGCCATCAGTATTCATCAATACACTGGCTCGGCTCTTCACACACTACCTGTCTGAATGCAAGCTCCCAGTGGAAAACCAGCAGGACTGTACTACTGTACAAGAAAGGAGGCATCCACAATATTGGCAACTATCATCCAATCTGCCTGTTGTCTCTCATCTATAAGCTGTTCACTTGAGTCACCCTGAATAGGATTGGCAGACACTAGATGAAGGACAGCCATGCGAACGAGTCAGGTTCTGAAAAGGTTCAGCATGATCGACCATATCCACAGGATAACCAAGCACATTGAGGTTTCTCGGAAGTTCACAATGCCTCTCTGTCTAACCTTCATTGATTTAAAGCAGGCCTTTGATTTTGTAGAGACTGAAGTAGTCATCAAAGCCC
Organism: Sorex fumeus; assembly: GCF_029834395.1. Classification (NCBI taxonomy): domain Eukaryota; kingdom Metazoa; phylum Chordata; class Mammalia; order Eulipotyphla; family Soricidae; genus Sorex; species Sorex fumeus. The sequence continues at coordinate 19,293,654 of NW_026606151.1, read as the reverse complement.
TAGCCAAACAGGGCGTTCAAACTCAATAAATCAGGATCCTCCATGAGCTGTATTACAGATTCACTACCAGGATCTTACCATTCTACAAGGAAGTGATCATCCATGTCAAGGGAGGTGTTCGGCAAGCTGATGCCATTTCAGTGAAACTCTTCAGTACCACCCTCAAGAATTTCATGTGACAACTGGAATGGGATGGAATGGGAATGAAGTTAGAAGGTCGGCAACTATACCACCTCCTTTTCACTGATGACATCATTCGAATAGCAGCAAACACTAGCCAAGCGGCACAAATGCTGACCAACTGTGAGTGTGCAAAGCTCTGACTCTAGCTGAATTGACAAAGACAATGTTTATGAGAAATGGTCTCATTTCTGAAGTTCCATTCACTCTCAATGAAACAAACATCTCCAAATGCAAAAGTTATGTCTACCTCGGTCGGGAAGTCAACATAATGAATGACCTGGCACCTGACTTGCAGAGGAGGAAGAGAGCAGCTTGGAATGCCTTCAAAAGCATTGAATAAATAGATAAGAGGAAAAAGAACCTCCAGCTCTGGGCACATCTCTTCGATTCCACTGTTCTTTCTGCATTAACATACGCGTTAGAGTCCTGTGCCCTACGAAAACAGCTTGAGAACACTATTCGGGTCTCCCAAAGAGGAATCAAAAGAGCTATGCTTGGAGTATCACGCTTCACTCAAGTGAGAGAAAGAATCTTGAGTTCCGACCTCCGTTGGCAATCAAGAATCAGGGACACTGTCTCATTTGCCAAGGCGTCGAAAATCAGATGGGCTGGATACATAATTTGGAGATGACCGCTGGACTAGAGCCATACCAACTGGATTCCATGGGGCGTCAAAATTTGCATGGCCACCCACCTTCAAGATGGTCAGATTTCTATGTCAAGACCCTGATTGACAGGTTTGAGGCTCCTTGTGTTCCTGAAGTGAGCAGATGCCATTGGGCTACACTAGCACGCAACAGGGACGAATGGAGACGTTACTGGCACCTGCTCGAGCAACTCAATGTGTAATGGGATGTCAAGTGATCAAATGATCAAGTGAACATATTAAATCCTGTTCCCATTAAAATTGCTTTCATGAAAGCAAGAATCTCTTAAAAAGCAATTTATTGATTTTAGAATCTAAATTATTCTCCTTTGATTTCACAGTTGCATCTTCTAAAGGGTCAGCAGCCATCCTCCTGCATGGGTTGTTTCTGCTTTTGGCTTCCTGCTCTTTCCCTTTCAGCACCATCACAGAAAGTGTCATGAATTTCCAGTTATCTTCCCTTAGTTATCTGTGTGTGTCAGCGATTATTCTATAATACTTGTTATCTAGTTGTGTGGCAATATTTCTCTGGAAAGACTGCTGTGGTTCTAATCTACTGGAATTCGCAGAAGACATTCTTGTAATTACCCTACACATATCTACCTTTTAATAGTCCCTGGAATAACAACTTAATTCCTTTGCACATGTAATTCTGAAAGCAAAAACTGATATTAAATATAAATCACCTTTTCTGCGATCAAATAGCTTCCTTTATAAGTATACAGACTCAACAAGCATTCAAAGTTACTGCAACTTGAAGAGTATTGAATGTCCAATAGTACTAGAATTCACATTAAACACTTAGCAAAAAGTTGAAAAATATGTGTACTTTCTTAATATTTTTCAGGAAAAGCTACAGAAAGCAGTGACAAAATTGAGAGAAGATGAGTCCCTATGCAACAATCTGAAGTTGTTCCTAAGAAATCAGAGGACAGAATGGGAGGTAAGAAAACTAAAGTGATTGGTCAACCTTTTTTCAACTAGATAAGTTTTGGTGATGAGTGGACATAGACAGATTAATTGATTATTGTCCCTCAACCAGACCAAATTGATGAAGCCTAGAGAGAGACTAGAATTTGTTTTTTTATAACACTTATACTTCCATTTCTAGTTCTCTTGCTATACTTCACAAACATATGATAATAGGTCTAGTACCATAATCAAGTCCTTTACCTCTCCTGATCCTTCATTCTCCATCACCTTGGTTGCTCCCACATTTAAATGTCTGCCTTCTGTTCATGACTGAGGATCAGATAATATAAGACAATTTTCATTTTGAATGCTTCATGGGAATGTCATGTCACAATAGCTCAGCAAGCTTCCTTTGGTTGAATGTTGGTTCAAATAGGCATATGACAAAAGTTTTCATTTTTATCATTTTTGGTGTACAGTTTATTGGCACTAAGTATTTCTATGGCTCAGAAACCATAGAAATACTTCCCACTATCCGAGTGCTGAAATTCTTTAATACTTCAAACTGGAGGTCTGTAAGCATGCACTAAGGCCTCACTGATCCTTTCTCCTACTTCTTGGCAACAATACTATCTATTCTGCATCTACGAATTTTACTTGGGTCCTCTATAGAGGATTTATATTAATTGTTTTTCCTGCTTTTGGGGGCCACAACTGTAGGTGCTCAGGACACACTCAGGGTCCTCTGCTGAGAGATCATTCTTTGAGCAGCTTAGGGAATTGTACTGGCTTCTGGGGTTGAATCCAGGTGGCTGCATGAAAGACAAGCACCCTGCCTGCTGTATTGTCTATCTGCCCAGATACCAGTTTTGTCAGTTTCCTCTCTATTTGCTTCACTGAACTTAGTATACTCCTTTTCTTCCATGTAGTCAGCGTTTCCTTTCTCATTGAGTGTGACAGTAATCAGTTGAGTTTACAGATCTTATTTTGCTCATTTATTCACTTAAAAATCAACACTTGGTTTGCATTTTTAAACTTTTTGTGTTTAGGAGAAGGTCAAGCTTCAGAGACAAAAAATCCAGTCTGAATTTGAGAATCTCCGTAGATTTCTGCGCAAGGAAGAGACATATTTTCTAAGGAGGCTTAAGCAAGAAGAGCAGCAGACTGTGAGGAAATTGCAGGAAGGTGAAGACAAGGTGGAAAAACAAAGCCAGGAACTTAAAAACCAAATCCTGGAACTTGAGAGGAAATGTCAGGACACAGTCCAGAATTTGATGGAGGTAATAATTATTATTAAGGAACTGTGATTTGCAATGTTGTTCATAATTGAGTTTCAGGAATACAATGTTCCATCACCAATCCACCACCATTGTTCACTTCTCTTCATCGGTGTCCCCAGGTTCCCTCCAAGTCCCTGCTTGCCTCCTTGACAAGCACATTTTGGAAGTTCAATCATTGAATTTATATTTTATACTACAGTGTTATTAGCTTTGGGGGTTTAGATATATCCATATATCTCACCTCTACCTTTCCTACATGCCTGATACATCTGTCTCTTGCCCATTTACCACCCATCTGCCATTTCTTACATCTGCCTTCATTCTTTCCTTCCCTGTTCTTCCCATTCTATGATATCATGTTAAGTATAGTCTAGGTATTTCCTCCCCTCCTTTATCTTTCACTCCTGTGTCCTTCTAGTCTACATACCACAGATAAGTGAGACCATCCTGTATTTGTCCTTCTTCTGACTTACTTTATGTGACATGATATCCTTCAGTTTGATCCAAATTGCAGCAAAATGCTTTCAATATTCCTTGCAGCTACATAGCATTACATTATTTAATAAGTCATACCCTCATTATCCTTTCCTCTCTCATTGGGCACCTGGGTTGATTCCATCCTGGGTCTTGCTAAATGATGCAAAATAATTCTGTTCATATGTCCTTTGGAATAAATGTTTTAGTGTCTAAAAGGTACATATCAAGAAATGGAATTGTTTCTTCAAATGGAAGCTCTATTCTTACTTTTCTGAGAAATCTCTTTACCGTTTAGCCTAAGGTGAAAGCATTCCTACCAGAAGTGGATGAGAATTCCTTGTTCACTTTATTTCCTCCAACATAGTGTTTTCCGTTTTTTTTTTTGATATATGCCATTCTCACTGCTGTGAGATAATATCTCATTCAAATCATTGTCATGATTTCAATTTCCCAGATAAGGAAAAGGGAGTTTTTCATGTGCCTCTTGGCCTTTTATCTGTTTTCTTCAGAGATGTGTCTGTAATTCCCTCTCTACACATATATATTTTTTCCTCTCTCCAAATTTTGATAGGCTTTTTGGATATTTTGTTGTTGCTCCTGGTGAGTGATATGTATATCTCGGATATTAATCCTTAATCCGCTGTGTTGATTTGAATGTTTTCTCGCATTCAGATGGGTTTCTTTCAGTGTTAGCCTATTTTTCTTTTGCAAGGTAGAATTTTTTAACTTGATGCAGTTATGTTTGTATATATTTGTTGCCTTTGCCCCAGGAATTGTATCATTGGAGACACTTTGAGTTTCAAATCTTGAAGTGTCTGCTCATATTTTCCTCAGTATAATTTATGGTTCCTAGTCTTATCTCAAGGGCTTTGATCCACATTGAATTGACTTTTGTGTAATGTTTGAAATATGGATCCAGCTTTATTTTTTTCACTCTTGATTATGTAATTTTTTCCCAACACGATTTTTTTCCTTTTGGCTCACACTTGACGATGCACTGGTTTTACTCCTGGCTCTGCACTCAGGAATTACCCCTAGTGGTGCTCGGGCGACGATATGGGTTGCTGTGAATCAAACGCAGGTCAGCTTCATGCAAGACAAATGCCTCACATGCTTGCTGTTGCTCCAACCCCCAACACCATTTCTAAAGGGCCTTTTCATATTCCATATCATGTACCCAGCTTCTTGGTCAAAATTTTATTGAGTGTAGAAGTAGGGATTTGTCTTTGTGTACTTGATTCTAATACATTAGTCCGAGTCTATCCTAAGTTTGTGAGAGAAGACTAAGTTTGTTAGAAAGTTTGTAAAGACTGACAAAAATACTGTCAGCTTACTTAGAATTGTACATTAGGGCCATAAGATTGCATAGCAGGTAGTCTGTTTACCTTGCAGGTAATGTAACTGGGTTAGATCCTAGAATCATGTATGGTTTCAGAGCTCCACTGGGAGTAACTCTGAAATACAGTCCAGGAGTATTTGTGAACATTGCTAAATATGGCCACCAAACAACAACAATAACAAAATTTCCATTAGTGATGATATTAAAATATTGTATTTCTCCTAAGAACTCCACAAGTCTGTAGCATGTGCTCATGGAGTTGAATAAATGTGTTCCCTTGATGTGAACAGTGCTTTTTTTTTGAGAACTATGGTATAAATGTTGTTGCCATTTATTTGTGTCTATTTCATGTTCATGCTTCAAAAACACCGTCAAATTGTCTCTTCAAAGTTTCATGTGGGTGGCAGTTGATAAAGTGAGACAGCCAAAACCAGTGATAATCTTGTCCTGAATATGGCTGAAAAAATCCTTTTACCATGAGTTCTAATGGGGCTTCACCTGCATCAAAGATTCAGGCAGGAAGATAAACGCCTGCAATTGTTTATCCTAGTTCACCCAATAAAAGAGGTAGTTAGCTTCTTGACTGAGATTCCAGCATCAATTGCCCGTAAGATACCTGCTACAACCATATACTGAAACAGTTGCATGGGGTTACTGTGGATTCCGCATTGAGGAATTTTACAATACATAACTCTAATATAAAAGTCTCTTGGTGGAAATCATGTTCATGAAAGCAAGAGATGACCTGGGGACATTTCTGCCCCTCTTCTCCAAGCAGTACTCACTTGTAATTGCACACACTAAGATCTTCAGAATTTTCTACAAGCGAAATAAAGACTCAGGTATCCTAGACATGGTACCATGCAAATATGCTTTGGAGACTGGGATGTAATTGCAGTGTTAGGAATACATTCCTATCTAAACCTGTGTTCACTTTCCTTGTGCTTGAAGAGTGTTTATAGAGAGCATCCCCATGTGACAAGCTCCAGGAAATATTGGTGTTTCTACAGTTTAATCTGGTCTTTGTTTCTCTACAGGGTGTGAAACTCACCTTGAGCAGGTGAGTGGGGTGTGAATGCAGGAGGGCAGGGGTGTGGGTCTATGAAGACTAACAGCAAGTCCTTCTGATGGCATCTCCGGTCCTGCTTATTCAGGAGTTTTGATGTGAAGCTGGAGTTGCCAGAGGCCATCTCTTTGGATCTTCATACTGAGTGTAATGTTTCTGAACTTTACTTCGATGTGAGGAAAGTATTAAAGAGATATCAAGGTAAGTCAAGTAGTGTATGTCCTAAAAGGCCCTAAAAGGGTGGAAGGAACTTTACAGGGAAACGAAGTCCCTTAACAGGCTCACATACACAAAGTGTGTTTAATTATTTTCAGTGAAATAGCACACTCTTCCTTGTCTAACCCGATGCTTGGGCAGGAACCTAGCACTCTGTTCAGTTGAAGACCCTTCAGAATATTTTTATTTATTTATTATTGTTTAAATGAATCACTGTGAGGTACAGCTACAGACTTACAAACTTTCATGTTTACGTTTCAGTCATACAATAATCAAGTACCCATCCCTCCACCAGTGCCCATTCTCCACCACCGATGTTTCCAATATCCCTCCCACCACCACCACCCCATCCCCGCCCCCACCTCTGTGGCAGGCACATTCCCTTTTACGCTCTCTCTACTTTAGTGTGTTTTGGTCTGCAATGCAAGTATTAAGTGGTCCTCATGTTCAGTCTATAGTCTACTGTCAGCACGTATCTCCCATCCCGAGTGAAGCCCCTTCAGATTTCTGAAATTTTATATTTTACTGTTCTAGTTCAGAATAATCACCTCCTACCCCATTTGTCTATTTAGAAAAGTAAATAATTAGCAGTTCCCTCTTAAGTGTATAGTCACAAAAGTTAAAGGTGTGAAGCTGCAAGATGTGTTTAGAACATTGTCTGGGGTTGTTGCATAACATTGGTTTGTCCTTGTTCCTCCGACAGGGAGCTTAGATTTACTGTGTTATACTGAATTATTCCCATCATAGTGCTCCCAATGCACACTCAATTCCATCTGGCACTTCTTATACTATATTGATTTTCTCTTTATTTTATGTCCTTTACATGGTTTAGCAATATCATGGGAGTTAATTGACTCCAAGTAATATTTACTCCTGGGTATCCATTATATTTACTTGACTTAAGCCTCAGTTGACCTTACTTCCTTACACTCCCAAAGGAAGTTTCCAGTGAGGGACTTGGATGGACCCAGGTCAAGCTGTAAGCCACCATGGCATCAAAAGGACAGGCTAAGCACCACAAGAAGTATAATAAGTTAAGAGCACAGTCATGGTACAAACTCTGACATGACCCTAAAAGAAATAACTGGATAAAGACCCTGCAGGAGTTAGGATTAGGGAAGACTTACTTGGCCTGAGGAATGTAGTCTGGTGTGTGTGTGTGTGTGTGTATGTGTGTGTGTGTGTGTGTGTGTTTGTGTATTTCCATATATTCACCTACCCAAGAATAGTAGGTAAGGATTATCCATTACAACAAAAATATTTTAGGTGCCATTCTCTGGGGTGGAGTGATAGCACAGTGGGTAGGGCATTTGTCTTGCACGTGCCAACCTGGGACAATCGAGATTCGATTCTTCTGCCCCTCTCGGAGAGCCAGGCAAGCTACCGAGAGTATCACACCTGCACAGCAAAGCTTGGCAAGCTGCCCTTAACATATTTGATATGCCAAAAACAGTAATAACAAGTCTCACAATGGAGATGTTACTGATGCCCGCTTGAGCAAATCAATGAACAATGGAAGGAAAATGCTACTCTACAGTGCCATTCTTTGTAAATTTCAGTACGGTAATGAAACCCAAGTTTTACCAAACCCAGAGATCAAGCTTCCTCCATCTATATTTCCTTTTATATATTCAAAATCGTTTATCCATAATTACAAACATCAGAGAGTTCTGAGTCCTGAGAGCTTTTCATTTTTCATTTTACAATAAAATCAAACTGAATCAGAGGGAATTTATTAACTATATTAATAATCTATTGCTACAAAAATATTTTAGTCACTTAAAAATAATTCACAATTGGGGCTGGAGCGATAGCACAGCGGATAGGGCGTTTGGCTTGCATGCAGCCAACATGACCGACCCAGGTTCGATTCCCAGCATCACATATGGCTCCCCTGAGCACCTCCAGGAGCAATTCCTGAGTGCATGAGCCAGGAGTAACTCCTGAACATTGCCGGGTGTGACCCAAAAAGCAAAAAAAAAAAAAAATTCACAATTATAATTTTATGTATCTGTAATCTAGGTGCAACTATAGGTCTTTTGTTCTTGGTGTCACAAAACTGCAGTATGAGCGTTAACTGGGCTACAATCTCATCTGGAATTTAGATCATGGAAGGATCTTTCAAGTTAATTGTAATTGATTGTCTATAACCATAGAGAATTCATTTCTCTTTAGTTTAGGATGAGAGGCCTGGGGTTTTGCTGACTCTTCCTTAGAAGCTCATTTCACAAGTTTCCCAGTCATTATCTTATCATCCTGAAACTCTCAATATTGCTAATTATTTATTATTATTATTTTTAAAAATATCTACAATTTAATTTTCAGTATGTTTAAATCCTTGAAAGATACAACAGCACACAGAGTCAGAGTCCAAATGCCTTAGCAGTTTGACTGCTTTGGAATTTGGCTGGAGCCATGCCGCTATTTCCATGGGTATGAGTCACCTTTTTCTAGATCACTCTGGTTGTTAGGTTTGCCCCTTGGAGGCGCTGTGTTCTACTTTGCTTTGTAAAGGTAAACAATATTTCAACCTGACAAAAACGCCTTCAATTTTAAAGGGAGCTGTGCATTCTCTTGGTTTTGGAGATCCTGCTCATAGTCAGCATAAATGACTTTGAACCCCAGCCTTCCAGGTGCTTCTGTCATTTAATAGATCTAACCTTAGTTATTTTGCTCCCAAAGTTTGGCACAGAAGCTTCATCCTCTTCCCATGGACTCTTACCTGGCAGAAGGACTAATTATTTATTCAGTGTGAGCTTGTCTAGAAGATGCTCTTAGAAGGATTTTAACATGAGAGCAATTGAGGTAGCAGAATGTGGTCTTCCATAGTGAAATAGAAGCATTCCATCCCACTGATGCAGCCAAATGCATTCTTAGGTCTTCCTCATTCACAAGAGGTAGGAATGTTACAGGAAAGTAGAGATGACAGAGACTATCTTATGTCTGGTTTGCTACGTGGCCAAATGCCCCAATATGTGATTACTTATGATATTATTGAATGTAGTTTGACTCTATGGTTTATTACAAAAATGTTAATGAATTTGATTACAGTCACTGCCTTATACTGTTCAAGATGTGACCATGTGCAAATGTGTTGATTTGGTGCAGTGATTTTCAGTTCATTTTATTCATGAGAACTATCAATATCCAGAACTGATTGTGGAAAATGACTTAGAATGCATGTATTTATTAATCTTTAGAACTAGAAAAATACTCTGAATTTTAAAACTTTTGACCTTAGTAGTTTCAAAGAAAGAGTTATCAAGCTGTATTTATAATGAGCTATATAATAGTAACAGTAAAAACTTCCCCCAAATCATCTCTGTATTTAAAAAAAATTCACTGAATTTCTGTGAGACCATTACAAAGTTGTTTATGATTGGTTATTGGTCACACAATAATCCAATACCCATCCCGCCACCAGTGTATATTTTGCACTACCAGCGTCCTCTGTTTCCCTCCCACCATTCCCAAAATGCCTTACTCCCCCCACAGCCTGCCTCTATGGCAGGCACCAGTCTTCTTTTTCTCTCTCTACTTTTGTGCACTGTGGTCTGCAATACAGGCACTAAGAGGTCATCATGTTTTTCAGGATGTTCAGTATTTTTATCAGAAAGGTAAGGCTGGAGAAACTTTTTTAACTGGGTGACAGCTGAGTCTTCTGGAAGTTAAGGGAGGAAAGGGAAGGTAGCCCATCCTGACGCTGAGAAGCCTGGAGATTTCAGTCACAAACCCGCATACCCAAATTTTTAGCAGATTATATCTCAGTGGGGTCAATCCTGAGATAGTGGAGTCCAGCCGGAAGCATGGTGGCGATTTTGGATTGTGGGAGCAAGCAGCTGCCAGGGCCTTGGTTCAGGTGGGCACCAGGCAGCCCTCTGATTTACCTTGCTCTGTTCAGCTTGTGCAGGTGTAAGATTAACCATGACTTTTGATGTCTTTTGAGATTTGTTTATGGGTCTCTGAAGCAAGGCTGATAAATGAGCTTGAATAGCTGATCCAGAGGTGGTTTGTGGACATGGCTCCATCATACCGAATTTTTTTTTTTTATTAGTGAAACACCATGAGGTACAGTTGTAGACTTACAAACTTTCAAACTTTTATGTAGGAGTGTTGCTATTTATTCATCCATTGATTAGACTGATTGAATTGGGCATAAACTCTACTTTACTTTTTTTTCACCTTTTTATAATATTATTTATTGAATCATCATGAAAGCAGTTACAAAGATTTTGGGTTTAAGTCTCGGTCATACAATGAAACACCTGTCCCTTCACCAGTGCCCATTTTCCACTACCAAACTCCCCAGTATACACTCCATCCCACACCTGCTCCCTACTTGTGGGGCAGATGATTTCCATGTTACTCTATCTCTCTACTTCGATTACATCCAATATTTCGACACCAGACCCACCATTATTATTGGGATTTTACCCCAACGCTCAGATCTGCCAAAAAAGCAACAGTACACAATTTGTTTTCTATTGCTGGTTATGAATAATAACATATGATGCCGTGCGGCCACAGTAGTGGCCGTGCAATTTTGCAATTTCAAAATTTTAACAATTAAATCTGGAGGGATTTCTGTGAAAACCTGCTGGGTTCTGAGATTTGTTCCTGAGTCTCTTGTTTCATGGCTGTTAAGCAGCTTTATCCGGAGCCAGGAAGGCCATTCGTGGGCGGCAGCTTGGGGTCTTGTTGGGGCGGGGAGGAAAGGGATGGCTCCACCCTCATCCTGGTGGCCACATGTCTCATCACTGCTGGCCCAAACCTGACTATCCAGTGACCTCTGGAGGATGGCAGCCACTTAGCTGCCAAGGGGGAGCAGGCGGAGGGACAACACCCTATCCCCTCAGGGTGGCCCGGTGACAGTAACATACTGCGGGGTCTAGACGCATTTCTGTCAAAAGTCGCTGGGTTTCAAGATTTGTTTCTGAGTCTCTGGGATCATGACCATTAAGCAGTTCAATCAGGAACTAGAGAGGCCTTGCCTTCAATTATATAGCTGAGCTGGAGGTGGTTTGTGGGGGTGTCTCCCACATACCTAACTTTTGGCCGTTTACTTTCTTGGTAAACTTTTCCCCAAGTTTTTGGGGTTTGGCCAAAGGCACAGCAGCAATTTGGGGGTATCTGGAAGTCTGAAGGCGCCATCAGGTTGCTGATGCACTCACCTCACAGGTACAGACTGACCTGCTGGCGGCACCATACCCCCCACATACCTAATTTTTGGTCCTATAATTTATTGGGAAACTATTTAGAAAAATGAACAGGTATTATATCATGTACATGCATCTTTAGTATATAGAAGTACTTTTGTAATATGTTATTACTTGTCCTTTTAAACACTGTCATCATTGACATTTTTCTAAATAATATAATTTATATAAGTTGATTAAAATTAAAGAGTATAAATAGGAAAACATTAATAAACTTTTATTTCTTTTTCCAGTGCTCTATAGGCATGCATCTGGATCTGTACAAATTCAATTCTATTTTTTTATTCTTTGGGATTTTGGGTCCCACATGGCAGTAGTCAAGCCTATTTCTGTGCTCAACAGTGACCCATAGTAGTACTTGGAAGAACAATGTGGTATCAAGAATTGAATTGGGGTATGCTGCATCCAAGGCCAGTTCCTTTATCTGCTCTACTACCTCTCTGGTTCCTTACAAAATTTCATTTGTAGACTGTATCTTCCTATAATACCATTACCTTTCACTAATCTCATATCGCAATAGGTGTATTATGATTATCCCTGTGATGGCACAGCAGGCTCTTGGGTACTACAACAATGCTGATGAACTTTCGAATTCTGTAAGCTCCCTGTACTCCAGGCTACCAATTTGAAAATAGCAACATGCATTCTCACCAGCTATGGAAAAGAATCAATTTACCTGTGCTTGGGACTTTATAATATTAACACAACATCATGTGTTACTCCATTTTCTATTAGTCTTCCCATAAGAATCACTTTTACTATAGAGGTGAGGAAATTAAGGTAGTGTATTGCACAACCAGGGATGGGAGCATTTGAACATAGATTGGTTTCACATCATGTAAGTCATATTCTGAGCACAGAAGGTAGCATGTAATTTTGCCCTCTTGTTAATTTGTTTTGTCGCCTTTTTTTCAGTCAGCGTGACTCTGGATCCAGAAACAGCTCATAGTGATCTACTTCTGTCTGAGGATGGGACAAAGGTGACTGGTGGCTATCCTCAGCAGAAGCCACACTCTGCCAGCAGATTTACTGCCTTAACTGCTGTCCTGGGTCGTGAAGGCTTCACCTCAGGAAGACATTACTTTGAAGTAGATGTGGGAGAAGAAAGTAAATTGTGTGCGTTTGGAGTTTGTCTGGCCGATGTGCCGAGAGACTTCCCTGTGAAGCTACACCCTGAGTGTGGATTTTGGGCCATCAGACAATGCACTGACAGAGGCTTACAAGCTCTTACCTGGCCAAGAACCTCCCTTCATCAGGAGTATCTCTCAGTTGTGGGGGTTTTTGTGGACTATGAGGCCGGACTTGTCTCCTTTTACAACGTGGAAACTGGCTCCCACATCTTCACCTTCCCCAAAGCTTCCTTCTTTCACACTCTCCTGCCCCTTTTCCTGGTCTCCCCATCTTCTTCTCTGACCATGTTTGGAAACAAGCAAAACCCTCTGTACCAACTATCCAGGGTAGAGGATTTATGATGTAAATCTTTGGGGATCCAAATTGCTTTTTCCCTCACTGCCTTTTCCATGAGCTTCTGGGTACTTCATAATTCTGCATTAAATAAATTTATCTGAAGACTCTGAAAATATGAACGTTAATAAGCCTGAGCCGAGTAAAAGCCACATAAAGCAGTGTCCTTGGACTGTCCTGTGTAACTTGCTTTAATGGGTTTAGAACTTTAATTCCTGATCCTTTAGTGACTTCAGGGAGAGTGACCCAGCAATGAGAAAGTTTGTGTTATATTTTGCTCAGACCATTTGAACTCTTCGGAGGTAAGAGAGAAAGCAGAGGGCAGTAGAGACAGCGCAGTTGGTAGGGCACTTGCCTTACACTCTACCTACCCCTCTCCACATGTTTCTCAGGATACCACGTGGTCCTGGGAAAAATCTGGAGTGTGTGGAGCAGAGATTGGAATGACAGTTGAAATAGGTAACAAGACCAGGGGCATGAATCTGAGTGCTCATTGGGTTTGACTTACTTGTATCCTTGGCATATTGCAGGCCAATAGCATGAAGGATGCTCTCACTGTGATGTGCATCCAACACTAGCAGAGCCCTAGAACTCACACTCCTCTGTTTAGCAGAGAGGCGCCCCACCTAGCAGGCCCATCTCGGGAGTATCTCACGGATGTTCCTGCTTCACCAAGAAAGATACCATCAAGCTGACTGGACCAGAACCCACACAAAAGCCAGCCCCTTTAAAAACTGGCAGCTAGCACACCATGTTCAAAGGGCTCTATTTTTTCAGTGTTAACATGTATTTTGTTAGTTTGATTTGCAGCGTCTTAGTCAGAAAATTTAGGATTGGGGTGACAAGGCATTTTGTAGTCATTTATTCTCTGTCCCCACGGTGCATGCACATTGTCAACTTCTGGGCTTTCAGATTCTGGGCTCAGAGAGAGTCACCTTCCTGCTGGGGAGGAGAATGAATTTCCCTCATCTCACCTTTCCCGCCAGGTGTCCTGCTGTCCCGTCTTACCTCGGTGTGTCCAGAGGCCTACAGGTCTCAGTGTAGATAACCCTGCTCAGAGGTTATTCCATACCATCAGCTTGTATTGGGAACTTTGTACAACAATATTATAAGACAAACATTGCTATAACCAATTATCTAAGCTATAATAAAATGAAAATAATTGAAGTATTAATACATCAGATTCTAAAAAGGGATTATTAAGTGATCATCAAGAAAAGAGAGCTATGCCACTAAAAATGAACAAAATCAAATTTTGGAAATAATGGGCAACACAGCAAAATAAGAAATTAAAATGGATTGGGTATAGGCAATTCATAGAAAGAAACCCGAAATTCAGGTGGAAAATGCGATTGTACTAGATGAACCATTAACTCTTCTAATAAAGATGTTTTATAAGATCATATACAGACACAAACTCTGAAACTTGAAAGTGCGTCTTTTGAGCATAATTTGTGGAATCATTAGCTAACTTAAGTACAAATTCATTGGAAAACCCTGATTAAAGATGCCCCAAATCAACCAGCTCCTTGATTTCTTGTTTTATGCTAAATATGCATTAGGTGCTGCTTCCTGTCTACACCCTGGTGTGGGCGCTTCCCAGACTGAATTTGAGAGGCACGTGAGTGGCAGGGGGAGATCCTCATCCACACACTCTAGTGAGATGGAACTAGCTCAGAATTTGAATTGTTCTGTCATCAAGGTGCATAAGAGGAGTACAGGGCTCTCAACATTTTATCACCATGACGAGACATTTCCTAAGTAGCAGCCCAGAACTTCTCAGCCTGCAGAAGGCAGTGCTCAGACAGTGTTGACAACACTCCCTGCTGAGCCATTCACAGTTCCAAGGCTGTCCTGATGGTTCTGACTTGCTGTTCCAAATATCTGAGTCTTATAGAGGAACAGTGAGGAGGAAGGAGACAGCAGCAGAGAGACACAGGCCTGATGTGGATCCTGTTCTCATGCCCATAAAACCTGCTACGGACACGCACATATCCCCATCCCTCCTATGCTTTTAAAAACATTACGGGACTCAGATGGACAAATCAAAGGAGGATTGCCAAGTCTCATGGATTTCCACGGTGCTTGGCAACAAATAGGGAAAATTTCAAGCCAGAGACTGAACCGAACTAGTGATGGCTTCTTGACTTTAGACTCTGTACTTGGGGACAAAACAAAAAAAAATAAGTTTCTGTTTCCCTTTCCCTTGTGCCATCTCTACTTTGAGATAATAGAAAGCGGTTTTTGTTCTGTCAGATTACTTTCATTTCTGACAATCTGCGCTTAAACACAAGAAACTGTACAACTCTGGCCCCCACCCCCAAGGCAGTTTCATTTATGAGTTGAATCCTGCGAGAGTCTGATGAGGTGGAGATAGCAGAAGAGACTGTCAGTGAACATGTGAGTATCAGCTGGGTTCTCTGGAGTTCTCGGAATAGTCACGTCAAGGCTAACTCCATGGAGGAATGCTGATGTGTATATATCAGAGACTGAAGGAAGTGGGGGGAGGGTGCTCATGGTTTTCCTGAGGGGAATACCCCCCAAATATGAACATGGTTAGAACTTTGCTTTCTTGTTTTCTCTTTTGTTTGATTTCTTTTTATTTTTCACACATCCTTGCCATAACTGAGATGACCAAGATGTAAAGTGCATGAAGGCCCAGGACAAACACACTGGGGACAAAGAAGATGAAGGATCCTTCCTAGAAACATAAAATCTTTGTAGAAGTGGCATAATATCTCCCTTTAGGAAATAATTTAGTAAGGAAGCCTCAGGATTAAATTCTCTAGGAAGTCAGTGAGACACATCCTCAGAAGAGAGGGATAGACCCTTCCAGTAACCATTGAACTCTCTTGTTTTTAATACTAGATACTAAAAGATAGGTCAGTCCCTAAATTTCCACCAACCATGACCCCTCCCCCCACATTTCTGTGAATGGGGCTGAAGAGCAGGGACAGGCTTCCTCAGCAGCTGCCTGTGGGGGGTGGTAGACTCCTGTGACCCTGGATTCTCTTCCCTATCTCTGGTGCACTGCCTGATGAACACTAGGTTATCCAGCACCCAGAAACCGCAGACATAGCCTCTCCATGTGCTTCTCCTCTTCTCCCAAGTTGGGTTCTACCAACTCCCTGAGTCAATCATCCTTAGCTTCTGGGAGAACATCTCATGTACCTGAATTTTACTAGATATTAACATGAAGTAATTTCTGGATTTTCATAGAGTAAACAGTTGCACATTTCCACACTGACCTCTCTCTCTTGCTGCAAGTTTGTGAGGTGGCCTGAGTTGCTTCCTTCTTTCTCTTAAGTTGACAAATAAGACTTCTTCAACACAGAAATTTTCTGTATCTGATTTATAATATATACACAACCACATGCAGCCATTAAGCAACTGAAATCTGACTAATAGGCCTGAGCAACTGAATTTCAATTTCATTTAATATTCAATAATTTTGTTTTCAAATGTCACATTTGATGATGGATATCATTTGCCACAAGACAAACACATGTGTCTTCTCCGTTACACTTTCTTTCTTTCTTTCTTTCTTTCTTTCTTTCTTTCTTTCTTTCTTTCTTGAGAGAACCTCAGTGTGAAAAGGGACAGAGGTTCAGGGGAGGCCATCACTCTAGAAAATTCTATGTCTTTCATCTCTACTTATAGATCCAATACTGGAGCATTTGAAGGAGAAGCCAAGGATTCAATTACCAAGAAACTGAAGGAGGAAGCCACCTGCTCCAGCTGCCTGCAGCTGATGACTGATCCAGTGGTTATTGACCAGGGGCATAGCTTCTGCTATGTGTGCATAAAGGACATCACTTAGAATCAGTAAAGGGAGAAACCAACAGGTGGGATATGTGTCTGTGCTCAGTGTATGCACACATTTCAAATAGGGAGCCCCAGACCCAACAAGAAGCTGCAAAGCATCATTGAAACTGTCAAGAACATGAACTGTAAAAAGTTGTGTGAGGAACATGGAGAGACGCTTCACTTCTGTGAAGATGACCAGTTCATCTGCTTGTGCTGTGAACAAAAACCACAGCACAAAGGACATGTCTTGGTTCTTGCTGAAGACGTCTGCCAAGACTACAAGGTAATCATGTGTGTCAGAGCGTTTCTCAACAAGCTGCTCTTGTGTGACTCCCCGAGAACTGAGATTCTTAGTTTGAGGTGCATGATCTATTTGTGTGTGCAGTGTTTGTCTGCAAAGTCTGCAGTGAATACTTTCTAATGGCATTAAGCCTGTAGATTGTACCTGGGGCCAGTTGAAATTCTTGGTATCACAGCTCAGACATATACCTTTGTATAGTCTTTGGAATAATAACTTTATTAATTCCTTCCTAAACCTTGATTCCTAAAGCAGGAACTGACATTATATACCCAACCAATTTTTCTTAAGGGGATCAAAAAGGTTTTACTGCCCAGACCACCTTGCTTCCTCAACAAGTATGAAGACTCCAAAAGTATTCAATGTTACTGCAACTTGTAACGAGTGGCCTATTGTACTGAGAATCTCATTAGACCCTTAATAAAAAGTTGTAAAATGTATATAATTTATTAAGATAATTTTTCAGGAAAAGCTACAGAAAGCAATGACAAAATTGAGAGAAAATGAGTCTCAATGTAACAACCTAAAGTTGTTTCAACAAAAACAGAGAACTGAATGGGAGGTAAGAAAACTAAAATTATTGATCAACCGGTTTTTCATCTAATCTGTTTTGGGGATGAGGATGCAAATACAGTAGGGTTGATTATCGTCACTCAGCCACACCAAATTGATGACACCTAGAGAGAGACTAGAATCTGTTTCTTACATCACTTGTGCTTCCATTTCTAGGAACTTTTTTCCAGTCCTTTCAGCTCTTATCAGTAATTGACAAGAATCCCTGATATCTTAGTCAAGGAAAGCAGAATAATGTTATCTCATTATGTAGAATCATACTTGATTGTATTCAAATGAAAATAGTGAAAGGTACTTTACTCTTTTGATGGTCTTAACTTTATCATCCAGACACATTTAACACAATACAGGCTGGACATTCGTCTTCCAGTTCAGAAAGTTGCCATGGTGAGACACTATTAAAGGATCACTGTGGGTGCAATGCTGGTCATTCAGGCTCCTGAAGCTGCAAGACCATGTGGACTCTAGGCCTTGCTCAGCATTTACTAGACTGATCAGACAATCTCAATCATCACCTTTATTGAAATGAAGATGGATTCTCAAATTTGCATTGAAAACCCATTGTCCAGTGAGGCCTTTGTTCTTTCAAGAACCCATTTTAGCATCTCTCCTGATCCTTTGTGTCCATAGGATAAACTCTCTTCACACTGTTGAGGACTGTGTAGTTCTTGGGAGAACTTCAGTTATTACTGACATGTCCTGACACCCCTTGAATTTGTGAATTAAAGCTTCCGCTTCTTCTTGTACAAATTCTATTTCACACTAATTTACTCACACTGTTATGACACACCAGGGTCATTGAAACACTGAATGTTTTCAGAAAATGGGAATGAATGTGTCAGGTCTGTACTCCCTAAAGGAACACCAAGTCCTACTAGATAGATTATTAGATTTCTCTCAGTCTTATATCTAAGAAAGATGGGAGGAGAAAATGAGTGTTTCTATTAACTATGATCAAAATTTTGTACTCGCCCTTTAAGTGAGAGTCTCACCTATTTGCCTGATTGTCTTAAACTTCTACTTTGGTTATTATCATTAGAAGCTATTATCATCAGAAATTCTCTCTGAACCTGAGTTACAGATTAAGTATTGACCCCTGGATCCTAACCAGTTCCTTCACAAACACATGATCATGATCACGTGTACCATGATCAAATCATTTACCTCTCCTGACACTCCTTTTTCCTGCACCTTGGTTGAGAAAAAGGGATTTAATTATATTCCCTAGAGAATTGTGGCAACCTCTCCCACAGTTGAGTGTCTGCCTTCTTGTTGTGATTCAGCATAAGGGAATATGGGACATTCTTTCATTTTGAATGATTTATGGTGATATCATGTCACAATAGCCCAGAAAGCTTCCTTTGGTTGAGTGTTGGTTCCAATAAGCATATAGTAAAAGTTTCCATTTTGGATGTACAGTTCATTGGCATTATTATTTTTTTTTGGCATTTAGTATTTCTATGGTTCAAAAACCTTTCCTACTATCCTGCACAGAAATTCTTCAGTATTTCAAAACGGAACTCTGTAAGCATGCACTAATGCCTCACTGATCCTTTCTCCTAATTCTTGACAACAATACTATACATGCTGTCTCTGTGAATTCCTTGGACCTCCTAATTGTTTCTGGTTTTGTTTTGGGGCCACACCTGAAAGTGCTCAGGTCATGTTCCTGACTCTGTGCTTAGAGATGACTCATGTTGGGGGGAGCTGTAGGGATTGGGGTACTAGGGATTGAATCCAGGTCGGCTGCATGAAAGACAAACACCCTGCTTGCTGTACTATCCCTCCTGCCCAGATACTATTATTATTTTCTGTCTATTTGCTTCAGTGCACTTAATGATCTTCCTTTCGTCCATGCTGTCAGTATTTCCTTTCTCATTAGTCCAAATAATATTCAATTGAGGTTATACATCTTATTTTGCTCATTTATTCACTTAAGAATCAACACTTGGTTTGTATTTGTATTTTGAAACGTCTTGCGTTTAGGAGAAGATCAAGCTTCAGAGACAAAAAATCCAGTCTGAATTTCAGAATCTTCGTAGTTTTCTGCACAAGGAGGAGAAGCATTTTCTAAGGAGGCTGGGGGAAGAAGAGGAGCAAATTCTGTGTCAACTGCAGGAAGGTGAAGACAAGCTGGAAAAACAAAACCAGGAACTGCAAAACCACGTCCTGGAACTTGAGAGGAAATGTCAGGACTCAATCCAGAATTTGATGAAGGTAACATATATTAATAAGGTACCATGATTCACAATGTTGTTCATAATAGAGTTTCAGGAATACAATATTCCACCACCAATCCCACCATCATTGTTCACTTCTCTGTCACACTCTTCCTTGTATGACCCAGTACTAAGCAGGACCTTAGCATTCTGTTCATCTGTGAAGACCCTTCATGTTTCTGATCTCCCACATTTTACTGTGTCAGTCCAGAACAATCATCTCTTCCATTTATCCGTCGAGGGAAAAAAATAATTAGCAATTAACCGTTGAGTAGATTGTCATAAAAGTTAAAAGAGTGAAGCTGTATGATGTGTTTAAACATAGTCTGGGGTGATGTTTATTTTGTATATGTAGAACTTAGAAATACAAAAATGGCAGGTGAGGATTATCCATTACCCTAAGAATAGCTTTAGTACCATCCCCTGTAAATGCTAGAGCAGTAATGAAATACAAGTTTTACCGAACCCAGGGATCATGCTTACTGTATCTAGTTTTCCCTATGTATTTAAAAAATCTCTTTTCCATTATTGCAAAATTCAGAACCTTCTGAATTGTGACTGTTTCTTCATATCTCATTTGACAGTGAAATCAGACTTAATTCAAGAGAATTTGTTAGCTATGTTATCTATCCTTTCTACAAAAAAAAATTTTTAGTGACTTAGAAACAGTGCACAACTATAACTTTATGTAGCAGAAACCTAGACAAACGTAGTCAAGCCAGTCTTTCATACTGGGTTTCATCCAAACTGCAGTACAGGAGTTAACTGGGCTATAGTCTCATCTGGAAGTTAGACTGGAAAAGGATCTTTCGAGCTAATTCAGTTGGTGTTGGCATTTATTTCTCTAGGCTGCTCTCAGAAGCCACCCAGGCATTATATTATTATCCTGAGACCTTGCAATATTGGTCATTATTATTCTTTTAAAAATATTTACAATTTATTTTTCAATTTGTTTAAGTCCTAATGAAAATAGCATTACTTAGCATCTGTATCCAAATTCCTTAGCAGTTAGGCTGCTTTGGAAATTGGCTGGAGCCATCACTATTTTTATGGATGTGAGTAACCATTCCCTTGATCACTCTGGTTGAGAGGGTTGCTTCTTGGAGTTACTGTGCTCTATTTTGCTTTGTGAGGGTAAGAACCTCTCTTTTCCAGATAGAATTTGGTTTCATTCTGACAAAAATACCTGCAATTTTTAAAAGAGCTGTGTCTATTCTGGTGATCCTGCTCATAGTCAGCATAAATGAACCCCAGCATTTCTTTAGGCATTTCTGACACTTAGAATTTCTAGCCTGAGTTATTTTTGCTCCCATCATTCAGCAAAAATGCTTTATCGACACCTCCACCTCACCCCCAGACTCCAAGATGGTAGAAGGAATAATTATTATTTTATTGTATCTAGAAGCTGTCTAGAAGTTACTCTTAGAAAGAAACAGTCTTTAGAGCAATTGAGATAGTAAGATGTGGTCTTCATAGTGAAACAGAGGCATTCCATCCCATTCACTCTGCCATAGGCATTCTCAGATCTTTCTTCACAAATGCCAGGAAGGCGTGATCACAGAGGCAATCTTCGGTCTGGTTTGTCACCTGGCCCAAACTGCAGTGATATGAGAATACTTATAATGTAATTGAATGTAGTTTGACTCTATAGTTGTCTACAAAAACATCAGTGAATTTGATTCCAATTACTGCCTTTTACTGTTCTTGATGAGAACATTTGATTTGGTGCAATAGTTTTCATCTCATTTAATTCCTGTAAACCATTAGGCTCCAGAACTGATTATTAAAAATGACTGACTCAGAACACATGTATTAACTTATCTTTAGAACTAGAAAAATATTCTTATTTCTAAAACTCTTCTGGTATCAGGATTTAAGAGAGTTATAGAGCTGTATCCAGTTTCCCTGCATATTATTAACAATAGCAAATATTCATACAAGCATCTCTGTATTTGTTGGATGGAAGGAGAAACAGGATTTATCTAAGCCATTTCCACATGATAATGAGATGATTTACCTATTTTTACCAATTTAACATGTATCCCAACAAGCCTGTATGTTTCTTTTTTTAGCTCCTCTTTTAATGAGGTGTAACATCTTCTTTTGACTTCTTTTCACTTGACATTTTCTGAATAATACGATTAAAACAAATTGAATAAGCTGAAAGAATACAAACAGGAAGACATGAAAGAACTTCAAGTTTTTTTAGCGCTCTGTGAACTACTTCTCCAAATAGTGAGATACAGGTGTACCTCTGGATTTATATAAATTCAATTCCATTTATTACTTATTCTTTGGGTTTGGAGGGTCCCACATGGTACTAATCAGACCTGTGCAAAGTAGTAATCAATAATCTAGCCCAGTGCAAAGCAGCGTACCCTGGTGGTGCAGCATGATGTCAGAAATTAACTGGAGTAGGTTGCATGCCAGGCCTGCTGTACCACCTCTCTGGTCCTTGTACAAAATGTCACATGTAGAATTACAGCATTCTAGAAGAATTAGAAGAATAAATAGACTATCACTGTCACTGTGTCACTGTCATCTTGTTGTTCATCGATTGCCTCGAGCAGGCCCCAGTAATGTCTCCTTCGTCCTATCCCTGAGATTTTAAGAAGTAACACTTTTGAGGCTCTTTCAGGGTCAGGAGAATGAGACCCATCATTGTTACTGGTTTTTGGCATATTGAATACACCACGGGGAGTTTGCCAGACTCTGCCTTGTGGGCAGGATTCTTTTGGTAGCCTGCCAGGTTCTCCAGAGTAAGAACTAGATAATAAGATGTCGCACGGCTATATATAGAATTATTCTAGAGAATATAGAAGAATTATAGAGTCCTTCTGTAGCAGTATTGCCTTTCAATTATCTTATATTTCCATAGGAGTATCACGATTAGACCTGTGATGTCACAGCAGGTTCTCCGTTGCTACAACAATGTTGCTGAACTTTCTAGTCCTAAAGCACTTGTACTCAGCTCTCATTTCTGAAGGGCATACAGCTAATGTCAACATTAGTGTTAGTCTTAGTGCCTAATGCTGGGCTAATGATTTTAAAATGGCAATATCCTTCCCACCAGCATTGAAAAAAATCAACTTGCCTGTGCTCAGTACTCTATGCCATGTGCAGGGAATCGTGTATTAGCCTGTTTTCTGCCAGTTTTCCCATAGGAATCACTTTTACCATAGAGGTGAGAAAACTAAGATCAGAAGGTAAAGTAACCAGGGATGGGTGCTATAAACACAGGTTGGTTTTATATAGAATAAACTGCTTCCAGTACAGAAAATTCCATGTCCTTTTGCCCTTTCATTTGTTTGTTGACTTTGTTTTGCAGTCTGCGTGACTCTGGATCCAGATACCACTCATAATGACCTATTTGTGTCTGAGGACGGGAGAAAGGTGACTGGTGGCTGTCCCCAGGAGAAGCCACTCTCTGCCAGTAGATTTACCTTCTACCACTCTGTCCTGGGCTGTGAAGGCTTCACCTCAGGAAGACATTTCTTTGAAGTGTGTGTCGGAGAAGAAAGTCAACTGTGTGCATTAGGAGTTTGTCTGGCCAATGTGCAGAGAGACATCAATGTGAGGCTAAAGCCCGAGTGTGGATTCTGGGCCATCAGCCAGAATAAAGACAAAGGCTTACAAGTTCTTACCGGGCGAGGACCTCCCCCTCCCCCCCCCCCCCCCTTCAGGAGCGTCTTTCCATTGTGGGGGTTTTTGTGAACTATGAGGCTGGACTTGTCTCCTTTTACAACATGAAAACTGGCTCCCACATCTTCACCTTCCCCAAAGCTTCCTTCTCTCACATTCTCCTGCCCTTTTTCATGGTCTTCCCATCATCTTCTCTGATCATGTCTCCTCCAGATATGTTGGGAAAGAAGCAAAGTCCTCCACAGACTCTCCAGGACAGAGGATTTGTGAGGCAAATCCCTAGGAACCATTTTTTTAAATAAAAAATTTATTGGCTCCCCATGAGATGCATTTACAAACTTGCATGATTGCATTTCATTCGAATAATGCTCAAGCACCCATTTCTCCACCAGTGCACATTTTCCACCACCATTGTTCCCAGTGTTCCACCTGCCTCTGCTGCCCCACCTTACACCCTGCCTCTGTAGCAGGTACAGTTTTTCTTACCCTCTAATTTTGGGCATTGTGACTTGCAATACAGATACTAAGAGATCATCGTGTTTGGTCCTTGGTCTACTTTCAGCACATATCTCCCAACCTGGGTGATCCCTCCAATCATCATTTACTTAGTCATCCCCTCTCGGTCCTAGCTGCCTTCTCCCCCAGCACATGGGCCCGGCTTCCAAACCATGGAGTGATCTTCTTGGCCCTTATCTCTACTGTAGGACCCAATTTAGTTTATTTCTGTCACTTCTTTTTCTACATACAAAGAGAATAATGATGAGCCGAGGGGTAATTCATAAATCTGCATGAAATGAATTTATACAAAGATGCTGAAATAGTGGCCACCAATAAGCCTGAGCTGAGAGAGAGCCACATAAGACATTGAACATGGCTGTCCTATGTAAACTGCTTCTATGAGTCTAGAACTTTAAACATTAAAAACTTCAAGATTTTGGGGCTGGGGTGATAGCACAGGGGGTAGGGCGTTTGCCTTGCATACGGCCCGACCTGGGTTCAATTCCCAGCATCCCATATGGTCCCCTGAGCACGGCCAGGAGTAATTCCTGAGTGCATGAACCAGGAGTAGCCCCTGTGCATCGCTGGGTGTGACCCAGAAAGAAAAAAAAACCTTCAAGATATTTTCCCCAGTGCTCTGTAACTCACTTCTCCAGATAGCGAGATATAGGAGTACCTCTGGATTTGTATAAACTTAATTTCATCTATTATTTATTCTTTGTCTTTTGAGGGTTCCACATGGCAGTCTAAACCTCCTTCAGTTAGGTATCAGGGGATCTTCATCCACAGACTCTAGTGAGATGGATCTAGCTCAGAATGTGAAGAAGAGTAAATCAACTAAGTTCAGGTGTTCAGTCATTAAGGTACATAGGAGGAGCACAGGATACTCCAGATTTTGTCACCAATGATGAGATATTTCATAAGTGGCAGCCCTGAGTCTTTCAGGGCATCTGCCTTAAGCAGGCATGTCACCATGCCATTATTGTTTATTTGTGTCTTCTTTTCTTTGGATTTTAGTTCACACCTGTCTGTGCTCAGGGCTTTCTTGTGGCTCTCTGCTCAGGGATTATTTCTGGTGGTGCTTGGGGGACTTCACATGGGGATTGAGAGTGTATTGCTGGCATGCAAGACAAGTGTCTTAATCATTGAACAATCTTTCTAGATCTGTCTTTTTTTTTTTAGCAATAACTCACGGTGCTCAAGGACATTTCTCCAAGTGTTGCTGAGAGATTCACTCCTGGGAACCAAGAAATGAAAAAGCAAACTTTGATTTCCTGCATGCAAATCATGAACTGCAGCCCTTTGAGGCAACTCCCAGGCCCCAATATTTAAGCATATTTAAGGGTATTATTTTTATCTGTTGGAATCTACATCTCTAAAAGCTGAGTTTCTAATAATACAGGATCTTACGCATAGATAATGACTTTAGTTCCTTCAAGCAAAGGTAAATGAAAACAAGTTACAACAATGACAAACTATAGATTGGAAGGAACATACTGGACAAGTCACACAAGGTGTCACACAAGGTTTTCATGACAAAGTCATGTCTGAATGACTTCCTGTGTCCCCCTTCCTCGGATCAGTTAGATGCCCTCTGCCCTTTCCTGTCAGGATCAGGCATTCAGTGGGTAAGGTGTGCTTTAAGAGAGCACCAGAGATCCAGTGTGAATGATAGAGAGTCAAGAAAGTGAGTCAGTGAAATTATTATCAAACTTTCTGACACAGAATAAGTGTGTTCACAGGTTTAATCCAAATTTCTCACCATGGCCAAGAGGAAAAACAGACATTCCCTAGAAACATCAAATTTGTTTATTATACTCCTCACTCTCCATCTATAGTGACCCCTTTGACCCAAATATAGACAATGCCAACTCACTGTGGCCCTTTGCGCATGCTGTGCTCTAGGGCAGGGCAATATTTGCCCTTGTACTTTGAGCCTGTGTGTTTTCACTCTGATCACTACCTGGGTAGACAGGAAATGTGGAAGAATAAACAATTAGGAGGGAAACCACCTAGGAGTGGCGAGAGTGGAGGATGACCACTCCACCTTCAGAGGAACTCTTCTGAGACTCCTTACACACAGGGACTCAGTGGGGTGGACACTAATGGTTACAGTGGTGGGTGTGTCAGAGACATAGCCGTCACTGGAGTAACCTCCATGACTCACTTTCCCGGTCCCAGCTCTCCTGCCTCCAGTGTTCATGTCCTAGGAACCACTTCCACCTGAGGTTAAATTTTTAAGACAGACTCACTGCCACCTACCTTATTATCGTCTCTTTAAAAAATATATATATATATATATATACATATATATATTGAAAATATACAGGGAGGTAGTTCAAAGGGCCAGAATTCAAATTGTGCTTGCTGAAGTTAAGATTCAATTTCTAGCACATTGTGATCTCCAGAGCACTGCCTGGCATGACCCAGGAGCACCAAGCCCTGCAAATCCCCTGAGCTTCAAAAGGTGTGATCCCAATTATGCCAATGTCTTCGTTAAAGAAAGAAATAGACATCTACTGATATATTTTAAGATATTTTTCATAAAATAATATTAAGACCAGTAAGTTACATTTCCATTCTGAGAAATAGGCTGTTCTAAAGTGGTGAAAAAGTCACATCCCCTAGGTACATCTTAAGATGTTATACATTTCCCTGGATGTAACTCTTATCTTGATGAAGTCATGAAATTTGCTTATAAATGAATGGACATGGAGAATATCATGCTTAGTGAAATGAGTCAGAAAGAGAGGGACAGACATAGAATGACTGCACTCATTTGTGGAATATAAAATAACATAATATGAGACTAAAAACCAAAGACAGTAGCGACAAGGGCCAGGAGGATTGCCCCATGGTTGAAAGCCTGTGTTATGAGTTGAGGGAGAAAGCACTGGAATAGAGAAAGGATCACTAAGTCAGTGATGGTTGGAGGAATCCTTTGGGATGGGGAATGTGTCCTGAAAGTAGATAAAGGACCAGACAAGATAGCTCATTATCTGTATTACAAACCAAAATGCCCATAAGTAGAGAGAGGGCATAAGAGAAAATTTTCCGTCATGGAGGCTGGGGGAGGATTGGGGAAGGGGAAAGGGAAAGGAATTCTGGGGACATTCTGGGGACATCCTGGGAATTCTGGTGTTGGAAAATGTACACTGGTGGAGGGATGGGTGTTCAATCATTGTATGACTGAAACTCAAACATGAAAGTTTTGTAACTGTAGCTCAAGATAATTCAATTAAAAATATTTTAAAAATTCTAATCTTGGTATACACTTTGATAAAGAATATAAAAATTATATCAACAAACATGTAGCCATACTAATTCTAGGTAAAAGCCAGATTTTTTCTGGAGAATATTGATAGTTGGGTCCCAGGCAGGTCCAGTTGTACCTGCATATCTAGACATACCCAAAGGAACCAGCCAGAAGAAATGGAAACTGGACCTGCAAGCAACAGGGAATCCAGGCCAGAAACCACCTCATGACAGTCTTCTACCAATCAGAACTCATGGGCCAGAGACCTCATTTGCATAAGATTGATCTCAGTGAGGGTGAGACCATCTTTTGGGTCTGTCTCTTGCTCCCCTCAGATTATTTAGACAGATACATTGGCTGCTTTTGAAAATCTGTTTCTGGCATTTTGGTCTTGAAGACCAGAATTACTGTCTAACAATAATGTCCTAAAAACATGAAAACACAACCCCTAGGTTTTAATAGTTATTCTTTGATTGAGTCATGCAGACTGTGATTTTAAGAAATGAAGGGTCACCAGGAAACCTGAAAGAGTCAAGGGAAATCACCATGTGGCAAACATCAAATGAGTTCATTGAGATTTATGGATTAGACATTATAACATTTTCACCAAATTTCACTATAAATCCAGCCATTAGGTTTTCAAGCATTTGTTGTTCCCTTTCTTCAATACCTCCTCTGCGTATCCCTACTCCTTTGGGTTTCATATTCCATTATAAAGGAGACCCAAAATAAGCAAGATAAATAAAATACTGAGGGATAAGCACCATGGAAGTGAAATAAAGCATCTTGGACTGTGTGGGTTTTGGAGGGATGCATCTATAGAAGGGTCAGAGGAAATCTTGCTTAGGAGAGACATGCCAGTACATGCCAGGGCATGATGGCCACTGGAGGTACAATGACAGAGTATCTGCGAGCAACCAGTGCATACAGAGCTAGGGAGACTGCTCCCTGGGGTGGGAGCAGAGGAGACTGATTTTCAATTTTGCCTCTAACCTGACCTGCTGGCCCAGCAGAACTGGGCTGGGCTGCACCCACAGATCCTCCTGTGTCTCAGTGTTCTGGACAGCCCCTCACCCTCTTTTTAGATTAGTAGCTAGCGGCAGGCAGTGCCCAGACAGTGCTCAGAATGCAATCCTGTTCCCCTGCCTCCCTCGCTGCATCATTGGACATTTGGATGAATTTGTTGTGCAAGTATGAACTGTGTACTGTTACATCAGAGGTCACTGATGTGAAATCTTTGCTTGTGAGGATGTCTGAGTTTTGCCATTAAATGCTGACTTTGTTGGGTAGATTCAGGATTTTGCTCCTATTTTGCTATTATTATTATTGTTGTTCTTGTTATTGGACTCACATGTAAGTGCTCATGCTTATTTCTGGTGCTGTACTGAGAGATCATTTCTAGTGATGCTCAGCAACCATACTGGGTGCTGGGGATTGAATTTGGGTCTGCCACGTGCAAGTCAAGCACCCTGCTTGCTGTCCTATAACTTTGGCCCCTATATGCTCTGATTTCAGAGGCAGCAACTCAGACACTAAAGGTTCCACACCTGACCAGAGAGTGAGAAAAGGAAACCAGATAAGAACTATAGCCTCAGCAGTCAGACTACTTAGATTAGAATCTTAGTTCTGGGTGATTAAGTATGAGTAATTTATTTAATGTCTCTTTATGTGGAAAATAGCTTCACTGCCTCACCATAGCACCTTAGACTTGATTTTCTTATGAGATTTAAGGATAATGATAAAAGTGAAACTTAGAATCGCTCTGTTGGCATAGCAAGGGATATAGCTGTTTACAAGTTTCAACAGCTATTTGGACTGGAGCAATAGCACAGCCTCACAGCCGGTAGGGCGTTTGCCTTGCACGCAGCCGACCCGGGTTCGATACCTCCATCCCTCTCAGAGAGTCAGCAAACTACCAAGAGTATCCTGCCCGCATGGCAGAGCTTGGCAAACTCCCTGTGGCATATCTGATGTGCCAAAAACAGTAACAACAAGTCTCACAATGGAGACCTAACTGCTGCCCTCTCAAACAAATCGATGAACAAATCGGAGGACAGTGCTACAGTGACATTTCAGGATAATGAGTATATTGACTGGAATTACAGAGCATCTGGGACAATTCTTTTTATATTCACCATACTGAGTTTGATTCTCATTAAAATTTCTCTCCATGGCAATCTGATAATCTGCTTTGAAAAGTTACCTAAACTCTTGATATGGACTGTAAATAATTTTTGGTTGGTTTCCTGATAATGTCCTTTGAAGGATTCAGTTACCCTTCTGCACTGATTATTTCTTATACTTTCTCCTAGTATCCTCTTCTCTCCTGCTCACTCACCATAACACAAAGCTTCATATGTTTCAAATACTCTGACTTTGATTGTCTTTGAGTGATCAATTATTTTATAATGCTTTTGATTATTGCTTTTGTTGTGCGGGCAGTGTTTCCCTGGAAAGACTAAAGGAACCATTGGCCATCAATAGATGACCTTGGAGTCAGACCTCAAACCTTTTATGACCCCTAGGACAAATAGCTAATTCTTTTTAAAATAATTATTTCTAAAACACAAATAGATGTTAAAAATCTCACCAATTTTTCAGGATTATCAAGGGGATCATGGGTATTACTTCCCAGATAACCCTCAGCTTTCTTTCTCGTCAACCATAAGGATTCAACAAATATTCAAAGTCATTATAATCCTCTTTGTGTAATGAATGTCACTTATTACTGGGGTTTTTATTAGGTACTCAAGGCAATGTTTAAACATTCCATTATGATTTATTAATGTATTTTCAGGAGAAACTACAGGAAGCTGTGACAAAACTCATGGAACATGAACACCAATGTAACAACCTGAAGTAGTTAATAAAAAAGCAAAGAACAGAATGGGAGGTAAGAAATCGAGTTCATTGATCAAACCTATTTTTCATACTAGAGCACAGACCCAGGGGATGAAGGGGCCAACACATGGTGATTGCTCATTGCCACTAGACCAGACTAACCTGGTGAAACCTAAAAAGGAAACTAGAATTTGTTCTCACAACACTGGTGTCTTTATCTTTAAGTTAGAGATAAATAGAGATTTATCTCTAATACTTGCAACTTTTCAGTAGTAATTGGCAAGAATTCCTGATATCTGCCAGGAGAAAGGGCATAATGCCCTCTCTTCTCTAGAATCATCCTTGATTGGTTTCAAATTTAAATATGTCAAAATATCTTCATTGTCTGAAATCTCAAACTTATCATCTGGGCACAGTTACCACAGTATAGGCTAGTCACTCAGTCCTCCAGGTTCAAAAACCAGTTTTTAGGGGTGTGGTGCTGCCAGCAGGTCAACCCGTATACCTGCAGGGTGAGTGCATGTGCAGCCTGATTGTGTCTTCAGGCTTTCTGATACCTCAAAATTCACTATGCCTCTGGCGAGACACCAACAATCGGGACCAAGTGTCCTGAGAAATTAAACTGCCAATGGTTAGGTATTTGAGAGCTACACCCACAAACACCTCTGGCTCAGCTATTTATTGGCCTTTCTTCAGAGATGCGTAAATAGAGCTCAAGAGATCAAAAGTCACAGTAAATCTGGGGCCCACACATGGCTGAACAGATCAGGATAAATTGAAGGCGGGGTGAGGGGGGATTCATCCTTGTGCCTGCTCAAGCAGAGCCCTTGGCAGCCACTTGTTCCCACAATCCAAAATTGCTGCTATGTTCCTGGCCAGAGTTCTTTTTGTGATGGACTTCACCGAAATATAATCTGCTGAAAATTCAGGTTTGTGGTTTTTGTGACTGAAATCCCCAGGTTTTCTTGGGGTCAGGATGGGCTACCTACTTCCATCTCCCTGTACTTCTGGAAACCTCAGCAATCACATCCACATTCCAAAGCTGCCACCCAGTTAAAACGCTACTCCGGCCTTACATTTCCAATAAAAATTCTGAATGCTCTTAATAAACACAATGACTTCTTAGTACCTCTATTGCAAACTATAATGCACAAAATGATAGAGAAAAAGAAAAGTACCTGCCATAGAGGTAGGCTGGTAGTGGGGGAGAACTGTGTTTAGGGATGGTGGGAGGAAAATGAGGGACATTGGTGATGGGAAATATACACTAGTGAAGGGATGAGTGTTGGATCATTGTGTGACTAACACCCAATCAGAAGCAGCTTTGTAATGGGCTCTGTCATGAATATTCAATAATTTTTTTTAAATAAAAGAAAGAAGTTTTTGTGACACACTGTGAAACAGAATCATTGCAGGACAACATAAAGACTGTAGAATTTGAGCAGGATTTCTTACACTGATCAAACTCTCCCGAATTGTAAACCTCAGTCCTCATTGGAGTTTGTATTAAACTTCTATAGGCCAGTGACGTTTTTGCTTTTTCAGAGGATTCTTTCTAGCCTTTATCCTGATTCTACATATTCAAATGTTAAACTTAAACTCTTCCTCGATGTTGAAATCTGGGTGGTGAGGAGAACTTCATTTATAAGTAACATGTAATGAAAGCCTTTCAATGCAGGAATTAAAGCTTCCCCTTTTCTTGAACAAACTCCTAAAACAGTGACCTTTAGCATGATTTCAGAATCTCTGAAACATTGAACTTATTTTCTATCTTTATGAATTTGAATGGGCACCACATGTGGAAACTGATACTTTTTCTTTTTTCTCTTTGTTAGCATTTCCTTTCTTGTCAAGAATGACTAGTTGTCCACTATGGCATATTGCTTATTTATTCACTTGAGAATAAACACTTGCTTTGTTTCCATATTCCGAACTTGGTGTCTTGTTTCTAGGAGAAGGTAGAACGTCAGCAGCAAACAATACAATCGGACTTTGAGAATCTCCATAACTTCCTGTATAAAGAGGAGGAGTATTATCGATGGAGACTGGAGGAAGAAAAGGAGCAGACTCTGAGGAGACCGCAAGGAAGTGAAGATGAGCTGGAAAAACAGAGATGGGAACTCAGAAACCACGTCCTAGAACTAGAGAGGAAATATCAGACTTTGCTGCAGGTGAGGATGTGCGCTTGGAGGGTGCAGAATTGGTGTTTGTTCCTGGGTTATTTAGAGGACCAGCAGTGGGGAAGCTGGTGATGCTGGCAAGGTTGTCATCTTATTTAAATGTACTTTTTTTTCTTTTGGGGGGGGGTCACACCCAGCGATGCTCAGGGTTACCCCTGGCTTTGCGCTCAGAAATTACTCCTGGCGGTGCTTGGGGGACCATATAGGATGCTAGGAATTGAACCCGGGTCAGCCATGTGCAAGGCAAAGGCCCTACCTGCTGTGCTATTGCTCCAGCCCCTCAAATGCACTTTTTAGTATAGGGATAAAAACATTGCAGCTATTTTAGATCTATATCACTATCTGCAAAGTGGTGTGTACTTACACTATCCTCTCTGTAAACGGTTTGTTCCTTGGGGAACCGTGGAATAACTGTTGCCGCCATTAATTTGCTTCTGTGAAATGTGCGTATAGTCAGAGCTCTGGCTGTCAAACTGTCTCCTCAAAGGCCCCTGTGGGTGACAGAAGGTGATAGAGTTGGACAGCTAAAATGAGTAAAACCAGTTACTAGTACTAGGTTGTAAAACCCTTGCTCTAAGAGTTTGGATGGGGCTGCTTCTGCTGCATAAAGGATCCAAGCCATTAAGCTAACTGCCTGAAGCTGTTAGTTCTAGCTTGTACTGGGAGTCAGCCCGAGGATGAGCTTCTAACTGGAATGCTCCACCCCCAGGTGATACCTGCTGCCACCACACAATGACCCAGTCTTTCTACAAGGAAATGACTCAGAGATTTCAGACCCTTCAGAGACTGAGATGCAAATCACAGTGTTAGGAATCTATCAATATCTAAACCTGGGTTTTATCTTTACTTCTTGAAAAAAGTGTTTACAGACAATAGCCAAAGGGACTCTGAAATTCCCGTGTTCTCATTTGGTGTTTGTTTCTCTACAGGATGTGAAAGCCACCTTGAGCAGGTGAGGGCTGTGTGAATACATGTGGGCAGGAGCATGACGGCTATATAGAGATGGCAGAAGATCTTTCTGATGACATCTCTGGTTCTGCTTATTCAGGAGTTCTGAAGTGAAGCTGCAATTACCAGAAGCCATTGCTTTGGATCTTCATACTGTGTGTAATGTTTCTGAGCTTTACTTCGATGTGAGGAAAGTATTAAAGAGATATCAAGGTATGCCAAGTGATGCATGCTCTAAATTGTAAGGATGGAAGGAACTTTCAAAGGAAACCTAGTCCCTTAAGCTCACAGCACAAAGTGTGCTTATTTTCAGTAGAGTGGTCACCCTAGTTCTTGTAAGGCCAAGTGCTCAGATGGAACCATAGTGTTCTTCATCTGTGCAGACCCTTCAAATTCCTGCTCTCCCCATTATTACTGTGTCAGTCCAGGGCAGTCAACACCTCAGTTTGCCTATTCAATAGAAGAAACTATTAACAGCTCCCTCTTGAGTGAGTTGTCCTAGAAAATGAAGACATGAAGCTATTTAATAAGTCTAAAACATTTTCTGGGGTGATATTTACATTCATATATAAATCACTCAGAAAAATATGCAAAAAAGGTGAGGATTAGTAATCAAAGCAAATAGTTTTAGCACCATGATTGGAAAAGTTAGAAAGCTAATGAAATCTAAATTTACCAAATCTAAATATTGTGCTTCCTGTAGCTTGAGTCTCTTAATCAGCTTTTTTTTTTTTTTTTTTTTTTTTGTATTTTTGCTGTCACTGTTACTGTCTTCCTATTGTTCCTTGATTTGCTTGAGCGGGCCCAGTAACATTGTGAGACTTGTTATTGTGTTCGACATATCGAATACATCATGGGTAGCTTGCCAGGCTTTGCTGTGTGGGTGAGATACACTCGGTAGCTTGCCGGGCTCTCCAAGAGGGGCGGAGGAATCGAACTTGGGTCGGCTGTGTCAGCCGCCTGCAAGGCAAACACCCTACCAGCTGTGCTATCGCTCCAGTCCATGTATTTTTACAAAATCTCTAATTCACAATCAGACAATTCAGAAAGTTCTGAATCATGAAAGATTTTTCATGTCTCATTTGACAGCAAAATCAGACATCACAGTTATACAATTCATAAAGTTCTGAATTCTGAAAGCTTTTTCATATCTCATGTGACTGCAAAGGTCAGACCTGGAGACAATTTGATGACAGTAATATATTTTTCAGCAACAATATTTTAGTGATTTAAAACAATACACACATATTATCTTACAGTTTTTGTGTTAGAAACCTGGGTACAGCTCCTTGAGTGTCACAAAGCTGCAATTTAGGTGTTGGGTGGGTTGTGTCAGCATCTGCAGAACAGACTGGAGAGTGAGCTTTCAACTTGATTGCAGTTGATATTACAGTTCATTTCTCCTTTTTATAGGAATTAGGGACCTGGATATTTGCTGGCAATTGTCTAGAAGCTACTTACAGGATGCACCCACCTATTAATTTATTAGCTTATCACATAGGTGCCTCCCAACTTTGAAGTTACTTTAAAGTGAGCTCAGAATAGTTACCCTCAGCTGGATTAATAAAGTCTGTGTATTCCTAGTTTACTAAGGGATTTTATATTTTTAATTTAAATTTTAAAAATTAATTTAATATTTTTTGATTAATATTAATTTATATGGGATATTTTGTTGTATATTCAGGTGACCTTTTGGCATCTATAGTTTTTTTGCAATCTTTTACTTATTAATGAAAATACTTAAGCATTTCTATAATATATTTTTTATATTAAGTCTATTTTCTCTTTTTAGAATAAAACACTTTTATAAAAATATGAATAAGCCTATTCATATTTTTTCTTAAATTTTTTCTCACTCCTTTCTTCTCATTCTTACTAAACAGTGTATTTGTAGGATTTTATTTTCTTTTTCCCTTGGGTCACACTTGGCATGCCTAGTGCTTACTCCTGGCTCTATGCTCAGGGATCACTTCTAATGGGACTTGGAGACCATATGTGCAGCTTTCATTTCTGTTGGGCATGTACCTAAACCCTGAATTGTTGTTAGTTCTAATACCTTTTACCAGATCAGTGGTTTAAAATAGTAACATGTATTCTTACTAGCAACACAAAAATCAATGTGCACACACTCAGTACTGTCTCTGTTGTAGATAAACTGAACACCATTTTATCCTATTTTACACCACTTCTCTGTTGGGTGCATTTTTACTATACAGGTGAGGAAACAAGTCCAGAACTATTATACATTTCAGAAATGTTTCAGGAACATTTCAGGAACAGGTGTATTTGAAAAGGCCACACAAGTTGTTTTTATAGAAAATAAAGTTTGTTTCAGCACAGAAAAATATCATAGACTTTTGGTCATTTTGTTTGTTGACTTTGTTTTACAGTTAGTCTGAGTCTGGATCCAGAAACAGCCCATAGTGACCTGTGTCTGTCTAAGGATGGGAGGAAGGTGGGTGGTGGCTGTCCCCAGAAGAAGCCATTCTCTGCCAGCAGATTTACTGCCTTACCCTGTCTCCAGGGCCATGAATGCTTCACCTCAGGAAGACATTACTTTGAAGTAGATCTGGGAGAAGGCAAATTGTGTGATTTAGGAGTTTGTCTGCCAAATGCGCAGAGAGACATTAGTGTGAAGTTGCAGCCTGAGTGTGGATTCTGGGCTCTCAGACTGTGCGATGACAGAGGCTTGATAGCCCTGACCTGGCCACAAATCCCTCTTCTGCAGGAGTATCTCTCACTTGTGAGGGTTTTTGTGAACTATGAGGCCCGACTTGTCTCCTTTTACAACATGGAAACTTGCTCCCACATCTTCACCTTCTCCAAAGCTTCCTTCTCTCACACTCTCCTGCCCTTTTTCTGGGTCTTTCCATCTTCTCTTTTAACCCTCTCGGCTCCTGCTAAGTCTGCAAAGGCGCAGAATCCCCAATCTGGTTTATCTGTAATCTCTTGGACACTGAAATTTGGCTTCACTGTTGTTTCCATGTACCAATAGCAGCCCCGAGCTGTTAGTGGGCAATTCATAAGTGTACACTGAATGACTCCATCTGAAGGCTAAACATGTTGCGTCAGGTGAGCCTGAGAACAACAAGCAGCAATCGTGCATTGCCTGTGTACTCTGCTTCCACGGGGTTAGAACTTTGACTTCCAGGAGTTCTTGACTGAGGTGGGAGGGTGAAACAGAGAGGAGAAGCCTCATACTCCTGTTTGCTTCATACCATTCGCACTCATTTGTGAGAGATGAGAGGAAGCGGAAATGGTCTCTGCTAACCAGATCGAAGGCAGGAAGAATAGTTTTCTAACTTTTAGGGAACACACCCCCTTGAATTTCCTTCAGGTCACCTCCCTGCCCTGGGTAAAATCTAGAATAGGCAAACTGGGATTGGTTGAGTGTAGGCAAGTGTACCAGAAGGCAGGAAGTGGGGTCAGGAATCACGATGGGCTCCTTGGAGTCCCACTTACTTGTGTCCCAGGCACATTGCTGGACCTAGGCATAAAGGTCACACCTGCTTGGTGTGCTAACAGAACACGAGATCCTTGGTGGCGTTCACTGGTAGAAACTCCCCACCATAATCAGTCATCTGGCTTCCACCCAACTTTCAACATCTGGGGAGTCCACAGAGATCCTGGCTTGCCCAAGAAAGGCATAATCAAGCTGATTTGACCAGAATCAACCTGAAGGGTGGTCCCCTTTTAATCACTGGCAGCCCGGAGGTGGAGAGGCATGGTTATTCTCCCTGGATTCCCTTTGTTCTGCCCTTTCCTGATGCCTTGTATCCCTTTGCAATAAAGCCTCTGGCTGTTTCAGTGCTGGCATGGCTTCAAATTCTTTATGCAGGAAAGCTGACATTGGTGGTAGGTTTGGAATTGGAACACTGGATGCCTGAAACTCCAGCAACAGTTTTGTAAATGATACTGTCCAAACAAAAATTGAAAACTAAAAGCTCCTTAAGAAGAGAAAAAATATTTGCCACTAGGTTCTGCAAGGGATCCCTGCCTAAAAAGTAAAAATTTATGTGTAGGCTGCTAATATAAGCCACAGCCTTGAGGAGTGAGACAGTAAATCTGAGAGATGTTTGACTTGGTCAGCTATTCCCCAGACATTAAATAGTAAAGGGCAAGAGCAGAGTTTACAACTGCCTTTACAGAAAGAGGCTTCATACTGGGAGAAGATGAAGAGTAAAGCTGAATTTTCTGGGGTACTCAGTACTGGGGCTGGAGCGAGAGCACAGCGGGTAGGATGTTTGCCTTGTAAATGGCTGACCCGGGCTTGATTCCTTCGTCCCTCTCGGAGAACCCAGTTAGCTATTGAGAGTATCCCTCCCGCATGGCAGAGCCTGGCAAGCTACCTGTGATGGATTCAATATGCAAAAAACAGTAATAACAAGTCTCACAATGGAGATGTTACTGGTGCCCGCTCGAGCAAATCAATGAACAACGGGATGACAGTGCTATAGTGCTACTCAGTAGTGGAAAAGAAGATATTTTTGACACAGTCTCACCTATCCTGAAAAATATTTAAAACTCGGAAAAAAAATTTATTGGCGGGATTGTTGACCCTTTGAAGATATTGTATCTAATATAGATACGTGTAATTTGACT
This sequence comes from Sorex fumeus, assembly GCF_029834395.1. NCBI lineage: Eukaryota > Metazoa > Chordata > Mammalia > Eulipotyphla > Soricidae > Sorex > Sorex fumeus. The sequence continues at coordinate 19,255,991 of NW_026606151.1, read as the reverse complement.
CTCTTGCAGATTCTACTAATTTCTTAAATATCTGGTTATAGGATCTTAATCCGCTATTTCTACTTACTCAGATCTTTTGATTTGGAATCACACACAAAAAAGACTGTTCTTATTTATAGTTGAGAGGACTAGTTCACAACACCAATGGAAATCAAGCTTCAGGCTTTTGAAACTTGAGCCTTATAAGCTCTAGAACTGCATGCAAACAGAAAATGTAAATTTGCTTCACACCTTACTGAGGCCACAGTTGCCCCCCACGAGTGGCTCTCCAGCACAGCCATGGCACCAGAGACACACAAACCAATCTCATACTTATCCGGCTCTTGGCAGAAATCTCTCCAGACTTAATTAGTAAAATATAAGAAATCCAAAATCGCATGACTGCAAAAGTGACCGTGCGACATCATATGGTTTTCATAACCAGCAATAGAAAACAAATTATTTCACAATGCCTTTTCAGCAGTTCTGATTGTTGGGGGGAAATTCCAAACAATAATGGTGCATCTTTTGTCAAAATAATGAATGTAATCAAAGTAGAGAGAGAGAGTTAAGTAGAAATCATCTGCCTCACAGGCATCAGGAGGGGTGTGGGGGGTATATTGGGGTTCTTGGTGGTAAAAAATAATTACTGGTGAATAAATGGGTGTTTGACCATTGTATGACGGAGACTTAAACCAGAAAGCTTTGTAACTTTTCTCAAGGTGATTCAGTAAATAAATTTAAGAAAGAAAGAAAGAAAGAAAGAAAGAAAGAAAATGTAAACTTAACTTGACAAGGTAGATGATATCACAGAAAAGGATGATATCTTGAATGAAGTACAAGATGGCAGACCAAGAATTTTAACTCCCATTCTTTTTTCTTTTTTTCCTTTGGAATTGGTCTAAAAAAATTGTATCATCATCTGTATCTCCCAGGAAATTTCTGTCAGGCTTGTCATAAAAAAGTATTCCTGTTGGTTCTTGATCCTCTTGGTCCTTCATTCAATTACCTACACTAATTAGAAGATCCCACCAGGATGGATTTGTAATTCATGATTCACCTCTTCACAGGAACAAACTTCCCTGTTTAGGAATTTTTTCAGTTGAGTATAAGGTCAGAAACCTTTTATTAAGTCATAAATATGTTGAAGATTCTGTTGCTAAGAGAGGCATAGCTTCTCAACAAAGGCAATAGAATTCTCTGGTCAAAGTTTTACTTCAAACAGGATAGTTTCTGATTATCCTTTAGCAGAGAAAGGAGAAGTTGGAGTCTTACTCATAGGAAACTTGGATGAACACTCCAGGGACACTGAGTAATTCACTTGTCTTAGAAAGTGACTCTTTCAGCAGAGTCTTTCTTTGACTTGCTTGATTTTGGTTGTGAACAACTATTCTAAAGTGCATTCAGACATGGAACATTATCTTTTTTTTTTCTGATTACAACACTCCTGCTGATTTGGTGTCTCTCAAGACCTTTCAATGTTTCTTTGGAGCCACTAGCAACCAGGCATAAGATATCTCTAAGACTGGAACAGAAGAAAAAAAATGTTTTTAAACTCAGTAGCTTAAAAACTATGACTATGAAGCTTCCACCTGTCGATATCACAGAGGTTAAGTAGAAACAAAAGTAAAGTCAGTGGACTTTATTTTTATTTTAGTTTATTTGCTTATTTGAAACTGCTCAGGACTTACTCCCGGCTTTGTGCTCAGAGGTCATTCCTGGAGGAACTATATGTGGTGCTGGGATCAAACTGGATCAGTCACATGCAAAACACCCTACAACTGGACCTTTAACAATTATTTTAAATAATAATAGAAATATTATTATTTTATACTTGCAGTGATAGGGTGGAGTGATAGTACAGCGGGTAGGGGATTTGCCTTGCATGCAGCTGACCTGGCCGACCCAGGCTATTCCTCAGCCCTTCTCAGAGAGCCCGGCAAGCTGCCGAGAGTATCTCGCCTGCACAGCAAGCTACCCGTGACTTATTCGATATGCAAAACACAGTAACAAGTATCACAATGGAGACGTTCCTGGTGCCTGCTCTAGCAAATCGATGAACAACGGGAGAACAGTGGACAGTGACAGTGACAGTGACTTGCAGTGATGCTAATACCACACCTACACCAGATCCCTCTACCATTGTTCCAAGAGAACTTTTCCTCTCCCTTCCCAGTAATCTTCAGATCACAGTTCGGTTGGCCAAATCTCAGGGATTGTTTCCATTGGATTACACAGGAAGGACCTCAAAACTGCAAGCACTTCGGTGCAAGTACTTCAATGATGTAAAATGTCATGAATGCCATGGGTTTTAATCATAAATCTGATCATGAATCATACATTTAATCATAAATCATTTATCTGAGAGGTTGTTCAAAATCAGGAAATTCTGGGGAAAAAACTATTTTAAGTGGAAGTGCTGTGCTAACCCAACAGACTCAATTCTTATCTCAGCTTTAGTTTTAACCTCCCCCCAAGAATGCACTCCGAAGGGATTTCCATACAATCAGTGCTGCAACCCTGGCTCTATCCACCTGTACAGCCTGTAGCGGATGAGTGAGTCTCTAGTCACCTTCTGCGTCCTTCCCATCTGCTACTTGTTTGGTTGTTCGCTTTGTTTGCTTGTGGGAAGTAGAGTCATGGTTATATATTAGACTACATTTCCTATTTAAACCAGATTGCCAACTTTGAAGATTTAGGTTCCAGCAAATGAAAATAAGACCTTTTAATCAGAATGAAGTACCAGATGAAATACAAGATGCAGAGTTTATCAGTACTAGCCTATTTTCTATACAAGCTGCGGAGCTGGCCACGATTTACTTTGGACCCTTAGGGGACAGGTTCATTGGGGCAGTTGACATTTGCCGAAATTCTAAGCTTCATCAAAATTCACCCTGGAGTATGTTACAGGTCCCCCTTCTACCATCAGGCAGACACCTACTCTGGGACACCCGTCACACCAGTGGGCAGAACTGGTGGGCAACAGCTATCACAGAGTTAAGCAGGGAAGCAAAAGGAGTTTCTGGGGTCCCCTTCATCCTGTTCTATACCCTCATTCGGATGCATAGTGTCAGAAGGACCCCAGGCCAAGTCAGTGCCAGGAACTAGACCCCCTGAATAGGGTCCAAGCAAAGGTGCCAAGAATAATCAAGAAAACTGGAGAGAACTCTGATCAAAGCCAACAGTGAATGAGGAGTCCCTTTTCAGCACACCCCACTGACACTGATTGTTTCTAGTCTTTTTGATACATGACATTTTCATTGGTGGAAGCTGATACTACTGCTCTGATTTGTATTTCCTGATCATCAATGACAATGAGCACCTTTATATATGCCTACTTACCATTGTATGTGTTCTTCAAGCAAGTGTCATTTCATCTCTATCTTTTTTTTTTATAAATTTTTGTTGGCTTTTTATTATTGTTGTTTTTGAGCCTTGTGGATGAGGTTGTCTTGGAGGTTTAGCCCTTTATCTGATTTGTTGCATGCAAGTATCTTCTCCCAGAAAGTAGAGTATATTCTTTATTTTAGTTCTAGTTTCTTTTGTCAGCTAGAGTCAAAAACTTTTCAATTTTATATAGTCCCCTTTGTTCATTTTAATTTATCTTTGCCAATGGAGTCAAATAAAATCGCCTCTGAGGATTATAAAAAAAACTGGACATAAATAAGAGACAAAGCCTGTGGTTGATATGGCAGGAGTGGAAAAGTGGGCTGCCAGCCCGCCAGGTGCACCCTCTCCACACTCACCTACACCCTGTGGGTAGCAGCACCAGGTAAGGATGGATGCAGAATCCCAAAGGGGTCAGCTCATACCCATGACAAGACAGTAGGGTGTGAGACATCTTTGTGCTTTTGACTGGCTGGAGATTAAGAAAAGCTGAGACACATCAGGGAACCCCTGGGGTACAGTCCTTGGGGCCCAGCAGCAGGTACAGGGATCTTGCCCACATGCATGTGGCTGTCGCCAGACCCTAAGGAAAATCTTATCGTGGGAGAACTGCTAGGATGCTGTCCTTAGCTGACCCAGTGACAAGATTTGGGCTAGGAAAGTGTGCACTGGATAGAGAATGCTGTAGGGATAAGATCAGGCCATTCTGGAGAGACCGCACCCTTCTGCTTGGACTGTACAATAAATTCCAACTTAACCTTCTGAGATTCGTATGCAAATCTTACATACAATTTTCAAGAACCCACTAGAGCTGGAAAATTCACTTTTGCACAATTAGGGTCTGTGTAACAGCCTCGTGGGAGGAGAGGCTAATATCATGGACTGAACCCCGACTATCCTTTTGATATTTATTGCTTTGACTTAAGAATCAGGCAGAAAATATTCTAACTGGACTAAACCTTTTACATACTTGAGGGCCTCATGTATGGGGACAAACATCCTTCCTGTGGCTTATCTCAAGGGATTGTTCCTTCCGGAAAACTAGCAGCAAACAACCCTTGCCTCAGGAACTTGACGCATCAGTGTCAGCTTTCTGGATTTCTCAGTTCTGTTTTCTGCCATCATGTTTCTTTTTTTTTTCTTCTTCTCATTAGGGCACAATAAAATTAGGATAGGACAACAACATGGGCAAGGAGTGGGAGAGGAACAGCAATAGAAGAATTCTGATCCAACAAAATCATGCTCAATGTCAAATCCCAATTCCACCATCATCAGGTCATTCTGGCCACTCATCTCTTGCCTTCTTGCATTGATTGTATTTCTTCCTTTCTACCAATCCCAGAAGAGTGTGGAGCAGAGTTCACTCCTTGAGGTGAGGAGAGAAGAACTTGTTCCCCAATTTTGCCTCTACCCAAAGTTACTGAATGAGCAGGACTGTGACTGGCCTTTGTCCCCAGCTCTCCCTGCAGGCCTGGTACCCTGGACAGATCATCACACCCCTCACCTCTGACACACACACACACACACACACACACACACTTCTCATGTCAGCAGCTGCCGGCTTCCCGCACCAATGTTCCTCCCAGGATCTGTCAAGACTCCAGTCGAACATGTGGCTCTTCTTCAGTCTCCTACCAGCTCCCTGTAGCACTTCCTGTGTGGGACACTGGCAACTCTGGTACCTGTGTTTTCAAGGTCTTTTCTCCATGAAGCTATTAGTAGGACCAGGTTGATTTTCAGTAAGTGTGTGAATTTTTCCATTCAATTAGCTGAATGAGCGCTTTTATTTTTGAGTAGGAATAGTAAGCCACTGAGCATCCCATCCCTAACCCCAGCCTTTCCCCAGTGGCTCACAGTGGTGGTCCCAGCTGACCACTCAGTGCTCCCGGGCTGTTCTGGGTGCTGACCCTTCTCAGTCCTGCAGAGGGACAGCGAGAAGGAAGGAGACAGGATGTGAGTCAGTGTGGGATGACGTTCTCATGCCCATGAGCCCTGCCACTGTCACGGCCCTGCTGCCACAGGTTGTTTAAAAACATTAAGGGGCCCCAAAACTAAGACATAAGTTCTGAATTTGCAAGGGGCTTACACTGTTACTGTCACTGTCCTCTCATTGTTCACTGATTTGCTCAAGCCGGCCCAGTAACTTCTCCATTGTGACACTAGTTACTGTGTTTGGCATATCAAATACATCACGGTTAGCTTGCCAGGCTTTGCTGTGCGGGAGAGATACACTTGGTAGCTTGCCGGGCTCTCCAAGAGGGGCAAAGGAATCAAACCTGGGTCGGCCGCGTACAAGGTAAATGCCCTACCTGCTGTGCTATCGCTTCAGCCTCATGGGACTTACAACGAATTTTAAAAGATCTCAAGAGAGTCTGATCTGGCCCTGGTGGCCTTCTGATCTTAGATGCTTTCCTGGGTTATTACTTGCCCTTTTTGTTCACTGATGCTCTTCCTACTGTGCCTCTTCCCTACAGGACAAGCTCAGCGTCAGACAAATGAGCAGTTTCCTGGTTTTGCTCCAATTGCACAAGACTTTGACCCGCCTAGCAATTTTACTCTCTGGTGAGACCAGTCAGAAGGAACGTTTCGGCTCTGAAGAGGAGACTGACTGCAGTATGTGAGTGTCTGGGTTTCTAGTAATAGAAAAGATCCACAGGGGGTTATGTTGGAGAGTCTGAAGCCTGTGAGTATGTCTGTGTGTGCTGGAGGTCAGGGGTACTGGGTGTGGGCAGAGGGGATGATCTCTAGCACCAAAAATGCTCAGTTTTTAGCTCTTCCTGTTATCTCTGCATTTACTGTCTGTCACCAGACTTCATGCCTCAGTTCAAATGAGCCCAGATGTGAGATGAGCGAAGGCCCAGATAAGGCACCACAGAGCATGGGATTAGGAGGGTAGTGGAGATCTTTCTGGCCAGAATCGAGAAATCCTGATTGAAATAATCATTTGAAACCCTTCAGAGGTTCCACCTTAGGGACTTCTTTTACTGGGGGAGGGGGGGAGTATAGAATGCTTTCCAGAGAGAGAACATAAAGAGCACAGGCATTTTATTTTATTTACAGAACAGATGCTAGGGACACAGCAAGTTTTCTTTCTTTCTTTCTTTTGGTCTCAATAATTTTTAATTTTATAAGCAAGACTTGTAAAAGATATAATTAAAAAACAATATGGAGATATAAAAAGCTAAAATATATAATACTGATGTTAAGTAACATTGCCTACAGCTTCAGAAGATATATTAACATGCTCTAATTTATGTGACTCTAATGTAATTATAGATTTAATGGTATCTCTTGCATATATAATTCATCTTAATGTATTCACACCAGTGTGGTCATTCTAAGAAATTAATAACCTCTATTGTAAGATTTTGTTGTTGTTGTTGTTAATAGTGAAACACCATGAGGTACAGTTGTAGACTTACAAACTTTTGTCCTTGGGTTTCATTTATACAATGATCGAGTACTCATCCCTCCACCAATGTGAATTCTCCACCACCAATGATCTTAGTAGCCCTCCCATGCCCACACCCCATCCCCCCACCCTACCCGCCTATGTGTCAGGGCATTCCCTTTTGCTCACTCTTTCTTTTAGGGTGTTGTAGTTTGCAATAGAGGTTTTGAGTGACCATCGCGTTCAGTCTATAGTTTACTTTCAGCATGCATCTTGCATCCTGAGCGAGTCCTCCAAACATCCTATACTTGGTGTTCCCTTCTCTATCTGAGCTGCCTTTCCCCCCAGAATATGAGATCTGCTTCCAAGTCCTGGATCAGACTCCTGGTCATGGTCACGGTCACGGTCCTCCCGTTGTTCATCGATTTTCTCGAACAGGCCCAGTAACGCCTGCATTGTGAGACTTTGTTGTTACTGTGTTTGGCATATCGAATACATCTCGGCAGCTTGCTGGGCTCTCCGAGAGGGGCAGAGGAATCGAACTCGGGTCGGCCATGTTGGCTGAGTGCAAGGCAAACGCCCTACCCACTGTGCTATCGCTCTAGACTCCTGGTACTTATCTCAATTATTCTTGGGTGTTTAACTCCCAGTCTGTTACTTTCTATTCCCCAGCTGAGTGCAGTCTTTCTATGTCTGTCCCTCTCTTTCTGACTCATTTCACTTAGCATGATTCTTTCCATGTAGAACCACTTGTATGTAAATTTCATGACTTCATCTTTTCTAACAGCTGCATATTGTTCCATTGTGTAGATGTACCAAAGTTTCTTTAACCAGTCATCTGTTCTCCTGCACTTGTTTTTTTCCAAATGTTGGCTATTGTGAACAGTGCAGCAATGAATATAGAAGTGCAAATGTCATTTCTACTGTACTTTTTTTTTTTGCCTTTACAGGATATTTTCCCAGGAATGGTATTGCTGGGTCAAATGAGAGTCAATTTCTAATTTTTTGAGAATTGTCCATACTGTTTTCCAAAAGGGCTGAACTAGTCAGCATTCCCACCAGCAGTGAACGAGGGTGCCTTTCTCGCCACATCCACGTCAACACCGGTTGCTTTTGTTCTTTTGGCTGTGGGCCAGTCTACGTGGTGCGAGATGATATCTCATTATTGTTTTGATCTGCATCCCCCTGATGATTAGTGATGTAGAGTATTTTCTCATGTGTCTTTTTACCATTTGGATTTCTTCTTTGAGAAAGTTTCTGTTCATTTCATTGCCCCATTTTTTGATGGGTTGGATATTTTCTTCTTGTGGAGTTCAACCAGTACTTTGGTATCCTTTTTATCAACCCCTTGTTGGATGGGTATTAGGTGAATATCCTTTCCCATTCTGTAGACTGTCTTTGTATTTTGGTCACTGTTTCTTTTGAGGTACAGAAGCTTCTTAGTTTAAGATAGTCCCATTTGTTTATCTCGACACAGAGTTTTCTGAACCTTTACTTGTTTATTCTTTCTTTTTCAAAAATATATACTGTAGCACTGTCCTCCTTATTTTAAATTTTAAATTTTATTTTATTTTTATAAAGTTGTTCATGGTCACGGTCCTCCTGTTGTTCATCGATTTGCTCGAGCGGACCCAGTAACGTTTCCATCATGATACTTTGTTGTTACTGTGTTTGGCATATCAAATATGTCATGGGTAGTTTGCCAGGCTCTCCGAGAGGGGTGGAGGAATCTAACTCAGGTCGGCCATGTTGGCTGCGTGCAAAGCAAATGCCCTACCCACTGTGCTATTGCTCCAGCCCATAAAGTTGTTAACAATAATTTATTGCATTCAATATTCCAACACCAATCTCATCACCATTACATCTTCACACCTCTTGTTGTTTCTTTCATTGTGGTAAATGAGAGCTAGTTACACCAGGTCAGGGATATCCCTGTGAGGAAGGTGGATAAGGAGATATGGGCAGATTCACAATTTCCTTCCCAGTTTAACTAGACTCTGTACACACAGTAGTTTCAGTTGCATTATCATTGCTTCCTGTCTAGGACCAGGAAGTGAAGGAGTTGGGAGATAGTCTGCAAATGTGTGAAAGTCTTCTCTGTGCTAAGGTAAGATCCAGAGTTTCATTCTGGAACCTGAGATGCTGGAGTAAGTATAAGTATGTTGCGTGTGTGTGTGTGTGTGTGTGTGTGTGTGTGTGTGTAAGTAGTCATGACTTTGCTTCCTAGTGCATATCCTCTGTCTGTTTTCACTCTGAGCCTCAGCTTAGGAAATTCAGGATGTGAGGTGACTGAAGGACATGAACAGACTTTCTGGGGGATATCTACCCAAGAACACAGACTCTTAGCAAGAGAAACAGAAGGCTCTAGAAAAGTTTCTCTCTATGACTCTGGAAGCTTCTCTATGATTCATCTTGTGAAAGAGAAAGAGTTTAGAGTTTCATGTGAGAAGGAAAGAGCTCTATAATTATAGTTGAGTCCCTCATTTGATTCACAGTACTGTGAGTACAAACTCACGTTCTAAAATACACCCACCCCACTGCCCTCTTCACAAACTCCCAGAACTGGGAAATGGGGTACAGCTTCAGGTTCAGGAACAACTTCAGTGGGAGGGAGGAGGGCTGACCCTTGTGCTCCAGGTTCCTGTCCCCTGTCTCTGGCTGTCAGGGCCTCAAGGACTGTGCACCAGTTTCTTAAGTCCAGAATCCTTCAGAGTCTAGGCATTCTTGTCTCCCTACCACTACTCCATTTCTGGATTTTGTAAACTTCTTCATTTTCAGTCACCCTGAGCTGCTTCTGGAAGACCTTCTTGACTTGGAGACAAGGACTCACCTCTCTGGATCTCCAGGAACTCAGCTCTCAAGACTAACCCACTTTTCCCCAGTCTTTCCAATGAACTCCCTTACCCTCAGGTCTAAGGGGACTTAAGAACAAATTCACTGCTTCTTCTAGTGGTCTTGTGAACTTTATTACCATAGAGGTACATAGAGACTTTTAATCTGATATCATTTGTTCTTTTGGGTGGATGTGGGTGTAGAAACATCTAGTGGTGAGAGGTGCAGTAAAGTCAAAAGTAATTAACTGTCTCATGGAATCTTTCATAGAGCACCACTTAGGGGACCAATTATTCTTGATGCCTGCTAGCAGGGTTAGGAGCTCCATATTCTCTTACTGAATTCTCACTGTTACTGCAAACATTGTGAGGAATCCTATCAGCCTTCTCCATCTTTCTTAGTTTTGGTTCAAGAAACTGTTGTATAGGCCAGAGCAATAGTACAGAGGGTAGGGCATTTGTCTTGCTTGTGGCCAACTTGGGTTTGATTCCCAGCATCTGATATGGTCCCCTGAACATCACCAGGAGTAATTCTTGAGTACAGATCCAGGAGTAACCCCTGAGCATCACTGGGTGTGAGCCAAAAAGATGAAAGAAAGAAAGAAAGAAAGAAAGAAAGAAAGAAAGAAAGAAAGAAAGAAAGGAAGAAAGACTTGTCAATGATGGGCTGTTCTATATCTTAGCTATTATGCAGCAATAAATAAATAAATATAAAAACAACATTTAAGCAATTGAAATGTTGCTAGTGGGGGCTGGAGAAATATCTCAATGGTCTGAGCACAGAATTTGCAGGCAGAAGGCCTGGTTTACCCTGCATTACTTAATGGTTCCAAGAGCATGGTGGAATGTGACCCCTGAGTGACGCTGGTTGCCCCTTCCTGAGCCAAAATAAATAAAATGTCACTAGTGCTTTGAGAAACTGTCATTTTTATTGGATTTATTTGACTTATTTAAATCCAGGAGTCACAGTATCATATTGACTACCATATATAAGGACATAACTATGCACTATGTACTTTTCTCAATTTTAACCTCTTTATTTCCAATAGAGAGGAGATTAAAATACCTATGGGGGCACATAGGATCAAATGATGAAATTCCTCATACTGAAAATTTCTGGCTGCTACATCTCTGCTTCTCAAGTCAGTTTTGGAGGATTTTAGAGAAAGTCATGGCCTCAGGCACAAGTGCCAAGAAGCTGAGGGAAGAATCCACATGCTCTATCTGCCTGGAGCTGATGACTGAGCCCGTGAGCATTGACTGCGGGCACAGCTTCTGCTTTGTGTGCCTAGTGGACCTCATTGAAAGCCAAAGTTTTGGGACACCAATTCACTGTCCCCTCTGCCGGACGCCATTTGAAAGGGGGAACTACCGACCCAATAAGCACCTGAAAAACCTCATTGAAACCATCAAGGAGATAGAATGTGAGAGGACATGTGAGGAACACGGACAGCAGCTCCACCTGTTCTGCGAAGATGATGACCAGCTCATCTGCTGGCGCTGTGAATGGTCACCACAGCACAGAGGACACACCATAGCTCTTCTGGAAGATGTGTGCCAAGGATACCAGGTGAATGGATGATCCTCAGGGCTCACAAGAACCTGTTCTTATATTATTGTATGATATTAAGATTATTTAACTGGAAATCTTAAAACAGAGCTTTCCCCATGTCATTCTCTAAGAATGGTTAATGAGTAACCACCACTGAATCAGTCCTGACAGCCCATTGTCAGCACGGCAGGTGGTTAAACTTGTCTCTAACCACCCATGTGCACCAGATCACTCCTGCATGTTTACTTCTTCCGAATTTCTCTGTAATTTGTAAACCTTAGAAGCAAGACTATGTGGTAAAATCCAGGGGACAAAGGCACACCTTCTTTTTCTTTGGCACACCTTTTTTTAGATCTTTATAACTTACAACTTTTATTTTTTTTGTGTGTGTGTGTGTGTTGATATGTTTATTTTTTTATTTTTTTTATTAGTGAAGCACCATGAGGTACAGTTGTAGATTTACAAATCTTTGTGCTTGGGTTTCGGTCATACAATGATCAAATACCCATCCCTCCACCAGTGCCCATTTCCCCCCACACCCCCTCCCAACCTGCCTCTGTGGCAGGGCATTCCCCTTTGTTCTCTCTCTCCTTTTGGGTGTTGTGGTCTGCAAAAGAGGCATTGAGTGGCAATCATGTTCAGTCCATAGTCTACTTTCAACATGCATTTCCCCTCCTGGGAGGATCATCCAAACACCCTTTATTTGGTGCTCCCTTCTCTATCTGAACTGCCCTTTCTCCTAGAATACCCGGCTGGCCTCTAAGCTATGGAGTAATCCTCCTGGTGTTGATCTCAGCTATTCTTAGGTATTGATCTCATATTTTGTTGCTTTATATCCCCCAGATGAATGCAATCTTTTTATGTCTATCCCTCTCTTTCTGACTCATTTCGCTTAGCATGATAGTTTCCATATTGTACCACTTGTATGTAAATTTCATGACTTCATCTTTTCTAAGAGCTACATAGTACTCCATTGTGTAGATGTACCAAAGTTTCTTTAACCAGTCATCTGTTCTTGGGCACTCAGGTTTCTTCCAGTTTCTGGCTATTGTAAAGAGTGCTGCAATATAACTTACAACTTTTATAACTAAGTTGTGAGGCCAAGAAAGAACCTCATAGGTGCTGTGACAGTCCGCACTTCAGCAAAACAAGCAGTAGGCCTGAGTTTCTGTTTCCCTTTCCCCCGTCTTCCCAAAGAATTCCTGGAGACTGTCATTGGCCGAAACTGGAAATTCCCTAGATATCTCTAGCCAGTCCTATGATAAGTAGGATATCTCTGGGCACAGCAGGTGTGCGTGACCAATTAGCTCACAGATTTGTGACTGCTTCACAGCAATTCTTTTTTTTTTTTTTGCGGGGGGTTGGGTGTCACACCGGGCAATGTACAGAGGTTACTTTTGGCTTGTGCACTCAGGAATCACTCCTGGCAGTGCTTGTGGGATCATATGAGATGCTAAAAATTGAACCCAAGTCTACCGCGTGCAATGCAAAAACTCTGCCCACTGTGCTATCACTCTAGCCGTTTCTAAGCATTTCTTGGGAAAACTGCCAATGTTGCTTATGTAACAATATGCCATATAATGTCCCCTGGAACTTGGGTCAGGATCCTTGTCAAGACTCCACTGTGTTGGATGAGACTCGGACCCTAGCTCGAGCTAACAATAAAGGGACTTTGTATTGGCATCCTCAAGTCTGGTCTGGTCAATGTGTGTGCGAAACTCCCTTCCTGGGACAGAACAAAGTATGGCAAATAAAGACTAGCTAGACACCTGGGAATGATGATAGGAGTGAATATTTGGGGGTTAGAACAATATCCAGGTGGTTTCCAGAGGTAAATCTTGAAGGACACATGAAAATTACCATATATAAAATCATGAGGAAAGTTTTTTCACAAAATGCATTGTTTCCTTGACAATATTGTAATGTTGATGTAGCTCAAACTCTGGGTGTCCAGCTGAGCTGGGGCTCACAAATCACCCACCAAGCTCTTATGCACCATGGAGATTACTAGGCACCTTCATAAGCCTCAATTTCTCCATCACTGGGACAATGTTAAAATTTTACAAACTGCTCAGAATTACCAAGGAGATCAAATGTTAGTGCTCTCAACTTATGAGGAATCAACAAATATTCTTGGTTATTCTAAGATTTGAAAATCTGGGATTTTTATTTAGCCTTCTTAAGTTTCCAGTCAACTATTGTCAAATCAAGTATCCTTACACTCTTTTCTTCAGGAAAAGCTTCAGGAAACTGTGACAACTTTACAGACACTGAAAAAGCAGTGTGAGAGTCTGAAGGTGTTCACACAAAAGCAAATAACCGAATGGGAGGTAATAATTGAATGGATTTTCCTCTAATTCTTTTTCATTGTAACATGAAGAAAACAGGTTGGTTGGCAAAATGTATGATGACTTATTCTTAATAAGACAGATCATTTATTTGATACCATAAAAAGACACATTTGCCCCCTACTGGTGTCTCAATAAGATCTTTTTCTCCAATGCTTCAATAACTGCCATGATTATGATTAGCAATTCCTCAGTCTCAGAAGCAAAGTTGGTTTGCCTTATTACCTTGAACCACTTTTCCCTGGGTTTCAAACTTAAATATATCAAGGTTTAAATACTTCAGATAATTCAAATTTAAATAATTTGTTTGAAGGTGTCAACCTTATTATATTTGTGCATTTGCTCTAAAAAGGATCTGCACTAGATATTATAAATACATATAGTATATAATAATGTATTTATAAATACACTATAAATATAATTCTGTGCATTTAGCATTTTTATATTGTTGTGCAGCTACTACTAGTGTTCATCCCTGGAAATTCTCATCAGTCTAAACTGGGAATCCTTATCCATAATTCCCCACTCTTCCTTGGCTTCCTAGCACCAGGAACCACAATTTTACATTATGTTTCTGATATGACTAGGTACTTCTCAAAGGTTGACTCACATAGTATTTCTTCTTCCATGTCTGGCTTACTGGCAAGATATTGTCACGAGCATGATATTATTGAGTTGCATTCATATTGCAGCATCATCAGAATATGTTTCATTTTAACACTGAGCTGAGTAGTTTGCTATTGTATATGTGTAATTTATTATGTTTAATTGATTTATCCCTCTATGAACATTCAGTTTGCTATCACTTTTTTTTTGCTTTTTGGGTCACACCCGGTGATGCTCAGGGGTTACTCCTGGATCATGCACTCAGGAATCACTCCTGGTGGTGCTCGGGGGACCATATGGGATGCTGGGAATCAAACCTGTGTCAGGTCAGTCATGTTGGCTGTGTGCAAGACAAACGCCCTACCGGCTGCGCTATTGCTCCAGCCCCCAGCTATCACTTTTAATAAAGCTCAATTTCTTGATTCTAGGAGAAAGTGGAGCTTCAAAAAAGAACAATCAGATCTGACTTTAACAATCTTCATGCTTTCCTGTTTGAAGAGGAGAAGTATTATTTTTGGAAATTGCAGAAAGAAAAAGAAGACACTTTGAGTAGTCTGCAGCAAAGTAAAGACAAACTGGAGAGGCAGAGTCAGGAACTCGGCAACTGCATCCTGGAACTACAGAAGAAATGTCAGGGCTCATCTCAGGATTTGTTACAGGTAAGTCTGTGCACTTGGAGAATAGGAAAACGTTGCCTTTCTTGATAGCTCAGGAGAAGCACCTTTGTAGAATGGTGAATAAGAACAAACACTTATTCACTGAGGAAAGTCATGAGTACATTCCTCAATTTCTTTACCAAGTAGCCAGCAAGCAAATTCAATTATTGCAGATACCACAGTTACCCATAGGTTTCAGCAAGAAAAATAATAGACTCAGTGTGTGATAAACATGCCACCATGCTGAATATCTTAGGGGCTGGCATGAAAATAATGTTATCCTGCAATCCATAAATATCTAAGGCTAGTGTCATTCTCTTAATGGGCAGTGTTTTAAAAATAACACAGAAACTTTTTTAAGGTCTGAAGAGGTTTTTGTTTTATCTTTTTTGTATAGTGAGTAGGCATTTGCCTTGTACACAGTCAACCTGGATTTGATCCCCGGCATCCTATATGATCCTCTGAGTACTATCAGGAATAATTTCTGATTTCAGAGCTATGAGTAACTCCTGAGCATCACTGGGTGTACCAAAAACTAAACATCTTTTTTTAACTGTAGGCACTTATTTACACAGATTTACAATACTGTTGATAGTATGATTTCACACATGCAATATTCTAATAGCACATCCTTCACTAGACTGTCCCCCACTACCACTTAGGCTTTCCAAATTTCCCCACCATGGTTACTTCACGTCTATAGACCAGTTCTCAGATTCTGTTGCCTCCATCTACTCTGTTCCTTTTGTTCCTTTATATCTCACATGAGAGAATTATTTTGTTATTTGTCTCTCTCTCTCCATAAATTTCATTCATGATAATGCTTTCTAGATCCATCCATGTAGCAGCAAATTGCATGGTTTCATCTCTTCTTGAAGCCAAATAGTATTTTATTGTGCAGATATACCATAGTTGATTTTTCCAGTCATTTGTTCTTGGACTCTTCTGTTGTTCTCAGATTTGAGCTTCTGTAAAAGGTGCTGCAATGAACATAGGAGTGCAAATGTCTTTTCTGAAAGGATTTTTGGGCCCTTGAGGTAGATTCCAAGAAGTGGAATTTCTCAATCATTTGAAAACACAATTTGTAATTTTTTGAGAATTGTTAACCCCATCTTCCAAAAGGATTGAGCCATTTGACATTCCCACCAACAGTGGACAAGGATTTCTTTAGGGAGGGGTGTTTGTAGAGAACAGCCCCTTGTGCCAATTAAATGCATCAGTGAAATACAGATGTTTTCACATTCTCATCTGGTTTTTGTTCCTCTACAGAATGTGAGAGCCACGTTGAGCAGGTAAGTGCTCTATGAAGTCTGGAGTGGGTCGCGCGGACATATCAAAGTGAATGAAATGTCCTATTTACAAAGTCTCTGGCCTCTGCTTATTCTAGGAGTTTGAGTATGAAGCTGGAATTACCAGAACCTGTTTCTTTGGATGTTCATACTGTGTGTGATGTTTCTGAACTTTACTTTGATGTGAAGGAAATGTCAAAAAGTTATCGGGGTATGTGAAACTAATGTTCGCACGCTGTAAGGATGGATGGTGTGTCAGGGTAACCAAATTCATACCCTCTCTTGGTAGGTTCATGTCCAAGAGTTCTTCAGTCATGTCATGGTACTTTTATAGTCTCCCATGTCTGTGTGCTCTACTGCTTAAGTGGGGATATGGCATTAGATGGGTCATCAGTTCAGACTCTCTACCTCTGTGTCATCAGCTGTTCCACCTCAGGCAAATGTCCACCAGCTCAGTTTTTATATTTTAAGATTGAAACTTTCTCACTTTTGTGAGGTTATCATGAAAATTAAATGCATCAGTGTGCGTAGAGTGTAGGTGGGTCTGGGACATATGCTTGTTCTTTGTGATTCAGTCAGCTCTCAGAGAAATATTCCATAAATATTAGAGACTGAGGTATAAATCATTGTAAGTACTGGATCAAGGTAACATAGTCAAGGTTAAGATAAAAATGAAAATTAAGTTTTACCCATTGTAAATTCTGGGCTTCTTCTACCTTATGTTTCTACCTTACTGAGTTCTTACTTAGTACTTTCCATATTGTCACAAATCTTATTTACATTTATAAAATTTGAATAGCTCTAAATATTGAATTTTTTTTACCTCACTTGACTGTAAAATCAGATCTAGCCAGAAATGATTTGGTGTCAGGAATAATTATTCCTTCAAAACTACATGGCAGCTTCAATCAATATACATAGTAACAGGGTTTTATGTGTCAAGTACCTGGTTATGGTCCTGGATTCTGGGCTTAGGTGGTCAGAAATCTGTAACCAGGGAACTGAGAAACAGTATAGGTGTACAGACAAATCCCGCCCCTGCAGACCCCCAAATGAAGAAATCTCCCATTGAAGTATTGTCTCTGTCTTGCCCTGGCCAAAGCCCCTGGCTCATAAGTCACACTTATTTTTTACTCGTGGTGCTCACAGACAGTGGGCCGCCATGCTGTGGAAATCTCTCTGAAACCAGGGACCACAGACAGCAGGGTTTCCAGGATCATATGCTGTGCTGGAGACCAAACTCACAACCTCAGAACTGTAATGTCAATGCTTTAACCATTAAACCATCTCTCAGTCCCCATTCACTTTATTTTTATTTATTTGTGAAAATTTGTATTGAACACTGTGATTTATGATACTGTTAATGATGGTTTCATGCAGATATCATTCTAATCATACCCACCACCAGAGTATCCTCTTCTTCCCACCAAGTTTCCAAAAGTCCATCCTATTCAACAGCACCTTCTCCCCAAGCTCAGTTCTGGGGACCAACACTCCATTTCTGTTGATTTTGGCTGTTTGTTGCTTCCTTACTGTGTATGTTTAAATTCCACATATGAGAGATGATTCTGTATCTATCCCTTTCCTTCTGACTTTACCTTCAGCATGATCCCCTGCAGTTCCACCCATGTCATGGCAAATTGTTTCTTTAAAAAAAAAAAAACAGGCACAGACAATAACTCACTCAGCTAATAAGAAAGAAAGTGTGTATTTGAACATCGGCTGTTTTTTATTTCAAATAAACTGTATGCTCAAACCAAACCTGACTTCTTTATATATTTGTTTTGCTGGGTAATCGCATGACTGAGGCCAGGTGAAGCTCACAAGAGTTCATTCTTTCTGAGAATGAGAGACAAGTGGCTCAGGCATGCCCCAGAAGACAGTGATTGCCCTTAGGAGGTTTAGAGCCATTCCTGCTACCCTGGATAATGAGGATTTTAGAAAGATGTCCTCGTCTTTAAAGTAGATGTGGGAAAGAAACTGCATGTAAGTGAGGAGTTTGTCTGGAAAAAGTGGCCAATGAAATTGCTATCATCAGGCCGCAGGCCCGGTCTGGATTCTGGGCCATTAGACTGTGTAAATAGAATGGCTTTGAAGTCTCTGCTTTGGGACCTTGACTTCTCTTATTCCGAGGGAATAAATCCAGATTGTAGGATATTTTTCCTAACTCTGAGACCAGACTCGTGTTCTTTTGCAACAGGAACACTAGCTTCTATACCCACATCTTCACCTTCTTCTCTGAGACTCTTAGGCCCTCTTTTAAGGCTTACCAATATTCTCTTTTGTGCCAGTTTTCATCAAATAAGGAAGGAGAAATCTCTTGGATGACCCAGATTGAGACAATACTTTTTATCCTGTCAAGACAGAAATTTGATCTGTTAGCTTCTCTGCTATTCCTCAGTTCCTAGAATAATGCTGAGCTTTTAGAGACACTTAGTAAATTTGCATGGGATGAATGGACATGAAAACTCTAAAATCTACAGAGTTGATGAGCATGAGCTCTGGGAAAACAACCAATAGCAAAGATCATTCATTGTACTTTGCTTTCCTCTTTCGCTTCACAGCTCTGATTTCATAACTCCCTGACTGACCACTGGGTTGACCTTGGGTCAAGAGGTCATATTGTTTGTTTGATACCATTTGAACTCATGTGGCATTGAAAGAAATCTGTGATTGTCTAAATCACCTGCTAAAGAGTAGGAACATTTAAATTACAATGACTCTTCTGACCACTGACCTTTATTAATAATCTGAGCTAGAGACCTGGATGACATGTAAGTGTTGAGAATCACCAGCACTAGTGCATCCTACTTGGGCAGTAACTGTAAATTTTGAGAGAAGAATTTAAGTATCTCACAGTAAGAGACTTCAAATGAGGAGAGAGAGGGTGCAGATGAAGTATAAAATAAATTTTTCTGGGAACCTCAAGACTGGAATAGAAGATATTTTCTGAGCTGTTCTAGCACCACCAACCTGTAAATATTACAAATAAATAGTTATTGTTTTTGTATTTTTGGTAATATTTGGTACTATTCATATAGGATCAAATAGTTCTGAACTATATCCAGGTGTTTTTGTGTGTGTGTGTGTGTGTGTTTGTGTGTGTGTGTGTGTGTGTGTGTGTGTGTGTGTATTCATGTCAAATCTAATTTTTCTTCCTGAAGTCAGCTAAGGATAGCACCAGGATGAAATCTATCAAAACTCAAACACAAATATTGCCAAAAACAAATGTACCAAATTGATGGTGTCCTGTTAATTACCCCTTATATAGATATCTATATATGCTGCCTCTGAAATCTTCTGATATTATGTCTCCAGTATAGGAGAAATGAAGCAAATAAAGTTGTCTTGAGTGCTGAAGACATGGTTGGGTGTTCATTTCTTCCAGGGGAAAGTCATAGATGAACTCCTAGCATCAGAAACTCATCTGACAGAGGCTGGGCTGTACCTTAAAAGGGAGCACCAAATAAAGGGTGTTGGGAGGATCCTCCCAGGATGGGAGAAGCATGCTGAAAATAGACTATAGACCAAACATGATTGCTACTCAATGCCTCTTTTGCAAACTAGAACACCTAAATGGAGAGAGAGAACAAAAGGGAATGCCCTGCCACAGAAGCAGGGTGGGATGGGGTGGGATGGGGGTTGGGAGGGATACTGGGATCCATGGTGGTGGGAAATGGGCACTGGTGGAGGGATGGGTATTTGATCATTGTATAATTGAAACCCAAGCACAAAATTTGTAAGTCTACAACTGTACCTCATGGTGTCTCACTAATAAAAATGAAAAGAAAAATAAAAAAAAAAGTAAGTTGCAGGGGAGCGGTGCCGCCAGCTGGAGGGTGAGTACATCAACAGCCTGATGGTGACTTCAGGCTTCTTGATACTCCAAAATTTCTGCTGTGTATCTGGCTGGACCCCAACAACTCAGGACCAAGTTTCCCAAGAAATCAATGAGCCAAAAATTAGATATAAATGGGAGCCACACCTACAAACCATCTCTGGCTCAGCTATACAAGCGTATTTATTGACCATTTCATATCAGAGACTCACAAATCTCAAAAAATATCAAAAACCACAGTTAATCTTGGACCATGCAAGACTGAGCAGACCAGGGTAAATCAGAGTGGAGTGGGTCAGCTTGGTACCTGCCCACACAGAGCTCCTGGCAGCCACTTGCTCTCACAATCAAAACTTGCCACTATGTCCCCAGCTGGACTCCACCCTCTCAGAGCGGACCTCACTGAGGTATTAACCTATTGAAAATTCAGATATGTGGGTTTTGTGACTGAAATCTCCAGGTTTTCTTGGAGTTGGGATGAACTGTCACTCTGACATGCTGGGGTCATAAGACCAGCCAGGGAGTCGGCTGTGGCAGCCCACCTCACTCCACCCATTGTGCACCGTAGAGGCAAGGGGGACAGAGCTTGGAGGGAGAGTGAGCACACAGAATCACAAGAAGAGACACACACTCTATGAGCCTCTGCAGGGAGAAGACTAATTTTACTACATGCAGGGTCAGGTTCATATACCTCAAGAAACAGGGAACAAATTTTTGTGGGGGTATCTGGGACACACTGCACAAAGGCTTAGTAGGACATTTGTTATTCCTTCTTGGTTGGGGCTCTGCTTACTCACTCATTCCCTGGCTCCACCAAGGTTCTGAAGGGGTAAAGGGAAGGGAGAGTAGTTACTGCTGGGAAATCAAAAGAGGAAGCTATGGGGAAGGGGCCGCCAACCACTCATCCAGTTTGGGCCAAGTCTTGGGGACTCCATCCTCACACCTAGTTGCCCCCCAATTGTACCTTGTAATGTCCCACAGTGGGCTACCCCCCCCCCCTTCCCTATACTCCTGATAGTACCACACTCACACCATAAACCAACTTCAGCACCACCATTTATGTTCTACTGGCCTTGCTTCAGAGACTCATAAATAAATCTCAAGAGATCAAAGGCCACAGTTAAGCTTCTTATCATTGCAAACAGGTCAGGGAATGCAAAGAGCAACTCCAGCCTAATTCCAGAGAGTCCCAGGGGAGCTAAATGCAAAGATTCACCCACAGCAGAGCAGGAGCACAGCAAACCCAGTGGGGAAAGATGCTTTGAAGCCCACCAACCTCAATGAGGGGAAAGACGGAGGTCCTTGCTCCAAGATAAGATGGAGAGAAATTCTGGAAAACAATGGAAGGTGGGAAAAAGTCTGAAACAAATAAGCAAACAAACAATATAGTGTAGAACTATGGGAAGAGAATAAGAGAACAACAATAAAACTAACTGTAGAGGAACACCAGGGTAGACAATAGCAGCTCATGCAGAAATTCTATGTTCAGATTAATAAGCGCAAGATAATAAGTTCTAACAGGATTGGTCATACACTTTTTTTTTTGCTTTTTGGGTCACACCTGGCGATGCACAGTAGTTACTTCTGGTTCATGTACTCAGGAATCATTCCTGGCGGTGCTCCAGGGACCATATGGGATGCTGGGAATCAAACCTGGGCCGACCTCATGCAAGGCAAACACCCTACCTGCTGTGCTATTGCTCCAGCTCCTGGTCTTGCACTTTGTACCTCCAGGAGGCAGTACATAAACTTGGCCAACTCACTCTTGCCTAAATTCAGGGTAGGGTTTATCAAATCTTCCTTGGAGTATATTACAGGTACCACACCAAGCACATACCCACTGTGGGAGACCTATAACACCAGTTCGCAGAACTGATGGGTGACAGAGTTAAGATGTTACAGTTAAGCATGAAAACAAAATAAAGGGAATTCCTGGTGCCTTCTCCATCATTTTCTATGCCTTCACTCTGCAGGCACAGTTAATGTCAGAGTGATGCAGTAGAGAACCATGTTGGGCCAAGTCAGGGCACAGCAAAACTGACAGTGAGAGAAATGATGAGGGCAGGGAGATGGACAGAAATGGAAGGAGTCTGAGCCAGCAAGGCCATGTTCTCAAGTCAAATCCCAACTCCACCATCATCAGGACATTCTGGCCACACATACTTGACCTTTTTGCACTAATAGCATTTCTTCCTTCCCACCAATCCCAGGAGGGTGCAGAACTGAGACATTAATCCTTGGGTAGGGAGAGAAGCTCCTGTTTCCTAATTTTGACTGTACCCAGAGTTGGTGGGTGAGCAGGACTGTGACTGGTCTGTGCCCCTATCCTCTCTCTGCAGGTCTGGTGCCCTAGACAGAACCCACCCCCCCAGCTCTCAGGTCAGCAGCTGCCAGCTGGCAGCACCCAGATTCCTTGCAGGGTCTGTCAGGACTCCAGTGGAATGTGTGGCTCTTCCTCAAGTTTTCTGCACTGGATACTTTGCATTTCTGGTATACTTGCTTTCAAGGTCTTTTCTCATGAAGCTATTACTATGACTAGGTTTTATTTTCAGCAAGTGTGTGAATTTTTCCATTTGACTGGCTGGAGCGATAGCACAGCAGGTAGGGCGTTTACCTTGCATGCAGCAGACCCTGGTTCAATTCTTTCGTCCCTTGCTGGGTAAAGAGCCCAGCAAGCTACCGAGAGTATCCCACCTGCATGGCAGAGCCTGACAAGCTCTCCGTATCATATTCGATATGCCAAAGACAGTAACAACAAGTCTTACAATGGAGACATTACTGGCCCCCGCTTGTGCAACTCGCTGAACATCGGGAGGGCAGTGCAATTGGCTTAATGAGTGCTTTTATTTATGATCAGGAATGGCAAACCACTGGGTACCCCATGCCTGACCACTGCCTACCTCCACAGCTCAGAGTGATGGTTCTCCAGAGTACACTTCTATCTGGGCCATTCGCAGTTCCTGGACTCTCCTGGGCACAGAGCCTGCTATTCCTAAGTGCTGAGTCCTGCGGAGGGACAGTGAGGATGAAGACAGAGCAGAGACAGGATGGGGGCTGGTGTGGGTCTATGTCTGATGCCCAGGAGCTCTGCCACTGGAACCAATTTTCCCACCCCTCCTGGGACATTTAAATGCAACAAGGAACCCAGAAATGATGTAAAAAGTGGATCATAAATCTCTTGAATTCCCAAGGGGCTTGGTAAAAGCTCTAAAAAGATTTCAAGACAGACTGTGAACTGACTGGCTCTTGGTGGCCTCCTGATTTTAGACAGTTTCCTGGGTTATTGTATTTTTTTTTCTTTATTGTTTCTCAGACGGTGTCTCCAGACTTCCCCTTCAGAATATGCCTGGTGCCAAACGTGAGTGACTTCACAGACTTCCTCCAATCAAACAGCACACTCAACACTGTAGTAGTTTCACTTCAGAGTTCCATCCAGCCCGAGGGAACTTCCTTGTCTAAGGAGCTGCTACTACAAAGAAGATTGCCAACAAAACGTGAGTCTCAGTGTGTTTCTAGTAAATCAGGTGGGGAACTCTTGGGGGAAGAGTCTGATGCCTGAGATTATGTCTCTGTATGTACTGGAGGGTAGGGTCTGGGGAGTGGCAGGTTCTAAATTTCCAACATTAGAAATTCTTAGTAGTTTTTGAGGGCTAGAAGGATCATACAGCAGGAAAGGCAACCTGCCTTGCACAAGGCTGACCTGGACTTGATCCCTGACACTTAGTGTGGTTCCGAAGCCCTCCAGGAGTGATCCTTGTGCACAGAGGCAGGACTAAGCCCCAAAGGCATAGCCAGATGTGGCCCCCAAACAAAAGCAAACAAAAAAGAATTTCTCCTGGTTTTTTTTTTTTTGTGCGATACACAGGTCTTCTGGACTCTGCTCTCACAATAGTTTCACTTCGTTTTTTTTTTTTAAGTTTCATTTCTGAGTTGCAGACAATTGCACCATACTGCCTTGTGCAAGCCTCAGGAAATAACAACAAGGGTGGAGATTGTGCACAAATATGTGAGTGGCTTCTAGGCCGTGTGTGTCTGTGTGTGTGTGTGTGTGTGTGTGTGTGTGTGCGTGTGTGAGAGAGAAAGAGACAGAGAGAGAGACAGAGAGAAACAGAGAGACAGAGAGACAGAGAGAGACAGAGACAGAGAGAGAGAGGAAGGGATAGGGAGAGAGAGAGAGTTTATATGAGAGTTTATATATAAGGGAAACCTTCCTCACTCTGAAATATTCAGGACTTTTGTACTTCACCAACTGTCTGCCTCCCTCTCACCAGGCGTCATGCCTTCTCTCAGAAGTTACAGAACTGGGTTTGTGTGAAGGTCCTACTGCGGGACTCAGAGGAAAAAATGAACTTTTACCTGGGCTAGAGCGATAGCACAGCGGGTAGGGCGTTCGCCTTACAAGCGGCCAACATGGCCGACCCGAGTTCGATTCCTCCGCCCCTCTCGGAGAGCCCGGCAAGCTACCGAGAGTATTCGATATGCCAGACACAGTAACAACAAAGTCTCCAATGGAGACGTTACTGGGCCCGCTCGAGCAAATCGATGATCAACGGGAGGGCCTTTACCTTTTTACCTTTACCTGGAGCTTAGCACCCCTTTCACAGAGAAGCTAATGTGATGAGGAATAAAACTCAGATACTCTTGGTAGCTTGCCTGGCTCTCCAAGAGGGGTGGAGAAATCGAACTCAGGTTGGCCTGGTCTGCCACATGAAAGGCAAATGCCCTACCTGCTGTGCTATCGCTCCAGCCCAATTATACTATATTATAGCATTATAATATAGTTAGAAGATAGCATGCGATGCCTTCATTCTTTTTGTTTTTGTCTCAGTCTTAAGATTGAGTCATGATCTTTTGGGATTCCAAAAAGATGTTAGTAATATAGAATTAATTTTCTTGAAGAATGAATTTGGAATTTGTTAGGAATTACATTGTCTCTCTATGGGCTGGAGCAATAGCATAGCGGGTAGTGCATTTGCCTTGCACACGGCCGACCCAGGTTCGATTTCTTTATCCCTCTCGGAGAGCCCGGCAAGCTACCGAGAGTATTCCGCCTGCACGGCAGAGCCTGACAAGCTTCCCGTGGTGTATTTGATATGCCAAACACAGTAACAACAAGTCTCACAATGGAGACGGTACTGGTGCCCACTCTAGCAAATTGATTAACAAAGGGATGAGAGTGTTACAGTGCAGTACTTATTTCAGTGATGTCTTTAGGATATTTTTCTTTTTTAGGGAGCCATACCCAATTATGTTCTGGGTTTACTCCTGACTCTATGCTCTGGAATCACTCTTGGAAGGGCTGAGGGGATCACATGGGATGCCAAGGATCAAACCTGGGTCAACTGCATGCAAGGCAAGTGCCCTACCGGTTGTACTCCAGCCCTTATGTTTTTAGTATTTTCTATGAAAAGTTTTATATGCCAACATTGATAGATTAACTTATTTTAGAATTGAATCCATTTTCTTGACAAATTGCTGTGACTTTGACTTTCAAGACCACATTGGCTGTCAGGATTGAGAGTGGACATCTTTGTCTTATGCCCAATTGAGTGTAAAGTTTCACTGAGTATGTTGTTTTATCCATTTAGTATGTTGTTTGTTTCCTATGGCCTTTATCATACTGAGGCATGTTCCTTCTGTCCAAATTTTAGTGAGATTTTTAAAGATCATATACAGATGTTGGATCTTGTCAAAAGTTTCCTCAGTGTCAATTTATCTGATGATGATTTCTATCTTTCCTTTTGTTAGTGTGGTGGCACTGTGGCACTGTTCTCCCATTGTTCACTGTTTTGCTCGAGCGGGCACCAGTAACGTCTCCATTTTGAGACTTGTTACTGTTTTTGGCATATTGAATACCTCACGGGTAGCTTACCAGACTCTGTTGTACAGGCAGGATACTCTTGGTAGCTTGCCGGGCTCTCTAAGAGGGGCAGAGAAATTGAACCTGCGTCGGTTTTGTGCAAGGCAAACACCCTACCCACTGTGCTATCGCTCCAGTCCTGCAAATGTGGTAAATTACGTTAACTGATTTGAGTATGATGATCCTCCCTGGAATATATATATAAATTTATTCACTTAATCACTTAATCACTTAACTTCCCGTTAGTCGTCAATTTGCTCGAGCGGGCGCCAGTAACGTCTCCATTTGTTCCTGTTGCGTGCTAGTGTAGCCCAATGGCATCTGTTGGCTCTGGGAACATGAAGAGCCTCAAACCGATCGTTCATGATCTTCACAAAGAAGTCTGACCATCTGGTAGGTGGGCGGCCACGCGGTCTTTTGACATCCTGTGGAATCCAGTCAGTAACAGCTCTAGTCCAGCGGCTGTCTTTAAATCTCATTACGTGACCAGCCCATCTGATTTTTCACACCTTGGCAAATGAGACAGCGTCCCTGATTCTTGATCGTCGACGGATGTCGGAACTCTGAATTTATTCTCTCATTTGAGTGAAACGTGATATTCCAAGCATAGCTCTTTCTATTCTTCTTTGGGAGACCTGAATAGTGTTCTCATCCTGTTTGCGTAGGGCCCAGGTCTCTGAGGCATATGTTAATGCAGGAAGAACAGTGGAATCAAAGAGATGTGCCCAGAGCCGGAGGTTCTTCGTCCTCTTAGCTCTTAAATTTATACATAAATTTATTATTATGTATAACTTATTTATTATTATGTATAAAGGTAAAGGCCCTCCCGTTGATCGTCGATTTGCTCGAGCGGGCCCAGTAACGTCTCCATTGGAGACTTTGTTGTTACTGTGTCTGGCATATCGAATACATCACGGGGAGCTTGCCAGGCTCTGCCGTGCGGGCGAGATCCTCTCGGTAGCTTGCTGGGCTCTCCGAGAGGGGCGGAGGAATCGAACTCGGGTCGGCCATGTTGGCCGCTTGTAAGGCGAACGCCCTACCCGCTGTGCTATCGCTCCAGCCCTTTATTATTTATTACCTTTTTATTATGTATACATAAGTTTATTATTATGTATAACTCTTTTAATATATTACTGAACTCTGTTTGCTAAGATTTGGACTAAGATATTTTAATCTATGCTCATAGAGGACTCTGGTCTGTAGTTTTATTCTGTTTGCTTGTTTGTTAGTTTGATTCTTTGTCTTTGTTTTTTTTATTTTATTTTATTATTTTTTAGTTTATTTCTTTCTAATCTTTCTGCCTATCTTTGATATTAGGCAATGTTGCTCTAATAAAAATGCTTTAGGGAAAATCTCCTCCTCTTAAAAAATTTTTTTTGAGGAGGCAGATAATTGTGGCCACTCCCTGGCTACTCCTGACTCAAGAATCACTCCCGGCAGTGTTTAGGAAACCATATGGGAGACCAGGGATCAACTCCTGTTTGGCCAGGTAAAAGACAAGCCAAGAACTACCCAGGAATTACCACTCCATCCCTCTTTCCTTTTGTATTTTGTGTAATAACCAGGTATCAGATACTTCTTGCTAGTTTCTTCTAATTATTATTATTTGGAGGGCCGCATGTTCTCCTCAAATATCCTAAGTTTATGGCCTATTTTAAATTGAAAGTAAATCTGGGGCCTGTGAGATAGCTCACAGCTGGCATTCATTCCTGCCATACACAGGCTTTAAGTTTGATCTCTGGTAGCAATGTCTCCTGAGTAATATCCCCAGATGTAGTTTTGCAGGTCCCCAGAACCACAGGGCCTGAGAAAAACCCCATAATCAGATTTAACATTGAGTATTGAAAAAACACACCACCAGACTTAGCACTGAATAGTGAAAAAGCAATTCATCAGATTTAGCATTGGATGGTGAAAAACCACATCATCAGACTTAGAAGTGAGTGTTTAAAAAATACATCAGGGCTGGAGCGATAGCACAGGGGGTAGGGCATTTGTCTTGCGCGGTCGACCCAGGTTTGATTCCCAGCATCACATATAGTTCCCTTAGCACCTCCAGGAGTAATTTCTGAGTGCAGAGCCAGGAGTAACCCCAGGTGTGACCCCAAAATCAAAACAAACAATCAAAACAAAAAACAGAAAAAAAACAGACCACCAGACTTAGCATTGAATGGTGAAAAATCAAGTCTTTAGACTTAACACTGAATGGTGGAAAACCAAGTCATCAGACTTAGAATTGGATGGTGAAAAACCACATCACTGGATTTAGCATTGAATGGTCTGGCCTACTTGGTCAGGTATCACCTGGAGTGACCTTTGGCTCTTGAGCACTGCTACAAGTGCCTCCAACTCTCTGTAAAAGAAGGCAAGTAAACTATTGAATTTTATAGATATCCCCTGAGTATTTTTAAAGGATGGTTGATCAATGATAAACTTACATAGCTTTTATTTGAAAAGCAATTTGTTCCCACATAAAATTTAATTGGATAAAGTATTCTTAATCAGACATTTTATTTTGTTTGTTTTTGCTTTGGGGCCACACCTAGTGGTGCTTAGGAATGACTCTTGGCTCTGTGCTCAAGGATCACTCCTGGTGGGGCCTGGGACCATATGGGGTTTTGGGATCAAAGCCAGTTGGCCACATATGAGGCACGTTCCTTAGTCACTATACTATCACTCTGTTCTCTTGTTAGACATCTTATCCATTCAGAACTTTCTCTACTATTTCTAATGTATAAAACTTCTGTTGAGGAATTTTTCACCTGAATACATGTTGCAAACTCTCCAATTAAATCCATTTCTTTTCTTTAGAGAGATTTCAACACTTGCGAAGCACAGAAGTCTAGGTGACAAGCATTTCCACAATCTTGGAAAATTCTGGCTGCTTTAAGTTGCCTTAGATCCAATATTGACTTTTTTTTTTTTGGAAAAAGCTATGGCTTCACACAGTCTTAAGAGAATGAGGGATGTTGCCACCTGCGCTATCTGCCTGAAACTGATGACAGAGCCCATGATCATCGACTGTGGGCACAGCTACTGCCGCATGTGCATAGAGGGTATCACTGAGAACAAACCAGTGACATTGTCACAAAGGACATATTTCTGCCCACAGTGTCAAACACAAGTTAATAATGGAAGCTTGAGATCCAACAAGCAACTGCAAAGCCTCATTGAAACTATTAAAGAAATGAGTCTTGAAGATTTGTGTGAGGAACATGGAGAACAGCTCCGCCTATTCTGTGAGGACGATGGCCAGCTCATCTGCTGGTACTGTGAGCGGTCACCACAGCACAAAACACACACCACTCTTCTTGCTAGCGATGCCTGCCTTGTCTATAAGGTGAGTGTATAGGCAACAGGGCTTCACCCTTACCTGCTCTTAAGTTGCTCCCTGAGACCTGAGATCATTTATCATTTTTCTGAGATTGTGATCAAGAAAAACAGCTTTCTGAAATACAGTCCTTCTGAAATTAGTTTCTAACAGGTACCCATGAAATCAGTTCCTGATGATACACATTGAACCTCACCAAGAATGATCACACTCATATCAGTTGCTATCATGAAATATTTCTACACAAGCTTCATGTTTGATTCTCTGATTGTGTATAATATTTGAGGAACTGATATGGTCAACTCATGTGATAAAATATAAAATCATAATGGACATAGACATAGCACTTCATAAGTATCCTCTAATCAATGAGGGTAAATAAATAGCTTGGCGTCTATTATTTTGAGTGGTGGAAAGGATCTTAATAGGTGGGAAACAGTGTCTTCACACAGATGAGTCCCAAAGCACAAATACAAATGACAATATATAAAAATGTAGAGGAAACCACTATAGAGTGATTATTATCTTGGTCATTGTGTAAGATCTTTCTGATATAACTAGATTGGGTAGAAATAGCTCAGACGCTAGTTAGGGGTTGAATTTAGAATAGCAGTTCAATATCTATCAGCTATGCTTCCTGAAAAGTTATGCTTTCTAACTCTGAAGTTGTATAGTGCAGAAATGGTGTTAAAGTATCATCCAACTGCTTGGAATTGCTAAGGTGATCAATTGTTACTGTGCATTCAGCTCTTAGCATGCTTGCTCTTGAGGGATAATAAGCCATAAATAATCTCTTAGAAGACAGAAATTCCCCTTTAGTACCTAATAAAGAGTTTTCAAATTAACTTGACTTCATTTACACATTTTTCCTCAGAAAAAGATTCAGGAAACTGTGGAAAAACTGAAGGAAATGGAAAATAAATGCAACAGTATGGAAACATCGACAAATAACCATACATTTGAATATATGGTAAGAATAAGGTATTGTTGATATCTCAGTTTTTCATTATAGAGCTTAAATACAGTCAATAAGGAAAACATAATAATGATTCATTCACTACATATCACAACACGTAGATAAACCATAAGGAAAAGTTTATTTATTTTTATGTCCCCTTTTTGTCTAAGTTTGAAGAAGCTATCTGCAATCCCTTCACCCTATTCAAACTTCACACAGCTATAAGAAAATATGAAATCTTGTATGATGTTATAATTTGTATAGAACCATAGCATCACATTAAACAAAATGAAACATTAAGAGAAAGACAAATACTAGATGATGTCACTCATGTGGTATATAAAGAAATAAAGCAAGAGAAGAGACAATTTCAAATAAAAGCAAATACTGGGGCCGGAGCAATAGCACAGCGGGTAGGGCGTTTGTCTTGCACGCGGCCAACCTGGGTTCAATCCCCGGCATCCCATATGGTCCCCCAAGCACCACCAGGAGTAATTCCTGAGTGCAGAGCCAGGAATAACCCCTGAGCATCGCTGGGTGTGATCCAAAAAGCAAAATAAATAAATAAATAAATAAAATAAAAAAATAAATAAATAAAAGCAAACCCTTAGAGTATGACAATAGAAGTAAAATTACTAAGAAAGGGATGAATATGAGATGGGGTAGTCAAAAACTGACCAATGGACTCTGATGGAAGGACATTGGCACTTTAGTATTGGCATGGCACAGTAACACACCTACCGTATAAACATTAAAACTATTGTAAACCATGCCTATCTCATAGCAAACATTTCTAAGTTTCACAACCATCTTGTTATTCGTCGATTGCCTCAAGCAAGCCCCAGTAACGTCTCCTTCATCCTAGCCCTGAGATTTTTTTTTAAAAGTGCCATATTCAAAGCTCTTTCAGAGTTAGGAGAATGAGACCCTTCATCGTTACTGGTATTTGACATATTGGGTACGCCACGGGGAGTTTGCCAGACTCTGCCTTGTGGGCAGGTTACATTCGGTAGCCTGCCTGTTTATCCAAAGTAGGAATGAGATGATAAGATGCTAAAATTTCTAAGTTTAAACAACTAAAATTTTAATAACTTCTGATTAAAAGAAGTAAACTCTGTTGTGTGGTAAATTTACCCTCAAGTGGATGTTGTGAGTCCTAAGATAATGCGATCAGAAGGTGAGGACTAGGAACACAAGCACTACAAGTTGAGATCATGGTGTTAAATCTTCTGAGAACTTAGAGGAACAGCCCTGCTGAACAGCATAAAGTTGAAATGAAGACTTTGGCTTTCTGAGACTGTTTGTTTGGCTGGCCAGCCTCCTCAGGAACAGAGACACGATCTTTATGGAGATATTGATGGCATTAGTTCTCAGACAAACCATGCAGGACAGGAGGGTGTCTTGCCTCTTTCAATGGTATTTCCAACCTCTGCCCTCTCCCCTGTGTCTAAATGTTAAACCTGAATTCTTTTTTTGTTTTTTAAATATTTTTAAAACTTACTTTTGAATCTGAGTCACCACGAGATACATAGTCACAAAGCTGTTCATGACCAGGTTTCGGTCATACAGTGATCCAACACCCATCCCACCAGTGTCCATTTCCCACCACCAATGACCCCAGTTTCCCTCCTCCGCCCTCCCAGCCTGCCCCTATGGCTCTATGGCAGGCATTTTCCTTCTCTCCCTCCCTCCTTATCCTTATCACCCTCCTGGCCTCCTTCTCTTCCTCACCCCCTTTTTTGGTGGGTACTATGGTCTGTAACACAGATACTGGGAGGTTATCATGTTTGTTCCTTTTCCTACCTTTATCACTCAGTTCCTATCCAGAGTGATCATTTCCAAGTATCTTTGTCATAGTGGTTCCTTCTCTATCCAAATTTTCTTCTCCCCCAGCACTTGAGGCAAACTTCTAATTGTAGACTAATCCTTCTTGCCCTTGTTTCTTCGGTATTAGTCTCATATTTTTTTAATATTTAAAAAATGGGTGGCTGGTCCTGGAGGTCTTCGGCTGCCGGAGCCCCGGTCGGGGCGGGGAGGAAAGCTCAACCCGCTCCCCTCCAAGGGGTCCCGGTGAGGGACTCCCAGGCGCGGGGGCAAAAGACTGCACTGTTCTAGTCCGGGATCTGGATTTTATAGTCTCTGAGTCTTGGCCGCTGATGGGATTACACGGCGCCAGGGGGCCAGGTGGTGGGTGTGACCCCCGCCTGCTGGAATTTGGAGGATCTGGATGGAAGATGCTCGACTCCAATCCGAGTAGGCTTGGAGGTCTCGGCCCCGGAACCCGCGTGGCTTTGTCCCTCTGCCAGTACCTTCATGTGTGCGGAGAGTGGTCCAGCCACCACCATGCTGAGACCACTCTCCGCACACATGAAGGTACTGGCAGAGGGACAAAGCCACGCGGGTTCCGGGGCCGAGACCTCCAAGCCTACTCGGATTGGAGTCGAGCATCTTCCATCCAGATCCTCCAAATTCCAGCAGGCGGGGGTCACACCCACCACCTGGCCCCCTGGCGCCGTGTAATCCCATCAGCGGCCAAGACTCAGAGACTATAAAATCCAGATCCCGGACATCTTATCAGAATTTTTTATTATGACATCTTATTATCTCATTCCTACTTTGGACAAACTTGCAGGCTATCGAATGTAGCCTGCGCACAGGGCAGAGTCTGGCAAGCTCCCCGTGGCGTACCAAATATGCCAAATACCAGTAACAATGATGGGTCTCATTCTCCTAAAGAGCCGTGAATATAATCTCAGGGCTAGGATGAAAGAGACGTTACTGGGGCCTGCTCGAGGCAATCGATGATTAACAGAATGATGAAATGAAATGAAATGAATGAAAAAATGGGCGCAATAATTTTATTTGTGCTCTTCTTCTGACTCATTTTACTCAGCATGATACTCTCCATGTCCATCCTTTGTAAGCAAATTTTGTAACTTCATTTTTCCTAACTGCTGCATAGTATTCCATTGTGTAGATGTACCATAATTTCTTTAACTAGTTGTTTGTTCTTGAACACATAGGTTGTTTCCAGATTCCGGCTGTTGTCAATAGTGCTGCAATAAAAATTCAAGTGCAGATGGCATTTCTTCAATATGGTTTTGGGATCCCAGGGTTTATTCCCAGAAGTGGTAATTCAGGGTCATGTGACAAAAACAAAACAAAACAAGAGCATTCAGAGCTGGCATGGATGTGGGGAGAGAGGGACTCTCCTTCATTGTTGGTTGGAATGCCAACTGGTCCAACCTTCCTGGAGAACAATATGGGCATTCCCCATAAACCTAAATTCTTAAAGACTAATTTGCTTCCCTCATTTCTGGGATTTTGGTTAGAGGGAGAAATTTGATTGTGACTATAATAAAACTCCACTGATGGAGATTAAAACTAAACCCTATCTCATACATGAATATTCTACTGCATTCTAAATCCATAACCCTTCAACCTAAACTTTCTAGTTATTGATACACTGCATGATTTGAGGTAACACTAATGGAAATTGCTAGTCTTGGCTCCCCAAATTCAAGGTGAGAACCACAACATAGGTCACTTGGTTGTAATACATAAGGATTAAGTGGACTCTGGTGTGTGGATGAATATTTCTAGGACTACAATCGAAGCTTAGACTGAGACTACCTTTTTAAAGTTATGGAGTTACCTAACAGCCTTAATATAGAATTCGATGTTTATTATAAATTTTTGCTTCAAATAAAGTCCCCTGAAGGAAGAGATGGCTTCTTACCCCTCTGCCCAATTGAAGTTCGGTTTTATCTTTATATCTGAAAACATTTCACTTTGTTAAAATGCATGATTAACTTGTCTAGGACTCTTGCAATTTTGCATGAAGAATTAAAAAATGAATCAAATGGCACAGAGAATATAGTGACAACATTTTCCACTTTAGATTATTGGTATTCCAGGCATGACTTTTTATGGAGGAATGTGAGTCATTCTTCAAATTTGAATTGTTCATGAGTAAGTAATATCACAGTAGCTAAGCAATCTATCATGTATTTATATATGTAAAAATAAATACACCAGAAAATTTACTACTTTAACTATTTTAAGTGTAAAGTTAATTGGCACTCACACTGTAGTAAACAAATATTATAAACAAACATTCTATGTCCATTAAGTAACACATATGGCAATATGGCAATGACTATTTGTTTTCTTTCCCATATTCTTTTTTCTCTCTTTCCTTTTCCTTTTCTTTTGGCCACACCCAGCAATACTCAGGATTTACTCCTGGCTCTAGGCTCAGATATTAATCCTGACGTGCTTTTATAACTGTATGGGATTCAGGATCAAACGCAGTTCATCCTCATGCAAAGCAAACCCCCTCCCCGCTGTACTGTCTCTCTGGCCCCTAATTTTTCTTTTTTGTTTGAGACACATGATCTGAAGTACAGTTAATGATAGGGTTTCATGTATACAATGTTCCAACACCACGGCCTCCAGCAGAGTGTCTGATTCCCTTCACTTTTTTCTCTGTGTTCCACCCCATTTATACTCTCTCCCCTCACTCCCCCATTCCACCACTGTTAAGTTCACTCCTACAGACCAGTTAGTTTCCATGTTTCAAGTGCCTCTGACCTTTTGCTTTTTCCCCAATCTATGTTTCTTTGTATCTCACATAGGAGAGAGACTATTTTATATTTGTCCCTTTTATTCTGACTTCTCTCTTGTTTCAGCACATTACATGATTCATTTTTTTCTTAATCCAAATTGTATTCCATTTTGAATATGTGCCAGAGTTTCCTTATCAAATCATCTGTTCTGGACACCGGGGCTGTTCCATATCTTGTATTATGAATGAACACAGGAGCACAAATGTCTATTCAGAGTAGAGTTCTCAGATTGTGCAGTTGATGCCAAGTAATGGTACTGCTGGGTTGTATGGGAAGTCAATTTTTAGTCTTTTTGTGAAGGTTCACATTGTTTTCTAATAAGACTGTACCAGTCCACATTCCAGACTGTAGATGAGGGTTTCTTTTCCCCCACATTCATACTATCACTGGATGATTTTGCTCTCTTTTTTTTCTTTTTGGGTCACACTCAGAGATGCACAGGGGTCACTCCTGGCTCTGTACTCAGGAATTACCCCTGACAGTGCTCAGGGGACCATATGGGATGCTGGGAATCAAACCCGGGTTGGCCGCATGCAAGGCAAACGTCCTACCCGCTGTTCTATCACTCCAGCCCCTCTGCACGTCTCCTTTGAGATGTTTCTGTTCTTTTTTCTCCATATTTTTATGGGGTTTCTTTTTTTGTTATTGTTAAATTTAACATACTTATTATCTTGGATATTGTCTTTTGTGAGATGGATGATGGGCAAATATTTCCTCCCTGTCTTTGCAGTATCTTTTTACACTGGTTATCACTTCTTTTGTAGTGCAGAAGCTTCTTGATTTGATATAAACTCATTTGTTTATCTTTGATTCTGTTTGTTTGGCTAATAGCATCTCATTGAGGATGCCTCTAGATTCAAGGTCATGAAGGGTGATTTCTGTTTTTCTCAATATAGTTTATGGATTAAGGCTTGATACTGAGATGTTTAATTCATTTTGTGCTTGATTTGAGCTCATCTTTTTACATGTGACTGATCAGTTTTCAATCACTATTTAAGGAGAGTTTCCTTGCTCTATTTCATACTTTTTTCTTCTTTCTCAAAGATTAGCTGTTGGTATATATAAATATCTGTCTCTGGTCTCTCAATTCTATTCCATTGGTTTAAGAGTAGGTCTATATTTTAGTACCACTTCATATTGGTTACTACAGCTTTAATGTATAATTTAAAGTTAGAGAAGGAGAAGTCTCAACTTTTTTTTGGATGGCTTTGGATGTTTGGAGATTTTATTGAAAGCCTCCCTCTAAGATCAGGCACAAGAGAAGGCTGCCCACTCTCACCTCTGTCTTTTCAACGTAGTTTTGAAAGTCCTTGCCACAACAATTAGACAAGAAAAAGGAAAAAGATTGGAATAGAAGTTAAATGGTCACTATTTACAGATGAAATGATATTACACTTAAAAGCCCTAAAGACCACACACACACACACACACACACACACACACACACACACACACATCCTCCTAGAAACAATAAGCTTGACAAAATCAGCACACAGAAATCCATGGATTTCTATTTGTAAATAATAAAGTAGAAGAGAGAAAAACAAATAAAAAAGTCCCCATTCACAATTGTGCTTCAAAAAAATCAAGTACTTGGGAATGAGCTTAACAAAAGAGGTGAAAAACTTAGACAAAGAAAACTATATATCACTACTAAAAGAAGATACAACAAATGAAAACACTCAGTTCATGGACTAGAGAGATTAGTATTGTCAAAATGATAATCTCACTCAAAGCACTGTACAGATTGAATACAGTCCCATAAAAATACCCATGATATCTATTAGAGATAGAGCAAATGCTGTTGAAATTTAAAGGACAACTAACACCCCACCACCACCACCACCACCACCAACAGTCACTATTTGTTTTCTGTTTTTGAATTTTAACATTGTAATTCATATAAGAAAAATTATGTGATCCTGGTCCTTTTGTTTCTTGCTTATTTCAGCTAGCATGACATATCTGGCTTTCACCTATTAAACATGTTTCTCATTTTAGTGGAAATTTGGGAAGCAGAAAATGAAAATACAGTCTGAATTTACGAATCTTAAAAATTTCCTGCATGAGGAAGAGAAGTGTCATTTGTGGAGACTGGAGGGAGAAAGGGAGAAAGTTCTGAAGAGACTTCAGGAAGGTAAAGCAAGTCTGGAAAAGCAGAGTCAGGATCTCCAGACCCACATCCTACAGCTAGAGGAGAAATGTCAGGCCCCCGCCGAGATGCTGCTTCAGGTGAGGCTGCGTACTGGGAGGAAGGGAGCTGGGGGGTCTGTTTGCTCATGAGCTATTATGAATACCACAAGGTGTATACCCCACCCCACCACCTAAATGTAGCTCGACTGATTCACTGCTATGTAATATCTGCTGCCACTACCTTCGTGGCTCAAACCCACTGGGATTTACATGAACCACAACTAAAAAATGGTTGTGATAATATGGGCTTCTAATATGGCTTCCCCTGAAGAAAAATTAGATCAATGATAGTGACCTTTGAAGGGGATCATGGACACATTTCTGTCTTCTTTCCCCTGTGTCTCACAGGCTAATGTGATACTGATACTTTGGCTCTCCATGGGCCTCTGCAAGAAAGACAATAGACTCAGAGGGTGACAAATGTGCTGCCATGCTGAGTGGCTTAAGGAACTAGCACGCCAATAGTTTTATGTCCGATTTCTCAATATCTCAGGATTGGGTCATTCTTTACTTTACATAGGAAAGTCCTATGTACCTAGCCCCAAGACGTACAGATGTTCCCACTCTCACCTTTGTCTTGTTTCCCTGTAGGACGTGAAAGACATCTTGAACAGGTAAGTGAACTATGAAATGTGAGAGGGAGAAGGTGTGGGGATGCTATAGCTGAAAGGAATGACCCACTGACAAAATTGCTCATTGTTGCTCTTTTCTAGGAGTTCTACTGTGACACTGGAATTGCCAAAGAGTGTTTCTTTGAGTCTCGATAAGACCTGCAATGTTTCTGAGCTTTACTTTGATGTGAAGAAAATAACAAAGAGCAATCAAGGTACATCAAGTTGAGTTCTCTAAATGTAGCCAATGCTTTGAGGCCAGCTGCACACCCTAGGGTAAAAGGCAGCTCAGATAGAGAAGGGAGCACCAAATAAAGGGTTTTGGGAGGTTCCTCTCAGGATGGGAGATGCGTGATGAGAGTAGACTATAGACCAAACATGATTGCCACTCAAAGTCTCTTTTGCAAACCACAGCACTCTAAAGGAGAGAGATAACCAAAGGGAATGCCCTGCCACAGAGGTAGGGTGGGATGGGGGAGATGGGGGGTGGGAGGGATACTGGGATTCGTGGTGGTGGAGAATGGGCACTGGTGGAGGGACAGGTATTCAATCATTGTATAACTGAAACCCAAGCACAAAAATTTGTAAGTCTACAACCGTACCTCATGGTGTTTGAGGTACAGTTGTAGATGTAAAAAATGCAGCCAATGAAAGGGATCTCAAGCAGTAACCAAGTTTGCCATCTACCTCTGGGCAAGCTCACAGTGAAAGGGGGTGTTGGGTTCTTTTCAGTGGCTCTGTGCCTCTCTCCCTTGTGAATATGCTTCAGTGCCTAGACAGATGCACATCATACTAGAAAGCTTGCAGATCTTTCACAGTACTGTTCTCTAATTATTAGTTGTGTTACCCCAACCAAACCACTTTCATTTACCCGCTGTATAAATGACATATGAAAATTTCATACTTTGGGGAAAAACTTCCAGTCAGAGCTCCAAAATATTCACGAAACTCAAAAATTTCAGAATCTGGAAACAACTATTGTGATTAACTGTGTTTGCATGGGTGTGTCTAATAGGCTATATTCATTTCTCATAAATCTAAAGAATCTGACTTTAGTCCCAACACTTGCTTGCCTCCTATTTCTTCTGGAGGTTCTAGATTTCTCTGCTAGAGAGAGAAACGATGCAGATTTTATAAGCCAACTGGAAAGCAAAACAGTTTCATTCAGATTTGAGAGTATCCTAGGGATGTTACTTGTAGACTTGACTTTCAGTAATTCTGGGGATTTTATTTTGGTTTTAAAGATAATAATTTCCAGGGAGCCAATGCTGGAGCAACAGTGCTTGGTACACAGGCAACCAGTACCACTGGTGAAAATGTAAATGGCTGTGTTGAAGAGATAGTGCAAATGAAGATATCCGTTTTAAATCAAAGTGCTTTGCTCTTGTGGGATGTATGAAGGTTCCTCACTGGCAGTACTTAGAAGTTACTAATTTCTGCTTCACTGCTTTTGTGAAAGTATTGGGTTGCTTTGTTGTTCCCAGATTATTTCCTAGTTGTGGCATTTACATACCAAGGCCATTCTTACACATTTGCTTACTGTAACATATATACATAAAGAAATTTTCACTTGAAACAAAATTGGGAGACTAGAGTATAATAATTCAAAGGCATTATTATATTTGAATCCTCAAGTAGGAATATTTTTTTTTATTTTGAACTTTGAAGAAAATAGTCCCAGTCCCAGTTGTAAAGTTTTCTTAGAAGAATGTAATAGTTATATGATAATCTGTTAGCTCAAAGGAAAGTTGGCTTCCAACCTTAAGAGTTAGAAAAGATTTTTTTTGCCTGTTCTTAAACCATTGTATTTCATAGGTGAGTACACTTCTTTCAGGAGTTAATAATTTATCCAATTTTATGCAGTTACAATAATACTTCAGAATACCTCTGAGTTTCTAAATGCTTCTCATATTCTGATAAATTGCACTTTGTAATGCCTACCGCTCTGCTTTTTGACAACTTTTTGAAAATGGCAAACATTTGGAAGAGTCACCTTCCTTTGTAACAAATTAGGCATTTTGGGAGGGAAAGAAATCTTTTAACACTTTGAATAACTTTTGAGCAACA
This sequence comes from Sorex fumeus, assembly GCF_029834395.1. NCBI lineage: Eukaryota > Metazoa > Chordata > Mammalia > Eulipotyphla > Soricidae > Sorex > Sorex fumeus. The sequence continues at coordinate 19,216,466 of NW_026606151.1, read as the reverse complement.
ACAGGAGTAAGCCCTGAACACACTCAAAAATCCCGAGAACAGAAAGTTTCTTATAAATCTGCATAAAACGAGGAGGTCAAAGCACATGTACAGATGATTCTTACACAGATCGATAGTTAAGAGAACATCAGGTTCAGATCCACCCATGTGACTTATCTTGTTTATTTAAGCACTGCTCAGGCCACCCAGGACTGCTCCTGGTGACACTTGGTCAGTCATACTAGTGAGTGGCTTCAGTGATATGGCTTAAGGATGCCATGGGGCTCAGGTTCTGCAGAACCAGCGACCACCAGGGTCATCTTGGTTATGCTCTAGGACCACTAGAGCTACAAGAAGACCATGTGGTTCCAGGGATCAACCCTTGGCATAATATTTCCCTGTCCCCAAGTCATTTTATTGTAATCGGTTTGGGGGCCACACCTGGAAGTGCCTAGGAACCATATGTGGTGCTAGGCATCGAAACCTGATTAGCTGCGTGCAAGGCAAGCACCTTCTCTCTCAACCCTCAAATGTTCTATTTGGTTTGTTTTGAAGCACACCTGCTGATGTTGGATCCTCACTGGCAGTACTTAGAAGTTGTACTTCTACATGTGCCATGTATTGAGAGCTGTACTTTTGCCCTAGAGCTCCCGCATATGCCCCTGGTCCTTTGTGCTATCTTGGACTATCTCCTTGGCTTCCATATGTAAAAATAATTAACAAAACTTGCTTCTCATCTTTATGCTATATACAAGAGAAACTGGAATAATTCAGTAAATCACAAATGAAAGGTCCTTCAACCCAGGCAGCCAAAAAACAAGTTTGATGTGAGCTTTTCTTGTTGTATTGCTCTTTTTAAATCGGAAGTTACTTAAGATTTGCATTATTTAATTAACCAATAAATGATGATTTGTTCTTCTTATATATATTATATATTAGTTTGTTTATTTTGTTTTAGATATAGTAAGAAAGATATTAAATAAAACATGATATGACTATACTGGTACTTTACTGGAGCAATAGCACAGCGGGTAGTGTGTCTGCCTTGCAGGAGGCCAACCTGGGTTCAATTCTTCAGCCCCTCTCGGAGAGTATCTCGTCCACATGGCAAAGCCTGGCAAGCTACCCGTGATGTTTTTGATATGCCCAAAACAGTAACAACAAGTCTCACAATTTCTTGTGAGGCATTACTGGTGCCTGCTCGAGCAAATCGATGAACAATGGGAGGACAGTGCTACAGTGCTTCTTAAGAATATATAATTTTATGTCTGCAGTATATAACTTGAGTTAATTTCTCCTTGTCTGGATACAAGAGTTCTAATTCCAAAAGTCTTCATGTATATCTCCTTACGAGTAAGAGTTTAAGATCTTTCTTTTGAAATATCTTTTTCTTTAATCTGGCATCTCTCCTTCTCTTAAGAAAACAAATCAGTCAACCAGTTCGCCAACCCTTAATTTATGCAATATATCAAGAATAATTTTAAGTTGATGATAGATTCAGACCTTAGTCAGAATAAAAGTTGAAATCAATATATGTGTTAGAACTCTGACTTCGTCCTTTAAATAGAAAATGAGGCAGTACTTTAAGCAGAGGAGTGAGAGTAGAAGAATTATACTTTTGATAAATCCCTCTTTTTCTTCAAACATAGATGTGAAGGTGACAAAATTGGGAGACCAGAGGCTAAATTAGAAATTTCAGCATAAGCAATAATAAGTAATATGTATTCATGAAATAAGGAGAAGGCCTGAAGAATTATCATATAGACAAAAAACATGGTGGTTTCAAAGTGATGAAGTTGACAGTCAGGTATTTGTGAGGTCTTGGGTGTTTACTGATAATTAGCCTCATAAGTTTTCAATTATTTAATAATTCATGGTATTAGAGGTGGTGTGTAGGGGACGGGGTGAATAAAGAAGAATGCTTAAAACTGAACTGTTCTAACTTATAACGTAGCAAGACTAAGCTTTAGAACAGTTAATCTTGTAAAGAAATAGTAAGAGAGGCAAAACAAAGAAAGTTGCACCGTTTGCTTGTTAGAAGGATGAGTATCAAGGGAATAAGATCAGATGACTCATAGGAAGGCTACTACTATTCAAACAAGAGATGTAGGGGATTTAGACTAGCTGCAAAAGAGTCAAAAAAGAGAATGAAAATGGATTTGAAAACTAAGTCTGGGGCAGGGGAGGCAACACCTACGCAGAAAAGCCAAGCAAAATGGAAATGAGAACTAAGTCAGAGGGGTGAGGCACCACCTAGGCAGAAAACAAAAACAAGAGAATAGTGGAATTATCAACTAAGAAAGAAGCTCAGAAGTGTATGTAGGTTGCAGCTAAAGATTAGCATGCTGATAGTGATTAAAACTGTTAGAGTTGATGAGAACTACTGAGGACAGTGGACAAAGATAGAATTTCAGATAGCAGTTTTACTGGCAAGACGGAAGCAAAGAGAGCAGATGGAAAAATACAAGAAGGAAGGTTATGAAATGATTCCACTCACAGCACTGTTACTTCTGAGTCATCCTGCCTGTGTTGTGTCCTCTCCCCACAACTTACAAATATGTAAATAACACCTTGTGATTCCTGCTCCTTCCTTCCACTCTTACTTATAACAGATGCTTTGTCAGTTCCCATGCAATATTTCCCCCTTATAACTTCTAAAAACAAAGTTTAATAACATCTATTCATTTGTACATCCCCAGAACCTACTAAAATCTGTTTCTTGGTGAGTTTGTAACAAATGACATGAATGTAGTAGCTGCTGATGAGCTGAATTGCAGAGTAAAGAACAGAAAACTCTACATAGAAATGATCCTTTCAGAGTGGGAGAAGACTTGGTGAGCAGAGATGCTTCGCATGTAGGATCCCCAGGTTCCAGGCCTGGCATCACACACCACACAACTCCTCAAGTACTGTTGCATGTGGCCCCAAAACTTAAAAACAGAACTCAGTCAAGGGTGGATAGTATAGCAAATAGGATGCTTTCTTGTATGTGGTCAACAAGGTTCAGTCCCCGGCACTGCATATGGCCTCCAGGCTCATGCAAAGGACTTAAGGAGAAGAGGAAAACAATATTTACAAGTTAACAGAGCATAAAGAAAGAAGCTACAAATAAACATAGAGGAATGGGAGCACTGTGATGGGAGCAATCCAATAAACCTAAACCACCTGAGGCTATGCAGGAAGGACAAACCAAAGTTATCCAAAACCCATAAAATGAAAGTAAAATAGGTAATTATTCAAGAGGAAAATATGAGCATGAAAGCTTAGCTGGCTGTTATCTTTCTTTACACATGGGGAAGTGACATAACAAATATTTAGCACTCTTACAAATAGTTCCTGTTTTGAGTTACCAAGGATTTTTATTTTCGTTTATTCAACTATAGGAAAATATTTTGAAGTAAGCCTTTGATCATGTCAATTTACTGTTTATATCTAAATATTGCTCTTACTCATGAAATATGTTTGACTCCTTCATGTTATTTGAAAAAGAAAATAAAACTTTTGTTGGGATGACAGAGCTAGTAATGACTTTTGCCTTACACATGTCTGAGCCCACTTGAATCCCTGGTATCATATGTGGTCGCCCAAGCACAGCCATTAAGACCTAAACATTGCTGAGTGTGGCCCCCAAGTGCGAACCCGCAGACAGGGGATATGCACTAGGAAGCAAAGTCGTGACTACTTACACACACACAGACACACACACACACACACACACAGAGCCAGGAAGTCACATCTATGGTCGCACACATGCCTTGTGAGTTTGGCCCTTGGCACTACTGAATGTTGTCTTGATGGCAACCAACCTATCAACTCCACATCTCTGGGCCAAAATACAATGAGAAAAGCACATTAGCACTGCTTGGTAGGTCTCTGTTTAAAAGAAAAAGCAAAATCATTTGTTTTTTGGGGAAGACCACATCTGGGAATACTTAACACTTACTCCTGATTCAGAGATGACTCTTGGCAGTCCTCAGAGGGCAGTATACAGTGCCAGAGATAGAATCATGGTTAACCACTTGCAAAGCCTATGCCTCAAACCCTGAAGGATTTTTCCAGCCTGACTCATGTTAACTAGCATTGCTAATCATCTTTTTTTCTTTTGGGGTCACACCCGGCGCTGCACAGGGGTTACTCCTAGCTCTGTACTCAGGAGTCACTCCTGGCGGTGCTCAGGGGACCATATGGGACACTGGGAATCGAACCTGGGTTGGCCTCACACAAGGCAAATGCCCTACCCGGTATGCCATAGCCCCAGCCCATTGCTAATCATCTTTAAATAGAACTTTTTTAAGTTAGTTGTGTCTTCCTTGGTCTCATATTTTGTTTGAAACTTTAACATTAACTTTCTGGTCTTTTATTTTTGAAGGATTTGGTACATCTTTCTCATCATTGAATTCGGGAGCCTCAGCCTTCAAACTTGGAATCCCATCATTTTCTTCTGGGTCCACACTCAAGACTGCATTAAATACTGAAAACTTTAAATCTGGAGATCAGGGAGGCTTCAAAGTAGGTGTATCAACAAATTTTGGGGCTATAAAGCCCATGAATTTCAACTTTTCTAAATCAATGGAAGACTTTAAATTTGGAATTTCATGTGATTCTAAATCTGAAGAAGCTAAAGACAGTCAAACCAGTGATAATTCTAAGTTTGGACTTTTTACTTCTTTAAGCAATCCAGCTTCTGTAATGCCATTTCAATTTGGAACGCCTAATCTTGGGCTGCAAGTAAAGAAAGAAGTACCGCCTAAACCATCACCGGCAGGCTTCAGCTTAGGTGCAACTACTGCTAATACCACAGTGACTTCTGATAAGAGCAAGTTCAGCTCTGGAACCCTGGAAAACAAGAGTGATTTGAAGAGCAAGTTGAGCTTTGGAACCCTGGAAAGCAAGAGTGACTCGGGATCTCCTTTCACATGGAAGATGCCAGATGCTAAAAAAGAATTACCAGGTGCCAAAGCAGGGTTCACTTCTGGCAACACAGTACCTACCTCTCTGCCATCTGCCTCATTGTTTGTTTTGGGAAGGACAGGAGCTAAACAACAAAAGCCTGTTACTTCTACTTCTCAGGTGTTTGGGAAGAAAACTGACAATGAAGAGCCAAAGTGTCAACCAGTGTTTTCCTTTGGGAGTTCAGAGCAAACCAAAGATGCGTCACCCTTCAGTTTCAGCACAGCAAAACCATGTGGAAAGGAAATGGAACAGTCAAGGAAGGCCACTTTCGCTTTTGGAGATCAAACAGCTACTATAGCTGGTAGGAATTAAATGTGCTTTTTTTTTTTAGTATCTGAACAATTTAGCAAGCCAAGGAAGACTTTCCTCTGAACTATAGCAGAGAGAGTCACAGTTAATGGAATTCTCTGGAAAGTAGCATAGCCCTTCAGTTGTAAATTCCCCAAACTGCCATGATTCTGCTAATATTATCTGCATATCAGATCTTGAGAAATGGAGCTCTAACAGAGTCTCACAATAACACAGATTTAGTCATGAATTTCTTCCTTGGGAATTTTACAATCAGAATTGATGCATAATTTCTCTACTTTTTTTAAAAAAAATGAAGGCATTTTCTCTTTAGCTTCTGTTCTATTTTCTGCACAATAAAATCTTTATGTTTAGGCCTCTACAGATAACTGATCATTAGCATGTAAGGAAAGCAGACAGAATCCTGAAGGAATAAATAATGTGTCATTTAAAAGATGAACCAGTCATTCTCTAAACAGAGTAGCAGTAAAAAACACTTATCTGATTACCATATTAGTGAAGTGACATTTTCTACTACAGAGTACAAAATAATAGCTTTATTAATACTACAGTCATCATTTTCATTGGAATAGCTATGGAATTATTATCATAGGAGAAGCCAAGGAAGTTTTTTTTAACATAGACCATGAAAAGCTATGGAGGAAATACTAAAGTAGAAAAAGAAAATTTTCTAGATTCAGGCTTACCTATTCCTTCAAACCAACAATTAATAGCTGGACACTAGCACAGCAGGTTGGGCGTTTGTCTTGCATGAGGCCAACATGGGTTTGATTCCTCCTGCACTCTTGGAGAGCCAGGCAAGCTACTGATAGTATCCTGCCTGCAAGGCAGAGCCTGTCAAGCTCCCAATACTGTACATGATATACTAAATACAGTAACAACAAATCTCACAATGGAGACATTGCTGGTTCCCCCCTCGAGCAAATCAATGAACAACGGGACCACAGTGCTACAGTGCTATTTTTCAGTAGTCATAGAATCCAGAACTTACCTTTGCACATCAGAAGCCTTTAAGACTTCCTGGTTGAAATATTCCCCACCTCCAATATAATTTTATTTCTTGTGGACCTTTTGTGGAATTGACAAGCTAGCTCTAAAATACAAATGAAAGGGGAAGTGCACAAGGTTTTGTGGTAGAAGGACATGCATGTTATTAGATTTGCTCTTCTACTACAACTATCATGCTGCAAAATTAAAATTTTCTAGTAATATTAACTGTAGAGGAAGCAAAAACATGTAAATTTAATGTATCATAATGGCAAGAAAAGAACCACTAGTTAGTGCTAAAGAAAAAGTTTGCTATTATTCATGTGAATTAAAGTGCAGTAATCTTAGTAAGAAAGTGCAAATCATATATACATAAACAAGCAGCAATCTTCCACGATCTAAATTTACTGTACAAACACAATATCCACCTTAATTTGGATTAAAAGGGTATTTATTAATCTAATGCTATGGGTTGAGAAGACAGAACATCCACAAGCTATAAATGTTGTCTATATTTATTATATAAACATTTATTATGACAACTGTCATTTGATAAAAAAATCTCAAATCTATACAGAAATGAAATTTTCTTATGAATATTCAGATTATTGGGTAGTAAAAAGGCCCTCCCGTTGATCGTCGATTTGCTCGAGCGGGCCCAGTAACGTCTCCATTGGAGACTTTGTTGTTACTGTGTCTGGCATATCGAATACTCTCAGTAGCTTGCCAGGCTCTCCGAGAGGGGCGGAGGAATCGAACTCGGGTCGGCCATGTTGGCCGCTTATAAGGCGAACGCCCTACCGCTGTGCTATCTGCTTTTTAGAATTAACCTCTTTGATAAGATTTGGGTCGGTGAATTTCTGTCTTACAATTCCAGGTGCAACAAAGCCATCTTTCACGTTTTCAAACAGCAATTCCTCTAATTCAAGTCCAGCAGCTGCATCCCCTGGAGGTGGTCTGTTTGGTGTCTCCGCCTCTTCTTCCCCTGTGCCAGGGGTGGCCTTTTCCTTCCCACAGGACAGCAACACTGCAGGCAGCTTTGCCTTTGGTAACTCTGGTGAATCCAGGACATCTCAACCTTCATTGTTTTCTCAAGAAAGCAAACCAGGTACAGTTGCCTCTCTGGTTATGTTTGATTGAGGAGCCAACAGTGATAAGACTGTGATATCCGGTGTCAGCTTTGGAGCTACAACCACATCCATAGTAACTTGGCTGGGACGTTCCTGCCACACTGTCCTATTTTACTGTCTATTGCATAATCATGGACTTTACTTGCATATTTAAACATGTTCCAATGACTTAAAAACAAATTATTTTAACCCTCCAAAGCAGGCTGAAAAGACCAGGACATCACTTCCTCTGATAGTGTAACCCTCGGAACCATCACCCAGTCTGTGTAATTTTGTAAAATCCAGCCACCTGGTGCACATTGTAAGAGAGTGATGTGTTTTCTCAATATTGCACGGTGTATGTTTTTCTAAATGTAAAACAGAAAGGTATAAGCATGTATGAACAGTGTAATGTTGAAGCAAACACTTGTAGAACCGCAGCCTGGGCGGCCTTAAGATCTCTAAAATGTTTTTTTTTTAATAATTTTTTCCTGAGTTGTTTTCTGTAAATGGAATGTAACTATAGTCATTGCTTGAATTCTTGCATTTTCTTCTTTTTTATAACGTTCATCCACATGATCGCATATAGTTTGCTTTCATTGTTGTAGATTATTATGTGAATGAACCACAGTTCCAGGGTGGGGGTAGGAGGGTGTTGAGCCAAAACTATTGGTGCTCAGGGACCCCTTAGGGGTCCACACGACTCCTGCTATTGCTCAAGGTCCCATATAGGTGCCAGGGATCAAACTAGGGTCATCCACTGGCAAGCTTCTTAACATCTATGACCTCTCTGGCCTTGAAATTGCTACAATTATTCATAATTCAGCTTTCTGTAGTTCCATGTCTGTGTGCCTGGGACAGGGGCACACATAAACCTGTTGTCCTGGGAGAGGGGTTGTGGGATTAAGAAACAAGCTTGTTTTATACTCTAGATAATACACACATCCATGGATATGTTGTGTCAATTTTGTTTACTCATTGGCATCAGTAATTGTCTCCATGTAAATATTTTCTCCATAATACCTATACCTGTCATGAATTATAACTAAGAACTAAGAACTGTTGGGTTTGTTTTTGGTGTAGATATCACAATTTTTATGTTTTAAAGTTTTTTCACTGCCTAAAAGACATTTTCTCACATCAGATTTACTAGGCTTGATGACCAGCTGTGAATTTTGTGATCATTTTTTTTTGGCTAACCATTTTCATTTCAAGCCTTTTTCCTTATTATTCCCTTATTTTTTCTTTCATCTTACTTTTTTTTTGATTCTGGTTTGATCAGAAAGAATTCCTTAAGAGTGATATAAATGCAATTTTTGGGGAGGGACCACAGGGGTTACTCGTGGCTCAGTCGTTGGGCTCACTTCTGGTGGTGCTCAGGAGACCAGATGGATTAAATTTATAGTGTACTGCATGCAAAGCATGTGCTCAGCCCACTGACCTTCTGTTTTGGCGTTTTAATGTGAATTTTGAAGAAGGTAAAACCACACACATCTGTTGGTCCCACTATCTTTACAATCAGAAGTCCACTCTCTCAATTCCCCTCTTGGTTCATAAGGCAAATTGTGTCATTTTTTCAGAGGTAACAAGTGTTGGGCAAGGGATGGTTGATCATCCCCTGGCTCACCCTTGCTGGCATGCAACTCGGGTGTCATACATGAAAGTCAGACTATACTCAGCCAGCAGGGTTCAGTCTTTCCATGCTAGAAACTGAGCTGCTCCTATCCTGCATACCAGAATCTCTAGGCTTCCCCCAGTCATCTTCAGGGCTCTGTGCAGTTCTGAGTTTCAAACTCAAGCCCTGGAATATGCAAAGCTCTCCAAAAAGCCACACTATCCCCTTGGTCCTTGCCTTTGCTCTAACTTGTGAGACAGCAATCACATTTTTATTCTAATGGCATTTTCTCTTTCAACTGACTTAGGCTCAGATTTGGGATTTGGCTGCAGTAGAGCAAGCTCCAACTTTCTAACAACGCACAACAACAACAACGCACTCGGAGTATTCATTTTTGCTCCTCAGAAAGCGCCAGCAGCCTCAGTCCAGACTTCTGGCTCAGGAGCCTTTACCGTGAACCAGGCCCCAGCAGCATTCACAATGGGGTAAGCGAACTTGTTGTTGAAATAGAGAATCGAACCTGCTAAGAATGTGCCAGGCCTGAGTTCTGTTCTTAGCATCCATTCAGTATCCTCAAGAATGTTCTCCACCTTCAATGTATTCTGTTTTACCCTTCTGGTAGAATTATTGCCCAAGAATAAAAGCTCGTGTTGGTGTGTGAATGTGTGTGCGTACTTGTATGTGTGTCTGCATTTCTTTGGGTGTCAGTGTAGGGACAACAGGAAACGTGTTTGGTTACATTTTTCCTAGTCACACTCTATCCGTGGTCACATTTAGTGCTACCATTCTTAAAGGTATTTTCTGTTTCTTTGGTTCTTTTTTTTGAACATCATGTCACAAGATTTTCTTTTATTCCACAGGTCAAATGGGCAAAATATATTCTCTTCCCGAACTCCAATTTCTGGCTGCAAGAAAAGGACGAATATTAGAAGCAAGAAACAAAGGTCATGATGATGTCAAACACTATTTTTAGCATCTGGTGCCCTCTCCCATACTGGGTTCCAATATGTGGGGCTTATTTGAAGCCAGAGCTGCAAAGACATTTCTTTAATTTGGACACTTTCCTCCTGTTTCTTTTGTTTCAGAAATCCCACATCTCTCTATCTGTTTAAAAGATTGTAGCATCTGGTAACTGATTTTTTTCAGCAAAACTGTTCTATGATCCAACAAATTATCCACTGATTTGGCATAGGCTAGCTGAGCCCAGGAATAAACTCACTTTACCAGTGGTTTTGTATAGAACCTCTTTGTACATCTGTGTGCATTGCCATGTGTTTATAAAATGCCTGATAACTGTCATTTTATCAGTGGAATTCTGTATAGATTTGAGGATGCTGAAATGAATAATTTCTCTGCTGAGTTTGTGCTGGTGTACATGTGGAGTGAGTTGGGTATATTGGATACTAAATTTTCTGTCAGACAAAGCCTAATTACCAAAGAGTTCCCAGATCTGGTTCTTTCTCCATTTAGTAGTCACATGCGCTTTCTGTATTTTCATTCTATCACCTGTCTTACCTTTTTATTATTTTATTATCAAACTTGTGTAAATTAAAATTTTTATCATGAGATAAAGTTGCAGACTTATAAATTTTCGTGATTACGTTTCCATGAAACAATGTTCAAGTACTCACTCCTCCATCAAGCCCATTCTCCACCACTAATGTTCCCAGTTCCCTCCCACCACCCCTACTCCTTCCCACCCCCTGCTTCTGTGTCAGATCCATTCCCTCTTTCTCTCTCCTCTTGGGTGTTATGGTTTGCAATATAGGCACTAAGCAGCCATCATGTAAATTCAGTTTTGTTTCTGTACATTTTTGGTGTAACTAATCTGTGAATGTGAAATTTTAATGTTCGGTTAAAATATTTTTGTTTGTTTAGTCTTGGCTCATACTTTATTATGTAACTCCTGTGTAATCACAAAACGACTAGGAAACCCCACAGCGCTCTCTCTCTCTCTCTCTCTCTCTCTCTCTCTCTCTCTCGACGCCTGCGTTCAGTGGTCTCCGTCCACTTACCCAACTGGGATGGTTGATGCTATGGGTGGATAAAGGAGAAAACAAGGGCCAGGCTGGTTGGTGATCAGTTGCCATTCATTCTATTCTCCCCACATGCCTGTTCCAATCTCACTAAGCCCCTCATTCTATTCTCACACTGCCCCTCATTCCCTCTTCTCCTGTCTCTTCTGCTCATCTCTCTGTGCTCCAACTCGCTGCCTTGGTCTCTCTCTAGTCTCTAATCTCTCTCCATCTCCCAGCACTGGGGGTAGCAACCAGACACCAAGATCTGGTAGGACAATCAACATATGAAAGCCCTTTCTGATAGCTTGCAGCCAGGGCATCAGGTTCAAGGACAAAAAACCCCTAAATAGGGGTTTCTCTCCTTTCCTTACACCAATAACTAATTTAACATCGTAATTAACATCTTAATTCTACTTCTTAATATTAGTAATTTCGTATGGACACCGTAAGAGATGCAATAAGCTTGCAGGGTGGCTCTCCTGAGGGCATCTCGCCAGAGATCTCAGACTACAGTGCTCAGGCCAGATTAATCTTTCCTTACCCTAGCAGGGTCCTAATTCAGTTGTTATTTTTTGGATCATGACAGAATTTGTCCAGGACCATGCTCTTAACTTACAGTTAAGTATTGTGGCTCTTTGGTTTGACCCATTTCAATGCCAGGGTAGCTCACAGCTTGCCCTGTATCCATGCGGTCCCTCGTCAGGACCCTGCTTTTGGGGTGCTGGAAGTAAGGGCAACTGATGTTTAAGTTGAGAGAACAGATGCACAGGAATGAATATTATTTGGAGTCAATTAACTCCCAAGTTACAAAGCATAGCATTAACTGTCTTCTTGTATCTATACAAAAAGGACATAACTCTGAATTAACTATGTAAAGGACTTTAGGGGAAGAGAAAAGCAATACTTACAAGTTAACAGACTCTGATTAGAAGATAAAGGTGATTGACTGGTTGAGGAAGCATAACACAAAGAAAGAGGTAACAAATAAACACAGAGGAATGGGAGCACTGTGATCGGAGTAACCCAATAAACCTGAGCTTCCTATGGCAAGTCAGAAAGGAGAAATCAATGTTATCCTACAACTCCGATTACTTGAAGTTGCCTAAATCCTTCTGTGAATCTTAAACAAAAATTGGGGTTGTTTTTAATGTTTGAAACTTTAAACACCATAATTTACAAAGTTGTTCTTAATACAGTTGTTTCAGGAATACCATATTCCAACACCAGTCACATCACAAGTAAGATCTTTCCTCCACAAATAACCCACCCCTCCAAATTGGGGAATCTCAAAAATCAATTTTCTTTGAATCAAAATCCATTATTGTACAGAGTATTAAGCAAATATATTTGTGTGTATCTATACACACACATATATACATATTTGTATATATATATATACACACACACATATATACGTGTGTGTTTGTATATATCACTTGATCACTTCACTTGATCACTTGACTTCCCGTTAATCATCGATTTGCTGAGTGGGCGCCAGTAACGTCTCCATTTATCCCTGTCACATGCTAGTGTAGTCCAGTGGAGTCTGTTGATTGTAGAAACACGAAGAGCCTCAAACCGATCGTTCAGGGTCTTGATGAAGAAGTCTGACCATCTGGTAGGTGGGCAGCCTCACAGACTTTGACATCCCATGGAATCCAGTCGGTAATGGCTCTAGTACAGCGGTCGTCTCCAAATCTCATTACGTGTCCAGCCCATCTGATTTTTGATACCTTGGCAAACGAGAGAGCCTCCCTGAATCTTGATCTTTGATGGAGGTCGGAACTTTGGATTCTTTGCCTCATTTGAGTGAAACGTGATACTCCAAGCACAGCTCTTTTGATTCCTCTTTGGGAGACCCCAATAGCGTTCTCATCCTGTTTGCTTGGGCCCAGGTTTCTGAGGCGTATGTTAATGCAGGAGGAACAGAGGAATCAAAGAGATGTGCCTGGAGCTGGAGGTTCTTTGTCCTCTTAGCTATTTCTTCAAAGCTCTTGAAGGCATTCCAAGCTGCTCTCTTCCTCCTGCGCAACTCAGGTGCCAGGTCATTCGTCATGTTGACTTCTCGATTTAGGTACACATAACTGTTGCATTTGGAGACGGTCGTTCTGTTGAGAGCGAATGGAACATCAGAAATGAGGCTATTTCTCATAAACATTGTCTTCGTGAGATTCAGCTCAAGTCCAACCTTTCCACACTCATGGTAGAAGTCAGCCAGCATTTGTGCTGCTTGGCTAATGTTTGGTGTTATTAGAACAATGTCTTCAGCAAAGCGGAGGTGGTGTAGTTGCCGACCATCTATCTTTACTCCCATTTCTTCCCATTCTAGTCGTTGCATGACGTTCTTGAGGGTGACGCTGAAGAGTTTCAGTGAAATGGTATCACCCTGCCGAACCCCTCTCTTGACATGGATGATCACTTCTTTGTAGAATGGTGAGATCCTGGTAGTGAATTCATAATACAGCTCATGGGGGATCCTAATGTATTGAGTTTGAATGCCCTGACTGGCTAGGGCTTTGATGACTGCTTCCATCTCAACAGACTCAAAGGCCTTCTTTAAATCAATGAATGTTAGACTGAGTGACATCTTGAACTCCCGAGAAACCTCATTGAGCTTGGTTATCCTGTGGATATGGTCGATGGTGCTGAATCCTTTTCAGAAACTGGCTTCCTAACATGGTTGTCCTTTATCTCGTGTTCTGCTAATCCTATTCAGGAATACTCTAATGAACAGCTTGTAGACGACAGACAATACGCAGATTGGGCGATAGTTGCCAATGTTGTGGATGTCTCCCTTCTTGTATAGTAGTACAGATCTGCTGGTTTTCCATTGGGATGGAACCTTGCATTCAGACAGGTAACGTGTGAAGAGCCAAGCCAGCATATTGATGAGTACTGACGGCAGGTTCTTCAGGTGTTCAGGTCTGACCTTGTCTGGACCTGGTGCTGTTCATTTCTTTACCGATGAAATGGCGTGCCAGATTTTGGAAGGGAGAACATTGGGAATGACATATCCATCCTGGGAAATTTGGTATGTCGGCAGGTGGACATGGCTATCAAAGAGATCTGAGTAGAAGTCATGAATAATCTTCTCCATTGCCCTTCTGGAAGATGTGATAGATCCATCAGGATGTCGGAGGGCAGTCATCTTCGTCTCTAAGTTGGCAAAGGACAGGCGGGCATTACGAATGCTTTTCCCCGCTTCTGCCGCATCTCCCAGCACTTCTGCTCTTCTCTCTTTGAGTTCTTCCTTTATTGCATCTCTGCACTGCTCTGCGAGCTCGGATGTTCGCTTGTGGTTGCCTGAGGCATGCGCCAAACCTCGTTGGTGAATAAGCTCAAGAGTGTTTGAAGACAGGCGTTTTTTTTTGTGGCGATCTCTCTCTTGGCATTCCTCACACAATCATGGAGGTGCTGAACCAGTTGATCGTATTCCTCATCATTGTTGTCAAGAACGGCATTTTCCTATATTGCAGCAATAGTGTCAAAGAGCTCCCAGTTGGTGGTCATTCTGGGAGTTCAGTAATATATATATACATATATATGTATATATGTATATGTATATATATATATGTATATATATATATTACTAAAATAGACTGAGGTGACTTTGAATCACTGTATCACTGTCATCCCATTGTTCATAGATTTGCTCCAGCAGGTGCCAGTAACGTCTGCATTACTCAGTAACGTCCCAGCCCTGAGTTTTTAGGAGCCTCTTCTTACTCATCTTTCCCAACGCTGCCATATTGGAGGCTCTTTCAGGGTCAGGGGAATGAGACCCACTTTTGTTACTGTTATTGGCACATCAAATATGCCATGGCATCTAGACAGGCTCTGCTTTGCCAGCAGAATACTCTCAGTAGCTTGCTAGGCTCTCCGAAAAAATTTTCTTATTATTCAAAGTCCTACCCCTACTGGTGTCCTCTCAAGGACTTTGAATAATAAGAAAAATGTTAATAGTAAAGCCATTTTATTATTGTATAATTAACATATTAAATAAACCATGGAATAAATGCCATCAAAGTTACCAAATACTTTTGGTTCCAGTGTTAAATCATAATGAAGGTTCATAAAAAATGAACACCTTTTGTTAAAGGTTCACAGTCATGAGTTAGAGAAATGGCAAAAAATATATTTTTATGTGATTTTGACAACTTCTCAGATGGAGAAAGTGTCTGAATTTACTACATAGGAAACAGTACCCTGCTTTTTGTCCTGTGCTGGGAATTACACCAATTTTGTGTCTTTATTCACACATCTTTTTGAAAGTTAAAAATAAACACAGTCATTCTCATTTGTGTTTGTATTTTTTGTTATTGTTATTGAGTTCTTGTAGATGCAAATTTCAGTAATGAAATTACTTTGTGTAATTTTTATTTTAGATTTCATATGTGTATTGTCTTGGGACTGAGAGCACTTGTAACAGCATCTGTTCATTTGTGTCTTTAATTTCTTTGATTTAATTTAAGGGCATAGTTTTTGGGCTTTAGAGTTCCTTTTCCTTTCTACCAGCCCGTAGCTGAGTCATACATCCCACACACTTCTTTTATGCTAGAGCTTCTGTCTCGGAGGGCGTAACTGCAGTTTTGTTTTATCACTTTTTGCTGGCATTTCTGAGTGCCCGATTTCATGTGATGGTACCTCGAATCCTTTCAAATACTAGGTGAAGGTGGACATTTATGTCTCTTTTGATGTGTGCAAGGGCTATGTTTAATTTCTTTTATTCAAAAAATTTTTTAATTAAGTTACTTATTGAATAACCATGAGAAAAGTTACAAAGCTTTCAGGTTGAAGTCTCGGTCATAAAATGATCAAACACCGATCCCTTCACCAGTGCATATTTTCCACCACCAAGGACCCCAATATACCCCCCATCCCACCTCTCCCAATGCCTGTGAGTCAGATGATTTCCACTTAACTCTCTCTCTCTCTCTACAACATTCATTATTTCCGGAAGAGATGCACCATTATTATTTGGAATTTTCAGTCCACAGTCAGACCTGCTGAAAAGGCATTGTGGAAATTTGTTTTCTCTTGCTGATTATGAAGACCATATGATGTTGTGCGGCCGCATTGAGGCCAAGCGATTTTGGATTTCTGATATTCTACTACTGAAGTCTGAAGGGATTTCTGTCAAAAGCCGTATAGTTATGAGGTTGGTTTGTGTGCCTCTGGGGTCATGGCCATGCCGGAGAGCCACTCGTGAGGGGGCAACTCTCGGCCTCGATGGCCCAGGAAGACGTGCCAGTTCTGCCCCTCATCCCATGAGGCCACAATTGCCCCCATTACCGATGACTCATACTGGATGTCCAATAAGCTCTGAGGTGGTGGCCACCATGCTGCTGGCGGGGGTGGGGGGTTTAAAAAGGCGGAAGAGACAGACACACTTTCCCTCCTGGGGGAGCATGGTGCTATTGTTCAATGCATTGCCCATTCACATTTCTACCGAAAGCTTGCTGGGTTCCGAATTAGGTTCATGTGCCTTTGTATTCAAAAATTATTATTTTTAAAATTGCTGTGTGATTTTATGGAACACTCCTGGTTGTGCTTATAGTTTATTTCTGGCTCTGTGCTCAGGGATCACTCCTGGAAGTGGTTGGGGAATCATGTCTGGTTCCGAAGATCAAACTGAGATCAGCTGCACACAAGGCAAATGACTTAATCTCTGTACCATTTCTCCAGCTCCAGGACAATTTCAGATTTTTTACTTCACTGTCATTGACACTGTCCTCCCATTTTTCATCAATTTTATTGAGCAGGCACAGTAATGTCTCCATTGTGAGACTTGTTGTTACTGTGTTTGGCATATTGAATACATCATGGGTAGCTTGCCAGGCTTTGCGTGCGGGCATGATACTCTCAGCAGCTTGCCAGGCACTCTGAGAGAGGTGGAGGAATTGAACCTGGGTCTGTCGCATGCAAGGCGAATGCCCTACTGTTGTGCTATCGAAATGACTCCATCCTTCTGGTTCTCAGTTTCTTCAAGTGTAATACGGATTTAATAATCCTAGTTTGTGAGAAAAATTCAGGAGTGTTTTCATTGGCCTAACCAGGCCCTTGTTGATGACAACAAAGTTGATATTCTTCAGAACGAACGCAGTTCACAGAGTCCCTGTTCTTCAATACAAAGAAGTTCTGGGTGTTGGAGGTCCATCGTTCCCAACAGGATTTCTAATCTAAATTCATCAGGGATCTGGAGTTACCTGGCAGGATTGGGAAGGAACAACATCTTGAGGTGAGTGCAAATGTCTCCTTCCAATGCTGAGTACCATTGGTCAGGGGATGAGTCCAGTGGTGCTTCCCTGGGACTGCCAGTTCTAAGGGTGCGGGCCTTGAGAAGCACACACACTTTTCTTGCCTTTGATCCTCACATCATGCTGGAAACAAGTTCATGAATGAACATGCTCACAAAACAACAAATGTGTTTCTTTTTATTTTTCACTCTTGTGGGCAGTGGAGCGGGGACAAGTTTGGGCTTGACTTCATATTGAATCTATCTTTGCATTTTCAAGTTCACTATTTATTTATTTATTTATTTATGCTTTCTGGTCTCACCTGGTGATGCTCAGGGGTTACTCCTGGCTTTGCGCTCAGGAATTACTCCTGGCAGTGCTCAGGGGACCATATGGGATGTTGGGAATCAAACCTGGGTCAGCTGCGTACAAGGCAAACACCCTACCTACTGTTCTATTGCTCCAGCCCCTCACTAATTATTTATTTAGAAATGTCTAGCCACTCAATTTCAAGTACTGATTTTCTTTTATTTTTTTACTATTTTTTGTATTTTAATTGAATCACCATGAGATACAGTTACATAGCTTTCATGTTTGAGTTTCAGTCATACAATGATCCTTCCACCAGTGCAGATTTTCCACCACCATTGTCCCCAGTACCATCCCTCCCCCATCCCCACTCTCCCCCTGCATCCATGGAAGACAATTTCCCCTATACATTCACTCTATTTGGGGGCATTACGGTTTGCAGCACAGATACTGAGAGGCTATTATGTTTAGTTCTTTATCTACTTTAAGCACACATCTCCCATCCCAAATAATTCCTTCAACCATCACTAACTTAGTGATCCCTTCTCTATTCCAGCTGCCTTCTCCACCAGCTCATGAGGCAGGGTTCCAACTATGGAGCAACATTCCTGGCCCTTGTCTCTACTGTCCTTGGGTGTCAGTCACATTTTATTTTATATTCCACAAATGAGTGCAGTCATTCTATGTCTTGTCCCACTCTTTCTGACTCATTTCACTTAGCATGGTACTCTCCATGACCATCCACTTATAAGCAAATTTCACAACTTCATCTATCCTGACAGCTGCGTAGTATTCCACTGCATAGATGTACCAAAGTTTCTTTAACCAGTCATCTGTTCTTGAGCACTCGAACTGTTTCAAGTTTCTGACCATTGTGCACAGCCAAGCACAGATTTTCTAACCCAGGTGTGATAGTTTCCACATTTTCAAAGTTCACAATTTAACATTTGACTGTATAGATTACAATTATAAGAGCTACCAATGCTTCCTTATTGCTAAGTCTAACATCTGTGTTCTGTTCTGGGAAATCTGTGCTGAATGATTCTTTCATAATGGTTCATATTTTTATGTTTCTTTGAACATGTGCTTTTTTTCTATCAAATTTTAATCGACTCATATTTAGTATGCATTTATTCCACTGATTCTGTTGAGACTGAAGCGGTCATCAAAGCCCTAGCCAAACAGGGCATTCAAACTCAGTACATCAGGATACTCCATGGGCTGTAGTATGGATTCACCACCTCGATCTCACCATTCTACAAGGAAATGATCATCAACGTCAAGAGAGGGGTTCGGCAGAGCGACAACATTTCACCGAAACTCTTCAGTGCCACCCTTTAGAATGTCATGTGACAACTGGAATGGGAAAGAATGGGAGTAAAGATAGATGGTTGGCAACTACACTGTCTCAGCTTCACTGATGACATTGTTCTAATAACACCAAATATTAGCTAAGTGGCACGAATGCTGGCCAACTTTCACCCTGAGTATGGAAAAGTCACACTACAGCTGAATCTCACAAAGACAATGTTCGTGAGAAACAGACTAGATCCCGAAGTTCCATTTGCTTGAACGGAATAAACATTGCCGAATGCAGCAGTTGTGTGTACCTAGGTCGAGAACTCAACATGACGAACGACCTGCCATCTGAGCTAAGCAGGAGGAAGAGAGTGGCATACAACACCTTTAAGAACGTCAAAGAAGTTGTTAAAAGGACGAAGAACCTCCAGTTCGAGGCACATCTTTTCGATTCCACCATTCTTCCTGCACTAATATATACTTCAGAGTCCTGGGCCCTACGAAAACAGGACGAGAGCACTATTTGGGTCTCCCAAAGAAGAATCACAAGAGCTATGTTAGGAATATCACGTTTCACTCAAGTGAGAGAAGGGATCCAGAGTTTTGACCTCTGTCACTGATCAAGAATCAGGGACCCTGTCTCATTTGCCAAGTCATTGAAAATCAAATGGGCCCAACATGTAATGCAATTTGGAGATGACCACTGGACTACAGATGTTACTGACTGGAATCCACGGGTTGTCAAAAGAACGCATAGCCGCCCATCTACGAGATGGTCAGACTTCTTCATCAAGACCCTGAACGAATGGTTTGGGACTCTTTGTGTTCCTGGACCAGCAAACACCATTGGGCTACAGTAAAATGCGACAGGGATAAATGGAGATTTTATTGGTGCCTGCTTGAGCAAATCGATGAGCAATGGCATGATAAGTGATACAAGTAATATACCACTGTTGAAAGGTGTACAATAGATTTTAGTTCACATACAAAGTTGTCTACTCAAAATTACAGAATGTTTCAGCTCTTCAAAAGAAAGTATTTGATATAAATCCTTTTTATAAAACGCTGTCAGATTATAGTTTTTCATGATTGTGTTTCAGGCATACATTGTTTCATCATCAATCCCTTCGTGGTTGACCACTTCCCTCCATTAAAGACCCCGCTTTCCTTCCATTAAGCAGGATGTGGTTACAAGGGTTTCATACTTAACACTTGACCATCTGTCAGGGCCACTTCCTCCCTATGCACTTCCCTCTACTGTAGCCATGGCCCCTTCCCTATCCTAGTCCCCAGACCCCTCAGGTGGCATACTTTCTAGTGAATACCAGTTTTCATATCAGAAGAAAGCTTTGTTTAATAAACCTTTTTTTAAAAGTCACTGTGAAATTACAAAGTTATAATCATCGGGTTTCAGGCATATATTGTTTCAACGTCAGACCCTTCACCAGTGGCCACTTCCCTCCACCAATGAACAAACCCCCTCACCCCCATTTGACTTCCAGCCACAAGTACCGTGTTACAAGGGGCACTTTTTAAAAATATATACTTTGTTGTGCTATGACTTACAGTACTGATGGGGTTTCAGACATAACTGGTGACCCTTTGTTAGCCTCACTTCCTTCCTATGAACTTCCATCTACCATAGCCATTGCCCCCTCCTTGTCCTAGTCCCCAGACCCTTTATGGGGCATGTTTCCGACTGAATACCATTTCTCATGTCAAAAGAAAGTTAAACAAAATGTTTTAGTGGTATTAGGGGTCAATACTGGTGGTGTTCAGTTTCCAAGGACTGACTATAGTTTCCAAAAAAGAAGCCTGTTCTTTTTTCAACGTGTTTCCTTACCAGGTACCTCAAAACATGTACTTATTACTTAGGAAATAGCTATTGGGTGAAACGTACCATAATGTATCACTCCTGAGATTTATGCAAGGTCTTGGCTTGAGATGATAGATTGGTTTTCCCAATAAACATAAACTCCTATTTAAGTTTGAATTTGAAGACTGAAATTAGGTCTAAGTCGCAAAACATGTTACTTCAATCCCACATCTTCCAAGCTCAGAGTACAATGCTTCCGAGGTCTTATATGCATCAAGTAGAAGATTCACTGAGAATCCCTAGTGACTCCTGAGCTGTCCCCAGCACCCATTGAGGTCCCTAAGTGCTGAATCCTGCAGAGAGATATGGAGGAGGAGGAAGACCAAGCAGAGACAGAGAGAATGGAGGCTGATGTGGTCTTATGTTCGAATGCTGCTAAGCCCTGCTGCCCTCAAACCCATTTTGCCACCATCTCCTTGACTGTAAAAACAACAGTGCACCAAGAAGAGCAAAACAAGCTCCAACCACAAAAGTTCATGTTGCCTGAAACTTTTCTCAACACTAAAATAAGTTCAGACTCTGTTTTCACACTCTGTGTTCATGACCCAATGTTCTGTGTACTCAAAGTGTTCCTTCCTCTTATTTCTGTAAAACTGCCTAGAAGTGAGACGGCGTATCATCTTCTCCTTTTTCCAGACAGCACAGAGCTCTCTCTAGGCAAATGTAAATTTCAAAGTTCCCTGATCATCTAGCTCTACCCATAGTAGTTTTATCCCTGAGCTGAAGACAATCACAGCAGACTGGCTGATGGAGGCCTCAGTGAACCACAGCTTCGGAAGAAGTAGCCTGACAACAGCTATGTAAGTGGCTTCTGTGGCTCTGGGTGTGAACTTATTTTAGTGTTGAGAAAAGTTTCAGGCAACATGAACTTTTGTGGTTGGAGCTTGTTTTGCTCTTCTTGGTGCACTGTTGTTTTTACAGTCAAGGAGATGGTGGCAAAATGGGTTTGAGGGCAGCAGGGCTTAGCAGCATTCGAACATAAGACCACATCAGCCTCCATTCTCTCTGTCTCTGCTTGGTCTTCCTCCTCCTCCATATCTCTCTGCAGGATTCAGCACTTAGGGACCTCAATGGGTGCTGGGGACAACTCAGGAGTCACTAGGGATTCTCAGTGAATCTTCTACCTGATGCATGTAAGACCTTGGAAGCATTGTACTCTGAGCTGGGAAGATGTGGGATTGAAGTAACATGTTTTGCGACTTAGACCTAATTTCTAAGACAGTGAGAGAGAGAGAGAGAGAGAGAGAGAGAGAGAGAGAGAGAGAGAGAGAGAACATGCACTTTTGTGTATCTGCGAATGGAACCTTCCTAACTCTGAAATGATCATGCCAACTGCCTGCCCTCCCTCTCACCCTGCTTCATGCTCCATCTCACAGGATACAGAATGGAGGCTGTGTGAAGGCCAGGAAAGGCCTCCTGGTGGACTCAAAGGGAGGAATAAACTTCCCAGAGCTTAGCTGCCCTGTTACAGAGGAGCCTAATATTTAGGAATAGAACTCTCTAGGAGAAATTCTTTATGACTCAGAGCCTCTTGATTTTTAGAGAGCACTAGCCCTTCCAGAACTTTGTTTTCCTCTTACCTTGCCTTTGTTGTTCTTTTCTTTCTGCAGTGACCCTGGGGTGTCCCACTCTTGGTTGCACAGCTGGCCAGCTGGCCTTGGTTGCACCCCCTTCATCTGTAGTGGCACACCCACTCGGCATCATGATGTTGGGGTTCCCACACTGGCCTGGGCCTCACAGCCTCACGTTTCCAAGGCAGGTTCTCTGCTGCTCATCCAATCCTGAATTCTTTCCGGAAACTGTCTTGAATCCCTTATTTGAGTTCTGGGGATGGTGAATATCAAGGAGAGCTCCAGATTTCATCCAACCTCACCTTCCTCCCCACAATCTCCTTCAATGAGGAGGGGGCTTAGGGCCAGTTTACCAAAGCCACAGCAACAGAGAAGAACAGAGTCTTGTGCTTCTTCTTCCTCTCCCCTGTCTCTGTGATGTTCCCACTGGTTACAGTAGGAAGTTCAGTTTTCTCAACACAGGTTATTAAAGAGATTCTCATTTCTCCATTTAATGCTTTGCTTATTTTTCACAAATTCACTCTCTCCTGTGAGGATATATTTCTGGGTGCTCACAGATCTTTGTGTCTGTTTTGATCCTGTTTATACGATATTACAGCTTTATAATATAGTTAGAAGATAGCATGTGATGCCATCATTCTTTTCATTTTTGTCTCAGTCTTGTTATGTTGTATTGTGATCTTCTGTGGTTCCAAAAAAAAGTTAATAATATAGAATTTATTTATTTATTTTCTTGAAGAATGAATTTGGAATTTGATAGGAATTGCATTGCCTTTCTATGGCTGGACATGTGTTTTCTATTGCTAATCTTTACAATCCTGATTGTGGAGTATCTTTCCATTTCCTTATGCTTTCACCATTCCTTTCAACAATGACTTTCAGTTTTCATTGTACAGGACTCTTTCATCTCCTCTGTTAAGTTTATTCCTAGATAATTATTTTAGATTCAGTTGTAAGTAATTTTTAAACTATTTTTTTTTTGTTCTACTTGCTCCTTTCATAGAGAAATGCAACAGTTCTATATGTGAACTTTATGGCCTGGAATTTTACTGTATTGATTTACTAATTCTGATAGTTATTTTAGTGTTGTCTTCAGGATTTTCCATGAAAAATATAAATATGCCAATATTGATAATTTATCTTATTTTAGAACTAGGATACTTTTAACCCATTTTTTGACCAGTTATTGTGATGTGACCTCAAGACAATGTTGACTGGCAGGAGTGAGAGTGTACATCCTTTTCTTATGACCGTTCGAGAGAAAAATTTTTTAATTTTTCTCCATTGAGTGTAATGTTTGCTGCATATGGCATTTATCATACTGAGACATGTACATTATGTCTATATTTTAGTGATATTTTTAAAAAATTATTAACTTATATGGGATTTGTAAAACGTTTTCTCTGTGTCTATTGGTATGATTATGATATCTATCTTTCTTTTTGCTATGTAATAAATTACCTTAATTTATTTGAGTATGATGCACCATCCTTGCATCCCTAGAATAAATTTTAATTGATCATGATGCATGATGCTTGTAATATGTTTTTGAATGTGTTTGTTCATATTTGGTCTAAGATCTTTTTATCTATGTTCATTAGGGATCCTAGTCTGTAGTTTTGCCTGCTTGCTTGCTTGTTGGTTTCTTGATAATGTTTCTGTCCATTTTCCATACTGGGTAATGTTGCTCTCATAAAAATGTGTTTGGGAGAATCCCCTTCTCCTAATTTTTTTATTTGTGTATTTTTTTTTAAAAATTTTGTTAGTGAAACACCATGAGGTACAGTTGTAGACTTACAAATTTTCGTGCTTGGATTTCAGTTATACAATGATCGAGTACCCATCCCTCCACCAGTGCCCATTGTCCACCACCACTGATCCCAGTAACCCTCCCACCCCCCAACTCCCCCATCCCACCCTGTCTTTGTGGTAGTGCAACCCTTTTGTTCTCTCTTTCCTTTTGGGTGCTGTGGTTTGCGAAAGAGGAATTGAGTGGCAATCATGTTTGGTCTATAGTCTACTTTCAGCATGCTTCTCCCATCCTGGGAGCGTTCTCCCAACACTCTTTATTTGGTGCTCCCTTCTCTATCTGAGCTGCCTTTTCCCCTAGCATGTGTGGCTGGCCTCCCAGCCATGAAGTAAACCTCCTGGTACTAATATCGGCCATTCTTGGGTGTTAGTCTCCTATTTTGTTAACTTTATGTTCCCCAGATGAATGCAATCTTTCTATGTCTGTCCCTCTATTTCTGACTCATTTCACTTAGCATGATACTTCTCATGTAGTACCACTTGTATATAAATATTATGACTTCATCCTTTCTTACAGCTACATAGTACTCCATTGTGTAGATATACCAAAGTTTCTTTAACCAGTCATCTGTTCTCCTGCACTTGTTTTTTTCCAAATTTTGGCTATTGTGAACAGTGCAGAAATGAACATAAAAGTGCAGGTGCTATTTCTACTGTACTTTTTTTTGCCTCTCCGGGATATATTGTTGGGAGTGATATTGCTGGGTCAAATGGGAGTCAATTTCTAATTTTTTGAAAATTGTCCATACTGTTTTCCAAAAGGGCTGAACCAGTCAGCATTCCCACCAGCAGTGAAGGACGGTCCCTTTCTCACCATATCCGCACCAACACCAGTAGCTTTTGTTCTTTTGGAAGTGGACCAGTCTCTGTGGTGTGAAATGATATCTCATTGTTGTTTTGATCTGCATCTCCTTGATGATTAATTATGTAGAGCATTTTCTCATGTGCCTTTTAGCCATTCTGATTTCTTCTTTGAGAAAGTTTCTGTTCATTTTGTCGGCCCATTTTTGATGGGGTTGGATGTTTTCTTCTTGTGAAGTTCAATCAGTAGTTTGTTTATCCTTGATATCAACCCCTTGTCAGATGTGTATTTGGCGAATATCCTTCCCCATTCTGTAGACTGTCATTGTATTTTGGTCACCCTTTCTTTAAAGGTGCAGAAGCTTCTTTGTTTAAGATAGTCCCATTTGTCTATCTCTGTTTTCACTTGCTTGGCCAGTGGCGTGACATTTTGAAGATACCACTAGCTTCAATGTCATGGAGGGTTTTGCCAACTTTGTCTTCAATGTACCTTATGGATTCTGGTCTGATGTTGAGGTCTTTAATCCATTTTGATCTTACTTTTCTACCTGGTGTTTGGCAAAGATTTATGTATTTTTAATGTTTTTTTTTGTCACACTCTTTCTTGCTCATGGCTTATTCCTGGCTCTATGATCAGTAGTCACTCTAGGTGCTGCTCAGGGGAACCTTATGTGGTAATGGAAATTGAACCCAGGATGGCCACATGCAAGATAATTAATTTACCCACTATACTCTCTGGCAACCCTCTGTCTTCAATGTTTCGAAGAACTGGATATATATATATATATATATATATATATATATATATGTATTTGTCTATAGAACTTGATATTTATATATACTGTAGCACTATCCTTCCATTGTTCATTGATTTGCTCGAAGGAACGGGCAGCAGTAACATCTCACAACAAATTGTAAGACTTGTTGTTACTTTTTTTGGCATATTAAATATGTCACGGGGAGCTTGCCAGGCTTTGCCGTGTGGGTGAAATACTCTCAGTAGCTTGCCGGGCTCTCCAAAAAGGGTGGAGGAATCGAACCTGGGTCAGCCATGTCGGCCGCATGCAAGGCAAATGCCTTACCTGCTGTGCTATTGCTTCAGCCCTGATATTTATATACAAAAAATAATCTTTGAAGTTTTGATAGAATTCTCTAGTCAAATCACATAGTCCAAGGATCTATATGATGCTAAATCTGTCAACTAACTCTAAGTTAAAGGCATAAAATTTTTCATACTAATCTCCTATGATCTTTTATATTTCTAGTACAGTTATAACTTCTCTTTTCATGTATAAGCCTACATATTAGGATTTTCTCATTTTTAATTAGAGCATATAATTAAGGTTTTGTCGATTTTGTTAACCTTTGGAAAAACAAGCTCTTATTTCTTATTTCTTTTGATACTCTTAATCATCTTTGAGTTCATTTTTTATGTTTCTTCCTTTTACTAATTTTTTAAATTTCTAGTCCCTTTAGGTTTGAGGCTAAATTGCTTATTTGATATTTTTCTTGTTTCCTTTTATAAACCTTTCTCATAATGGACTTCCTTTTAAAACTCTGCACATGTCCCACATGTTTTGATATTTTTGTTTTTATTTGTTTCATGGAATTATTTTTTCTTTGGGCTGGAGCCATAGCACAGAGAATAGGGCATTTGCCTTGCATGCAGCCGACAAGGTCGACCCGAGTTCAATTCCTCAGCCCCTCTCGGAGAGCCCAGCAAGCTACGGCGAGTATTTTGCCCACACAGCAAAGTTTGCCAAGCTCCCTGTGATGTATTCAATATGCCAAACACAGAAATAACAAGTCTCACAATGTTCCTGGGCCTGCTCGAGCTAATCGATGAACAATGGGAGGATAGTTACAGTGACAGTGTTTTTGGTCATTGGGTCACACCCGGTGATGCACAGGGGTTACTCCTGGCTCATGCACTCAGTACGTACTCCTGGTGATGCTCGGGGGACCATATGGGATGCTGGGAATTGAACCTGGGTCGGCGCATGGGAAGGAATGGGAGTAAAGATAGATGGTTGGCAACTTCACCACCTCAGCTTCACTGATGACATTGTTCAAATAACACCAAATATTAGCTAAGTGGCACGAATGCTGGCCGACTTTGACTGTGAGTGAGGAAAGGTAATGAATTCTCTTTACAATCCATTTTTTCTCTTTAGAGAGATTTTGTGGGCTGCAGCAACAATAGAGCAGATAGGGCCTTTGCATTGCATACGGCTGACCTTTGTTCTATCCCTGGCACCACATAGGTCCCCCTGAGTCCTCCATGGTGGATTCCTGAGTGCAGAACCAGGTATAACCTCTGATCACTGTGAACTGTACTCTTCCCCCCAAAAAAAGAAGGAAAAAGAGTAAGAGATTTCAACATTTGGGAATTACAAAAGTTCAGGTGAAGTGCACTTTTGCTATTGTGCAAAATCCTGGTTGTTTAATGTATGCCTCTATATCTAACATTGAATTTTTTTCAAAAAAGACTATGGCCGCTCGCACAATGAACAGAATGATGGGGAATGATGCCACCTGCTCCATTTGCCAACAGCTAATGACAGAGCCCACATGCATCGACTGTGGCCATAGTTTCTGCAAGTCGTGCATATTGGGCCACATTAGAAAGAAACTGTGGCCATTGACCCGGAATACAGGGGTCTGTCCCCTGTGTCAGACACAATTTTATAGTGAAAGCTTGAGGCCCAACAAGCAACTACAGAGCCTCATTGAAGCCATGAAGGAAATGGACCATAAATATTTGTGCAAGGAACATGGAGAGCAGCTCCAACTGTTCTGTGAAGATGAAGGCCAGCTCATCTGCTGGTGCTGTGAGCGGTCACCACAGCACAAAAAAGACATGCAGCAATTCTAGTTACAGAAGCATGCCAAGTCTACAAGGTGAGTGCATGGGGACAGGGCTTTGCATGTATCTGCCCTTATGTTGTTTCCTGAGATTATCATGAAACCTGATGTGACCTAGAAATCTAATTTTCTTTATAGTAGCACTGTAGCATTGTCTTCCCGGTGTTCTTCGATTTGTTCAAGCAGGCCCGGTAATGTCTCCATTGTGAGACTTGTTGTTATTGTGTTTGGCATATCAAGTATGTCGCTGGTAGGTTGCCAGGCTTTGCCGTGCGGGCTTGATCACTTGATCACTTGACTTCCCGTTAATCATCAATTTGCTCGAGCGGGCACCAGTAATGTCTCCATTTGTCCCTGTCGCGTACTAGTGTAGCCCAATGGCATCTGTTCACTCTAGGAACACGAAGAGCCTCAAACCGATCATTCATGATCTTGATGAAGAAGTCTGACCATCTGGTAGGTGGGCGACCATGCGGTCTTTTGACATCCCGTGGAATCCAGTCGGTAACAGCTCTAATCCAGCAGTTGTCTCTAAATCTCATTATGTGACCAGCCCATCTGATTTTTGACACCCTGGCAAACGAGACAGCGTCCCTGATTCTGGATCGTCAATGGAGGTCGGAACTTCTGATTCTTTCTCTCATTTGAGTGAAACGTTATATTCCAAGCGTAGCTCAGGAACGAGGCTGTTTCTCATAAACATTGGCTTCATAAGATTCAGCTGTAGTCCGACTTTTCCACACTCACGATCGAAGTCGGCCAGCATTTGTGCCGCTTGGCTAATGTTTGGTGTTATTAAAACAATGTCATCAGCAAAGCGGAGGTGGTGTAGTTGCTGACCATCTATCTTCACTCCCATTCCTTCCCATTCCAGTCATTGCATGACATTCTTGAGGGTGGCACTGAAGAGTTTCGGTGAAATGGTATCACCCTGCTGAGCCCCTTCTCTTGACATCTTCTTTGTAGAATGGTGAGATCCTGGTACTGAATCCGTAATACAGCTCACAGAGTATCCTCATGTATTGAGTTTGAATGCCCTGATTGGCTAGGGTTTCAATGACCACTTCCGTCTCAACAGAATCAAAGGCCTTCTTTAAATCAATGAACGTTAGACACTTCCAATACCTCACTGGCAGACCTCCACTACCTTCACTTCCTCCACTACCCAGCCGCTGCCACACTCCAGGACGCTTTCTGGACTTGTGCCCGCGGGACACATTATAAGACACTAAATACCCATCTTCCAGAATTGCTGTAACATATTGATAGGGTTCAAATATGGTAACACTTACAAGGGAGATTAGAGGTCGCCCTAAAATCCTCTATCCCTCTCCGAAAGCCTGGCAAGCTACCGAGAGTATTCCGCCCGCACAGCAGAGCCTCGCAAGCTATCCGTTGTTTATTCTATATGCCATGTAGGCTATCCCCCTTAAAATGAGTTTATTATGGGTTCTGACTCCATCAGGTCTTCATGCAACTCTTGATCTAATCACTTTTATTTTGAGAACCTTCTACTTTAGGTTCCAGTATGTAAAACCATTCACCTACATGTTTAGTTCTATTTATTGTGTATAAAGTTTGAGAAACTCATATGGTTCCATTCAGGTATTAGAAATTAAAAGGATAGCAGACAAAGACAATCACTTTATAGGTTTCCTATAGCCTAGTAGGGTAGATGAATACTTAAGAGTCCATGACTTTGAATAGTGAGAAGGATCTTTACAGGCAGGAAAAGATTTCTTTCCACAGATGAGACAATAACCATTTATAGAAATTGGAAGGAATCTCAATTGGACTGTTATTATCTTGGTTAATATGCAAGATCTTTTCCACAAGACTGGACTAGTATAAATAGCTCTGATGCTGGCTAGGAGTTGAGTTCAGAATAGCTTCAGTATCTATGAATCATTTCCACTTAAGAAAGCTTCCTAATTCTCAGGTACTGTGGCACAGAAATGATGTTAAAATCTTACCAAACAGCTTGGAGTTGCTAAGGTGAACAATTATGTTGCTGGGCATGCAACTCACAGCATGTTTGCTCTTAAGTGTAAGAAATCACACATATTCAGTTTGATTATAAGTTGGAAATAAGTGATTTTACTTAAAATCTAATAAAAATTTTTCCCATTAAGTTGACTTAATTAACTATTTTTTCCTTCAGAAAAAGCTTCAGGAAACTGTGTAAAAACTGAGGGAACTGGACGTCAAAAATAACAGTATGAAGATACAGGCAAATGAGCATATAACTGAATGTGTGGTAAGAATAAGATATTGTTTGTATATATACTTATTAGAGAGCCTAGATATAGTAAATGCAGAAAATACAACGGTGGTTTATTTTAAATATATATGTATACATATATATGATGAACTGGAGCAATAGCTCAGCAGGTAGGGTGTTTGCCTTACACATAGCCGACCTGGGTTCGATTCCTTCCTCGCTCTCAGAGGCCCCGGCAAGCTACCGAGAGTATCTTGCCTGCATGGCAGAACCTGGTAAGCTCCCTGTGGCGTATTCCATATGCCAAAAACAGTAACAACAAGTTTCACAATGGAGACATTACTGGTGCCTGCTCTAGTGAATTGATGAGCAAGGGGTTGACAGAGACATATATATCAGACCAAATATATGAATCATAAGAGAAAATATGATTATTTGTTTTTTATAAGAGAAAATAGGATTATTGGTTTCTATGCCCTTGGTTGACTAAGTGAAGAATTTTTGTCCAAACTCTCCATCATATTCATCCATATTTCACACAACTAACACTAAATCTTGCATTTTGCTACAAATTGGGTAGTACTAGAGCATCATGTTAAGCTAAATTTATCATTAAGAGAGACAAACACTGGATGATATCACTCATGTGGCATATAAAGAAATAAAGCAAGTGAAGAGACAATTTCAAATGAAAGCAAATCCTCAGACTTTGACAATAGAATTGAGGTTGCAAAGCAGGGGATGGGGAATGGAATGGGGTCAAGAACTGACCCATGGACTGTGATGGAAGGACATTGGCACTTTAGTGTTGGCATGGCACAGTGACATACTTGCAGTATAAACATTAAAATGAAAATTAATGTAAATTATTTTAAACCATGCATATCTCATCGCAAACATTTCTAAGTTTAAATAATTAAAATTTTAATAACTTCTGATTAAAGGAAGCAAACTCTGTTATGTGGCAAATTTTCCATGAAGTGGATGTCGCGAGTCCTAAGATAATGCAGTCTGAAGGTGAGGACTAGGAACACAAGCACTTCAGGTTGAGATCATGGTGTTAAATCTCCTGGGTACTTAACTTAGAAGATCAGCCCCACTGAAGAGCATAAAGTTAGAATGAAGACTTTGGTTTTCTGAGACTGTTTGCATGGCTGGCCAGCCTCCCCAGGAACAGAGACATGATACTTATGGACATACTGATGGCGTTAGTTTTCAGACAAACTGTGCAGTACAGGAGGATATCTCCCCTCTTTCAGTGATTTCCCAACCTCTGCCTTCTCCTCTGCATGTCTATGTTAAACCTGAATACTTTTTTTTTCTTTTTCGGTCACAACTCGTGATGCTCAGGGGTTACTCCCACCTTTTCACTCAGAAATTACTCTTGGCAGTGCTTGGGGGACCATATGGGATGCTGGGAATTGAACCCGGGTTGGCAGTGTGCAAGACAAACGCCCTACCCACTGTACTATCACTCCAACCCCTAAATCTGAATTCTTAAGGGTTATTTTGCTTCTGTCATTTTTAGGATCTTGGGTAGTGGGAGAACTTTGATTGTGACTATAACAAAACTCCACTGTCATAGATAAAAACTAACCCTATGTCATGCATGAATATTCCATTGTATTCTGAATCCATTTCCCTTCTACAATAACTTTCCAGTTATTGACACACTATAGGATTTGAGATAACAGTAATGGAAATTGCCAGTCTTTGCTCCCCGAATTCAAGTTGAGAACCATAACATAGATCACTTGGATATATTTATATATATATATATATATATACATTTTGGATATATATATACATATATATGGACTTAGTAGAGTATGGTGTGTGGTAAAACATTTTCAGACAACGATCAAAGCTCTTAAAAATAAATTTACATATTTGAGATTATGGAGTCACCTACCATCTTAACACATAACTTTACTTCTTTTCTTTTCTTTATTTTTAATTTTATCGAATCACTGTGAGATAGTTACAAGCTTTCATGTTTGGGTTACAATCACACAATGATCAAACACCCATTCCTCCACCAGTGCGAATACCCCACCATCAATATCCCTGGTATAGCCCTTGTTTCCCATCCTCCCACCTCCTCCATGGCAGACAATATTACCTATACTCTCTCTCTACTTTTGTGAATTATGGTTTGCAGTACAGATCCTGAGAGATTATTATGTTTGGTCCATTATCTACTTTCAGCACACAACTCCCATCTTGACTCATTCCTCCAGTCATCATTTTCTTTAGTGATCCCATCTCTAAACCAGCTGCCTTCTCCCCTCTGCTCATGAGGCAGATGACTGTTAGTTAAAGAAACATTGGTATATCTACACAATGGAATACTATGCAGCTGTTAGGAGAGATGAAGTCATGAAATTAACTTTACTTTTTTTCATTACAAGTTTTGATACCAAAAAATTACCCTGAATGAAGAGAAGGCTTCTCACATCCCAAATAAAGTTCAGTTTATCCTTATTGTCTAGAATTATTTCACTTTCGCAAGATCTATTTTTGAGTTGTCTAGAACTCTTACTCCTTCTATCTTCTCTGTGTTTTGGCTGAAGAATTAAAAAATGAATTAGATGATCAGAAATAACGTAGGGACAGCATCTTCCACTTCTGAGTCTCCTCGGCATGACTCTTCCTGAAGGATTTGAGATATTCTTACAATTTGAATAATTTTAACAATTTAAACAATTACTGATGTGTTTATGTGTGTTAATATTTATGGATATGTGTGTTATGTGTTAATATATGTGTGTTATGTGTTAATATGTTATGTGTGTTAATATTTATGGATATTACAGTAACGAATCAATCACTGATGTGTTTATGTACAAAAATAGTCCACCATATGCTGAGATAGAGAACAATAAGAAATTATTAGCACTGCACTGTAACACTGTCCTTCTGTTGTTCAATTTGCTTGAGCAAGCCCAGTAATGTCTCTGTTTTGAGACTTGTTGTTAATGTGTTTGGCATATCAAGTATGTCACTGGGAGCTTGTCAGGCTTTTCTGTGCAGGCGAGATACTCTCGGTAGATTGCCAGGCTCTCTGAGAGGGGCAGAGGAATCGAACCCAGCTCTGCCGGGCCAGTCGCATGAAATGCAAATGCCCTACCACTGTCCTATCACTCCATTAAATTATTACTTAATGTTAATGTATATCTATTTGTAATAAAAAAATTTCTGAAAATGGATGATGGTATGGTTATTCTACGAATGATATTTATTCTCCTCCCAACACATGGTGATTTTTTTTTCTTTTCTACTTTCTTTTTTTATTTGAGACATCATGATTTAAAACACTGTTAATGACTGGGTTTCATGCATACAATGTTCTCATAGGACATCATTCACCGTGTGTCCGATTTCCTCTACCATTGTCTCAGGGTCATTTTCTATTGCAATCCACATCTATTGCCACTAATAAGTTCAGTTTCCTTGACAAACTCAGGTTTCAAGTGTCTTTGGCCATATTATAATTCTTGATATTTCACATAAGTGGCATATAGCTTTGTGTTAGTCCCTTTCCTTCTGTCTTCAGGAACTATACCCTCTTGTTTCAGATACACAGTGGCAAGTTGCATAGGTTTTTAAAAGAAAAAATGGTATTTTATTGTGTATATATACACCATATGTTCTTTACCCAGCCCTCTGTTCTTAGACATTTGGGCATTTTCCAATGAAGTACTTGGGAATGAGCGTAAGTAGAGTTTCTTATCTGGTGAGACACTTAGACTAATAAATCACTACTGAAATAAGACACAAGGAAATGAAAACTCATTTCCTGTTTATCGATTGGATGAATTAATATTATCAAAATAACAGTCTTACCTAAGGCACTATACAGATTGAATTCAGTCCTTATACAAATACCCATGACATTTATTAGAGGTGTAGAGCAAATACTGTTGAAATTTATATCGAGTAAAAACCTCCAGCAATCCCCCCCACACACAGTCACTATTTATATTCTGTCTCTGAATTTTAACAAGTAACACACAAATGAAGAATGATGCAGAGCTAGTTATTTTAATTCACTAGGCATGACTTATTTGGTTTGTTCAACCTTTGAAATATGTTTTTTATTTTAGGAGAATATAACAAGTCAGAAGCAAAAAGTCCAGAATGACTTTAAGAATTTTAAAAGGTACCTGGATGAGAAGGAGAAGTCTTATTTATGTACACTGGATGAAGACAAGGAGAAACTTTTTCAGAGACTTCAAGACAGTCTAATAATTCTAGAAAAGTAGGACAGGCAACTCAAAAAATACATCGTGCAGTTAGAGAAGAGACTTCAGGGCTCAGCTGAGATGTTGCTTCAGGTGAGTCTCTACACTTGGGGAAAAGGGACTGCAAGAGAGGGAGGGGTCTGTTTGCTCAGAAATTATTATGAATACTTCCGGTTATATTTTGCCCACCCCCCAACCCTGCCCATAAAAAGTAAGGTAGCATGACTGATTCACTACTATGGAGTATCTCTTGCCTCCTCCTTCATAGTCCAATCCCAGTGGATTTACAAAAATCACCACTAAGGATTCTTGTGATAAGTGGTTTCTAATATGGATTCTAAAGAAGGTTATTTGATCCATTAGTGAACACCTGTCCTTTTCCACTGTTTTTTAATATTGTCTCTATTGAAGGAAATTAGATAATAAGCACACTCCTGTCCTCTTTCCTGTGAAGCTGAGACTTTGGTTACAATGGTTATCTTCAAGAAATACAACAGCCTTTAAAAGAACTACAAACTTCCCAGTATGAACTGGGTCTTTCCAGGCTTTGAAGCATATTCACAGGGCGAATGGAACAGATTCAATGAAAAGAACCCAACACCCCCTTTCACTGTGAGCTTGCCCAGAAGTAGATGGCAAACTTGGTTACTGTTTAAGATGCTTTTCATAGGCTGCATTTAGAGAACTCAATTTCATATACCTTGATAACTCTTTGCTATTTTCTTCACATCAAAGTTAAGCTCAGAAACATTGCACAGCATATCAAGATTCAAAGACACAGTCTCTGGCAATTTCATCGCCACAGTAGAACTCAAAGAGGAACCAGGGAACAACAATTTTCATCAGTGGGACATTCCACTCAACTCTTTGAAACCCACACCTTTTTCCCTCTCAGATGTTATAGAACACATACCTCTTCAAGGTGTTTTTCACGTCCTACAGGGAAACAAGACAAAGGTGAGAGTGAGAACATCATTATGTCATGAGGCTACATCCGGGTTTCTATAAAACCTGCTAGCATAGAAGTATAGATTGACCCAATCCTTAGATATTGAGGAATCTGAGATGAAATTGGTTAAGTTATTCATCTTGGCAGCACATTTGGGTTCTTTTCAGTGAATCTGTTCCATTCGCCCTGTGAATATGCTTCAAAGCCTGGAAAGACCCAGTTCATACTGGGAAGTTTGTAGTTCTTTTAAAGTCCTTTTCTCTGTTTATAAGCTGAAAAGTACTGAGGGAGTAAACTACTACCCTAATCAAACTACTTTCATTTATTCATCTGTAAAGTTTATACTTTATGGGAAAGTTTTTGGTCAGAGCTTCAGAATGTCCAGTAAACTCCAGATCCCAGAATATGGAAATAATTAGCATGGTTAATAGTACATGAATGGGCGGGACTATGAATGTATGGTTTCACATAAATCAGAAGATTATGACTTTTGTCCCATATCTCTTAATTCACCTCATTTCTTCTTGAACTTCCAGATTTATCCACTAAAAACAAATATGATGTGGATTCTACAAATCAAATGGAAAGTAAAAGAGATTCATTCACATTTGGAAGTATCACAGAGCCATTCTCTGCAGACTTGGCTGTCAGTAATTCTGGAGATTTTACTTTTGATTCCAACAACAAAAATTTCCAAGGGGCCAGTGGTGGAGATACTGTGTTTGGAACACAAGCAACCAATACCATGGGTGAAAACGTAGATGGAAATGATGAACAACTAGCTCAAAACGAAAACACACATTTCGAACCAACAATATCACCAGAGGTAAAAGTAAAATCTGGAAAAGACGAAGAATTTTGATTAAAGAGTGAACCTGGAAGTCCTCGTGGAAGGCAAACACCCCATCCACTATACTATTGCTGAGGTCCCTTCCAGCCTGCACTTTTGTTCTTGGTAACTGGAGGTCTGTCTCCTCTTGATGTTTGGTGGTATACTTCCCTTTTGTCCCTTCAGAGAGCTTTGCTCATTGAGATTTCAGTCTCTCTGGAGATTAATCCATGTTTGGGTATAGTTTTATTGTAATTATAGGTAAAAGTAAAGGTAAAGGTAAAGGCTCTCCCCTTGATCGTCGCTTTGCTCGAGCGTGCCCAGTAATGTCTCCATTGGAGACTTTGTTGTTACTGTGTTTGGCATATCGAATACTCTCGGTAGCTTGCCGGGCTCTCCGAGAGGGGCGGAGGAATCGAACTCGGGTCGGCCATGTTGGCCGCTTGTAAGGCGAACACCCTACCGCTGTGCTATCGCTCCAGCCCAAAACACTTGTTGCATTGGCTGGGAATCGAACCCGGGCCTCCCGCGTGGCAGGCGAGAATTCTACCACTGATAGGAGGGAGTAAAATATTTTCTCCCTAATGGTGGGCCATTATAGCTATACTTCTATACCTATTTCTATGATTGACTAATGTAGTATGTATCTTTTTTTTTTTTGGTAAGAAAAGTTTTGATAAGGTTTTTAAACAGGACTTTCTGAATTAAATGAAGACACAGAATCCCTGAGAATAGGTCTTTTTCTCCTCATCCTAGCCAACACTTATTGCTTCTAATCTTTTTGCCTTTCTCCCTAGGGCATATGCATTACTGTTTGGGTTCATATTTCCCTAAAAATAATTGATGTGGAGGGCTTCCCATCTCTCCATTCTGTGTCTTCATTTTATCCTACTAAACCTCAACCACTGCACGAGGCTGTTTTCATTTGGGGCGCCCTAGAAGTGGGTGGGTAAGAGCCCTCCCTGCTCCAAGTGACTCAGCTGCAGGAGCTGACCCCCACTACCCAACTGCCTCCATACTCTAGTCCGCTTTCTGAACACATCATAAGACACTTCCTACCCATTTTCCATAATGACCACATTATGTTTGCTGGGGTTCAGACAGTAGGAAACAAATTATAAACAGATGCCTCTTGGAGAGCTGGGCAAGCTACTGAGAGTATCCTGCCTGCACTGGCAGAGCCTGGCAGCCTCCCCGTGGTATTTTTGATATGCCCAAACCAGTAACTATAATAGGTCTCATTCCCCTAACCCTGAAAGAGCCTCCAGTCGTTGGGAAGGACAGTAAGGAGAGGCTGCTGAAATGTCAGGGCTGGGATGAATAGAGACATTACTGGTGTCTGTTCAAGTAAACCCACGATCAATGGGATGACAGTGAGATAGTGATACAGTGAAACCTCAACTTAAGATAGCCAAGAGAGTATTGGAGCTCAAAATAAGCCAATAATGTGTGCCTGAAACTGGAAGCCATAGGAGATTTGAGTCATTACTCTTCCTACTGTTACCCACATTTCAAAGAAAAAGTAACATCAGTTAATGAAGTAACAGTGTAATCTTCCTGGATGATAATAAAGTCATGAAAATAACCTAAATAAACTATGAGTAATTTTTGAGGGGAGAAGTGGTTGGACCAAATCCTGCAGTGCTCATGGCTTACTCCTAGCTGTGTGTGCTTAGAAATCAATCCTGGCAGTATTGGGGAGACCATATATAGTGCTGTGAATTGAACTGGTACCTGCTGCATGCAAGGTAAGTGAGTACTGTCTTGTGCTATCATCTCTCCAGCCCCATGCGAGTCCTGTCTTCAGTCCTCTCAGAACCAAAGAAAATAAAACAGAAGTTAAGGGTTAAACAGAGAGTAGAGCTTGTAGGAACCCAGGCATGTGACTACTTATTTTGTCTATCAGAAGTTCTCTAGGATGGCTGGAATTCAAAGATTGTACAAAATATGGGAATGGGGAATAAGAGCTAGATGGGAAAGGTGGGACTCTGTGGAATCCTGGGCACTGGTCAACTGAGAGTCCACCGGTTAGGATCTGTGAGCCGGAGACAGAAAAGGAACCAGGAGCGAAGCAAATGGTTTCCTGTTGCTTTGGGGGCTATACCCTGCAGTGCTCAGGGCTCACTCCTGACGCTGAGCTCTCAGATTACTTCTGGCAGTGCTCAGGGGACCATATGGGTGGCAGGGATGGAACCAGGACCAGCTATGTGCAAGGCATTGCCCTACCTGTGCCCGCAATGCTTTTTGATATGGAGACATACTGTGGCGCACAGCTAGGTGTGGCATGCACACACACACACACACATACACACACATACACGAAAACTAATAAAAAATTAAATTATTCAAATTATTCAAAATTCTAAACTATCAGGTCATATCCAAAATTAATTAGGTTAGCTGAAAATACATATATATTTAAAAATAGAAATAAGATCAATTTCAAAACAACCAAATAAAGAATTTAGATCTGAGAAATACAGTAACACCATCGTACGTGTGTATTTTGACCAAATTTTGTTTGCTTGCTGTTTCTAAATGTTTTAGATCATGGACAGATAATGAGACGAACTGACCTGCTCTTGCTTTTAATTGATGGAAGTTTAATATTTTAATCATTTAAGGCATGTTCTGAGGATGTTTATGTGTGACTAGTAAATGCATATAGCTAGCATATAGCATATAGCTGGTGCATCATTTCAGAATGTTGTGTGTTCCTTCTTTAGCATGCAGAAAAAACCTCCATAAGATGGTGTCACACATGGAGAATATTATGCCAAGTGAAATTAGGTAGAAAGAAAAGGACAGACATAGAATGACTGCACTCATTTGTGGAATATAAAGTAACATAATATGAGACTAACACCATCAGAAAGTGGTGCTAATCCATTTATACCCTTCATTTTCTTCCCCTGACTCTAGTGTTAAGACTGTAAGGCCATGGGATTGTGGTGGTGAGTACTTGATCAATTCCACCCCATCCCAACATACCAGTCCCCACGGACAAAATTCTATACAATAGTGATGTCTCCTGATCACAGATTATTGTAAAATAATGGGGATTTGTTTAGTTTTCTGATTTTTGTTGCATTTTAGGCCACATGCATTGTGCTCAGGAGCCCCTTCTGGTGGTGCTCAGGGAAAGTTAGCAGGGCAGACTGCAAACCTGGGTCTCTAGCAATGCAAAGTATGTGTGCCACCATCACAGAGACAGGCACATATACAAAAGAATAAAAACAACCAGTACTGTCGTGGATGTGGGGGAAAAAGGATGCTCTCTCTTTGTTGGTGGGAATGCCAACTGTTCCAGCCTTTCTGGAAAACAATATGGGCATTCCTTCAAAAACTAGAAATTGAGCCCACAATACCACTTCTAGGAATATGTCCCGTGGCTGCAAAAAAAAACACAGTAGAATTGACATCTACATTTGTATGTTCATTGCAGCACTGTTCACAGAACCAGAATCTGGAAACAATTAAAGTGCCTGAAAACAGACGACTGGTTAAAGAAATTACACAATGAAATACTATGCAGCTGTTAGGAGAGATGAAGTCATGACATTTGCTTATAAGTGTATGGGCATGGAGAGTATCATGCTAAGTGAAATGAGTCAGACAGAGAGGCACAGACATAGAATGACTGCACATAATATGAGACATAATATGACCCAAGGACAGTAGACACAAGGGCCAGGAATATTGCCCCACAGTTGGAAGCCTGCCTCATGATCTGGGGGAGAAGGCACTGGAATAGAGAAGGCATCACTAAGACAATGATGGTTGGAGGGATCGTTCGAGATGGGAGGTGTGTGCTGAAAGTAGATAAAGGACCAAATATGATAACCCTTTCAGATCTGTATTGCAAACCATAATGCCCCCAAGTAAAGAGAGACTATGGGGGAAATTGTCTACCATGGATGCAGGCGGAGGGTGGGAAAGGGGCACATACTGTGGACATTGGTGGTGGACAATGTGCACTGGTGGAGAGTTGGGTTTTTGATCATTGTATGACTGAAACTCAAACATGGAAGCTTTGTAACCGTATCTCACGGTGATTCAAAATATAAATAAATAAATAAATAAAACTATATGTGCCTAGCTGTTGAGTGATCTTTCCAGCCTGGAGGTTGTGTGTGTGTGTATGTGTGTGTGTGTGTGTGTGTGTGTGTGTGTGTGTGTGTGTGTTTGGGGTCACATATGGCTCAGGGATTGCTCCTGGAACTGTATTTCAAGATTACACCTGAAGGGCTCAGGGCACCATTTGGGGTACCCTTGATCAAACCCTTAAAGGCCTCATGGAAGGCAAACACCCTATCCCAATGAGCCTGGAGTTTTGTTCTTAATAACTGGAGGTCTGTCTCTGACTGTGATTGGTATCATGTTCCCATTTTGTCCCTTCAGAGAGCATCACTCATTGAAATTTCAGTCTCTCTGGAGATTAATCCATGTTCGGGTAGAGATTTATTGTGATTATAAAAGGAAGTACAATTTGACGTTCAGCAAAGGTGTGGGCATGAGGGACTGAGCGTTTGGTGGCCAAGAAACATTCCCCTATTCATCTCACAGCAACAGATGGACAAAAGACCAAGGAGTGGACAAACAGGGAAACTAGGCCTCAGGCTGGTTGGTAGATGGTTTATTTCTCTCTCCTCCTCAACGTAGGCCAATGAACTCTGCCCCAGGTTTTTTTCTCTC
Source organism: Sorex fumeus (assembly GCF_029834395.1). NCBI lineage: Eukaryota > Metazoa > Chordata > Mammalia > Eulipotyphla > Soricidae > Sorex > Sorex fumeus. The sequence continues at coordinate 19,175,792 of NW_026606151.1, read as the reverse complement.
TGGGCACCCCTGAGGAGTATGGGTGACAGCCTTCTGTGCCCCATGAGACCCAGCCCCAGCAGCCTACCCCCACTACTCAACCGCCTTCATGCTCCAGGCCACTTTCCACATGCGTGGGAAGAGCCTCACATATGAGTGAATATATTCCTGAACACATCATAAGACACTCCCTACCCATTTTCCATAATCACCACACCATATTTGATGGGTAATATATATTTTATGTTGCCTTTTTCAGACAGTAGGCAACAAATCATAGAGGGGAATATGTATAAATATTATATATCCCTCTCAGAGAGCCCAGCAAGCTACCAAGAGTATCCCACCCACACAGCAGACCCTGGCAAGCTACCCTTGGCATATTCAATATGCCAAAAACAGTAACAATAACAGGTCTCATTCCCCTGACACTGAAAGAGCCTCCATATGGCAACATTGGGAAAGATGAGTAAGAAGCACTGTAGCACTGTATCTGGGTATTCTGGCATGTTCACATCTTGGTTGTTTTTAAATTATCAACTTCTTAAGATTTGTTTGCATCAAAGTGGAGCTTAGAAATGTCACACACAGTATGAACCTCCGAAGAGACATCTTCTGGTAATTCCAGCTTCACAGAAGAACTTCTAGAATCAGAAGACCAGAGACTTGACCAATTCGATATTCCATTCTTTTCTTTACACCCACAGCCCAGCACTCCTACATTTACAGGGCACTTACCTCTTCAAGGTGTCTTGCATATACTATAGAGAAAGAAACACAAAAGTGAGTGTGGGAACATCAGCATTTAATTGGACTTGCCACATGACTCTTTCCTGTATAAAAACTCTTCTAAAGAAGTACAGAGAATGACCTCAGCCTTACACACTGATAGATCCCTAGTTGCATGATCCCTGTGCAAGTTTCTCAGGTTGTTAACTCAAAGTTTATTCTGAAGATCAAAGTCTTTTATTCTCTTCCTTGTTGAGGTCAGTGGAGGAGGTGAAAGTGTCTTCAGTCTTTGTGGCCCTCCAGATCATGAGAAGAAATAGGCCAGGAGTATACCATGTTCTTTCTACTTTACTCTCTTCTAACTTCCACTAGATGAGTCCATATTAAATCCATATTGTGAATGTTCATGCAGGTAAATTCATGCAGAGATACTGAGGTAGATCACTATGTTAGTGATTATAAGAAATCTATAGTGGTGTGGAAAGCTTGTGACTTTTCGCCTTACTGCGTAAATCCAGTTCTTTTAAAGAGAACTGGGGCAAAAAGCTTCAGGCATTTATCTTACTGGGCTGGATTCTTCATGCAGCTTGAAGGAGACCTCCTAAGAACTTTTGGAGCAATGCCTAAGATATAGCACAGAGACAGTAGCAAGCCCTGAATGCAAGGGGGTTTGGGCCCCAAACACATTCCCTCCAAATAAAAATGAATAAAACAAGAGATTGGGGCTTCAAAAACATATCAATTAAAAGGTTATCCCTCATTATAGACTGCTCACTATATCCACCACTCATCTGGAGAGTCTCTGAGAAGAGTTTGATAATAAGGATTCTGTGCACTTGGCACAGAGGGAAAGAAATGCTAATAAATTTACCCTCAGGTTCCTTATATCCAATATTCCAGCAATGACAAGGTATAGTTTTCATTCATTTGTAGGAATTCTAAACACTACTGGAGGCAATCCAGTATATGCCTATTTTTATCTGAAAGAAAAACTGCTTGAAATTCCTACCCTCAGGTGCACTTTGGAGGGTGGGATCGGGCTCACCCAGATTTCCGTACTCCTCACTGTTCTATGAGGAGACTCCAAGGGCAGATACGATACCCCCTTCCTTTCCTCCTCTTGCACGACCTCACTTGCAATAAATCCAGCGTTGAGCCCTTACATTTCCTCTCTATTTCCTGGATGTATTCCTGTAATTCATGCCTGAGCTTTTCCAATTTGGATTCATCATCCTGCAATTTCCACAGAGTTTCCTCTTTTTCCATTTCCAGTCTCAATAGATAAGACTTTTGTTCCTCAAACAGGAAGTGATGAAAATTCTGAAAGTCAGACTGGATTTTTTTTTGTCTCTGTTATTCTGTTATCCTAGAATGAGAAAAATCTGTTCTAAAAGTGAGAACACCAAACTTGCGGATGTATACACAGTATAATATGAATAGATAATATGCAAATACAAATAATCAGCACTATTAAGGAAGGATCGTTCAATCCATACCACAGCATGGATTAATTTGTAAGACCTTCAAGATCCCCTTTTGTGTTTTGTTTTATTGGGGCTACATCTAGCTGTGCTCTGTGTTTATTCCTGGCTTGTCCAGGAGTCACACTCCTCAGGGGTCAATGTTAGTGGTGGTCAGAGGTACCAGGGATCAAACCTGGATTGGCCACAGGTTTGTCAAATTCTCTACCCTCTGTACTCTCTTTCAACTCCTAAATTATAAAACTTTTGAACATGATGTATAATTGAGTAAAAAGGAATATTCTATTATTCCTATAATTATTTTATGTAAATAAGATAATATATCAAATTCATAGAAAGAGAGTAAAATATATATCAGGAAGCATTTTGTGATTTCTGTTTGAAAGGAAAAGGTTTTCAGTTTGTTATGATAGAAAAGTTTTTCAGGCAGGTATTGTCAATATTCGTGGAGCCATTCAAATATATAAATACTACTTAACTATTTATGATAAATTGGTAAATTATTTCGATGTCATTTACATGCCCACCCACAGATCACAAAAAAGGTTGCTCAGTTTCTGTGACATATTTTGATGAGTCATTTTAATTGGAATAATGTCCCAATGTCCTAGAAGCAGTGGAATGCCTGGAAGACAGACACTAAATTTTAGAAGAGATTGTTGCAATTTAATGTATTCAGCTGATTAAATTCCTTCAGTCAAGAATCAGGAAAAAGAGGGGCTGGAGGAATAGCACAATGGGTAGGAAGATTGCACTGCATGCAGCCGACCTGGGGTTCGATTCACAGCATTCCATATGGTCCACTGAGCACCATCAGGGGAAATTCTTGAGGCAAAACCAGGAATAACTTCTGTGCATCTCTGGGTGTGACCCAAAAACCAATAAATATATAAATAAATAAAAAAGTAAAAGAATCAAGAAGAATGTGGCCCAAAGGTATTACATAATTTATATATGTAAAATGCACATGGTCAATTTTAAAAATAAATGAGATTAAAAAGGCATTTAGGGCTGGAGCGATAGCACAGCGGTAGGGCGTTTGCCTTGCATGCAGCCAACATGGCCGACCCAATTTCAATTCCTCTGCCCCTCTCCAGGAGCCCGGCAAGCTACCGAGAGTATCTCACCTGCAGGGCAGAGCCTGGCAAGCTCCCCATGACGTATTCGATATGTCAAACAAAGTAACAACAAAGTCTCCAATGGAGACGTTACTGGGCCCGCTCGAGCAAATCGATGATCAACGGGAGGGCCTTTACTTTTTTACTTTTAAAAAGGCATTTAAAAGGAGTACAATATCAATATAAAAAATTTTGGAGGGTTTTAATTTCAGCATAAGCAGTGAAAAAAATTATTAAACAGAAAACCTTCACTCGCTACCTGTCTGAATGCAAGGTTCCGTCCCAATGGAAAACCAGCAGAACCGTACTACTGTTCAAGAAGGGAGACATCCATGACATTGGCAACTATCGCCCGATCTGCCTATTGTCTGTCATCTACAAGTTGTTCACTCGGGTCATCCTAAATAAGATTGGCAGAACACTAGATGAAGGACAACCATGCTAGCAAGCCGGGTTCCGCAAAGGATTCAGCATCATCGACCATAGCCACACGATAACCAAGCTCATTGAATATTCTTGGGAGTTCAAGATGCCGCTCTGTTTAACGTTCATTGATTTAAAGAAGGCCTTTGATTCTGTTGAGACGGAAGCGGTCATTGAAGCCCTAGCCAATCGGGGCATTCAAGCCCAATACATCAAGATCCTCCGTGAGCTTTATTGCGGATTCACTACCAGGATCTCACCATTCTACAAAGAAGTAATCATTGATGTCAAGAGAGGGGTTTGGCAGGGTGATACCATTTCACCGAAACTCTTCAGTGCCACCCTCGAGAACATCATGGACGACTGGAATGGGAAGGAATGGGAGTGAAGATAGATGATCGGCAACTACACCACCTCTGCTTTGCTGATGACATTGTTTTAATAACACCAAACATCAGCCAAGCGGCACAAATGCTGGCCGACTTTGACCGTGAGTGTTGAAAGGTAGGACTACAGCTGAATCTTACAAAGACAATGTTTATGAGAAACAGCCTCGTTCCTGAAGCGCCATTCGCTCTCAATGGAACGGCCATCTCCGAATGCAACAGCTATGTGTACCTAGGTCAAGAAGTCAACATGACAAATGACCTGGCACCTGAGCTGCGCAGGAGAAAGAGAGCGGCTTGGAACGCCCTCAAGAACGTCGAAGAAATAGCTAAGAGGACGAAGAACCTCCGGCTCCAGGCACATCTCTTTGATTCCACTGTTCTTCCTGCATTAACATATGCCTCAGAGACCTGGGCCCTACGCAAACAGGATGAGAACGCTATTCAGGTGTCCCAAAGAAGAATTGAAAGAGCTAAGCTTGGAATATCACGTTTCACTCAAATGAGAGAAAGAATCCGGAGTTCTGACATCCGTCGACGATCAAGAATCATGGACGCTGTCTAGTTTGCCAAGGTGTCAAGAATCAGATGGGCTGGTCATGTAATGAGATTTAAAGATGACCGCTGGACTAGAGCTGTTACCGACTGGATTCCACGGGATGTCAAAAGACTGCGTGGCCGCCCACCAACCAGATGGTCAGACTTGTTCATCAAGATCATGAACAAGTTTGAGGCTCTTCATGTTCTCAGAGCGAACAGATGCCATTGGGCTACACTAGCACATGACAGGGACAAATGGAAGCATTATTGGCGCCCGCTCAAGAAAATCGATGACTAACGGTAAGTTAAGTGATTTAGTGAAACAGAAAACTTATAAATAACACCCACAACATGATTTCAAACCATCAGTTTGGTAGACAATTCCATGATATGGAGAAGGGAGAGTTCTGTTCAGAGGGGCTTCAATCATCATTACTAAACATATTTTTCAACAAACCAGGGTGCCCTCAGTCACCTTTATGATTAAATTATAGAACCCAAATACTTTTATGCTCTGGCACTCTGGTTCATTTTGAAAGGCTAGGATTACAATTTCCACTAGAGCTTTCTCATTTAATCATTTTATGCAGTGTTTAGTTTATGGTGATGTAAGGCTCAGGGGCAGTTTATCTTCATATTGATAAGATTTTCCTATATCTTTGGTTTGTTTTGGGGGACCATTTTTTAGGGGGCATCACAACTGGCCCAGGGTTACTCCTGGCTTTACATTCAGGAATAATTCCTGCCGTGCGTTGGGACTATATGGGATGCTGGGAATCTAACCCGGGTCGGCTGTGTGCAAGGCAAACACCCTACCCTGTGTACTATCCCTCCAGTCCCTATCTTTTTTTGTTTGCTTGCTTATTTACAATCAAGACCTAGAAAGTTTCTGGGATCCCAGAAATGAGAGAGAAAGTCTGTCTTTTTAGGAGATGAATCTTCGCTGCCAGATGAAATGGCAAAGACTTGTGGATTACATCAATATGAGCATGAGGGAATGAATTTCAGGTTGTGGAGAGTCTGGTAAATCATGGGAATGATCAGACCCTTATCTTAAGTGGCAAGTCAGAGTGTTCTTGGCAAAATTCTGATGCTTTTTATTAGCCTCTAGAAATCGAGTAATAGAAATCTGATGATGCAACCTTTTTCTTGGTATATAAAAAGATAAGTTTCTGACTAGGGAAGCTTGAGTGCAACACATGGGGCTGTGGTAAATGCACTGTAGTGATGAGGTTGAGGCATCAAAATAGGAAAATACTTGTGGTATTTATAATGTGAAACGGTCATGCTGGTTTTCCATTGGGACAAAACCTTGCATTTGTACAGGTAGCATGTGAAGAGTCGAGCCAGTGTACTGACAAGTGTTGGCAGAAAATTCTTCAGGTGTTAGGGTCTAACCGTGTCTGGACCTGGTGCTATATGCTTCTGTACTGACGAAATGGCGTGTTGGATTTCAGAAGGGTCAACATTGGGAACAACATATCCATCCTGCGGAATTTGATATGTGGGCAGGTGGACGTGGCTATTGAAGAGATCCAAGTAGAAGTCATGGATAATCTTCTCCATTTCCCTTCTGGAAGATGTGATAGATCCATGAGGACATCAGAGGGCAGTTATCTTGGTCTTATAGTTGGCGAAGGACATGAGGGCATTGCTATTACTTTTCCCGGCTTCTGCCACATCTGCCAATACTGCTGCTCTTCTCTCTTTGAGGTGTTCTTTTATTGCTTCTCTGCATAGTTTTGCAAGCTCAGACATTAGCTTGTGATTACCTGAGGCTCGTGTTGAACCACGTTGGTGAATGAGCTGGGAAGTTTCCGAAGACAGTTGTCTGTTTGTGGTTTTCCCACTCTCGGCATTTCTCGTGCAGTTATGGAGGTGCTAAACCAGTCCATCATATTCCTCATTGATGTTATCAATGATGGCATCTTCCCATGTTGCTGCAATAGTGCCAAACAGCTCCCAGTTGGTGGTCGTTCTGGGAGTTCTCTTCTTAAACTTTGCAGCCCTTTCTCCCTGATTCATGAAGTAGAATTTTGCACGAAGGAGATGGTGGTCCAATTCTGTTTGGAATTTTGGAACAACAGTGACAGCGATCAGGCAAAATTATGGATTGAATATGATGTGGTCAATTTCATTGTGGAACTGTCCACCGGAAGACTCCAATGTCCAATGTTTAGATTTGGCCTTCTGGAACTGTGAGCTACCATGGATGGTCTTGGTCGACATGATGAACTCAGACAGCCTTTCACCCTGTTCTTTCCAATCTAGGCTATGGGTCCCAATATTAAGTTTATTGGGCAACCTTCTCAGTCTTATCTTTACATTAAAATCACCAACAATGACCTTGTAGAAGGTGTGTCTTCTTTATAAAACTTTTCCAGCTCCATATAAAAGTTCTCAGTTTCTTCTTCATCGTAGTTGTATGTTGGTGCGTAGATGACAAAGATAGAAACTTCCGGCAATGACCCACATCTATTCAAGTGTAAGCATCCAAGTCGGGTCATTAGGCATTCGAATGAATCAATGCTCATGGTCAAGTTTATGTTGACAAGGACACCAACACAACTGACACCTCTATTGTCGCATGTTCCGAGGAACAGTTCTTTTCCAGTGTTGAAGATGGCATGATGTGATCAATGCCTTCTTGTCTCAGTCAGACCAATGATGTCTTACTTGATCCTCTGCACTTGTACCATCAGGTCCTCTAAGGATGCTTCTGATGCCAGTGTTCTTGCATTGAAAGTATAGATAGTCATTTTAGTCTTTCTTTGTTTTGGCAATCTAGTTCAGCCTTGAGATTTTATCAGCCTCTCCTTGCTCATCCTTCTTAATGCTGCCATACTGGGGGGCTCTTTCATGGTCAGGGAAATGAGGCCCATTGTTTTTACTGATTTTGGAATATCGGGTATGCCATGGGTAGCTTGCCAGGCTCTGCCATTGGGCAGGATACTCTTGGTAGCTTGCCGGGCTCTCAGAGAGGGATGGAGGCTTTTAGGGCGGACTCTAATCGCCCTTACAGGTGTTCCCATGGTTTACACCGTATTTGAACCTCATCAAATATGATGTGGTAATTATGGAAAATGGGTAGGAAGTATCTTATGAAGTGCAAAGCGGCCACACGGTCCGGAAAGCAGCCTGAGCATGGCGGCAGTTGGGTAGTGAAGGTTGGCCAATAAGGAATTTATATGACACTGGAAGGGAGATTTGGTGAAGCAGGCAGAATATCTCTGTTTCTGTGTCCCATTGAGCCTGGAGTCCAAGGTCACAAAGTTCTGCATTACCTGGTTCTGTGGGACTTCACTCAATGTGTAAGGCTTGGCCCGAGTGTACGGAAAGTGGCCTGGAGTGTGGCAGTGGTTGGAAAACCAGAAGGATTTCTGGTTCTGTTATACAAGAAGGGAGACATCCATGTCATCGGCAACTATCACCTGATCTGTCTGTGGTTTGTCGTCTACAAGTTGTTCACTCGAGTCATCCTGAATAGAATAGGCAGAACACTAGATGAAGGACAACCATGCAAGAAAGTCAGGCCCAAAAAGGATTCAGCATGATTGAACATATCCACACAGTAACCAAGGTCATTGAGGTTTCGCTAGAGTTCAAGATGCTGCTCTGTCTAATGTTCATGGATTTAAAGGCCTTTGAATCTGTTGAGACTGAAGTGATCATTGAAGCCCTAGCCAGACAGAGTATTCAAACTCAGTGCATCAGGATCCTCTGTGAGCTGAGCTGTATTATGGATTCACCACCAGGATCTCACCATTCTACAAGGAAAGGATCATCAACATAATGAGAGGGGCTCAGCAGGATAATACCATCTCACTGAAACTCTTCAGTGCCACCTTTGAGAATGTCACATGATGACTGGAATGGGAAGAAATGGGAGTGAAGATAAATGGTTAGCAACTACACCACCTCTTCTTCACTGATGACATCGTTCTAATAATACCGAACATTAGCCAAGTGGCACAAATGCTGGCCGACTTTGCGACTTCAACCATGAGTGTGGAAAGGTCAGACTGCAGCTGAATCTCACCAACAGTACGAAAATCTCCGATTGCAGTAGTTAGGTGTACCTAGGTCAAGAACTCAACATGAGGAACAACTTGGCACCACAACTGCACAGGAGGAAAAGATTGACCTGGAATGCCTTCAAGAGTGTCAAAGAAATTGTTAAGAGGACGAATTACCTCTGACTCTGGGCACATATTTTTGGCTCCACCATTCTTCCTGCACGAACATACACCTTAGAGACCTGGGCCCTATGAAAACAGGATGAGAACGCTATTTAGATCACCCAAAGAGGAGTCAAAAGAGCTATGCTTGGACTATCACAGTTCACTCAAGTGAAAGAAGGAATCTGGAGTTCCAATGTCTGTTTACAATCAAAGATCAGGGATGCTGCCTCATTTGCCAAGTTGTCCAACCGGACATGTAATGTGATTTGGAGATGACTGTTGGACTACAGCTATTACTGACTGGATTCCACAGACCATCCAAAGAATACCTGGTTGCCCACCTACGAGATGGTTGGACTTCTTCGTCAAGACCCTTAACAAATGGTTTGATGCTTTTCGTGTTCCTGGAGCAAGCAGATGCCATCAGGCTACAGTAGAATGCAACAGGAAGGAATGGAGACGTTATTGGCGCCCACTCAAGCAAATCAAGGAACAACGGGATGACAAGTGATTACAAGTGACAATGTGTAACCAAGACAAGGATTTACAAGGAAAGGAAAGTTTTTAGAAAGTGAAACGAAGACAGGGCAATATATGGTAGGGAAGCACACAAATTCATCTCCCAAGTGTGATAGTCGGGATTCTAAACATTTTTTTCAAAACATTGCTTTATTCAGTGATAAATCCTTATAGGTGTAGACATCTTTGAAATAAAAAAAAAAAGGCTGCTATCAGAATCTGAAAAAAAAGGTCAGAAGTTCAAAGCTCATCTGGATAACACCCGGACTCAGATTTAGTCTCTAGAGAAAGCCCTAGACTGGCAGGGGAATGTTTAGCAATTGCTAGCCGCAGGATAGCCACTTTGGGGAAGTAAGGGGGAAGGTCTTTTAGAGTCTTAGTTAAACAGAATGCCAGCTATTTAGTTCCTGAGAAATTTCAGTTATGTCAGATAACTTGTCTGTCCTCTCTTGCTCTTTCTCCCACTTAATCCTTTAACTCAGGAGTTAGGGAGGAGATTTGGATCTATTAGAAACTGGGATGTTCATGAGGGCAGGACACAAAAAACTCAGTTTTAGGCAAAGAGCAAAGAGGCAGACAAATCAAATGAGAGCAGAACCACTCATTTTCTTTTATCCTGTTTTCTTTTGTTTTGATTCTTTCTGTTTTGACGCAACACACAGCGGGTGCTCAGGGCTTACTCCTGGCTCTGTTCTCAGGATCACTTTTGGTGGTGCTCAAGGGATCATATGTGGTTTTGGGGATCAAACCTGGGTCTGCAGCATGCAAGACAAAAGCCCTACCTGCTGTATTATCTCTCCAGTCCCTAAACTGTTCATTTTATTTCATCTCATCTACTGCCTAGTTCTTCTAAACTCACAGTCCTAGATTAGGCTTGGCATGTAGGCATAATTGAGCCTGAGAGAGAGGCTAGAGACAGAAATGACCCAGGTGCAGATGTCGAGGGTGGGGAGGCCAAATCCAGTGATTCAGACAATGTCAGAGGTTCAAGTCCCTGTCATATAAGAGAGGGGTTATATAAAATCCCCCCCACCCCCACTGCCAGGCAAACATTGGAAACTTTACTAGATGAAACTCAAGTAAGATGGGGCTAAAGTTCCTTTGAAGAAGAAATACAAGAAAGAAAATATGAGAACAATCAAGTTTAAGATGTTCTTTATTGTTTTCATAAGTCACTATTGGACTAAGGATGCAAAGTTAAGGGATCACTTGTTCACTTGATCACTTGACTTCCCGTTAATCATCGATTTGCTCTAGCAGGCAATAGTAACGTCTCCATTTGTCTTTGTCGTGTGCTAGTGTAGGCCAATGGCATCTGTTCATTCTAGGAACAAGAAGAGCCTCAAACCGATCGTTCAAGGTCTTGATGAAGAAGTCTAACCATCTGGTAGGTGGGCAGCCACGGGGTCTTTTGATGTCCTGTAGAATCCAGTCAGTAACAACTCTAGTCCAGTGGTCATCTCCGAATCTCATTATGTGTCCAGCCCATCTGACTTTTGACACCTTGGAAAATGAGACAGCGTCCCTGATTCTTGATCGTCGATGGAGGTCAGAACTCTGGATTCTTTCTCTCATTTGAGTGAAACGTGATACTCCAAACATAGCTCTTTCGATTCCTCTTTGGGAAACTCCAATACCGTTCTCATCCTGTTTTTGTAGGACCCAGGTCTCTGAGGCGTATGTTAATGCAGGAAGAACAGTGGAATCGAAGAGGTGTGCCTGGAGCCAGAGGTTCTTCATGCTCTTAGCTATTTCTCGACACTATTGAAGGCATTCCAAGCCGCTCTCTTCCTCCTGTGCAACTCAGGTGCCAGGTCATTCATCATGTTGACTTCTCGACCTAGGTACACATAACTGTTGCATTTGGAGATGGTCGTTTGGTTGAGAGTGAATGGAGTGTCAGGAACGAGGCTGTTTCTCATAAACACTGTCTTCGTGAGATTCAGCTGTAGTCCGAACTTTCCACACTCGAGGTTGAAGTTGGCCAGCATTTTTTCTGTTTGGCTAATGTTTGGTATAATTAGAATGATGTCATCAGTAAAGCGAAGGTGGTGTAGTTGCCAAATATCTATCTTCTCTCCCATTTCTTCCCATTCCAGTCATCGCATGATGTTCTCGAGGTTGGCACTGAAAAGTTTCAGTGAAATGGTATCACCCTGCCAAACCCCTCTCTTGACATCGATGATCACTTCTATGTAGAATGGTGAGATCCTGGTAGTGAATCCATAATACAGCTCACGGAGGATCCTGATGTATTGAGTTTGAATGCCCTAATTGGCTAGGGCTTCAATGACCACTTCAACAGAATCAAAGGCTTTCTTTAAATCAATGAACGTTAGACAGAGCAGCATCTTGAACTTCCGAGAAACCTAAATGCATATATCATGTGGATATGGTCAATGGTGCTGAATCCTTTGCGGAACCCGGCTTGCTTGCATGGTTGTCCTTCATCTAGTGTTCTGCCAATGCTATTCAGGATGACTCGAGTGAACAGCTTGTATATGACAGACAGTAGGCAGATTAGGCGATAGTTGCCAATGTCGTGATGTCTCCCTTCTTGTACAGTAGTACAGTCCTGCTGGTTTTCCATTGGTACAGAACCTTGCATTCAGACAGGTAGCGTGTGAATAGCCAAGCCAGCGAATTGATGAGTGCTGACGGCAGGTTCTTCAGGTGTTCAGGTCTGACCTTGTCTGGGCCGGGTGCTGTTCGTTTCTTAACAGACAAAATGGCGTGTTGGATTTCGGAAGGGAGAATGTTGGGAACGACATATGCATCCTGTGGAATTTGGTATATTGGCAGGTGGATGTGGCTATTGAAGAGATCTGAGAAGAAGTCATGGAAAATTTTCTCCATTGCCCTTCTGGAAGATGTGATAGATTCATCAGGATGTCGGAGGGCAGTCATCTTGGTCTTGTAGTTGGCGGAGGACAGGCGGGAGTTTTTTCCCAGTTTCTGCCACATCTACCAGCACTTCTGCTCTTCTTTCTTTGAGGTCTTCCTTTATCACATCTCTGTGATAAAGTTAAGGGAAAAACTTTAAAAGTATTCCACTTTGGGGTGATTATTAAGATACCGGAAAGCGGATCTTACATCAGGACTCTCAAAGGATAGGGAAGTCTCGTGTGTTACGCTCCATCGGCATGACTGTCTATGTTCCTATTCTCAGTGAACTGGACTCACTAACGGCTCAGAGGTTCCATACATGCCTGATGAGCAACTGCAACTCCTCTCCCAGCTCTTCAAGCTCAGAACCACGGCCCTATGGGCCTTCTTATTTTCTACTAAGCAATAAATCTATTTCTGATGGAAACTGAAGAGAAAACGTCAACCCTCTCATAAGTGGAATATAATGTAGGCCTCTAGCACATGCCTCAAAGCAACAGGAATTGAGAACTGATCTTTAGTAGGAAGCTTACCAGAAGGGGAGGTGGGTGGGTGGGTGGGTGGGGGAGGTGGGGTTGTAATATGAAGGTGGAAAGATGTAGGGTGAGAGATATGTTAGAACGTTGTATACATGAAGCTGTATCATTAACAGATTTGTGTATCATAGTGCTTCAATAAAATGCTGTTTGGGCTGGACTGAGCCGTCAGGATGAGCCCATGTAGACTGTACGGCACAACGGGCAGGAACATAGGGATCCATGAAAATGGATGAGATTTCTCATGTGTCCTGACTGGTTTGGATGAAGCTGAACATCTTTTTCCTTTAAGCTGCCTTCAGTAAATAATTTCATAATTTCAGTATATTGAAGAGTCTGGAGTGATAGCACAGTAGGTAGGGCGTTTGCCTTGCATGCAGCCGACCTGGGTTCAATTCCTCCAGCCCTCTTGGAAAGCCCAGTAAGCTACCGAGAGTATTTCACCTGCACCAAGCTAGCCATGACGTATTCTATATGCCACAAACAGTAACAACAAGGCTTACAATTTGTTGTGAGATGTTACTGGTTCCTGCTCAAGCAAAGTGATGAACAATGGGAGGACAGGGCTACCATTGAAAGAGTCAGTTTTTCCTTTTCTCACAGAAAAGGAAAGAAGCCCAGCCTGATCATTGACTTGCAGACTTTTAAAGACTAGGTAGGCTTTGGCCCAGCCTTTGGGAGTCTTTGGGATGCAGATTTCAGATGCTTGCCCAGCCTTGTCTTTGGTATGCAAAGCCAAAGCCCAAGAAAAGTTTTGGTTAAGGTTTTGTATCTCATTCCTTAGGCACAAATTCACTGGCCTGTGGACACAATGAAACAATACATGCTTTGCCTGCCTCCATGTTATTTCTGTAACTTCTTTTGATGACATCACTGTGTTGTGCCTTTTAGAAGTTCCATGGTCAATAAAAGGAGACCTCAGAACACTGCCTTTTGTCACAGGATCAGAGAGGGTCCAGTGATCCTCCATGAAAATAATTTCTCTTGCATTGCATTCCTTGTCTCAGCACCTGAACGAATATTCATGCAACAAAATGCAAGAGTGTAAACCCATCAATCAGGTCCTCAAGGTGTAGCCTGAATATCTCTGGTGAGAAGCCTTTAAAGGAGAAGGCCAACCAGAAGCATCAGAAAATCAGCTCCTGTTGGGGGAAGTGGGTGTTGAGGGGGTGATATCAGGGAAGCGGGGGGCTTCACGGAAGAGGCACCCACTTAAATTTGGAGTTGGGGCTCCAAAGGTGAAGGGGTCATAAGAGTTCACCCCGTGTGTGTGGATGCCTGGAACTGTTGATGAGTTGTCCCTGGAAGAAGGCCTAGCAGGGTCATCCCCCTTTGGGTCAGCTGTGGGGTGGGGACTGGCCCTCCACTGCCACCTACTGGTCTCCACTCTCTTCTGCATCTTTGTTTCTCTGTTCCCGAGTCTCACGAATAACTGAATTTTGGGTGAGAGAATTACCAACTTGGAGAGATGGACTGTTTTGATGTAAAAAAAAAAATTATAAGCAATAAACCTGTGTTTGTGTTCTTTCAGAATCTTAAGCAGTTCCCAGAACAATGTGACTGACAAAGGCAGAAAAGTGTATGTAACTTATGTGCCTGCATCCTCACAAAGGATGGGCCCCAGTTCAGGATCCCACAGCATCTGGACTTCATCCTCTGACCAAGAGCACTAGAATCTAGAAGAAGAGGCCTAGGGTCAGGGGCACCACCAAAACTCCTATAGGAGAACACAGTGGTAACTGTACTCTTAGATACCAGATGACTTGGCAGCCAAATTTCTAGTGGGGGTGGATGCCCTGAACCCACAGAAGTACTGATGAAATTGAACTCTGCAAAATTGTGTTTGCATGATGATGTTTTTGTTGTCCCTCTGTGGTGTAGGGTAGGGCTTAGAGGCTAAAGAAAGCATTCCTAGATTTTACTTCCAACCTGGGATTATTAACTAAATCTTACACTTAAGAAACCATCTTCTCTTCAACTGTGAAACTCCCTTCTCTGTAGGATGACATTGGTTTTTCCTCCCTTCCTTGCCACAAGAAACTCAGGTTTATCACAGTGCTCCCGAGTCACGTCCATTCCTTTCTTTATCTGTAACCACTTCTATGCTCTCCACCCCAACCAGTTAATTACTTTTTCCCCTAATCAGAATCTGTTAATTTGTAAGGTTAGATCCTTCTCGGACACTGAAATTGTATTATAAGTTAATATTGCCTTTCTCCTCTCCTTATGTCTTTTGCATAGTTTCCTTTAAAGCAATGTCCTTTTTGTATAGATATATGAAGACAGCTAATATTATGCTTTGTAACTTTGGATTTAATTGGCTTCAAATATTATTCACTCCTAGGCATCTGCTTTCTCTACTTAAGACTCAGTTACCCACAGTCCTAACACCTCAAAAACAGGGTCCTGATGAGGGACTGAATAGACCCAGGGCAAGCTGTGAGCTACCCTGGCATCAAATTGGGCCAGGCCAAAGTGCCACGATTCTTTTTTTTTTTTTTGGTTTTTTGGGTCACAACACCTGGCAATACACAGGGGTTACTCCTGGTTCTGCACTCAGGAATTACTCCTGGCGGTAGCTCAGCGGACCATATGGGATGCTGGGAATTGAATCCGGGTTGGCCGCATGCAAAGCAAACACCCTACCCGCTGTGCTATCACTCCAGCCCCAGTGCCACGATTCTTAACGATTCTTAACTCTAAGTTAAGAGCTTGATTATAGACAAATGCTATCATGATCCAAAAGTAACGACGAGGCTTGGACCCTGCTAGGGAGAGGAAAGACTATCTGGCCTGAGCACTGTAGTCTGAGATCGAGATGGCCCTAGGAGAACAATTCTATAAGTTTAAAGTATTTCTTACTGTATCCATACAAAATGATTTATATTATGTATGCTTATATGTTTGTTGGACAAGGAGATGAGAAACACACCCGGGGATTCCGCTCTAGAGTGGCTCAACCAGCTAATGAAAATCTGTCCTAGAAGCGGCTTTTCCCGAGGGAAAGAACTCTACTTCTATTGATTGTGACCACACCTATGTGTAATTGTTATCCCAACTCCTCATGCTGGGGGATATAATGAGACTGTAAGAATGGGCTCGGGTATTCTTGGGTGTTAGTCTCATATTTTTTTACCTTATGTTCCCCAGATGAATGCAATCTTTCTATGTCTGTCCCTCTCTTTCTGACTCACTTCACTTAGCATGATACTTTCCATGTAGTACCACTTGTATGTAAATTTCATGACTTCATCTTTTCTAACCGCTACATAGTACTCCATTGTGTAAATGTACCAAAGTTTCTTTAACTGTTCTCGGGCACTCGGGTTTTTTCCAGATTCTGGCTATTGTAAAGAGTGCTGCAATGAACAAACAAGTGCAGATGTCACTTCGACTATACTTTTTTTCCTCTCTGGGATTTATTCCCATGAGTGGTATGACTGAAACCCAAGAACAAATATTTGTCAGTCTACAACTGTACTTCATGGTGTTTCACTAATAAAATAAATAAATAAATAAATAAGCAAACAACAACAAAAAAGAGAGTGGGCTCGGGGAAGCAGAGGAGAGAGACAGGAGTGAACGGAGAGAGGATTGGAATAAACTGAAACTAAGACCAACCATACTGGCCCCTGTTCCTTCCTTCGCCTGCCCATCGCCACTGACCTCCCAGGGTTGCGGAAACAGCCTGAGACTACAAAACATAGGCGGCGGGAGAGATAGACCTCTGTCATCTTTTTGTGTTTACACACATCTCCTTAGAAGGTCTCTCTCACGTGACTCCCAGCCCAGCGATTTCAATTATCGAGTCCTTAAGGCTCCCAAATCTGTAAACATTCAAAGATTGGAGGTTGAAAGTATTTAGAGGAAATGAGGGAGGGTGAGAATGGGACCCAAATAGATAACAGCCTTTTTTTGATAAGTGTTCATATTCTGTGGCTCAGGAATTCCTTTCCAAAACCATCCTGAGGAGAAGCAAGACAGGTGAAGAAAAAGTTACCAAGATGATTGCCACTGGAATCTTTGTTATAATTGCAAGAGTTATAATCCACACACAAATTAATTTTAATGATGAAGTTATGAAGTTCATAACATGAAAATACATGATCTACAATTATATACAGCAATAGGAACTTATCAACACAGTAGAAATTATTTTTTACAATTGGGAGTTTTAGTCACTCTTTAGATAGTCCTTCCCAACAAGTAGCTTTTAATTTCATCATCAGGTAATCTCTTTCTGTGTGACTATAAAGGAGAAGTAGAATGGGTGAGTTCTCCTGAACGTTCAGCTCAGATCCGGATGTGGGTACAGATGGTTCCTTTGATACGAATTAAGACATAGGGGTGTGGAAGAGGAAGTCTGGCAATGAAGGTGACCGCTGCGTTCCTGATCTGGTTAAAACTGGGAGTCATGACTTCCTTTGCCCTGACTTTCCAGTTGACAAAAGAAGACAGATGACCAAAAATGGCATAGTAGGTAGTGAGTTACATAAAGGCTACTGTCTATAGAGAGAGTAAATGTAGATAGAGGCTAGTTTTAGCTGGTTCTGCTTTGTACACCCTTCTAGTGCTTTGCTCTCTGTGTTGCTAAAGTTGTAGAGCTGTTCCAGGTGATTAAATTCTGTCCCTCTTGGTATAAAGGGGATGATGAAACATACATAAATCTATGTATAAATTTTTTAGCTAAGTCAGCTTAGGGAAGAGAAAACAGCTTCTCCTTCTCTTCTTCCTCCTCCTCCTTCTTCTTGTACTTTTAGGATCATGCCCAGAGATATTCAATGCTTACTCTTGGCTTTGTTCTCAAGGGATATTTATGACAGTACTCAGGGGACCATATGTGATATGAAGTAGAAGTAGAAGTATAGGGTAGAAGTCACTATCTCTCAGAAATTTCTATTCTTCCAGAATATGACTCAGAATATTGATCAGCATGTCAGTGGTTAGAGCAGCTATTGATATTTGGATTTTACAGCCTTTGGCAATTTTTAGTGAGGCAATTATATCTTTTCCACATAACTTCTTCTGCCCTCTCTGACTCCCACACCTAAGTTCACATGATTTCAAACAAACTGAGAAATATGGCATGCCTGAGCAGTTGTTACTCTGTTGGTCAGCCCAGGAGTCTTAGAAATCAAATACATGAATTGTTTTAGAAAGAAGTGGAGAATATATGATCATTGTTATATGTTACTTTCCCCAAGCTCAGGCTCATCAGTTGTGGTATTTGTAGAGTCCTTGATTCACTAATTGATGGAGATTTATTAGTGCCTATAAAACCTCAGCACTGTTCTTAAAAGTAGGAAAGAGTATCAAAGAGTATGAAACAAATTTCTGCCTTGATAGAATTTAAATAAATTAAAATAAATTAGAATTCTCTAAAGAGAGTAATTTAAGAGAGAGAATTTGTTCTTTTCCTTATTCATCTGGTTGAGGAAGGAACAAAGGAGAATTTAGATGAACCAAGAAATAGGGCCTGAGACCCCCATAGAAGGAGGCCTGTGGGAAAGTGAAGATGTGGGAGCCAGTATCCATGTTGTAAAAGGAGACTAGCCCGGCCTCATAGTCTAGGAAAACCCCCACAGTATGGAGGAGCTCCCTCACAGTAAGAGTTGTTAAGGGTTTTGTCAGCGCTTCATAGCCATTCCATTTGCTTAATCTGATGGACCAGAATCCATTTTCAGGATCTGGCTCATCCTTAATGTCTCTGTGCACAGTTTCCAGACAAACTCCAACATTCCACATAAAAGCTTTTCTCACATCCACTTCGAAGTAATGTCTTCCTGAGGTGAAGCCCTCAGAGCCCAGGACACAAGGGATCTCCCTAAATCTCCTTGGATTATCAAGCTTCTTCTGGGGATGTTGATGGTTCACTTCTCTCCGATTCTCAGACAGGATTAGATTTTCATGAGCTGTATCTTCATCCAGAGTCACACTGACTGCGAAACCAGCAATAAAAGAAAGAAATCACCAAATGATCGCTTTAATTTGGTTCTGAGAACAGAGTTTAATAAACAAACCTATGTTTCTTTGTTTATCTTCTCCCTCTGTTTCTTAAATTTCTTTTTTCTCCTTTTTAGTTTTCTTTTTTAAATTTAATCACCATGAGTTATAAAGTTGTAAAGTTGTTTATGATGGAGTTTCAGGTGTCCAATATTCCACTAACAGTTCCTTCACCAATGTCCCTTCTTCCTACCAGTGACCCATTTTCCTTCTGCACCCTATATGGCAGGCACGTTTTCCTTTTATACCCCCCCAAATTTCTTAATTGTAGTTTTGAATCATAATTGCAAGGGTGTTAAATTTTATGGTTTTGATAAATATAGTTACTGTATCTTTTTGGGTTTTTTGCTTTTGGGGTCACACCTGGCATTGCACTGGGTTTACTCCTGGCTCATGCACTCAGGAATTACTCCTGGTGGTGCTCAGAGGATCAAATGGGATGCTGGGAATCAAACCCGGGTCACCCATATGCAAGTCAAACGCCTTACCCGCTGTGCTATCGCTCCAGCCCTCTGATTTATTTATATATTATCTTTTATCAATGTATCACTGTCATCCTGTTGTTTATCGATTGCCTCGATCAGGCCCCAGCAACGTCTCCTTTGTCCTAGCCCTGAGATTTGAAAAAGTGCCATATTCGAGGCTCTTTCAGGGTCAGGAGAAAGAGACCCATCATTGTTACTGGCTTTTGGCATACAGAATACGCCACGGGGAGTTTGCTAGACTCTGCCATGTGGGCAGGATATTTTTGACAGCTTGCTATGGGACCAGTCATTGAGCAATAATAAATAGTATCAATAATGTCTTCATTACCAGCATCACCTTAGAGAGTGCTAACAGCAAGTTAGCAGACCAAACATATTCGTGCCCTTTTCAAATCCCTTGCTCCTAGCAATATGGAAATTCTAACTCCCAGGATCCTGACTCAAGCTATAGCTTCAGCTCTGAGCAGGAACTAAATGGAGTTTGTGGAGTTTGTATAAAGTGGAATTCTCATGTCCCTAGAACTATCTGTGATGCTAAAATCAACATAATGGGGGGAAATGAGCAAGTCACAGTTTCAAGAATTTCACCCTTGGTGTCTTTGCATTTATATGGACCGGACTGGTGATCATGGGCTTAATTTTTGAATACTGGACAGGGTGGGGGACACTAAGAAGCCAATTTTAAGTGACCTCTAGTCCAAACCGGGGATTCAACACCACCACTGCCAGGCAGCCTCTGGTCTGAGAAGTCTGTCCTTGGCTAGGGTCTCAGTCCTACCTGGAGGTAGACCCCACACTCTGAGTTCGGAAAACCCTGATTTTGATCTCTGGTACCACATGGCCTACCCAGCACCACCAGGTATACCTTTCATGACATCAACATGACTGATAGAGCCCCAAACAAACTGTCAAACAAAAAAATAAATAAGAATTTATACTCTGGGGCCAAACAAATGTCAAAATTTAGAATTTTTTCAAGTAATAAAAGCAAAATATATTAAAGCTTTTTATTGGCTGGAGCAATAGCACAGCGGGTAGGACATTTGCCTTGCAAGCAGCCAACATGGCCGACCAGAGTTTGAGTCCTCCGCCCCTCTCGGAGAGCCCAGCAAGCTACAGAGAGTATCTCATCTGTTCGGCAAAGCCTGGAAAGGTACTCGTGACATATTCGATATGCCAAACACAGTAACAATTGTCACAGTGGAGATGTTACTGGGCCCGCTGAGCAAATCCATGAACAACAGGAGGACAGTGACAGTGACAGTGACCTCGGCATGTAAAAAATTTATCTATATCTATGTTATAATTGTATTTCATTATATAAGACTCTATGTTGTTAAATGCTTGCACCTAATACACTCTTTCCAAAACTCACTTTGAAGGAATAATCTGTCACAATGTGTGGCCCTTGTATATTAAGTTCAGAGGAACCTCCCTGAACCTGAGCACTATATATTTTTTTTTTTGCTTTTGAGTCACACCCGGCAATGCACAGGGGTTACTCCTAGCTCTGCATTCAGGATTTACTCCTGGCAGTGCTTGGGGGACGATATGGGATACTGGGAATTGAACTCAGTAAGCTGCATGCAAGGTAAATGCCCTATCCGCTGTTCTATCGCTCCAGTCTCTTGAACACATCTTATAGACAACAGCCAGTAAAAGGGCCTTAAGTCTTAAAAAGTGGAACAGTATATTCTAGCAACAACCAAGAATATTATTCATTAGTTTGGCTTCCAGAAGAAAATACAACCACAGTTGCAGCTTTGTGACATTGTAAGGAAAGCAATACCAAAGTTTATCCAAGTTTCTGATTTAAAAAAAAAATGAGTGATAATAAGTAGGCTGTTTAAATGACTTGGGATATTTTGCAGCCAACCAAACATTTCATCACTGTAACTGTACTCCTGTTGTTCATCGATTTGCTGGAGTGGGCCCAGTAATGTCTCCATTGTGACAATTTTACTGTGTTTGGCATATGGGCCCAGTAACGTCTCCATTGTGACAATTGTTACTATGTTTGGCATATTGAATATGTCATGGGCAGCTTGCCAGTCTTTGTCATGCAGGCGAGATATTCTCGGTAGCTTGCCGGGTTCTCCAAGAGGGTCGAAGGAATCGAACTCGGGTCGGCCATGTTGGACGCTTGCAAGGCAAACACCCTACCCACTGGGCTATCGCTCCAGCTCAAGGCAAAGTTATGAAATTATCTTCAGTTGATCTCTTTGACTTCATAAGCCTGGATCGTTAGAGTAAGTAAAGAGAAAAGGGAAATTTGGTTTGATCTAACATTTCATATTAGGTCTGAATTTTTCAGTCAGAAAGAAACCATTAGTATTCAAAACTTTGAATCTTGTCATTTCAGAGAAGAGATTTTAGGAACACAGCAACCACTTAAGAAAATTAAGACAGAGGAATCTTAGTATGGGTAATTGATTAATATTTGTTTTTCAGTATAATTTAACATTTTGCATGTTTGTGGGAAGACCTTAAAACCATCAGCATTGCAGTCGAAAATCCTCATCTTTCATATATTGCTATGAGTGTTAGTAAAATACCAACTGTAAAATAGAAGTATAGGTCTTCATTTTACACACTTTCTGGTGGTTGATGCATTTATCTTCATGACAACTCATGGGAAAGTATTTTCCTGGGTTGACACAGCTACCTCATTCTTACTTTGGACAGCATGGCCGGCTACCGAATATAACCTGCCCACACAGCAGGGTCTGGCAAACTCCCCGTGGTGTACCCAATATGCCAAATACCAGTAACAATGATGGGTCTCATTCTCCCAATCCTGAAAGAACCTTGAATATGGCACTTTTGAAAATCTCAGGGCTAGGGCGAAGGAGACATTACTGGTGCCTGCTCGAGGCAATCGACGAACAACAGGATGATCATGATCGTGACACAGCTACTGAAGTTGGGGGAAAGGGGACTGAAGGAAGTTGAATTATTTGCCCTGGTGACCAGGATGTTATGTTCCAGTTCAAGCACTGGTGTACACTAACAAGGACATGTGACAGCAACACTGAAAATCCTAAACTACCTCTCCATGGCCCTGCCCAAAGTCAAATGCTAAAATTTGTGAAGGTTGAGTTTAATCCCATCAGTAGCATTTAGAGATTGTGGTTGATGCCCACCTTGATAACTCTTTAAGAATTTTTTCACATCAAAGTAAAGGTGAGAAATATTGCACAGAGTCTGAATTTCCAAAGACATGACCTCAGGTATTTCCAGTTTCGCAGCAGACTTCCTAGAATGAACAGAGACCAGAAACTTCACTAGTGGGGTGTTCCAATCAGGTAAATGAACACACACCATTTCCCCTATGATTTCAGGTACCACTTACCTGTTGCAGATGTCTTTCACATCCTATAGAGAAGCAAAGACATAGGTGAGTGTGAGAACTTTGTTGGACTTGGCACGGGAGCTCTTCTCTATAAACTCAATGATCACTGAACACAAAGCTAGAAGTGTGCCCTGAACAACCCATGATCCCCCTTCAAAAGAAAATCACTGTCACTGTTCTCCCATTGTTCATCGATTTGCTCTAGCGGGTCCAGTAACGTCTCCATTGTGACACTTGTTACTGTGTTTGGCATATTGAATACGTCAGGGGGAGCTTGCCAGGCTTTGCCGTGCGGGCAAGATACTCTCGGTAACTTTCCAGGCTCTCCGAGAAGGGTGAAGGAATCGAACTTGGGTCGGTCATGTGGGCTGCATGCAAGACAAATGTCCTACCCGCTGTGCTATCACTCCAGCCCGCAAAAGAAAATACTCTATTTTATAATTCTTAAGCACAAATAAACGTCTCAATATTGTAGTGTTTCATATGATGTAAAAAAATTTGAAAGATCACAATTTGCAATACAATACTTGAATCTGGACATAAGGGGGACAGAGACACATTATGACTGTCCTATGATCCAGTAACGTAAACAAACAGGTCAAAACATATACCTCTTAGGGACTGGAGCAATAGCACAGCGGGTACGGCTTTTGCCTTGCACGCAGCTGACCCGGGTTCGATTCCCACCATCCCATATGGTCCTCTGAGCACTGCCAGGAGTAATTCCTGAGTGCAGAGCCAGGAGTGACACCCCTGCCCCTGTGTATCGCTGGGTATAGCCCAAAAGGATATATATATATATATATATATATATATATATATATATCCTTTTTTTTGTGATTGTAAGGGCATCCAGTCTGAATAAAATATATTTTGACCTGTATAGGAATCACAGAGACAGAAAGCAGGTAAGGGAATTTACCTGACTCACAAAGCATAGGCCATGGTAGATGAGGAGAAAGAGACATAGGATGACTTTCCCTAAACTCCTAAATTTCTAAATTTCCAGGAAAGTACAGAGAACCAATTATTAGCTCATTTATTGATGGATTCCCAGGTAGAAGAATTTCCATGGAAGTTCCATAGATATTTGTCCTAACACTAAATATACCAAAGTCTGTCTTTTTTGTCTTTCTTTCCAGAGGCTTGTGGCAAGCTTTAGTGTCTGTAGTCATAGGGGCACGTGGCTCATTTTCTGCTATTTAATTTCCTTAAGAAAATTTCTTATTATTTCATATCACTAGTGTTCTTGCTGATAAATCCATGCAGTGTCCTTCATCTGTGTCATTAAAAATAGTGGCAGTAGGAACGTTATGGTGTTATGGAAGTCCTGGGACATTTTTAACCTTATAGTATAAACTCTAGCAGATTTATAGTGTCTTGAATAAATAGCTTCAGACATTTTTTATTTTAAAGTGGTGAATCACTCACACAACTGAAAACAGGCTCCTCAACAGTTCTTAGAGCAAGGTATTAGAAAACAGAGAATCACTCTAACACTCATTCTGGTTACCCCATTTTATAATCCTTGAGTCTTATGGAAGAGTCTTTTCTTAAAGAGAGTTTAATAGTCTGTGCTGTGTGCATGTGGGGTAAAGTCAAGTAAGTGCCTTTACTTATAAATAATTTTAAATTAATTTTATAATTATTCATATAAAATTATAAAAATGTGTTTCCTTGTTCTATATGGCCAATGTTTCAACAGAGGCAGAGCAATAATTTCTAACTTACAGATGTTCTAAACACTAATGGAGGTCAGTCTGCATACACAAATGTATACAGGAGCATTCTTTTCCATTTCCCACACTAGCATACATTATTGATTGCACTAAAACATGCAGGCCTTACTTGTCTAAAAGGCCTTCCCCTCCATTCTGCACAAGGGAGCCCTGGGACAGCCATGTCCGTTCATGTCTGTGTACTTGGAGTTAAAATGTCTCACCTGCAGCAAATTTTGTCCTGAGTCATGAGATTTCTTCTTGAGTTCTAGGATGCATTTCTTGAATTCCTTGCTCTGCTTTTCCAAATATACTAAATTATCCTGCAGCCTTCTGAGAGTCTGCTCTTTTTCTTTCTCCAGCTTCCATAGATAAGATTTTTCCTCTTCATACAGGAAGTTATGGAGATTCTGAAATTCAAACTGGATTTTCTGTCTCTTACATGCTATATTATCCTAGAAAGAAGAGAGTGTGTTCAGAAAGCAAAAACAAACTCAATGCTTATTGATATGTAAACAACTAAGTGATGTAGATACAGAGAAACTGTGGAAATAGATTCAACAGTAATAAGGAAGGACTAAGTTCGAGGATAGAAAATAATTTTATTTTAATGGATAAAATCTTACCTCCAATTTAGTTATTTCAGCTTGTGTGAGCACCTTCTGAATCTGACATAGTTCTTTTATGTTGTTCAAAGTTTTCTGGAGCTTTTCCTGTATGAAAATTGTATTAATAAAATGTAAGCTATTAGAAAAATCTTCATAGGCATGCAGTGGGAATCCTATTCCTTTGAAACTGTTAGAAAAAACAGGAAGCATTTGTTGAGTCTTTCCATGCAGAGAGGACAAAGGAAGTGTCTTAAAGCCTCACTATCTTCAATGACACATTTGATCTTGAGATGTCGATAAGATTGTTATCATCATTTCTTCACTGTATAAAGTGAGTCTTGGGAATGGATTTAATTACACCATGACCAGGGAAAGAGAGCGCTGAAATCTAGACAGAATAAAGAAGGAATGAGACAGCAGTGCTAGCCTCATTTCCTTGTTTTATTATAAGAAAGTGCAGCATGGAGAGTATCATGCTAAATGAAATGAGTCAGAAAGAGAGTGATAGACATAGAATGACTGCACCCATTTGTAGAATATAAAATAATAATATTAGAATAACATCCAAGGACAGTAGAGACAATGGTCAGGGGGTAGCTCCACAGTTGGAAGTCTGCCTCATGTACTGAGGGAGAAGGCAATTGGGATACAGAAGGGATAACTAAGTCAGAGATGGTTGGAGGGATTGCTTGGGATGGGAGATGTGTGCTGAAAGTAAATAAAGGACCAGACATGATGGCCTCTCAGTAGCTATATTGCAAGCCATAATGCCCAAAAGGAGAGAGAGAGAGAGAGAGAGAGAGAGAGAGAGAGAGAGAGAGAGAGAGAGAGAAAGAGAGAAATTGTCAGCCATAAAGGCAGGGGGAAGGGATGGGACAGGTTGGGGGAAGGATTAACTTTGGTGGTGGAAAAATGTACACTGGTGGAGGGGTGGATGCTTGCTCATTGTATGACTGAAACCGAAACAGGAAAGTTTTGTAACTGTAACTCACAGTAACTCAATAAAAAATAATTTAAAAAATAAATAAAAAAATAAAAACCATCGCTCCAGGGGGGGCTGGAGCCATAGCACAGCAGGTAGGGTGTTTGCCTTGCATGCGGATGACCTGGGTTCGATTCCCAGTATCCCATATGGTCCCCTGAGCACCGCCAGGAGTAATTCCTGAGTGCAGACCCAGGAGTAACCCCTGAGTATCGCCTGGTGTGACTCAAAAAGCAAAATAATAATAATATAGGGGCTGGAGAGATAGCACAGTGGGTAGGGCGTTTGCCTTGCATGCGGCCGACCCGGGTTCAATTCCCAGCATCCCATATGGTCCTCTGAGCACCGCCAGGAGTAACTCCTGAGTGCAGAGCCAGGAGTAACCCCTGTGCATTGCCAGGTGTGACCCAAAAAGCAAAAAATAAATAAATAAATAATAAAAAGTAAAAACCTAAAACGAAAGAAAAATAAAGGTAATGTTTCAGAAAACAAAAAGAAAGGGCAGCCCTCTTATGTGACCTGAGTGAGAAATTTAGGCGTTTAGGGAAAGTCATCCTATGTCTCTTTATCCTCATCCACCATGGCCTATGTTTTGTGAGTCAGGTAAATTCCCTTACCTTACTTTCTATCTATGTGATTCCTATACGGGTGTCACTCCTGGCTCTGCACTCAGGAATTACTCCTGGCAGTGCTCAGAGGACCATATGAAATGGTGGGAATTGAACCCGGGTCAGCCGCGTGCAAGGCAAAAGCCCTACCCGCTGTGCTATTACTCCAGTCCCTAAGAGGTATATGTTTTGACCAGTTTGTTTACGTTACTGGATCATAGGACAATGATAATGTGTCTCTGTCCCCCTTATGTCCAGATTCAAGCATTGTATTGCAAATTGTGATCTTTCAAATTTTATACATCATATGAAACACTACAATATTGAGATGTTTGTTTGTGCTTAAGAAGTATAAAATAGAATATTTTCTTTTGGAGGGAGGTGGGGGTTGTTCAGGGCACACAGGCTTTGTGTTTAGTGATCACTCCAGGAGGTACTTGTGGGCGGCTATCCACAGTGCAGTGTTGGGCAATGAAGCTTGGTTGGCCTTGTGGAAGGTAAACACTTAACCCATTGTACTATCTCTCCAGTCTGAGATTTGCAGAAGAAAAAGAGTACAAAGGGAAAAAAGTCTGACCATCCTATGGAATATTGGTAAGTAGTAAGGACCCGGTTTATTGAGTAACCATCATAAGCTAATTTTAAAAAATTTGACATGATAAAAGCTGGAATACTTCAAAGAATATTAAGAGTTCAGGTCATAGTAATGAACTTCCCTAGCTTATATTATGAAATATGAATAATCCTAAACTAAGATTATATTTAATAATCTTAAACTGAGGTATAAGAATAAAGCCTTATACCTAACAAACTTGACAAAATCAAACGTAGTCAAAACTGAGGGAGAAATTAAATAATAAAAATTGCACAGAAACAGTTGAATCACAAAATAAAAAGAAAATATAGAAGACTTCATAAAAATTAAAAACCTATACAGTGAAAGAAAAAATAATAAAGCACTCCTATAAATACAACAATGTCAATCAACATCTCAGTAAAATACAGAGGTCATACTTGTAGGTCTCTGAGCACCACCTGGAACCTGGTTATTCTGAATGCTCCGGCTCACATGCTTACCTTGTATCTTTGGACTGCATCATCCACAAGAGCTGTGCCATGCCCTCTGAGCTGTGGAGTGTACTCGCAGCACTGGCAGATGAGCTGGTCGTTGTCTTCACAGAACCCGTGGAGATGTTCTTTGTGTTCCTCACACACTCTTTCATATTCCATCTCTTTGATGGTTTCAATGATGTTTTTTAACTCCTTGTTGGACCGGATGCTCTCCCATTTCAATGGTGACCTACACTGGGGACAGTGAAATGTCTCCAGGGGTGATGTTTCAGAACTTTGGTTCCCAATGAGGCCCACGACACACGTGAGACAGAAGCTGTGCCCACAGTCGATGCTCATGGGCTCAGTCATCAGCTCCAGGCAGATGGAGCAGGTGGACTCTTCCCTCAGCTTCTTGGTAACTGAGCCTGAGGCCATGGTGGTTTTCCTCAACACCTTTGATTTGGATCAGAAGCTGAGATGCTGCATCCAGGATCTTAATCAGTGACTGATACACTCACTCTTCACCTGAAATTCTACGGCAGGTGTAGATGATTCTGTCTGGACAGAAGAAATGAATTGGGTTGTGAAAATGAAGCACATATAGGAAAAGGATAGTTGCTGTTACACATTATTCTTTGAATTAAAACTAATAAAATTTAGAATTCAGTTTTTCCATCCCACTAGGCAATTTACTACTTATGGACTGTGGCTTTGAGATATAAGAGATCACCAAAAAAAAAACTTATTTTGGACCAAGGGTCAAGAAATTGAGAAGAAAGACAGGATTCCTCACAAAAGTCAAGGACTAAGAGCAAGAGTAAGAGGGAGGAAGGAGTGGAGAGAGAGAAAGAGAGAGTGAGAGAGAGAGAGAGGGAGAGAGAGAGAGATCATTGTTGCTCATTGTTGAAATTCTCTAATAAACACCAGGTAAGTTATTAGCCGAATTATTTCACTGTAACCGGTATCACCACTTATTAAGAAGTCAAAGAAGAAATCTGTTGAGACAATCATATTTGAGTTTACTGGAAGATTCGACAGAGCTCAAATCCCTACTCAACTCTGTACCACAAAGAACAAAAAATACCCAAGATGAATAAAGTTTCAGTGTCCCCAACAGTAGCACTGTAGCACTGTCCTCTTTCTGTTCATTGATTTGCTTGAGTGGACACCAGTAATGTCTCCATTGTGAGATTGTTACTGTTTTTGGCATATTGAATATGCCAACAGGGAGCTTGCCAGGCTCTGCCATGTGGGTGAGATACTCTCGGTAGCTTACCGGGCTCTCCGAGAGGGATGGAGGAATTGAACCTGGGTTGGCAATGTGCAAGGCCAATGCCCTACCCTCTGTGCTATCGCTCCAGCCCAACAAGAATATTTTTGCAAAAGGATTAATAGTCAAAGATAGAAACAACTCAAATGTCTAAAAATGGATGCACCAATAAAATGCTGTGCAACTATACTATGGGATATTATTCCATATATTTAGTCAGATAAAATTAAAAGTGTATGATAAATGAAACCCAACAACACAGCCAGAAGGAGCAGTGTTTCCTCTTTTTTTATTTTCTTTTTTCTTTTTTGCTTTTTGGGTCACACTCAGCTTTGGATAGGGGGTTCTCCTGGCTCTACACTCAGGAATGACTCCTGGCGGTGCTCAGGGGACCATATAGGATGCTGGGAATTGAACCCGGGTCTGCCGTGTGCAAGGCAAAAGCCCTCCCCACTGTGCTATCACTCCAGCCCCACAGTGTTTTCTTTCTGTCCTCCTACCTGACCTGGAAGTGAGAACCGAGGAAGGAGCTGGATGAGAAGGGGTTGATTGGTCCTGGGTTGGACTTGGGAGCAGAGATTCAGGCAACTCTCCCTCCGCTCATCCAACAGTGTCACTCAGAAGAAGTTCAAGGTGACTGGAACCCAAGGAGCTACCAGAATCCAGGGTATACAAGCAGTGAGAAGCAGATGAGTGAGGCCAGGATTCAGTGGGATCTTGTGGGCTGGATACCCTCTTGTCTGCTAGCCTGGGCCTGGCCAGACTCAGTTTGGAAAGGGACCAAGAGCACAGGTGCATGCCTCCCTGCACTGGTGCAGCTGCTTTTGGGAGCTGGTCCACTAGAGTCATTGCTAGGCTTTAGTAGAGAAGGGAATAGAGGCTGGCTGAAGTTACAAAAGCAAATGTTTCTTTGATTTGATCTGAGGGTTCTATCAGACAATGCCCTGGGGCTATTCTTGACTTGGTGCTCAATGACCATTCCCAATATTGTACTGGGGACCAAGCAGTGCTGGGAATCCAATTCAGATCTTCAGTATGTAAAGCGTCACTCCAGAAATATTTCTCTAGCCACAACTGTTTCTCTCCATGGGCAGTGCTAAAATAAGAAATATGACTCAACTAAAGTTATAGGAAAAACAAGTTCCCTCCAATTATCAGTACTAATCTCTCAGAGACAATTTCTTGGAGGGACTTTTATCCATGCACTTTTATCCATAAGTTTCCTTATGGGTTCCAGGAAGCAGAATCTCCCCTCCTATGAGGCCCCGGTGTCCTGTGCTGGCCCTCACATCCTGAATCTTTTGAATCATGGACACGGGGGAGAGTGAAAACAGACTGCAGAGAGAGCTCTAAAGAAAAGGCCTGAATATTATCATTGTTGGAGCTGTTCTCTGTCAACCATTAGCAATACCCTCCCACACCCCATCCCTGATTCTCCATCAGCTGCCGGTATCCACCCCTCAACCCTCAACCCAATTCCACACATAAACACTTACAGGCCTCAGAGTCATCCGCCAAGAAAGCCTTGCTGGGAGTCTCTCTCTGTGGAAACACAGCTGCCTCTCCCTCGCCCCCGTGTCACTGCCTTTTTCTTAGACCTGGACAAGGAAGTTTACTCTGACAGAATGAAACTCAAAATTGAAAGCCCTGAGGAGGTCAGAGTCCTGTGTGGTGCGAGGAAACTTGCAAAGTTGTCTTTATGATCTCTCTGAGTTTATTCTGAAAGGGAGATGACTAAGTAGTAAAATCAGCGATAGAAAAAACAAATAATAAGCCAGGAGGCTGTTGTGTTCCCAGCAGTCTTATTAGGAATCCTGACCAGATTCAATTCACAGACTCTGACTCCTGATTTTTCTTCCTCTGCCACAAAGCCCCAGAAGGACTCAGGAGCATCGGTACCTGGATTCATCTTCGCTTTTCTCTTCAGGCCACTTTAATACTTTTCAACAGCTCAAGAGGATGTGGGGAGATGGGTGTGATAGTATCAGGGTTCATGGGCATGAGGACACAGGCCTCAACCTATCTCTCCTGTCTCCTTCTTCCTCACTTTACTGCTGCAGGACTTAGAACCTCAAGGACAGCCCAGGAGCAATAAATGACCCAGCAGGGAGTCACAGGAGTCCTGGGCTATCACTCTGCTCTGAGCTGTGAGGTCAGTGTTAAGAGGAACTAGTGACTTACTGCAGTGTCCCCAAATGAGGAAAAAAAAGGGCTAAATATTATCCTTATCCAACTAAGAGATATTGCATGGCAAAGAAAAAAAAACCCACACTCATTAGCTCAAAACATTGTCATATTGATGAACTTAGGTGTAAAAGTCTTTCATGTAAGCACCATACATGTATAAGTAATAAATATATGCAGTGTTGCAAGAGGGCTGTAAGGAGACTGAGGAAGAGGCATACGTTAAACTCAGATTCTGATATATGACAGGAAGGTCCCTGGAAGCTCTTCCATCTTGTAGGTGCTGCTAAGAGCCGTGTGGGGGTCTGTCCAAGCCCTTAGACCTAGAGGAGGAACTGGGGATATAGTCCTAAGACATCCTGTTGACCCAGTGACTTAAGGAAGAAGGAACATTGGCAAACTGACCCACCCAAGGAGTAATCTCTCTCTGCACCCTATGGAATGTGTGAAATAGGGAGGGGCGATTATTAACCCAGGAAGCCAACTTCTTTGGGCCAGAATGACACCTCACAGTGAGCTAATATTTCACCTGAGAACAGACTTTCACTTTTAGAATCGTTTCATTTCTGTGCCTCTCTTCCCCCATCACAGTCTGAAATATCTTGAGCCCTTTGATTTCTGGTACCCTGCTGCTGTCACTGACCATGCATTCACTGTGAGAGTGTCAAAAAGGTGTTGTCCAGCATGTGGCTGATCTGGGTTCGATTCCCAGACACCCACATGGATGCCCAATCTTACCAGGAGTAATTCCTGAGTACTACCATGTAGGATAACATTGGTTTGTCCTTTCTGCCTTGCCGCAGGGAGCTTAGGTTTATTGGGTTACTCCCATCACAGTGCTCCCATTCCTCTGTGTTTATTTATAACTTCTATTTTTGTGCTCTGTTAACTTGTAAATATTGTTTTTCTCTTCTCCTTAAGTCCTTTGCATAGTTAATTCAGAGCAATGTCCTTTTTGTATGGGCACAAGAAGACAGTAAGTGCTATGCTTTAGTAATGTGGGAGTTTATTGACTCTCAGTAATATTTACCTCCTGGGCATCTGCTCTCTCGACTTAAGGCTCAGTTACCTTTACTTCTTAGCACGCCAAAAGTAGGGTCCTGACAAGGGACTGGATGGAACCAGGGCAAGCGGTGAGTTATATGCTACCCTGGCATCAAAATGGGCCTGGCCAAAGTGCCATAATGCTTAACTATAAGTTAAGAACTTGGTCATGGACAAATGCTGTCATGATCCAAAAAGTAATAACTAGATTCGAACCCTGCTAGGGTTA
Source organism: Sorex fumeus (assembly GCF_029834395.1). Taxonomy (NCBI): domain Eukaryota; kingdom Metazoa; phylum Chordata; class Mammalia; order Eulipotyphla; family Soricidae; genus Sorex; species Sorex fumeus. The sequence continues at coordinate 19,143,478 of NW_026606151.1, read as the reverse complement.
GGAATGATTAATCTGACCTGACCACTGTAGTCTGAGTCTGTGGTGAGATTTCCCAGGAGAGCTGCCCTACAAGCCTCAATGTATCTCTTACTGTGTCCATACAAAGTAACTAATATTAAGAAGTAGAATTAAGATGTTAATTAAGTTATTGGACTGAGGAAAGAGGAAAAACACCTGAAGTGGTATTTTGCCTATGAACAAAGGAAGGGCTTTCTTATGTTGATTTTGCAACAGTACTAGGTATAGCCTTGGCCCAGAGTGCTGGAGGAGTTGGAGAGACTAGAGAGAGTTGGAGAGAGATGAGAGAGAGGCAGGGCAGCAAGAGAGAGAGCAGAGAGTTGAGTGGGAGAGACAGGAGGAGACAGGAATGAGGGGCAGTGTGAGACTAGAATGGGAGGCTCAGAGAGACTGAAATAGGTACGTGAGGAGAATGGAAAAAACAGCAATTGATCAATCAACCGGCTTGGCCCTCGTTTCCTTCTCTGTCTGTTCAATGGCTTGGGCTGCCCCGGGTGGGCGAGAGGCCAAAGACCACCACCAACCCAGGCAGTGAGGGGGGAGAGCTGCCCGGACCTCCCCTGGCCGCCCTTGGAGATTATACACTACTGAACAAGGCACCAAAAACTAAATAAATAAATAAATAAATAACCAAGAGGCATTATCCAGGGACACTGGAAACCTGTTGCTTTTCAGTTAGTTTTCCCCCATCTTCTTTTAGTTTTGAAAAAAAATTCTCCATTTTTCCAGAGTGTCAGGCAGCTTCCTGAGTGAGTGCATTAGATATTGGCTAATGAAGTAGACCCTGCCATATACTCCAGGTACATTTGATGAATCTTGCTCAGAATTTACACAAATATTCTGCTAAAAAATTATTTTCAGGTCAAAGAGATAATGAAATAAAGAAGTTGAGAGATAAATTAGCTTCAGGCCAGAGAGATGATACAGCTGGTTAGGAGTTTGCCTTGCATTTGGCCAAAAATCTGGGTTTGATCCCAGCAACACAAAGGTTTGATCCCAGACCTCCTGAGCCCTGCCATGAGTGGTCCCTGAGCACAGTGGATTGTGATTTTTCCCCTTCCCCACTAGTTTTATTTCAAGAAAAAGGTGTTTGGCATCTTTTTTTTAACTTCATATTCAAATTTTTAATTGAATCCTTAATTTTTTTAAGTCATAGTAAAAGATTTAAATTTTAGTAATTTTATAAAATGTTCTGATTTTTATGCATCATATACTTCTAGCATTGAAAAACTTAATTTACAAAATTAGCACAGAAAGATATTTAGTGACTGGGAAGTAGACACACTTATATTACACGAAAATAACTTTTGGATGGCAAAGAATTTATGATTACCTAAATTCATGATTTAGTGCCTGGAAAGTAAACATAGTTATGTTACACTAAAATAACTTTTGGATGGCAAAGGATTCATGATTACCTTTTTAAGAAAGATATTGTAAGTTGATTCTGGCAGGGCATTGAAATAAGTGGTAAGAATAGCAAACTGATAACTTGAGAACCATTTTTTTTTTACTGAGAATACTTTATTTGCTGGTAGAATTTGCTAAAAATGCACAGGACAACTACCAATAGAAAGTGTACTGTTTCAGAATCTTCCTATTCTATATAAAATGAATGTGTACAGCAACTGTTGGAAAATGGCTGCAGTTATTTCTTACTTTATGCCCCCTTAAAATAAAAATAAACCTCTTTATTCGAGAGTATATAAAATATGGGAATCTGTATCTAGAGGATGTGGGGGTTTTGGCAGAGATACATTGTCAGAATTTTATTTTATTTATTATTATTCATTTATTTACTTTTGCAAGTCAGGATTTTTTTTTTCTTTTTGGATCACACCCAGCGATGCACAGGGGTTACTCCTGGCTCTGCACTCAGGAATTACTCCTTGTGGTGCTCGGGGGAACCTATGGGATGCTGGGAATCGAACCTGGGTCATCTGCGTGCAAGGCAAATGCCCAACCCACTGTGCTATCGCTCCAGGCCCACTGTCATAATTTTTTGTTAAGAGTTCTTGAGCTCTCCCACAAACTGTCCACCAAGTAGGCTGCATGTTTGTATAATTTACTCTCAAGGAAGAAAATACAAGCATCCTAATGAGATTCCCATTATGAATTGTTCCTTCCCCTCTCCTTCACTAGTACTTCTTCTGCCTGTGGGTCATGCCTGCTAAATAGGTTTTTGTGAAGGAATTCTCCAGCTGCTACAGCAATGGGACTATGAGCTGAGTACAATCACGATCACGACCATCCTGTTATTTGTTGATTGCCTCAAGCAGGCCCCAGTAACGTCTCCTTCGTCCGAGCCCTGAGATTTTTTTAAAAAGTGCCATATTCAAGGCTCTTTCAGAGTTAAGAGAATGAGACCCTTCATTATTACTGATATTTGGCATATTGGGTACACCACGGGGAGTTTGCCAGACTCTGCCGTGTGGGCAGGTTACATTCGGTAGCTTGCCAGTTTGTCCATAGTAGGAATGAGATGATAAGATGGCCACGTGCTTCCAGGAGCTATAAAACAAGACTCAGAGACTATAAAACCCAGAGCTGAGTACACCAAGTGATAAACATTTTCACAGTCTTCATTGGAAAGAGTGTTTTCACTTCCATGAATTATCAAAGTGACCAATTGGATAGCTTCCACAGCAACATCATATTCCATATCAAGTGTCATTGACACAATATGATCTTTGAAACAATTAGTAAACAGCTCCAATTTGGGGAATAATTGTTGGTCAGTATACAGATTCTGTAGAGCTCTCAAACACTTTCAGCCTGACTTCTCTTTGCCTATCCAGCCAACATATTTTAGGTAAATGTCATTTAGGAAGGCATCACTATACATTTTTATCCACACTCCAATTTCTTCAATACTAATGGCTCAAATCTCAATAATGGCATCATGGTATCTATGAACAAATATACCCTTAAGAATAGAGTTCATCATATTTTCAATTTAATCCTGATTTTCTGGCAGCTCTTTGTGCTTCTGAAGCAGCAACTTCACCTTTTATGGGCCCCCTCTCCAATCATTTTATTCCTCTCAGCTTCATAGTGTATCTGTGTATTATCCTGATGAAGACTGAGATTGTTTTATTTATCATTTTTTTATTAAAAATTTTTAATAGTGAGACATCATGGGGTACAGTTGCAGACTTACCCATTTTTGTGCTTGGGTTTCAGTTATACAATGATCAAATGAATACTGAGATTTAAGGCAACATTCACCAGCTCAGTCATGAGCTTCATGACAGCAAGGGTACTTGTATGCCTAAGAGCTCTGACCAGGGAATCTGACAAACCAGTCAAAAGGTAGACTATTGTGTCCATCAAATATTCATTTTAAATTATGCTATATGACACTGTAGAATCAAGATGCCAATAAGTTCACAAAAGTTTGAATGAATATTTTTCCACTGAGAACCAGGCATAGTAAGGGGATAATCACCAATGTCCTCATCAAATTCTTCAGTCATTTTTTTGATGATTTCTACATTCTGCATATTTCAAAATGTCTCTATTCTCACAGTACCTGCATTGCACTTTCCCCCAGATTTACTACTTCAATAATGTGACAGACTCCCCTTCTCCATTCTGTTGAGGGTGTCCATTAGTTCTTCCACAACCTGTTTCTCTATCTCCAGCATCAATTCTACTCTTCTCTGCTGGAAATTTTAGAGGTTGCTTATTTGTAGATGGAAGCTGGCCAGGATGACCCCATTTTGTTTTCCCTTGCCATCTGTTTCTTCAAGTTCATTACTAGCATCTGAATGGGCAGTTGTTTCATTAGTTGAATTCTGTAACACTGGAAATTCTGAAGTAATCATGGGGTAAAAGAATTAATTGTGGTACAATTCAAAGAAACTCAATGGCAATCCTCAGCTTCCCATACAGGCGTTCTCATCCATTGATCTATTTTGACCTCAAAGTCTCTGGTGTGTTATCCCAATGTGAGGGGTTACTATGGAGCGGATGACAGGGGTTCAGGAGTGGGGGCTGCCCCTTCAATGGAGCTGCAATGACAACCTGCCATCTGGTGGCATTTTCCACTCACCAATCTCCCCTTCCAGGTTTGATTCCTCCGCCCCTCTCAGAAAGCCCGGCAAGTTACCAAGGGTATCTCATCCTCATGACAAAGCCTGACAAGCTACCTGTGACGTATTCGATATGCCAAATACAGTAACAACAAGTCTCACAATAGTGGCATTACTGGGGCCGCTCGAGCAAATCGATGAACAACAGGAGGACAGTGCTACAGTGCTAATCTCCCCTATGACATTTTATTTTACTATAGAGTAATGTTCTTCGCTTAAATACAAACTACTAATGCTATGCTCCTAATATCTGGAATTTGATTGACTCAAATATATCTACTCCTGGGAAGCCATCATAATTACTTGACTCAGACTTTGGTTGCCATAGTTCCTAAACCCCACAAAGGGAGGTTCCACCATGGGACTTGGATGGACCCGGGACAAGAAGAAAAGCTACCACAGCATCGAAATTTAAGTCTCGAAACCATAAGCAAGCACAGTCTTGATGCAAGCCATTATGACTGAAGAAACAGGACCCCAAGTAAAAGGATAAGCAAAACCAGCCTGAGAACATAGTATGGGATTTATGGTAAAGGCCAGCTGGCTTGAATTGGAGCCCGAAGAACTAAGTTTTGGAAATCGTATCACTTTATGGTTATCCAAATAACCGCAAATAACTTCTTATTAATAAGAAGTAAACTTAATTGCTTAATATGTACAACTAGAGGGCAAGAGAAAAGCAATATAAATGTCCCTGGGAGAGAGAGTGTCTCCTTGAGTTAATTTCCCCAAGAGAATTGACTTCTGCAACAATTTACTTCTATAAATGACCAATCATACCTACGTGCAGTCTATACCCCAAGCCCCTTCAGCTGAATTCTGCATTAAATGGGCCATTTTGATCATCAGCATTAGGCTGTGGTCCCCTGTCACTTTGATCTTCTGCTTGGGGAGGCTGGGGAAGCAGATCTAGAACACTGACAGCGTTGTGCACCCACATTGTGAACTCACAGCTATATAAATTAGGAATTGACGACAAACAGTTCTTTCTCTATTTATGCCCCACTTTGCGTCGGAGTATGTACAGTTTCTTTGAGGAAGCTGTCTTACTTAGGAAAAATGCAACCGTTCTTAGCATATATGTGTAGTTTCTTTCTTTTCTTTTTTATTGAATTAAATTGAGATACACAGTCACAAAGTTGTTCATGATTGGATTTCAGTCATAGAATGTTCCAACACCCGTCCCTTCACCAGTGTATATTTCCCACTTCCCAAATCCCCAGTTTCCCTCCTGTCACAAAACCATCCCCACCCACCCTCCCTCTACACCAGACACTTTTACTCTTCTTCTCTCTCTCCCAATCTCTATCTTTCTGTATCTTTCTCTTTAATTTTGGGCATTAAGGTTTGAAATACAGACACTGAAATTTAATCATGTACACCCCTTTGTCTCCTTTCGGTGCTTGTTTGGGTCCAGAGTGATTATCTCCAACTATCAGTGTTATAGTGGCCTCTTCTCTTTCTAGCATCCCCCCACACATCCCACTCAAACACATATTTCTGGCAAACTTCCAAACATGGACCAGTCTGCCTGGCCCTCATTTCTACTGTCCTTGAGTAGTCTTATACTATTTTTTATATATACCACAGTGAGTGCAATGTGTACACTTTGTTTCTTACATGGAAGCTGCTCCCTAATAAAACTATTCATATTGTTTATTTCTCTAACCTGAGCTTGCTTTTACTCTTGTGGGTCACATAATTTTTTCCTAGGATCTTTAGTCTTGACTGTATTATCCCAATATTTACAAAAGACACTGCAAGGGAGATTGATTTGGGATTGTTTTAACACTTTCACACTCAAAGGAAAGGTTTTTTATTATTTCTTAAGAAGAAATCACTGGTAGGAATTTATCCAGGCCAAGTATTTATTTCATAAAACTGAATACACTGAAGAGAAGTCAGACAGATAGTGTCTGGTCTTTGTAACTAAGTAACTTCCCTCTAAAGCAGGTTCCTCATTTGTGGTGCTTGCATAGAGTCTTTATATCCATTCAATCAATGCAAATCTATTAGTTATCTACTAGAGCTTAGCATTATTCAGGGTTGTGGTAAATAGTGAAGAAAGCAACCAAAATTTCTACCCTTACAGGATTGGAATCCTATTCCTTTGAACTGCATACAAGAATAAGGATACTGTGCTCTTTTCTTACAAATCTTAAAATCTTTTTTTACAAATTTCTTACAAATCTTAGTTTTCATCAAAGTGCAAATAAGAACCTTCACCAATGTGGAAATAAGGCCTGAGAGGCCCAGAGAAAGAGGCCTGTGGGAAGGTGAAGATGCAGGAGCTAGAATTTGAGTTGTAAAAGGAGACAAGTCCGGCCTCATAGTCCAGGAAAACCCTTAGACACCTAACCTCCTCCTCCAGACGAAGTGGAGTTACGGGAGATGTAAGGGCTACATAGTCCCTCTGTTTGCAGCATCTAATGGCCCAGAATCCAGACTCAGGATCCCGTCTCATGTCATTGTTCCTTGGCACATTTTCCAGACACACTCCTACATCCCACTCAGATCTTCTTAAGTTATATACTGTAAAGGAATGTTTTCCTGAGGTGAAGACCTCACATCCCAGGACACAGGGTAAGTCTTTAAACCTAGCAGGAGTCTCATGCTTCACTTGGGGTGATCCACTGGTCACCTTGTTTTCATCCTTGTTCACAAGTAAGTCATTGTGAGCTGTATCTGGATCAAAAGTAACTGAAACTGCAAAAAATCAATAAATAAATAAATAAAACAAGAGAAAACAAAATGACATGGTTACTTCATGCTTAATCTTCAGTATATTTCAAATAGTATCAGTCCAGGCTCAAAACAAAAACTTTATTCTAACAACTATTATAGTCATTTTATCAAAATTAGTTGTGATAAGTAAAATAGAAAGCATATTGGTTACAAAGAATGGTGTAAAGGATTGAGGAGCTAATTCATGCTTTCTTAATAGTGGGCATGACTGTGACATTGTTAAATGTTTGGTAGTAGCAGCATATACTATGAAGGCTCTGACTGCTCTCCTTTCTTATTTAACATTATTTATTTCTCACACTAATACAAGCTAAAGTCCAGATGAACATATCTGACATATTTACGTATTCTCTTCTCCAAAGCCATTCTTCTTCTGTATAGTACTTCATTAATCATGAAATACTAGAGGAAAAACAAGCCTCCCTATTTTTCCAAATGACACTGACACAGTATCAGAAGAGAAAAATACAGATAAATCTATACTTGATTATCGAAGACAAGCTATTTCCAGGGCTACTCTTTAAGTATTCACTCCCTTTGATTTTTTTATATGCCATCAGAATTAATACAAGATGATGTATTAAGAAAAAATATTCAAAAAATGATCTGAGTAGAACTAAGAGAGAAAAAATAGGATGGTCACAATGATAGCAGCCAACAGTACAACTTAAAAAATCAAACACAACAAGAGATTGTTTTAGACAGAGAGTCACTTAATGTTTTCAAGCAAATGGATAGTAGAACATAGGGAAATAAAGAATGCAGAAATAATTCTTCTCTGGATTCTTTCCTGTTATTTTATTTCAGAACACTCCCAACCTATTAATTCCTTGTCTTTCTGAGGAGAATGACCAGTATGGAACCAGTTTTCTACCTTCTACCTGATTTCATTTTAGTTAGCCAATAAGAGAGCTGGAAACTCTACTATAACAGTTTCTCCATAGTGCTCTGATTGAGTCTGTACTTCTCTCTCGGGTCACATTCTCCTATTCTTCAGATCACTCCATCTGTATTTGAGGCCCACCTGGTGAGGACTCCTTGACTATCCCTGCTCTGGTTGTTTCATTGTTCCTTAGTCGTTGCCCTAAATCTATTCTTTCTTTAATTCACTTATTAAACTCCTCTCAATGAGTTCTTGACAGGAGCAGATTCAACTTATTGGGATTTTATTTATAATACTTTGGATGGTTAAAAATAAACCCTGTTTGAAAACCCCATCCAAAATAGAGCAATGAAAAGAAAATAAAAAAGGGGAAGAGATGTACAGACACTTCCTCAAAGAAAACATGCACGTGGCCAATAGGGATATGAAAAATGTTCTCCAACACTTGCTATAAGGGAAACATATCAAAATAGCAGTGAGATATCATCTCACACCAGTAAGATGGACACACACCAAAAAGAACAAAATCACCAGAATTGGCACGGATGTGGGGAAAAGAAATCTTCATCCACTGTTGGAGAGAAGTTCACTTGTTTCAACCTTTATAGATTATGAACAAATATCAAAAAATAAGAATTGAGTTTCTATATGGCAGTCATTACACTTCTGGGAATCTATCCTAAAGGCCCAAGAACTATATTCAGAAAATACATTTGCACTCCTATGTTCATTGCACCATTAGTAACAATAGTGAATATCTGGATACAACCCAAGTTTTCAAGAACAGATCAATGATTTAAAAATGTATAGTTTACGAGTGCCCAAGAACAGATGACTGGTTAAAGAAACTTTGGTACATCTACACAATGGAATACTATGCAGCTGTTAGAAAAGATGAAGTTATGAAATTTACATACTAGTGGTACTACATGGAAAATATCATGTTGAGTGAAATGAGTCAGAAAGAGAGGGATAGACATAGAAAGATTGCATTCATCTGTGGAATATAAAGTAACAAAATAGGAGACTAGCACCCAAGAATAGTTGAGATAAGTACCAGGAGGTTCACTCCATGGCTTGAAGGCCAGCCGCACATGCTAGGGGAAAAGGCAGTTCAGATAGAGAAGGGAACACCAAGTAAAGGGTGTTGGGAGGATCCTCCCAGGATGGGAGATGCATGCTGAAAGTAGACTATAGACCGAACATGATTGCCACTCAATGCCTCTTTTGCAAACCATAGCACTCAAAAGGATAGAGAGAACAAAAGGGAATGCCTGCCACAGAGGCGGGGTGGGATGGGAGGATGGGGGAGGGATACTGGGATCATTGGTGGTGGGGAATGGGCACTAGAGGAGGGATAGGTACTCGATCATAGTATAACTGAAATCCAAGCACAAAAATTTTTAAGTCTACAACTGTACCTCATGGTTTTTCACTAATAAAAATTAAAAACAAATGCATGGTTTATATACATAATAGATTGCTACTTAGCTATAAGATATAATTATGCAATGTTTATTGTTAATTTATATACAGGTATATCTACCTACTTTGTATCTATATTTATCTTTATCTTTATATTATATTTACCTACTTTATATACAGGTAGAAGGAGAAAGACAGACACAGAATAATTTCTCTCATATATGGGATAAAAAAAAGCATAGTAAGGGAATAACAAATGGGCCAAAACAATAGAATCTGGAAACAGTGCTACATAACCAAACTTACCATGGTGGGGAGAGGGGCAGATGGATTTGAGGAGAATATCTTGGTAAAGCTTGGAATGGTTGAAGGAAATAAACATTTTGATTGGGTGTGTGTTGTTGGAAAGAATGAATGAATGAATGAATGAATGAATGTAATCCTATAATTGACAGCATTGAAAATGGCAATGAGTAAAATAGAATTTAAAAAATAAAAAATGCACAAAACAAATATGTATAAATAATAATTAATTTAGTGCATCAAATATGCTACTTCTAAACATACTTTATATATATTTATAACCTGGACTGAGAGATCGTACTGTGGGTAAAATGCTTTTGCAAGTGACTGATCTGCAATCTTCTGTTTCTCCAAAGGTTCCCTGAAATCCTACATGAGGGATCCCTGTGCTCAGAGTCAGGAATAAAACACAGTTTTTTGGTTAAAAATAAAAAAATCAAATTTTTATAACAAAATACTACTAATAATGAAAATACTGTAATTGATTCACCTCAGCTAGAGAAAGGGTGCTGTATCGTCATCAAGAGATCTGATTGAACTCTAGTTATAGTACTGTAGAAAAATAGTATCTGCATAGTACACTTAACAGGATACTACATAAAACTCACTTTGTAGGTGAAAGGTCTGAGTTATGAGAAGCTTTGACCTTATCTATCGAACAACTGCCTCCATCACCATTCCAGTCATGCCATAATGCTCTCACAGTATGGAAGCATTAAATTTTCTTGTATGGAACATGTGGGGCCAAGCATGTCTTTAGAATTCAGAACATTTTTTCTTTTCATAACTGTAAAGCAATGTATTCTAATCATCTGAACATACCCAGTGCTGTCTAATTAAGTGCTCGTTTCATCAGCACTCCTACAACTAAGCTAAAGTGGAATTAATAAAGACAAAATACTGTCCACAGAGCAATTTAGTTTTTGTCACTGAGCTGGCAGACTAGCAATGACTTTAATAATCTCCCTTCTTTTATTGGCAATTTGTATAACTACTTTCAGGACCAAAGACCAATCATATTACATTGGACTTAAACAGTAAAAATGATGGGGTTTCATGTCTATTAATATATTTTATTATGGCAGTGTTAATAATGCCATCAGATTCATACTAGAGATTCTTGCTTTTTGAGCTCACTTTGAAGAAACAATCGACCAGACCCGTGCAAGCATTTGAAACTTTTCTGTAGGATATACAAAAAGGCATCCAACCTGCATCCAGCAAAGAGCTAGTGTTGTAAGCCCTACATGCATCAAGAAGTGAATTCTACCTACAGTCACAGTGAGCTTGGATGTGGATCGTGTTAGCTTCCAGCTGAAAACAGAGCCTAGCAATCATGTTTATTGCAGTTTTGTTAGAGCCCAGGTAAAGGATTCCTCTGAGCTGTGGTAAGATTACTGAAATCTTGTGAGATATTGCATTCTTCTAGGGGGAAGGTAGGGTGGGGGTGCTTGGGTGCCAACCAGGCTGTGCTCAGGACTTACTCCTAACTCTGGGCTTAGTGATCATCTCTGGCACAACACAGGGGACCATATAGGGTGTTGGTTTGGATGTATAAAAGGCAATCAACCTCCTATATGCTCAGACCTGAAACTGCATTATTTTCAGCCACTAGATTTTCATAAACTTAATAAACTTTTCATAGAGGTTCTTATTTTATAGTTTGACAAATCATGCAAAAAATCCTTAGTTTTCAGTTTTTTAAAATTACAATTATAGATTTTTATGGAAATAAAGTAATTATGGAAAGAATGAAGTAAGAAGCAGCAAGTTTTTTACTAGGTAGAACTTGGTTTTCATATGGTTCAAACATTTATATTATCCCACTTGGTCTATCCATAAAACCACTGGCAGCACAGTCAGTCTTCACCTACCTTTCTGGAATTACTCTGGGAATTGAATGACATAAACATAATTATTATGTCCTGTTCTAAATATTTGTGTAACTGATAATTTAGTTTAAAATTTGTCACAGTCCACTGATTGGGAAGTTTTAATGATTCTGTTTTTTGTATGGGACAGAAATAGAGGTCATTTTTCTGGGGGACATCACTAATGAACTTGAGAAAAAGAACTTGAATAGTCATCAAGAAAACCAATACTTTAGCTAGAACCTGCCCACAGAAGAGCAGTAAAATGCATTGCCCAGTATTCCTCCCACCTGTATTATTTAGGGAATTTGTGATGTCACATACCATTATAAGTTTCAAACAATTTTATAAGTTCCCTTAAAATGTTACCAGGACCCAGCTTAGCCTGAATATTCAATGAGACATCCTCTGGTGCATTTAACTTCATAACAGACATCCTAGAGAAGAAGAGCCCAGAAAATTCATCAGAATGACATTCTATTAGACTCCAGATAGTAATCCCTCCCTCCTGAATTCAAAGAGCACTCACCTGTGCAAAGTGTCTGTCACATCCTATAGAACAAGAAAGATAGATGTTGGTATGGAAATATTAGCATTTCATAGAACTTTGGTAAGTGGCTTTTTCTCTATAAACATGCCAAGGAATAAATGCAGTGGTTCCAGTCCTATGAATTAATGAATTCCCAGGCAATGATTCCCATCCCAATTCCCTAGACAGCATTCGTCAGCCTTTTCAAACCTGCAGTCCAATACCTGTGTACGCACCATTCCACAGACCAGCAATTACAACCAGATACATCATTGATATTTAACCTTTCTATGCTTGCTAACCAGTACCAGTACAAGCACAGAGTTTGAGAAACCCTGGCCCATATTACTATGGCAGTATCTGATCAGCTTTGGAATATGTTTTCTTACTTTTGGAACATGAAGAGTTAATATTTCTGGAACCAGGTTTGCTTGTGAGTTGTTTGGGGGAAGATTAAGAGTTGTGTCATACTTTCACACTCTGCATGTTTTGCATTCAGTGACCTCATTTGTTGTAAAGAGGTTATAGGAGACATTGTTTGTCACAAAGGTCCTCACAGGTAAATTTTGTAGAGCCTTGTAGACTGACTCACTAAATTGATGTGAGCAGGTTTGCACGGAGGTGGAACGTCTTGCTATGCCTCCACCATCCTTTAAGAAAACAGAATAAGAAGCTCCAGGTATTTATCATAGTGGACAATAGCCTACTGTAGCTATTAATTAGGCCTCATAATATGTTCTAGAAAGTTTAACAATCATTCTGATGTTACTCATTTTTGCCTCCACCAGTCAGCAGGAATAATATCTTTGAGGAGATCGTTTGACATCAGAAATCTCTGAAATAAACAGAGGCTAACAGATGCCAACGAAAGTTCTCCCATTGTTCTCTAAGAACTGCTATATATATATATATATATATATATATATATATATATATGTGTGTGTGTGTGTGTGTGTGTGTGTGTGTGTATCCAAGGGTCTTTTTTTTACATAAAGGCACTCTATAGACTAGTAAAGGACACCTATATACAGGCACATGTATCTAAGAAGCATTCTTTTTTAATTTTTTTTTCCTTTTGTGTCACACCTGACAATGCTCAGGGGGATTTCCTGGCTCTGTACTAAGGAATTACTCCTGGCGGCACTGGGGGGACCAGATGGGATGCTGGGAATTGAACTCGGGTCAGCCACGTGCAAGGCAAGCACCCTGTCTGCTGTACTATTGCTCCAACTCCAGAAGCATTCCTTTAAATTCTCCACACTGTGTGCGTTTTTGAGAACGGCAGCAGAGCAGTCCTCATCATTTCCTCTGAAACCCCAGGAACTGATGCCTTCATCCATTCCTCCATGTGCGCAGTCTCACCTGCAGTAACTCCTGGGCTGAGCCCTGACATTTCCTCTCCAGTTCCAGGATGTTCTGATTGAGTTTCTGGCTTTGCTTCTCCAGCTGGGATTCACTGTCCTTCAGTGTCTTCAGAATTTTCTCTTTTTCATTCTCTACTTTCCATACATAAGCATTCTCCTCCATGTGTAGGATCTGGTGAATTTCCTTAAAGCCAAACTGCCACAATTTTTTTTCATGCAGTACTTCAGACTAGAATTAAGAAAGCATATTCAAAAATGAGGAAAATGTTTATCATTAGATGAATAGATAATCAAAATAGAATAATTTCATTCATTTATAGTTAAATAGAACTTTTATAGCAGACAGGAAGTTTAAATCTCTTAGGGACTTTGCTTTCTCTACATGCTAGTGGATCTGTATTCTCCCACTACCCCTGACTGTTCAATGGAGGGAAAAAGGAATATCCTCTGCGAGTTCAAATTTGCACTCACACATAGAGACTAGGGCAAAGGTATGAAAAGACACCCTGAAAAGCCCACTGATCCATGACATTTGAGTATAGACTGTTGGTTTACATCAATGTTGCTATAAAGCTATGAGTTTCTCTTCTGAGCAGTCTGCTCAATCATAGAAACAGAAGTTAATCTGCAATTCCAGATGTTGTTGCACCATTTTCTGCTCATCCTCATTTTTTAAAATATGAATTCAACTGGAGAGATCCTCTACTCAATGATTAGTTTTTGAGCATGAAAAATTTCATGCCAAACCCTGCATTGTGGTAAATTTCTCACAGTGGTAGGCCTAGGCTTCAAACAGTAAGCTACTTTGAGTAGTTTAATGCTTATAAACTAGTCAAGATGAGTCTTAGTAAGGAGACAACTTATTCTGCTTCTCCTAACTGATATTAGGACTCTTCCACAATTACTGCTGAAAGGTCAAAGGAACAGGAGCTCAATTCTCATAATTGTTGCCAACTAGGATCATTTAAACAAATAATTTGCAATTTATCTATTTAGTCTAGATTGATGAGATTAAAGCATCCTTTTGTTTTGTCTTATGCATCTATATGTCTAAGCTCTAGGGTTAACATATTTGAACTCAAATGAACTCAAATTCTTACCTGAAATTTTGTCATTTGCTCTCTTATGTTCCCTTGCCATTCCTTATTTTGGTCTTTGAGTTTTCTCAGGTATGTCAAAGTTTCCTTGAAGATATCCTGAAAGCAGAATCATTTGGTGAAAGTTTATGAATTAGAAAGATTTTCAATATATATGTCAGGGGAGATCACATACTTTCAAATTTAAAATAATAATTGGAAACTTGCATAGTCCTTATACTTTCAAGAATACATACTGAGGGATTTGTGTGAAGTGAAAACTTTGATCTCTTGAAAGAAGAGTGTCTGCTGTAGAGGCAGGCTAGTTGTGGGGGGGTGGGAAGGAAGCCAAAGGGAAACTGGTGACATTGGTGTGAGGAAAAGTACACTGGTGGAAGGAATAAGTGTTGGAACATTGTCTGGCTGAAACACAATCACGAACAACTTTGTAACTGTGTATCATGGTGATTCAAGAAACAAAATTTAAAAAATAATTGATATGCTGAAGAACCTAAGGAATTGCTACATTTGTTATTATCATTTTTCTACTTTAGAAACAGGCTCTTCTGATGAACCATGGCCTAAGATATACAATGCTACATTCTCCTAAGTGAACACTGAAAAATAAAAAGAATAGAATAATGTGTGATAATATTTTATATACTAATGTGTTAAGTCCAAATAACAGTAGCAGCTTATTGACACCTTAACATTTTTATATATTATTGTGTACAAGTAAGGGTAGACCAGGCTAGAGTGATAGCACAGCAGGTAGGATGTTTTTCTTGCACACAGCTAACCCAGATTTGATTCCCAGCATCCAATATGGTCCCCTGAGCATCGCCAGAAGTAATTCTTGAGTGCAGAGCCAGGTGTTAACCCCTGAGCATTGCCAGGTGTGACCCCCCAAAAAAGAAAAGTAAAAAAGCAAGGGTAGGTCAAGTACCTCCATAGTTTTTAGAAAGACACCAGGGACAGATGAAGAGATAGTACAGGGGTAAAGTTGCTTGCCTTATAAGAGCATACCTGGTCCAAACTGCCTATGGTTCCCCAGGCACATCCAGAAACTAACCCTGAGCATAGTCAACCATAATCTCTGAGCATCTCTAGGTGTGGTGGCTAAATCCAAACCTCAATAGGAGGGTCAAACCCCAATGAAGGTCAATGAGACAGGGCACAAATTTTATCAGGATCCTGAGTTTGATCCTGAGAATCACATTTTCTCTAAAGGCCAGCCTATAGGATTTCTGAACATCTCCAGGTAGGAGCCCAGTGGCCGACAGCACTGCGCTAGCACTATGCAGTCAGGCCACTGGGACTTGTATCACATGGAGCGATCTCTGGATCACAGGACACTGCTAGGAAAACACTCTTGAGAAAAAAATAAAGAGACAGGGAAGAGCTGTGATATCTAATGAAAAATGTCATTATGCAAGCAACTTTAAATTATTTACTACTGATATCAAAATTTTAAATGATCTTTCAAGTATTTTCTCCCAATATAGGAGCACACTGTAAAGTTAAGCAGCTCTCTATCTTGAAAGTAGTAGTCAATTATCATCTTGCTCTGTAAAGTCAGTATATTAACTTGTCTGAATAAATAGGTATACTTATCAGTTTTTCAATGCCATCAAGGTCATTATGAAATTTTTCCATAAAAAATGGTTGTTTTGCCATGGGCCAAGAGTTTTACAGATATCATTGTCCATAGAGATATAGCAATACTCTGTGTAGATGCATTGATATATCTCTATTTATGTATATATAAGATGAATAGCCATTATAAAGCTTATCTGAAGATTAAAGTGATGACATCTATATCATCATCCTGGGTTTCAGACTGAATAATTTCAGGCCCATGGATGCAAAAGAGGGACGGGTACTTGGTGAAGCACTCTGGCCAGTACTCACCTTGTAGTCTTCATATGCATTTGCAGCAAAGACCGCGGTGTGCCCTTTGTGCTGTGGTGTCCGCTCACAGTGCCAGCAGATGAGTTGCTCATCATCTTCACAGAATAGGTTGAGCTTCTCTCCGTGTTCCCTACACAGATGTTCCTGCTCCATCATCTTAATGGTGCCAATGATGCTTTCTAGCTGCTTACTGGGTCGGATACTCTCCCTCTGAAACTGTGCCTTGCATACAGGACAGTGGAAGTTTCCCTGGGAAGATGACTGCTGATGCTGGTTCTCAAGATTTTTCATTATGCAAGAACGGCAGTAGATATGTCCACAGTCTATCATCACGGGCTCAGTCATCAGCTCCAGGCAGAGGGGGCAGGTGGCTTCCTCCCTCATGGTCTTAGCTGTGCACAAGGCCATGGTTTTTCCTGGAAATCTTTAATACTGAAAATAGAGATGGCGATCAAGCAGATGGGATTTTTCTATAAGTGATGGAAATACACATCACCTGAATCTAATGGGAGTGATAATTTCAGAGTATGAATTGTGTTTGGAATGCAGTAGTGCTATCCCAAGTGCTGTAGATTAGAGTAAATCTAAAATATTTAAATTTAGAATCTCATTATACCTAGACACATTTCATTTGTTAGTAGCTTAGGTGCTGGTATAACTGGTCCTCCAGAAACAGAACACATCATAACCATGAAACGTTTTTCTGGATCAATTCTAAGAGCAAGAAGGAAGATGTTATTCCTCACACACATAGCGGGTAGTGCGTTCGCCTTTCACACAGCCATACTGTATTGATTCCTCCGCCCCTCTTGGAGAGCCCAGCAAGCTACCCAGAGTATTCTGCCTACATGGCAAAGCCTGGCGAGCTTCCCATGACATATTCTATTTGCCAAAACCAGTAATAACAAGTCTCACAATGGAGACATTACTGGTGCCTGCTCAAGCAAATCAATGAACAACAGGAGGACAGTGCTACAGTGCTACCAATGTACTAACCACCACAAATACTTTGTTTCTGATTGATTGTTCATATTAGTAGAAACACTTAGGAATTAAGGCTGTAAATAAAGAAGTTTCAGTGGACTCATATTTGACTAATAAAATTTTTTCTCTGTATTTTACCTAACCCCTACTTCCAAATAACAATATCTGTTCAATGAAGCCTGTGAAGATCTGTCTACGGTGACATTGTAAGCTAATAGGCAACTGATATGTCCATTCTGTCATCCTCCCTGATCTGAGGGAAGGAAAATTGATCTGAGGGGAAGAGAAGAGTAGGTCCTAGAACAGAGCTTTTGAAGACTCAGAGAAAATGAACCTGCAATTGCAAGACTCCCTAAGAAGAGATCGTAATCAAATGAATACACCCATGTATGAATAAAATGGATGAGTGAAATTTGCCCCACTAGTAGTGATCTCTGAATGCCAGTCAGAAGTAAACCCTGAGCTCCAGAGCCAAACATCAAAATCATAGAAGCTACAAATATGAGATAAAACCATAAAAAGTTCAAAACTCTTCTCTTTTGACAATACCTGACAGCTTTTATTTGGGCATAGAACTTCAGGCCAAGGTACTGTGAATATCCACATATGACCCTTCCCAAAGGCTCTTGGTCTTCTGGAGAAGCTCAAAGTCTATTTTGAACATGTTACTCTTTCTCTCTGTTCCCTTATAACAAAACTATTTTATGTTAAAACAAAAAAAATCTTAATAATAGCATCTAATCACATGTCAAGAAAGTCATTATTACCAAGTGCATCTCATTTCAGAAACAAAAGGATGTTTGATATATGCACTTTATAATTATAATATAACACTTCACTAAACAGTTTTCAAAATGAGCAAAATTCCTGCATAAATGATTCTCAAAGACAAGATTAAACAGTTTTTTAAAATGCCCAAAGTGCCTTTGTAGATATTTCTCAAAGACACAATTACCCCATTCAAATGAAAAAAAAATCAACATCATTTATTATTAGGGAAGTGAAAAGTCAAATAATAATATATGCCCCCAGAGAAAAGGACTTTATTCTATGGATAATTTTAAAGGGTGTAAAAAAATTTTTTAAAAATTAAGGGTTGACAGTGACAATTATATAGACAATCAGTTTTTCTTACATATTCATTTACACAATAGCATCACAAGTAGCTTTTCTAAAATGCTGGATTATAGCCTACGAGCTATAATTTATATTATAAATAATGTATTTCAAAAAGTATGTCCATGAAATCTAACTCAATCCCAGAATATTATCAAGGTAAGAGACTGTGCCTTCTTGGTCTAGATGGAGGTCCTGAGAAGGAGTTAGAGTGCATCATGCTTTACAGTGGATCTTTTTTTTTTAATTTTTGAATTACCCTGAGATACAGTTACAAACATTCATGATTAAGTTTCAGTCATAAAATGATCAAGCACCCATCCCTCCACCAGGGCACATTTTCCACCACCAATGTTCCCAGTATCCCTCCTGCCACCCCCATCCGATTCCACCTCCTGCCTCTGTCTCAGCTACCTTCCTTCTTACTCTGTCTCAACTTTTGGGCATGATGGTCTGCAATACAGATTCTAAGAGGCCATCATACTTGGTCCCTAGTCTACTTTCAACATGTATCTCCCATTCCGAGAGAATTGCCCAACTATCATTTACTTAGTGGTCCCTTCTCCATTCCAGCTACTTTTTCCCCCCAGCATATGAGGCTGGCTTTGAAACCACAGCGCAGTCATTTATCTTGACTGTTCTTAAGTGTTAGTCTCATATTATCTTTCTTTATATCACACAAATGACAGTTCCCGAGCAAGATCCTAGTTGGTCTATTTTTATCTCTGTCTCTGTCTGTCTTCTGTATCCCTTTCTCTCTCTCAATACACACACACACACACACACACACACACACACAGATAGACAGAGAGAGAGAGAGAGAGAGAGAGAGAGAGAGACTTAAGCTCACTGAGCAAACCTTGGTCTTACATTTCTACTCTTTACCCCCGAAAACTCACATTTTTGTTGTCAGTCTCTTCAGTGGCTTCTATTTACTGAGGACTCAGTGAGAAAGTTTACTAGAACTGGACTAAACTCGGAAGTGAAACTGCTGTAGGAAATCAGATCTGAAATGAAACTGTTGTGAGGTTATAAGTCCTGTCTGACTCATTTTTAAACTCATTTCCTTCTGACTGGGTGGTGAATTTGTAGAAATGATGCCTTTACTCCACAGTGATCTTTAAAACCAAGCAATGAAGCCAAAGCCATAAAACAGCAGGTAAGTCATTTGCCTTGTATGTGGCTGATTCAAGTTAGATCCTCAGCATCCCATATCATCCCTGAGCACCAGAAGTATTTCCTGAGAGCAGAATAAACCCTGAACATTGCTGGGTGTGGTCCCCAAACCAGCCAACCGACCAAACAAACAAACAGGTTACAAAAGGGTGGACTTTTCTACCTGCATCTGATTGGTAACTCTAGTTGACTTCACCATGGCTATCTCACTTCAGGGAAGTTAGGACTCAATACCAGGAATCTGCACTCAATTCCAGGAATTCTGAAACTGAAACTGAGGACTAAAATCTTCTAGCTCCTTTATAGAGCCTGTCATAGCTCTGTCTTTGCTTCTCTAACTCTTTTCACTATAATTCAGAGTGTCATTCAGGAGAAAAACAAAGAAACTCTGTGAAGATCTCCAGGGGAACAGAGCTAACACCATGAAATCTTCCTTTCAAATATGGTTTCTTGGGGGATGACTCTGGTAGTCATGCTTAGTCAGAATATAAACTTTAAGTCAAGAGAAATATCATTTCCAGACCAGAATACTGGACAGTGTTCTCTCTCTCTCTCTCTCTCTCTCTCTGGTTCTCTTTCTGTCACTTTCTCTCTCTTTGGTTCTCTTTCTGTCACTTTCTCCCTTAGTATTACAAGCAGGATATGAACCTTAATGAGTCCAGCACTTGAGAAAAATGAATACAGGTAGCAGAATTTAGTGATGAGTCAGCAGTGAGGCAGCATTGTTTCTTTTCTCTCTCCAAAAACCAGTGGAGTGGTCTTTCAAATTCAGTTTGTTAGGTATGGCTTGTCACACAACCATTGTCAGGTCAGATAGAATGTCAGAGTCAGGTCTGCCTGGGGACCTAATGAGAGATCATTGATGGGACTGAACACTCTAATGACATACAAAGGCTTTAGGATCTAAAGTCCCTCCAGTTTAGGGGCAAAAGTTCTCTCTCTCTCTCTGGACTTTAATAGCATTATGGGTAACTGAATTCAGGTGAGCTTAAAGTTCCTTGGGATAAGAAACCAAAGCAACACTGAGAAAGAAAACATCAAACTTTCCTACAGCATTTCTCTCTTCATAGGTCACATCTGGTCCGAAGGACACAAAAGATTTCATTCCCAAATATTCACTCCTCTTTAGGGTGCTTAGTAAGGCACTGGGAGAGAGCTGTGATGGCATGTTACCAAGATGCAGCAAAGGAGAGAACTACTGCTCACATTATAGCCATCTCTGGGAGTCATCCTATTATCTGACCTCAGTAAACTGCATCTATTAATGCCTCAGAGGGTACAGCTATCCCTGGAGAGTCACTGTTACAGCTCTTGCTGTACCTCCTAAAACTCCTAAGCCAGAAGAAGCCAAGGAGTGGGACTTACCATTTTCTACTAGTGAATCAATCTGTCTCTGATGCAGTGAGAGGGGAAAATCAGAACAGAGTCACTTACAAAAAAAGCAACTGAGTGCTCGGAATTCTCCCCTGACTTTAGTGTTGATTGAAAATTAAGAATAAGGATGACTGGAGAGAAAGTACACAATGTAGGGCACTTGACTTGAGCATGGCCTCCCTGGGTCTAGTCTTGGGTGCTGGTGTCCATGTCTAAGTGGAAGGAACTCTCTTAAATTATCCTGAGTATTCCAAGTGCTGTAGAAGTTAATGGATTTTCTGCTTGAACTACAGTATAAAACCACCTCCATCTACATCAACCCCAAATCAGGTCAATAGAAAGCAAGTTATCTACTCTTGTGAACCTACTGAAGATTCAGTTTCACTTTAAGAAAAACTAGGTGCTAGTCTTCTAATAGAAAAGTAACATGTCTTTTTCCCTCATAATGACTTTCATTATCCATTACTAATAATCAGTAGACTGCTAGGAGTAACAAGACTTGTTACTTCTCTGCAGCATACCCAAAACAGTGCAAAAGATGAGAACTTAAAACTCATCTCGTAACTTTCCTTTTTATCAAGGTTCCTCATTCATTATAAATTCTTTAGAATTTTATATCCATTCATTCAAAATTGTTTTATTTAACATCTTCTAAAGCTCAACTGGAAATAGCAGTGAGAACAGACCAAATTTCTTCTGTGACAGAATTTAAATTTTCTGACTAAACTGAAGGAAGATATTAATGAGAACCTTTACCAATACGGAAATAGGGCCTGGGGAACTCAGAGAAGGAGACCCTTGGGAAGTTGAAGATGTGGAAACCATTGTAGGTGTTGCAAAATGACACAAGTCCAGCTTTGTAGTACAGGAAACCCCCCCACAAACCAAGCCACTTCCTCAGACAAAGCAGAATTAGGGGAGAGGTAAGGGCAATTTAGTCATTCTGTTTGCAGTCAGATGGCCCATAATCTAGACTCGGGATCCAGTGTCATTTCATTCTCTCTTGGCACATTTTACAGACAAACTCCTACATTACACATTTATTGGATTCTCTAATCAAGCCCTAAAATAAATGAAAGCACTGCAAATAATTCTCATCTGCCTATTCAGCATTGCCTCAGGAGTTGAATGGCATGCAAGCACATCCATTATTTCCTGGACCCTTTTCTATATACTTTAAACAGGTTGATGAATTCATTTATATTTATGACATTCAACTAACCAATAATATTTATATTAAAATGGAACAGCAAGGAGGTTATTTATCTTTAGGATAATGGCAATGAGCTGGAGAGCAAGCATTTCAAGAATTTTCAAACAAATCAAATACTCTAATTCCTTTTTAGACACTGTAATTTCTAAGAGGGAAAGTATGAAATAGCATTACAATAACTAAACTTTCTGTCGCTGAACCTGTCAAGGGAACACAAGTAATCTTGTTTGCCTACTATCCTCTTCACCTATACCATCTGGGTAATTATTTTTTCCATTTTGCTTTATTTTAAATTTTGTGATAAAGTTGTTTGTCTATTTTGTTCAGTTCTGACACCTATCCATCATTGCAACTTCCCACCACCATTATTTCCAATTTTCCCAACTATCAGTATCTGGGGAATTCTTGATGTCACATACCTTAATATCACTCTAAATTTTTCTTCAGATCAAAGTAGAATTCAGAAACATTGCACATGGTACCAATATTCTGATATTCTGACTTTGGTGTATCGTCTATCATGGCAGACATCCTGGAATAAGTAGAGTCCAAAGACTTCATCAGTGGAACATTCCATTACATCTTATATCCCAACTCTCCTTACATGTTCAAGGTGTCTGTCACATCCTACACAGAAAGAAACATAGATGCTGGTATGGAACATAGCATTTCATGGGACTATTCTCTATAAACAAGGCTTCCAAAGAATAAATACAGCAGCTCCAGACTCAGACAATGATGGTTTCCTGGGGAATGATTCTCAGTGCCCTAGGATACTAATCATATGACTTAGTGTTATTAACCCCAGAGTGTTTTCTGCTTTAATGAAGCTGAGCAGTTGTAGGAGCAGCAATCACATTATTCTGTGGGCTTCTTAGGTAAACAGACTGGGAATTTGCCCTTGTGCACTCTGCAGGTTTTGAATCTGGTGACCCCCTTCTTCAGAGGATCCCATATTAGATATTATTCACCACGAAGATCCTCTTTGAAGAATCCATGTAAGGCCCTGAGACTGACTTGCTGAAGTGGTGTCAGAGGTACAGCAGAGAGGTAAAATAACCATTTTACATTCTAAATCATCCGTGGAACTACCCATGCACTTATAGAAATTAAATAGTGAAAAGGAGCCTTAAAACAGCAAGGAGGATATTCGCCTTGCACATAGCCAGTCCAGGATTCAATTTCTGGCATCTCATACAGTCCTCACACCACTGCCAGGAGTAATTACTGAATCAAAGCCAGGAGTAACCTCTTAACAATGGCATGTATGACCCAAAAAGAAGAACAAGTGCAAAGGGTTTAGAAAAGAAACCTGGAAAAACAAAGTGTCCCCCGGAATAGGTAAAATTTGAGTATAATATGACAGTTTATTTCAGTGTTTACACAAAGGTCTGAATATCTCCCCTGAGGAGAGGTCAACCCTGTAGTTGAGATTCATAGTCTGTGTTTTTAGATACTTTCACCATTTCTGTTCACACTTGCGGGTCTCATGAGCCTGAGGGATATTATTCTCACTGGAATTATACTGTCCTTAGTGTTTGCAATGGTTAGTTTATGAAAATGGAATTTTGAGGACAAAATGTTGTGTTAAATGTCTATTTGCAGAAAATGTTGTTCTATTTTGTGTGAAATGTCTCAAAGTGGTAGATTTAGGCTTCAAATATGAAGATTCATTGAAATGTTTAAACTTGCAAGCTTGTAAGCATGATGTAGGTAAGGAAGAACACCATTTGTAAGTCTGTAACTGTACCTCAGGGTGATTCATCTTTTAAAAAATTAAGAAAAAAAGAAAGAAACCGAGATTCATCCATTGACCTTGGTGTAAGCTATTTAAAACACTATACTATTTCCAGGGAAATGCTGTACATGGAACAGGATAATCATTTAAAAGAAGATTTTGTATAATAATGTGTCAAATCCGATGACTGACACCGTATTTATGACACATGTGGCACTTTGTATGTATTAGCAGTCAGAAAGTGTTTAATATCATTAAATTTATTAGAGTCAACAGACCACAACAGAATTCTGGGAAGACGGAATTCTGGGAAGACGGAAGAGAAACGGAAGTAGTGGAGGAACATAAATACTATACCTAGGGAATAATGTTATTATGATTCAATTTTAAGTATTTTAATATCAAACTGTTGTTTTTTCTTTTTTGATTTTTCTCACACCTGGCCACACTCAAGGATAAGTATGATGGTACTCAGGGGATCGTATAGGGTGTCAGAGATAGAACCCAGGTTGAACATGTACTAGACAAGCACCTTTCTTGCTCTACTATCTCTCCAGCCTCACAGTGCAAGCTTTTAAGTAATTTTTCAAAAATCATTTTTTCCATTCTTCTTGGAGAATACTTTAAGGTGAACCAATTTTCTACATTCTCAATAAGAAGCAATTTTTATCATACCCTATAAACCCAATATAATGTATATAATCCTCTGCGTATAAAAGTATGCTCTTAAATTCTTCAGTGCTGTCATTAAAGGGTTCTGTGAAACTTTTTACAAAACGTTGTGTTGTTCTGCTACAGGCCAAGTGCTTTACAGAAATGAATGTCCCTAAAGATTATGACAACATCCTGGTTGCTGTCATGTGGATGCCATGAACTGCCTCTGGTGTTTGCCATTTCATGTGGTTGTGTGATGTATTCTAAATCTTGAGGTTATTTTGCACTTCTTAGAACAGGTACTAGAATTCATCATTAGTATCCTAGGCTTTGGGAGTCCCCTCTTCACTTCAGGATCCAGCAGGAACATTCACTTTGAAGAGGTAATTGAGACACTTGTCATTCTGGGGCTTACCTGTATCTCAACATGGAAAGTATGATTCTCTTCTTTTACTTAACATGGTACCTTCAGCTCTCTTCTCTCTGGAGAAACCCAAATTCTATCTTGAAACATGTTTCTCTCTTTCACTGAATATCCTTTAGTTATCAGGGAAGGTGGAAGGAGAGATAGGGAGGCATCGGGACATCTCGTTCATGTAGCTGATCATTTTAAAACTTGCCGATACAAGGGACAGCCACATAATGGAAATAGCTAAGGTGTAGAGATCGAAAATGTATAGAAGGGTTGCAGGAGAGGAACTTTCTCTTTGATCCTTCACTTAGGCCTGTCAGAGAGCAGAAAAAGCACTCTGCCATCTTCCTATAGGTGGCCCTGAAAATTCTGAATTTATTTCAGTTTATTTCTTTATGTCAAGTGCAAAAGAACTTTCTTAAATTGACAGAATAAGCTGGGAAGAGACAAGTGGGTCAGTGGGTCAGCATTCTTGGTGGACCTCTGCAATTCTGAGCATCTTGGCTGAGCAGAGATTTAGTTTACACTTTCATGTGGGACTAGAAATTTTCTAGGTCAGCCAACATGGTCCTTGAGGACAAAAAAAAACCCCACTGTGGGCTAAAGAAATAGTACATAATTCAGTTTATCCCAATCCCTGTAGGAGTGATCCCTGATGAAGAACCAGGAGCACAGTTGCATGTGGGCACAAACCCAGCATCACCCTGTCCCCCTGCCAAAAGAAAAAATATTCTACATCATCTCTGCCCCTTATTAATTCACCCTATCTCTATACCTGTGGTATATTAACTCTATATGTTTTAGGCTTCATCAATGAATTGTC
Source organism: Sorex fumeus (assembly GCF_029834395.1). Taxonomy (NCBI): domain Eukaryota; kingdom Metazoa; phylum Chordata; class Mammalia; order Eulipotyphla; family Soricidae; genus Sorex; species Sorex fumeus. The sequence goes on along the minus strand of NW_026606151.1, from coordinate 19,117,769 downwards.
CTTCCCCACCCCCCAGAGAAGCTTCCAATGCTTTTGCGATCACCCCTAACCCTCTGACCCTTTGACCCTTTAACCCTTTGACCTTTCATTTGTGTCAGTTACTAAGTGAAAACTTCTGCTGATTTTGGATTTTGTATTGGAAGTAAATTACTTGTTTTTCTATTTCCCCTCTGACTTTTCATTTTACTATAGAGTAATGTTCTTTGCTTAAACACAGAAAGACTGTTAATGATATGCTCCTGATATCTGGGAGTTGAGTGACTCAACTGGGCAGCCATCATAATTACTTGACCCAGGTTGGTTACCATATACCGACCATCCTACAAAGGGAGGTCCCACCATGAGATATGGATGGACCCGGGGCAAGAAGAAAAGCTACCAGGACACTTAAATATGAGTTTCAGAAGCATAAAAGCACTGTCTTGATTCAGACCATTATAGACTTAAGAGATAGGACCCCCAGAAGAAGGACAAACTGAACCAGCCTGAGAACTTAGTCTGGCTTTTATGAAAAGCCCAGCAGGCTTTCTCTGGAGCTCAGAAGACTGCATTTTGGAACCTTTATCTATTTGTGTTTATCCAAATAACTACAAGTATTAATAGGAAGTAAACTTAATTGTTTATTGTACAAGAGAAAAGCAATATAGATGTCCCTGGGAGACAGAGTGTCCCCTTGAATTAATCCCTCCAAGAGAATTCCCTCCACTGAAACACTTTACCTCTGTAAATGATCAATCACACCTATGTGCAGTCCTATACCTCAAAGGACTTCAGATGTTGTTTAAGTGTGTTAACAGCTCTGCATTACACAGACCATTTTGATCATTAGCCATCAGGCTGTGGTTCCCCATCTCTTTGTTCCTCTGCTGAAGAGGCTGGGGAGGTTTCTCCTGGCCACGCAATGCATCCCCCACCCACATCGTGAACTCACAGCTATATTAATTAGAGATTGACTACAATTTTTTTCTCTGTTTATATCCCACTTTGACTCTGTGTACAGTTACTTTGAGCATGTTGTCATTAGGAACAATGCTACTCATTCTTAGCATATACGTACATGATGTTTCTTTTTTTTATTATTGAATTACATTGAGAGACACAGTTAAAGTTGTTCATTATCAGGTTTCAGTTATACAATGTTCCAACACCCATCTCTTCACCAGTATACATTTACCACCCGCAACGTCCCCAGTCTGTCCTACTTAGGAACAATGCTACTCATTCTTAGCATACACTTACACTTTGTTTTTTTTTTCTATTTTTTTATTGAATTACATTGAGAGACACAGCTAAATTTGTTTATTATTGGTTTCAGTCATACAATGTTCCAACACCCATCTCTTCATCAGTATACATTTCCCACCCCTAATGTCTCCAGTTTTCCTCCTGCTACATCCCTACCCACACCCAGCCTGCTTCACAGTAGACACTTTTACTTTTCTTCTCTGTCTCTCTCCCTCTCTAGGTATGTATCTGTGTTTTGTCTGTGTCTGTGTCTGTCTGTCTGTCTGTCTGTCTCTCTCCTTTTGGGCATTATGGTTTGCAATACCGATACTGAAATGTTATCATGTATAGCCCTTCGTCTCCTTGTTTCAGCATTTTCATGATCCATTGAAAGGCTTTTATTTACTAAGAAGAGATAAGTGGTGAGAATTTACCTAGGCTGAGTATTTATTTCATAAAACTGAATCCACTGATGAGAGGTGAGTAAGACAGTGTATGGTTCTTGTAGCTCAGAAACTTCCCTGTGAAGCAGTTTCCTCATCTGTGGTACTTGTTTAGAGTCTTTATATCCATTCATTGAATGCAAATCTATTAGTGATCTACTAAAGCTTTGCATCAATCTAGGTTATGGCAAATAGTGAAGAAAGTAACCAAAATTTCTACCCTCACAGAATTTGAATCCTATTCCTTTGAACTGTATATAAGAATAAGGACACTGTGCTCTTTTCTTATAAATCTTACAAAACATATTCTCTACAAATTTCTTACAAATCTGGGTGATTAATATACAAACAAGAACCTTCACCAATGTGGAAATAAGGCCTGAGACGCTCAGAGAAAGAGGCCTGTGGGAAGGTGAAGATGTGGGAGCTAGTATTTGAGTTGTAAAAGGAGACAAGTCCGGCCTCATAGTCCAGGAAAACCCTTAGACACCTAACCTCCTCCTCCAGACGAAGTGGAGTTACGGGAGATGTAAGGGCTACATAGTCCCCCTGTCCACAGCATCTGATGGCCCAGAATCCAGACTCAGGATCCCGTCTCATGTCATTGTCCCTTGGCACATTTTCCAGACACACTCCTACATCCCACTCAGATCCTGTTATATTATATATTGTAAAGGAATGTTTTCCTGAGGTGAAGACCTCACATCCCAGGACACAGGGTAAGTCTTTAAACCTAGCAGGAGTCTCATGCTTCACTTGGGGTGATCCACTGGTCACCTTGTTTTCATCCTTGTTTACAAGTAGGTCATTATGAGCTGTATCTGGATCTAGAGTAATCTTAACTGCAAAAAATTTAATAAAAATCATTAAAAAACAAAATAACATGGTTACTTCATCCTTATTACTATGTATATTCCAAATATAATTAGCCCATGCTCAAAAGAAAAATTTGTTTTTGATAAAAGTTATAGTTATTTTATCAAAATTCATTGTAGAAATTAAAACAGAGATCATGTTGGTCACAAAGTATGGTGGGAAGGATTGAAGAGCTAATACATGCTTGATTAGTAGTGGGCATGACTATCATTATCCAGCATTGTAAAATATTTGGTAGTAGCAGCAATATACTATAAAGGTTCTAACTACTCTCCTGTTCTTATTTAACATTATTTCAATATTTCTTACACTAGTACAAGCCAAAGAGCAGATGAACATATTTGACACATGTACATATTTTCTTCTCCAAAGCCCTTCTTCCATGTAGGATTTCATTAATCATGAAACACTTGAGGAAAAGCAAGACTCTCTATTTTTCCAAATGATACTGACTCAGTACAAAATAGAAAAATACAGGTGAATATACACTTGTTTATTGAAAGACAAGCTATTCCCAGGGCTTTAGGACACATGGCTATTCTCCAACTTTAAGTATTCTCTCTCTTGGTTTCTCATATACCATAAAAATTAGCTCAAGATGATGTGCCAAAGAAAAATATACAAAAAAAAAGTGATCTGAGTAGAGGTCAGTAAGAGAGAAAAAAATAGATGGTCATAATGGTACTAACTGAAGTACAATTTAAAACTAGAGGCAATTCTAGACAGAGTTTCTATATCACTCTCATCCTGTTAATCATAGATTTGCTCAAGTGAGCACCAGTAACGTCTGCATTCATCCTAGTCCTGAGATTTTAGCAACCTTTCCTTACTTGTCCTTCCCAATGGTGCCAAATTGGAGGCTCTTTCAGGGTCAGGGGAATGAGACACACCATTGTTACTGTATTTGGCATGTCAAATATGCCACTGGAGCTTGCCAGGAATATTTATAACCTCACTGAAGAGATATTACTGTGAATAAGATGCTTTTGCAAGTGGTTAAGCTAGATTTAATACCAGGCTTCTCCAAAGGTTCCTTGAGCTCCTCCATGAGTGATCCCTGAGCTCAGAACCAGAAGTAAAAAACTAAATATATTTTGGTTAAAAATAAAAATCAAATATTTATAGCACGGTAGCACGCTTCTCCCATTGTTCATAGATTTGCTGGAGCGGGCCCAGTAATGTCTCCATCGTAAGACTTGTTGTTACTGTGTTTGGCATGTTGAATACGCCATGGTTAGCTTGCCAGGCTTTGCCGTGCAGGCGAGATACTCTCAGTAGCTTGCCAAGCTCAATTAGAGGGACAAAGGAATTGAACCCGGCTCAGTCTAGCAGGCTGCGTGCAAGGCAAATGCCCTACTGCTGTGCTATCGCTCCAACAAAACACGAACACATAATGAAAATACTGTAATGTATTCATCTCAGTTAGAGAAAGGGTGCAATATTGTCATCAAGAAATCTAACTTTGGTTATAGTAATGGAAAACAACAGTATCTGCACAGATACACTTAACAGAATACATACCATTCACTTTGTAGATGAGAAGGTCTGAATTATAAGAAGCTTTGCCCTTATCTATCTAGTAACTGTCTCCATCACTACCCTAATCATGGCATAATGCTCTTACAGTATGAAAGCATTAAATTTTCTTGTATGAAACATGTGGGGCCAAGCATGCCTTAGAATTCAGAATATTTTTCTTCTCATAAATGCAAAGCAACATATGTATACACTAAGCATGTGGACACACCCAGCCCCAAGTTAGTGCTCATCTCATCAGCACTCCTACAACCAAATTAAGAGGAATAAATAAAGACAAAACGCTGTCCACAGAGCAATTTAATTTTGGTCACAAAGGCTGGCTTATTAACAGTGACTTTAAATCCCCACCCCCCTCTGTTGTTGTCAATTTGTATAACTACTTTCAGGACCAGTGACCAATCATGTTACATTAGACTTACACAGTAAAAATGATGGGTTTCCATGTCTACCAATATATTTTATTATGTCAGTGTTAATAATTTCATCAGATTTGTCCTGGAGACTCTTACTTTTTGAACTTACTTTGAAGACCCAATCAATCATGTTGGGAGAACCGTGCAAGCATTTGAGGGTTTTTTTTTTTAATTTGTATTTGTATTTACAAATTTTGTATTTTAGAGGAAATACAAAAAGACATCCAGCCTGCAACCAGCAAAGAGCTAGTCTCCTAGGTCCTACATACGTCAAGACTTGAATTCTGCCTACAGTCACAATGAGCTTGGAAGTGGATTGTGTTAACTTCCAGATTAAAAAAAAACACAGCCCAGTGATCATATTTATTGCAGCTTTGTTAGAGTCCAGGTAGAGGATTCCTCTGTGCTGTGGTAAGATTACTGAAATCTTCTGCGCTATTGTGTTCTTATTTGGTAGCGTGAGGGAAGATGTTGGATGCCATCTAGGTAGTGCTCAGGACTTACTCCTAAATCTGAGCTTAATGATCAGAATTTAGGGGACCATATAGGTGCCAGAGATCAAACCCAGGTTTCAACCTGCTATACTATATACATAATATATATATAGATAGATAAATATGTGTGTGTAAGTGTGTATGTGTGTGTATGTATACTATATACTCAGGCCTGTAACTGCATTATTTTTAACCACTAGAGTTCAATTAAATTAATACAGAAAATTTTCATAGTAGTTCTTATTTGATAGCATAACAAATCATAAAAACCCCTTAGTTTTCAGTTTTTTAAAGTTACAATTATGAGTTTTTATGGAAATAAAGCAATTATGGAAAGAATGAAGTAACGAACAGCAATTTTTTTATGAGGTAGCACTTGGCTTTCCATATGGTTCAAACACTTATTATGTCACCTGGTCTAGCCCTAAAACCACTGGCAGCACAGTCAGTCTTCATCTACCTTTCTGGATTTACTAAAAAAATTGAATGACATAAATATAATTGTTATGTCTCAAATCCTGTTCTCTATACCTTGTTTTTTATTTGGGACAGATACTGCGGTCATTTCCCTGGTAGACATCAGTATTGCACTGGTGAGAGACAGTTTGAAGAGTAATCAAGAAAACCAAAATTCTCGCTAGAATCTATCCAGAGAAGAGCAGTAAAATGTTGCCCAGTATTCCTCCCATCTCTATTATTTAGGGAACTTTTGAGGTCACATACCATTATACGTTTCAAACATTTTTATAAATTCACAGAAAACGTTATCAGGACCAGGCAGAGTCTCAATTTCCATTGAGACATCCTCTGGTGCATTTAACTTCATAGCAGAAATCCTGAAAAAGAGGAGTCCAGAAAATTCATCAGAACGACATTCCATTAGGCTCCATAAAGCTACTATCCCTCCCTCCTGAGTTCAAAGAGCACTCACCTGTCCAAAGTGTCTCTTACATCCTATAGAGAAAGAAAGATAGATGTTGGTATGGAAACATTAGCATTTCATAGAACTCCGATAGGTGGCTTTTCTCTATAAACATACCAAGGAGTAAACACAGTGGTTCCAGTCCTATGTATTAATGAATTCCCAGGCAAAGATTCCCATCCCAATTCCCTAGTACAGTGTTCTTCAACCTTTTCAAATCTGCAGTCCAATAGCTTTGTGCATGTCATTATACAGACCAGTAGTTATAACCACTGTGACGGACCATCAATATTCAACCTCTCTTCACTTGTTAATCAGCACCAGTACAAGCACAGAGTTTGAGAAACGCTGGCCCAGTATATAACCACGACAGTATCTAATCAACCTCAGAGGATTTTTTTCTTACTTTCGAAACATAATAAGGGGTTATTATTTCGTAACCAGGTTTTCCAGCAAGCTGTTGGGGGACGATCAGGAATTGTCTCATGCTTGCTCACTCTGCATGTTTTGCATCCAGTGGATTCATTTGTTCTTAATATGTCATAGGAGACATTGTTTGTTACAAAGTTCCTCACAGGTAACTTTATGTAGAGCCCTGAAGACTGACTCACTAAGCTGGTGCAGTAGGTTTACACAGTGTTGCTGTGCTACCTCCATTCTTTATGAAAATAGAATAAGGAGTAAAGGGCTTTATCATAGTGGGCAATGTCCTCACTGTAGCTAAAATCAGTCCTCATAATATCTATTAGAGTAAGATACAGGAGAAAATGAAGGGAAAATTTATCAATAATTTTGGTCATCGATTTTATCCTCCACCAGTCAGCAGGAATATCTTGAGGACATTGTTTGACACCAGGAATCTCTAAAAACGACTGAGGCTACAAGATGCCAATAAACGTTCTCCCATTGTTCTCTGAGAACTGTCATATATATCCAAGGGCCTCTTTTGTATTTTACATAAAGACCCTCTACAGACTAGTAAAGGGTACCCATATATAGGCAGGTGTACCTCAGAAGCATCTCTTAATTTCTCCACAGTGTGTGCATTTTTGAAAACAGCAGCAGCCAGTCCTCCGATATTTCTCACCATTTCCACTGAAAACCCATAAACTGACACCTTCATCCATTCCTCCACGTGCACAGTCTCACCTGCAGTAACTCCTGTACTGAGCCCTGACATTTCCTCTCCAGTTCCAGGATGTGTTTGTTGAGTTCCTGGTTTTGCTTCTCCAACTGGGCTTCCCTGTCCTGCAGTGTCTTCAGAATTTTCTCTTTTTCATTTTCTACTTTCCATACATAAGCATTCTCCTCCATGTGTAGGATCTGGTGAATTTCCTTAAAGATAAACTGGCTCAATTCTTTTTCACGCAGTACTTCAGACTAGAATGAAGAAAGCATATTTAAATAATGTTAGAATGTTTATCTTTAGATGGCTAAGCCACCAAAAACTACAGTAGTTTTATTCATATAGAGTTAAACAGAACCATTATAGGAGACAGGAGGTTTACCTCTCAGGGATTTGGGTTTCTCTACATGGTACTTGGAATTTTTGTCCTCCCACTACCCTTGACTATTAGATTAATGGAAGAAGGAACGTCCACCGTGAGACAAAATTCAAAATTCACACAAAGAGATCTGGTTAGAGGTTTGGAAAGTCAACCTCAAAAGCCCACTGACCTGGGGCTGGAGTGATAGAACAGAGGGTAGGGTTGCCTTCCATGCAGCCAACCTGGGTTCGAACCCAGCATCCCCTGAGCATCGCCAGGAGTATTTCCTGGGTGCCGAGCCAGGAGTAATCCCTGAGCATTACTGAATGTGACCAAAAAAAGCAAAAAAAAAAAAAAAAGCCCACTGACCTGTGACATTTGAGTATAGACTGTTGATTTACATTAATATTGCCATAAAACTATGAATTTCTCTCCTGAACAGTCTGCTCAATCATAGAAACAGAACTTAATCTGCATTTGCAGATGTTGTTGCTCTATTTTCTGCTCATCCTCATGAATTTTTTTAATATGAATTCTACCTGGAGAGACCCTTTCCTCACAATGATTCGTTTCTGAGCATGGAAATATGCATGCCAGACCCTGCATTGTGATAAATTTTTCACAGTGGAGGGTCTAGGCTTCAAACAGGAAGGTTCTTTGAGATGTTTAAAGCTTTTAAACCAGTCAAGATGAGTCTGAGTCAGAAGGCAACTTATTTTGCTTCTCCTAACTGATATTAGGACTCCTCCACTGCTCAATTCTCATAGTTGTGGCCAAACACTAGCATAATCTATTTCGTTTAAATTGATGAAATTAAAGCACTGCTTTGTTTTTCCCAATCCTTCTATATGTCTAAGCTCTAGGGGGAATTTTTGAAGTCGACTAACTCAATCCTTCTATATGTCTAAGCTCTAGGGGGAATCTTTGAAGTCGACTAACTCAAATTCTTACCTGAAATTTTGTTAGTTGCTCTCTTATGTTCCCTTGCCATTCCTTATTTTGGTCTTCGAGTTTCCTCAGGTGTGTCAAAGTTTTCTGGAAGATTTCCTGAAGGAAAATTGTTTGATGAAGGTTTATGAATTGGGCAATTTTTCATTACACATCTCAGAGGAGATCACAGACTAAAACATAAAATAATATTGGAAACTTTTATAGTCCATATACTTTCAAGGATACATACTGAGGGATTTGTGTGAAGTGAAAAATTTGATCTTCCGAGAGAGGAGTGTCTGCCATAGAGGTATAGAGGTAGGATAATGGTGGAGGGGTAGGAAGACAGCAGGAGTGAATCTGGTAATATTGGTGATGGGAAATGTACACCAGTGGAAACGATCAGTGTGAGAACGTTGTAAAGCTGAAACACCATCATGAACAACTTTGTAACTCTGTATATCATGGTGATTCAATAAATAAAATTTACAAAAAAAGTTTCAATCTCCTGAAGAACCTGAGCAATTGATAAGGTTAATATCATTTTTCTATTTTAGAAACAGATTCTTCTGCTGATCCATGGCCTAAGGTATATAATACTGCATTCTCACAAATGAACACTGTACAAAGAACAAGAATGTAATAGTGTATATGAATATTTTATATAAGAAGGTGTTAAATCCAGAAAACAACAGCAGATTATTGACACCTTAATATTTTTATGTATTAGTTTCTATAAGAAAAGGTAGGCCGAGTACAACTACAGGTTTTAGAAAGAGTCCAGGGACAGATGGAGAGATAGCACAGGGGTAAAGTTGCTTGCCTTGGAAGCAGCATACCTGGTCAAATCCTGCCTATATTTCCTGAAGCACAGCCAGAAATGAGCCCTGAGCCTAGAGCCAGAAGTGATCCCTGAATACCCCTGGTGTGGTCCCTAAATATAAATACTAGTGGAAGAATCAAAGCCCAGTGAAGGTCGATGAGACAGAACATACGTTTTATCAGGATTCTGAGTTTGAACTCCAGAACCATATTTTCTCTGAACACCAGCACTGCATAATAAGTCAAGCCATGGGACTTTTATCACATGCAGTGACCTCTGGTATTAGTACACTACTAGGAAAACACTCTTGAAAAAAACAGAAAGGGACGGGGAAGAACTGTGACATCTAATGAAAAACATCATTATGCAAGCAATTTTAACTTATTTAGTACCAATATTAAAATTTTAAATTTTCTTTCAAAGTAATTTCTCCCAATATAGGAGTGCAATGTAAGGTTAACAAGCTTCTATCTTGAAAATAGTAGCCAATTATCTTCTTGTTCTGTAAAGTCAGTATATTAACTTGTCTGAATATATAGGCATCTTTATCAGTTCTTCAATGCCATCTGGGGCTTTATAAAAATTTTTCATAAAACACTGTTGTTTTGCCATGAGCCAAGTGTTTTACAGATATCAATGTCCATAGAGATTATGACAACACTCTGTGTCCATACATTAACATGCCTCTATATATGTATATGTTAGACACCCATTATAAAGTTCATCTGAAGATTAAATTGATCAAAGCTATAATATCATGCTGATTTTCAGACTAAACTGTTTCAGGCCCAGGGATACAAAAGGGGAACGGGTACTTGGTGAAGCACTCTGGGCAGTACTCACCTTGTGACTTTGAAAGGCATCTGTAGCAAGGACCGTGGTGTGCTCTTTGTGCTGTGGTGTTCGCTCACAGCGCCAGCAAATGAGCTGACGATCATTTTCACAAAACAGGCTTAGTTTCTCTTCATGTTCTTCACACAAATATTCCTGCTCAATCTTCTTTATGGTGTTAATGATGCTTTCTAGGTGCTTACTTGGCCGGACACTCTCCCTTTGAAACTGTGCCCTACATACAGGACACTGGTTTCCCCTTGGTGATGACTTGTTTCTCTTCTTATCAAGAATTTCCATTATGCAAGGACGGCAGTAAATGTGTCCACAGTCTATCATCACTGGCTCATTCATCAGCTCCAGGCAGATGGGGCAGGTGGCTTCCTCCCGCATGGTCTTAGCTGTGCCTGAGGCCATGGTTTTTCCCCAAAATCGTTAATGCTGAATCTAAGAGGTAGGGATCAAGCAGATGGGATTTTATTCTAAGTGATGGAAATACATGTCACCTGTGCCGGATGGGACTGGCACTTTCAGAGAATGAATTTGTGTGAGAACAGTAGTACTATCACAAGTGTTTTAGATTATATTAAAATTAAAATATCTAAATTTAGTGTCTCATTATATAACTGGACACGTTTCATTTCTTAGCCACTGTACTTGCTGGTGTAACTGATCCTCCAGATACAGAACACACCATAACCACAGAAATTTTTTTCCAGACCAATTCTAAGAGAGAGAAGCCAGAAGTTATTCCTAACACAGATTACAACTGATCAGAATGAATATTAAGAAGCTTTTAACATAAATTTCCAATGTACTGTTACAAATACTGTGTTTCTATTGATTGCTTGTAACTATAGTAGCAACACTTAGGAATTAAGGCTGCCAATGAAGAAAATTCAGTGGTTTCATATTTGACTAATGAAAAACCCCTCTCTGTATTGTATCTACCCCTCCCTCCAAAGAACAACAGTGTCCATTCAATGAAGCCAGAGAGATCCGTCTAGGTTGATCGGCAGTAACTGACATGTCCATTCTGTCACTCTCCCTGATCTGAGGAAAGGAAAACTGATCTGAGAGGAGGAGAATTGTAGTTCCTAGATCAGAGCTTCTGAAACCCCAGCGAAAATGAACCTGCATTTGCAAGACTCCCTAAGAAAAGCTCATAATCAAATGATTTCACCAGTGTATGAAGAAAATGGATGAATGAATTTATTTTTTCTTTTTGGGTGACACCCGGTGGTGCTCAGGGGTTATTCCTGGCTTTTCACTCAGAAATCACTCCTGGCAGTGCTCAGGGGACCATATGGGATGCTGGGAATCGAACCCAGGTTGGTCTCATGCAAGGCAAATGCCCTACCTGCTATGCTATGACTCCAGCCCCTGGATGAATGAAATTTGCCCCACCAAGTGATCAAGTGATCCCTGATTCAGAAGTAAACCCTGAGCTCCAAAACCAAAACTCAAAGAAGCAGTGGCAATTAAATCAAACTACCAGAAGTTCAAAATTCTTTCCTTATGGCAATACCTGAGTCCTTATGCGTGTGTAGAACTTCAGGCAAAGGCACTGTGGAGAATGTCAACATAAAATCTCTTCCCCAAAATCATTCAGGGTTCTTGCTCCTCTGGAGAAGCTCACAATCTCTTTTGAATGGGCGTTTGCTTTGCATACAGCCAATATGGCTGATCCGAGTTCAATTCCTCCGCCCTTCTCGGAGAGCCTGGCAAGCTACCAAGCTACCAAGAGTATCTCGCCCGCACGGCAGAGCCTGGCAAGCTCCCCGTGACGTATTTGATATGCCAAACACAGTAACAACAACTCTCATGATGGAGACGTTACTGGGCCCGCTCGAGCAAATCAATGAACAACAGGAGGACCGTGACCGTGATAATGAAATTACTTTATGCTAAAACAAACAAGAAAATCTTGGTAATAGTATCTAATCACATGTCAAGAAAGTCATTAATCAGTACCAAGTGGACCTCATGTCAGAAACAGAAATATGTTTAACATATGCACTTGATAAATGTAATATACCACTTCACTATACCATTTTCAAAAATGAGCAAAATGCCTGTATTTATGCTTCTCAAGACACAATTCCTCCATGCGTATGAAAAAATCAATATCATTTATTATTAGAAAAGTGAAAATTTAAATAATAATATGAAACATTACCCAGAAAAAGTGCCCTTATTCTTATGGATAATTTTAAGGGTTGACTGACAATTATATAAAGACATTCTGTTTTTCTTACATATTTATTTACATAATAGCATCACAAGTAGCTTTTCTAAAATGTTAGATTACAGCCTAGGGATATATAATTTATATTTTAGGTGATGAATTCCCAAAAAATATGTTCATGAAATCTAATTAAATCCCCCTAGATTATCAAGGTAAAAGACAGTGCGTTCTTGGTGCTAGCTGGAGGAATCTGAAGAAGGAGCCAGAGTGCATCTTGCCTTCTAGTGGGTCTTTTTTTTTTTTTATCTTTTTTTATCTCTCTCTCTGTCTGTGACTATGTCTGTCTGTCTTTCTTTCTCTCTGTCTCTCTCTGCCTCTCTGCCTCTGTCTCTGTCTCTGTCTCTGTCTCTCTCTCTCTCTCTCTCTCTCACACACACACACACACACACACACACACACACACACACACGTACACACACAGGAGCCTTAGCTTCATTGAACAAACCTTGGCCTTACATTTTCACTCTCTTCCCCCAAACACTCACATTTTTGTTGTCAGTCTTCTCAGCAGCTTCTATTTACTGACAACTTCACCAAGGAGTTCACTTAAAATGGATTAAACTCGAAAGTGAAACTGCTGTGGGTTTCAAAATCCTGATTGCCACATATTTAAATTCACATTCTTCTGACTGGGTGGGAACTGTGTACGTCTTTTCTCCATAGCAATTAGTACCCTTTAGAGCATTTGCCTTACATGCAGCTTATCCAGGTTTGATTTTCTGCATCCCACCAGGTGTGATTCCTGAATGTAAACCAGAAAATGACCCCTGAGCATTGTCCAGTGTGGTTCAAAAACAAAAACAAAACAAAAAACATAAAAATCCCCAAACCATGTGACACAACAAAAAACCCAGGAAACTGTTCTATGATCTCAGAATGGTTTCTAAATTAGAAAGCCTCTTTTCTGACTTCCACTTTCTGACAGCCAGTGTTCTGACTTCCACTTCAGATCTATCTACATTTGCCCTTAAGCCTCCGAAGAGTCTAAGAGCCTTTCTGGTCCATGTGATTTTTTCTTCAATGTTAAGTTGTGATTTACATTAAGCATAACTATAATAAGGTGGAAAATAAGGTATAACATATGCAGGGTTCACAATGAGCAGAAACCCAGTTTCCCCATCTGTCTGTCTCTGTCTGTCTGTCTGTTTGTCTGTCTGTCTCTCTCTCTCTCTCTCTCTCTCTCTCTCTCTCTCTCTGTCACTTGCCTTATGCATGGTCTCCCTGGGTCCAATTTCTGGGTGCTGGTGTTCCTTCCACTTTGATATATTATTGAATATATTAATTATTTATATATCTATATCTATCTATATCTATCTATCTATCTATCTATCTATCTATCTATCTATCTCTAAGCTTCCTCTTCCCCACATCGACCAATATCATTTGGAGTGTCATTAGGGAGAAAAACAATGAAACTTCATCAAGATTTCTAGGAGAACAGAGGTAACACCATGAAAAAATCTTCCGTTCAAGGATTTTTTTCTTGAAGAGATGACTCATAGTCACACATAGTCAGAAAATAAACATTAGTCATGGGAAATTTTGATGTAGGTCAGAGGTCTCTCTCTCTCTCTCTCTCTCTCTCTCTCTCTCTCTCTCTTTCTCCTGGGTTGGTGCTCTTTCTGCCACTTCTTTCCTTAGATCAGAAGCAGGGTAAGCAGGAAGTGAAATATTAATGAGCCCAGGACACCAGAAAAATGAATACAGGCAGCAGGATCTAGTGATAAGTCAGCAGAGAGGCAGAATTGTTTCTCTTCTTTTTCTATAACCCAGTGCAGTGGACATTCAAATCCATGGTGTTAGGTATGGCTTGTCACACAGCCATTGTCATATCAGATAGAAGGTTACAGCCAGGTCTGCCTGGGGCCCTAATGTAGAGCTCATTGATGGGGCAGCACACTCCAATGACTCTCACAAATTCTTTAGGAGCTGAAGTGCCTCCCAGTTTAAGGGTAAGAGTTCCCTCTCTCTGGATGTTACCACCATCACTGTCCTCCCATTGTTCATTGATTTGCTCAAGCGGGCCCAGTAACGTCTCCATTTTGAGATTTGTTACTATGTTTGGCATATTGAATATTGAATACATCATGGGTACCTTGCCAGGCTTTGCTGTGTGGGTGAGATACTCTTGGTAGCTTGCCGGGCCCTCTGACAGAGACGGAGGAATCGAACCCAACTCTGCTGGGCTGGCTGCGTGCAAGGCAAATGCCCTACTGCTGTGCTATCGCTCCACCACCATCAGGGGAACTAAAGTCTGGTGCGTTTGAAGTTCCCTTGGAATAGGAAATCAAAGCCCCACTAAGAAAGGAAACACTAAACTTCCCTTCACTTTTCCTCTCTTCATAGGTCATTTCCAGTCCTAAGGACACAAAAGCTTTCACTCTCAAATATTCACTGATGTTTAGGATGCTTAGTAAGACCCTGGGAGAGAGTTGTGATGGCATGTTAACAAGATGCAGCAAAAGAGAGGGCTGCTGCATATATTATAGCTGTATCTGGATGAAATTCTATTGTCTAACCTTATTAGATAAAAAATGGCATCTATTAATGCCTTAGAGGCTACAACTATCCCTTTAGAGCAACTATTACAACTCCTGTTGTACCTCCTAAAACTCCTGAACCAGAAGAAGCCAAGGAGTGGGACTTACCATTGTCTACTAGTGAATCAATCTGTCTCTGATGCAGTGAGAGGGAAAAATCAGAACAGAGTCACTTAGATAAAAAACAACTGAGTGTTGGGAAGTCTCCCCTGGCTTTAGTATTGATTGAAAATGAAGAATGAGGATGGTTGAAAAGACATAACACAATATAGGGCACTTGCCTTGTGCATGGCCTACCTGGGTCCAATCCCTGGGTGCCTGTGTTCCTTACAATTTGATGTATTATTGAATATTTACACTACTTAACATGCTTAAGTGAAAGGAATCCTCTAAATTTATTCTGAATTTTCCAAATGCTGTAAGAGTTCATGGAGTTTCTGTTTGGATTGGCCAACTTTATCCTCAACCAATCCTGTGAAATACATTAACTTGCAGTTAATGGTATTAAACTACATTTCCAAGTGCTTTACATAAATGGATGTCCTTAAAGACCATGACAACGCTCTGGGATGTTGTCATGTGGATGCCATGAATTGCCTCTGATATTTGCCATTTCATGTGGTTGTGTTATGTGCTCCAGTTCTTGAGCTTATCTTAAATGTCTCAGCCCAGGTACAAGAATTCATCATTAGTATCCTAGGATTCAGGAGTCCTTCTTCACTCCAGGATCCAGCAAGAGAATCCACTTTGTGAGACACTTGCCATTCTGGGACTTACCTGTATTTCAACTTGGAATGTGCAATTCCTTTCTTTTACTTAATAGGGTACCCTCGGCTCTCTCCCCTTTGGAGGAACCCAAATCCTCTCTTGAACATCTGTTCCTCCCACTTACTGAATATCCTATTGTTATGGGGAAGGGGGAAGGAGATAGGGAGGGGCACCAGGACATCTAGATCATTTAGCTGATCATTTTAAAAGTTATCAACATGAGGGACAGACAAATCATAGAATTAGCTAAGGAGTAGAGATAGAAAACATATAGAAATGGTACAGGAGAGGAACTTTTTCTTTGAGCCTTCATCTACTCCTGGTAGAGCGCAGAGAAAGCACTCTTCTTACTTTCTGTAGCCCTGAACATTCTGAAATATTTTTTGTTTATTCCTTTATGTCAAGTTCAGAAGAGCTTTCTTTAATTTGGCAGAGTAAACTGGGAAGAGACAAAACGGGTCAGTGTCCTTGGTGGAGCCCCAGCAATTCCTACATCTTGGCTGAGCAAAGGTTCAGGTTATACTTCCATGTGAGACAGGAAGTTTTCTGGGTCAGCCAACATGATCTTTGAGGCCAAAGCAACTGAAGGTTGAAGAGAGTGCCGCAGGTCAGTGGGCCGCCCACCATGCAGCCCACCAGAGTTTGATCCCCAGTTCCACCTATGGACCCCCAATCCCTGACAGGAGTGATCCCTGATACAGAATCAGGAGCACAGCTGCATGTGGGTCCAACCCTACCCCATCGTACCAAAAGAAAAAATGTTCTTCATCAGTGTCTCTGCCGCTTATTAATTCATCTCACCTCTATAATGTTGCCAGACTCTCTGAGAGGGGCAGAGGAATCGAACTCGGCCCGGCCATGTTGGCTGCGTGCAAGGGAAATGCCTTACCTGCTGTGCTATTGCTCCAGCCCAATATTGGATATATATATATAATAATATATATATATTTATGTAGGAGTACTGCTATTTATTCAGCCATTGATTAGCTGATTGAATTGGGCATGAACTCCACCTTACTTTTTTTTCATTTTTTCTAATTTTATTTATTGAATAACCATGAGAGCAGTTACATAGCTTTCACGTTTAAGTCTCAGTCATACAATGAAATACCAGTAACCTTCACCAGTGCCCATTTTCCACTACCCAAAACCCCAGTATACCCCCATCCCACACCCTCCCTACCTGTGGGGTAGATGATTTCCACAATACACTCTCTCCACTTTGATTACATTCAATATTTTGACACCAGACCCACCATTATTATTTGGGATTTTACCCCAACACTCAGATCTGTTGAAAAGGCAACAGTAAACAATTTGTTTTCTATTGCCGGTTAAGAATAATATATGAGAGGTCTGGAGTGATAGCACAGTGGGTAGGGCGTTTGCCTTGCATGTGGCCAACCCGGGTTTGATTCCCAGCATCCCATATGGTCCCCTGAGCACCGCCAGGCGTAAATTCTGAGTGCAGAGCTAGAAGTAACCCCTGTGCATTGCCAGGTATGACCCAAAAAAGCAAAAATAATAATAATAATAATAACATATGATGTTGCGTGGCTGCAGTAGTGACCACGTGATTTTGAAATTCCAAAATTTTAACACAAATCTGGAGGAATTTCTGCCAAAACCTGCTGGGTTCTGAGATTTGTTCCTGAGTCTCTGGTATCATGGCCATTAAGTAGCTTGATCAGGAGCCAGAAAGGCCATTCATGGGTGGCAAATTGGAGTCTTGTTGGGACGGGGAGGAAAGGGACAGCTCCACCTCCATCCCGTGAGGTTCTGAGTGTCTCATCACTGAGGGCCCAACCTGACAGTCCAATGGCCTCTGGAGGATGGCAGCCACTGAGCCTCCTAAGGGGATAACACTCTTTCCCCCATGGGGTGGCCCAGCCACAGTAACATACTGTGGGGTATGGACACATTTCTGCCAAAAGCCACTGGGTTTTGAGATTTATGAGTCTGTGGGATCATAGCCATTAAGCAGCTTGATCAGGAGCCGAGAGGTTGTTCATGGGTGACGACTTGGGCTTTCATTTGGGTGGGGAGGAAAGGGCTGGATCTACCACCATCCTGTGAGTCCCCACATGTCTCGTCACTGAGGGCCCAAACCTGACTGTCCACTGACCTCTGGCAGATGGCGGCCACCGACCCAGCAAGGGGGAGCCAGTGGAGGGACAGCATCCTTTTGCCCCTGGGATGGCCCAGCGACTGTAACCTATTACTGGGTCCAGATGCATTTCTCCCAAAAGCCTCTGGGTTTCAAGATTTGTTTCTGAGTCTCTGGGATCATGGCCATTAAGCAGCTTGATCAGGAGCCAGAGAAGCCATTCATGGGCAACGGCTTGGAGTCTTGTTTGGACGGGGAGGAAAGGGTCGGCTCCACCCCCATCCCATGAGTCCCCTCATGTCTCATCACTGTGTGCCGAAATCTGACTGTCCAATGGTCTCTGGAGGACAGCGGCCACTGGGCTGCCAGGGGAAACAGGCCAAGGCATGAAACCTATTCCTACCTGGGTTGGCCCAGTGCCAGTAACTTACTGCAGGGACTGGACACATTTCTGCCAAAAGCCGTTGGGTTTTGAGATTTGTTTCTGAGTCTCTGGGATCATGGCTATTAAGCAGTTCAATCAAGAACCAGAGAGGCAATTATATAGCTGAGTCAGAGGTGGTTTGTGGTAGCTAATACATGCCTGCTTAGTAGTGGACATGACTATCATTATGTGGCATTGTAAAATATCTGATAATAGCATCAAATTATACAAAGGCTCTCACTACTCTCCTGTTCTTATTTAGCATTATTTCCATCTTCCTCACAGTAATACAAGTCAAAGATGAGATGAACATATCTGACATATTTAATTATTCTCTTCTCTAATGTTCTCCCTATTTTTCTAAATGACACTAACACAGTATCAATATGAGAAAATACAGTTAATTCCATACTTGGTTATTGATACACAGGATATTGTTGGGGCCTTAGGACACATGGCTACTCAGCTACTTTAAGTATCTATTCTCTTTGGTTTCTCATGTACCATAAGGATAAGTATAAGATGATGTACGCAGGACCAATATACCAAAAAATTATCTGAGTAGAGTTAGGAAATGAAAAAAATAGAATGGTCATAGTGGTACTAACCAACAGCACAATTTAAAAAAAATAAAACATGATAAGAGGTTATTCTAACTAGAGAGTTAGTCCCTTAGTCACCTAATGTGTCCTTGATTTTACACCAGGTAGGTGATCCGAAGCACAAAGAATGCAGAAACACTTCTTAGCTGTACTTACTCTTGTTTTTTTTTTCCTCCATTCCACTCCACACCTTTTAATGGCTTTATCTTTCTATCTCAGGGACTTCTATGAAACCAGCCTCCTTGCCTCCTTCCTTCTACCTGACTTCATTTTACTTAGCCCACAAGCGTGCTGGGGAGAACATGTGAAACTAAGGGTTGGAGTGGCAGTCATTACTATGGAAGCTTCTCCCCAGTGTTCTGAGAGTCTGCACCTCTCTCTCTCTCAGGTCACACTCTCTCCTATTCTTCAGATCCCTCTACCTTTATTTGAGGCCCAGTATGGTGACAACTTGCTGACTATCTCCTCTCTGATTGCTTCAGTGTTCCTTATTCATTGTCCTAAATCTATTCTTTCTTTAATTCACTTATTAAACTCTTCTCAATGAATTTTTAACAGGACACGACTGGACACATTTGGTATTTTATTCATAATATAAACTTTGTTTAAAAACACCATGCAAAAAAATAAAAAATATAGAAACACCATGCAAAATGGCACAATGAAAACAAAACCGATAAAAGAAATGAACAGAACTTCTTCAAAGGAGACATTCAGATGACCAATAGGAATATTAAAAATATTCTCCATCATTTGCTGTCAAGGAAATTCATATCAAAATAGCAATGAGATATCACCTCACACCAGTGAGACTGACACACACCAAAAAGAACAAAACCACCATTTTTGGCATGGATGAGGGGAAAAGAAAGCTTCATTCAGTGTAGATGGGAAGGTCAGTTCATTCAACCTTTTTAGAAAATGGACAAAAATTAAAAAATAAGAATTGAGCTTCTATATGACACAGTCATTGAACTTCTGGGCATCTACCTCCAAAGTCCAAAAATTCTATTGAAAATGCATTTGCCCTCTTACATTTATTGCAGCACTAGTAACAATGATGAACATCTTCAAACAACCCAAGTTATCAAGAACATATAACTGGATAAAGAATGTATGGTATATATACACAACTTGTGGAGGATAGGCTGTGGGGCAAGTGAGAGCCCTCCCCACCCCAAGGGACCCAGCCCAGGCAGCCGACCTCCACTGCCCAACCACTGCCACACTTCCGGCCACTTTCTGGATGCTCAGGACGAGTCTCACATATGAATGAAGTCCCATGGAACCCAGATAATGCTGAACTTTGTGACCTTGGACTCTGGACTCAACGGGACCTGGAACAGATATCTCTGCCTGCTTCCCCCAGTCTCCAGTGACTTAGAGATTTCACCCATAAGCCACACCCTGCTGTCATAAAATAATCTCATCGGCCACCCTCCAGAACTCACGGATGCTCCTCCCAGATGGGGAATATAAAAGGAGGCCGCCAGAACCATGCCACCAGATTCCATGCCAGGCTGTGGGGCGGGTGAGAGTCCTCCCCACCCCAAGGGACCCAGCCCCGGCAGTCAATGTCCACTGCCCATCCACCGCCACTTTCCAGGCCATTTTCTGGACCGCAAAGCAGCCGCGGGACACATTATAAGACACTTCCTACCCATTTATGCCTCTTGGAGAGTCAGACAAACTACCAAGAGTATCCCGCCCGCACAGGCAGTCTGGCAAGCTCCCTGTGGCATATTCAATATGCCAAATACAATAACAACAATAGGTCTCATTCCCATGACCCTTAAAGAGTCTCCAATATTAGGAAAAGACGAGTAAGAAGAGGCTGCCAAAATCTCAGAGCTGAGAGGAATAGAGATGTTACTGGCACCCGCTCAAATAAATCGAAGATCAACGGGATGACAGTGATGATATACACAACAGAATACTACTCAGCTGTAAGATGTAATTATACAATGTTCATACTGAGTGAAGTCAGGTAGGAGGAGAAAGACAGAAACAGAATAATTTCTTCCATATATGGGATATAAAGAAGTATAGTAAGGGAATAACAAATGGACCAAAACAACAGTCTATGAACTGAGCTACGTAACCACACTTACTGGTCAGGAGATGGGTGAATGGGGATTGAGGAAAGTACCTTGGTAAAGCAGAGGATGGTGGAGGAAAATGGATATTTTTTTGGGATGTGTGGAGTTGAAATGTTGTATGCTTGCAATCCTATAACTGACAGTATTCAAAAATGACAACAAATAACATAAAATTTAAAAAATAGTGAAACCCCAGAAAACCCAGGTATGGGGGACTTTGTGACTGACAACTCTGGATTCAACGGAACTGGGAATGGAGATACTCTTCCCTTATCACCACCCCCGCCCCCGCCCGTCCCCCTTCAGTAACTCAGCAGTCATGTCCATAAGCCACCCAGAAGGGAGCAATATGACTCTTGCCATAAGCATGCTGCCAGACTCTGAGACAGGCTGTTTCACTCTAGGCACCCCAGATGGGGCTGGTGAGACTTCTCCCCATAAGATCCAGCTGCAGCAGCTGAAAACTTCCAGAACTCAACCACCGCCCTGCTCACGGCCACTCTCCACATGCTCAGGTTGAGCCTCACCCACAAGTGAAACTTTTCTTGGACATATCATACGAAACACTCTACCCACACTCCAAGAGTACTGCACCATATTTGATGGGATTCTAAGTAGGAGGCAAACAACCTTAGAGGGAACTATTATATTATTTCGGTTCTGCTTTGGGGCAGGGATTGGGGTTCAGGATGGAGACACCAGAAATATGGTGGACGAAAGGTGTAGTGACGGTGGAATTGGTGTTTTAATATTAAATGTAATCAAATATTATGAACTACTTTATATAATAAAAAAGTTAAAAGAAGTAAAAGAAAAATATTTATAAAACAAAATTTTATAAAATAAAAAATCTTTAAAAATCCACATATATATGCATGATCATTGGAATAGTACATCAAATATGTTACTTCCATACATATTATATAAATATTTATAACCAGGGCTGAAGTGACAGTAAAGTGGGTAGGGTGCTTTTGTGAGTGGCTGACCTGGGTTTAATCCCTGGAGTCTCCAAAGGTTCCCTGAGCTCTTCTAGCTGTGATCCCTGAGATCAGAGCCAGGAGTAAAACATCAAAATATATTTTGGTAAAAAAAAAATTAAGTATTTATAACAAAATGCTAATAAATAATGAAAATGCTATAATGGATTCATCTCAACTAGAGAAAGGGAGCAATACTTTATTCAAGAGATCTGATTGAACTCTGGTTGTAGTAATGGAGGGAAATTGGTGTCTGCAGAGACACGCTTAACAAGATACATACAACTCACTTGTAAATGACGAAGTCTGAATTATAAGAACTTTTGCCCTCAACTACCGAGCAACTGCCTCTATCATCACACTAGTTATGACAGAACGCTCTCACAGTATAGACGCAGTCAATTTTTTTGTATGAAACTTGGGGGACCATACACGTCTTAGAATTCAGAACATTTTTTTTGACATAATGCAAAGCTATGTCTATACACTCTAAGCATGTGGACACACCAAGTGCTAAATCAGTGCTCATCTCATCAGCACTTCTACAACTAAACTAAGTGGAATAAATAAAGACAAAATACTGTCCGATCAGAGCAATTTAGTTTTGTCACTCAGGCTGGCAGACTAACAATGACTTTAGTAATCCCCCCTCTGTTGCTGGCAACTGTGTATAACTACTTTTGAGACCAGAGACCTATCATAGACTTATACAATAAAAATAATGTTATACTGTGCTCAGACTTGACCCTGCATTATTGTAGCCACTAGATTTCCATTAAATTAATAACAAAATTTTTCATCATTCTTCTATTTTGTAGCATAAAAATCATGAAAAAATTATTTTCAGAGATTTTCTTTATAAATACAGTTGTAGGTTACTATGGAGATAAAGCAATTATGGAAAGAATGAAGGAACAAGCAACAAGTTTTTCACATGAAATATTTGTTTCTTTCAGCAATTGAAGTAATTTTCTTAGATTGTGAAAAATGAAATAAAAATGATAACTTTCACAAAGTAGAATGTAGAGAACTGAGTGAAATAATGTATGCTTGTTGCTTGGCAAGGTATCGTTAGTGGTTCTGTCTTATATATTGAACATAACTGGAGCAGGGACAATATTGCTACTACTATGATTATGACTTGTTACAACTCTGTCAAGATCAAAATCCTGATTATCATTTCGTCTAATACAGGCCAAGAATTGGGAAAGCCTATTTAACACTTTTTTTACTATCTTCTTCAAATCCCTTTCTCTATCATTAAATATATATACATATATATTATATATAATGTATACATATAATGTATATATTTATATTATATATATGTATATTATATGTATGTATATTATATATAATGTATATATATTTATACACCTCTTGGAGAGCTCAACAAGCTATTGAGAGTATTCTGCCCACACGGGCAGAGCCTGGTAAACTTCCTGTGGTATATTCATTATGCCAAAAATAGTAACGATAACGGTCTCATTCCCCTGACTCTGAAAGAATTTCCAATCTTTAGGAAAGACAAGTAAGGAGAGGCTGCTAAAATCTCAGGGATGGGAGGAATACAGACATTATTGGTGCCCGTTCAAGTGAATAGACAAGCAATGGGATGACAGTGATACAGTGATACATGTGTTTAAAAATCTTTTAACTAAAACAGAAATGTTTTGTGTTAGCCGATGGATAATACAGCTTTGCATTTGTGGGTAAGTGATTGTGTAATCGTGGCTGATAGAATTATGAGACAGAAAGCCTGAGCTCTGAAGATGTTAGTATTGGCATTTCAAGAGAGTTCAGGCAATTATTGTATTCTCTAATCAATGGCTCGAATAATTTGAAGCACTGCCAATAATTTTCATCTACATTTGGGCATTGCTTTTGGGATTGAATGGCATGCAAACACAATTATTATGCCCTGGGCCCTGTCCTATACACTTTGTTTTATTGGATCACCGTGAGAAACATTCACAAAGTTTTCATGTTTGAGTTTCAGTCATACAATGATCAAACACTCATCCCTCAACCAGTGCACATTTTCCACCACCCGATTTCCCCCTCTTTCCCTCCCCTCCCCCTGACTTATGGCAGAAATTTTTCTCCATACTCCATCTCCACTTTTGAATATAATGGTTTACAATGTAGATACTGAGAGGCTATCATGTTTCATCCTTTATCTACTTTCAGCACACACCCACCTCCCATCGTGAAAGATCCCTTCAACTATCATTGACTTAGTGATCCCTTCTCTATTCCACCTGCCTTCTCCCCCAGCTCATGAGGCAGGTTTTCAACTATGGAGCAATATTTCTGACACATGTCCTTGTGTGTCAGTCTTATATTATGTTGTTTCATATTCCACAAATGAGTGCAGTCATTCTATGTCTGTCTGTCTCTCTTTCTGACTCATTTCACTTAGCTTAATACTCTCCATGACCATCCACTTAAAAGTAAATGTCATGATTTTGTCTTTCCTAACAGCTTCATAGTATTCCATTGTGTAGATGTATCAAAGTTTCTTTAACCAGTGGTTTGTTCTCGAACACTCAGGTTGTTTCCAGATTCTGGCTATTATGAAAAGTACCGCAATGAACAGTCCTATATACTTTAAACAAGTTGATTTTATTTCATGATGATGTCATTCAGGTTCTATATTGACATTTCAATTAATATTGATACAAAAATCAGTTAACTAAAGAGGTTATTTATCTTTGATATAATGGTAACAAACTGGATAGGAAGATTTTAAAGATTTTGCACACAAAAAATACTCTCACAAAAGTTTCAGTTTGTACACTAAAGTATTTAACAGGGAGAGCATGCAGATTACATTACCATAACAAAAACTCAGTCTATGAGTTTGTCAAGAAACACAAGTAAATTTGTTTACCTAATATCCTTCCCACCTTTACCATCTGGGGAATTCTTTGTTCCTTTTTATTTTGTTTTTAATGTTTATAAAAAAAGTTGTTTCTGATGATATATTGCATTCAATATTCCAATACACATCGCAACAACATTGGCCCTTCCCACCACCATTATTCCAAATTTTCCCAACCACAATTCATCTGGTAAATCTTGATGTCACATACCTTGATATTGCTCTAAAATTTTCTTCCTATAAAAGTAGAGCCCAGAAACATTGTGAATGATGCCAAATTCTTCTAGAAATCCATTGGTATATATAATAGCATGGCAAACTTCCTGGAATAAGTAGAGTCCTGAGACTTCATCACTGTAACATTCCATTACACCTTATATCTCCGCTCCCCTGCCCTCCTGAATTCATAGAACACTTACGTGTTCAAGGTGTCTGTCACATCCTTTGCAAAAAGAAACATAAATATTCATATGAAGCAAAGCATTTCATGGGACTATTCTCTATAAACAAGGCTTCCAAAGAATAAATACATCAGCTCCAGATTCAGATAATGCTAGTTTTGCAGAGAATGATACTCAGTGCCTTAGGATACTAACCATATGAGTTCGTTCCATTAACCTCAGAGTGTTTTCTGCCTTAATGAAGCTGAGCAGTTGTAGGAGGAGCAATCACATTAGCCTGTGAGCTATGTGGGGAGACAGACCTACAATTTGTTCATGTGTACTCTACAAGGTTTGAATCCAGCTACCTCTTTCTTGAGATGATCCCATATTAGATAGTGCTCACTTCAAAGATCTTCTTTGAAGAATCCATGCCAAGGCCTCAAGACTGACTCATTGAAGTGATGGCAGAGGAATAGAAAAAAGGTAGAAAAACCATTTTTATTTCTCAATCAGAAGTGAAACTATCAGTGCACTCACAGAAATTAGATTAAAGATTGCAGTTGAGGGAGCTGGATCATAGCATAGAGGGTAAAGCATTTGCCTTGCCCCGGTCAACCTGGGTTTGATCACCAGCATCCCACACGGTCCCCACACCAGTGCCAGGAGTAATTTTGGAGAGCAGAGTCAAATATAACCCCTGAGCATCACCATCTATGACACAAAAAGCCAAACAAAAAGAGTGCAAAGAAAATTTTAAGGAACTAAACACTTAAAGTAGGTCAAATAAGACCTCTTACCTTAGAAAAAGACACAATAAACAAATGGGAAGGTTATCAATCATCTTGTATGTCCAGCTTTATCCTCAACTAGCCCTGTGAAATACATTTCAAATTAGAGACTGACAGTGTGGGTTATGTGCAGGTATTGTATGAGATGCTGGGAATCAAAGCTGAGTTGGTCTTTTGCAAAACAAATGCCCTACCTGCTGTACTATCTCTCTGGTCCCAGAAGCATCAGTTTAAATTCCCCACACTCGTGTGCACTCTTCGCCAAAAGCAGCATCCCCAAATGATCAAATCATATACCTCACATTGTCTTCTTAATAGCTCAGGAGCAGACAAACTCATTTCTTTCCTCCACATTCACAGCATCACCTTCAGCAATTTATTTGCTGAGCTCTTTCGATTCCTCTCCAGCTCCAGGATGCATATTTTCAGTTCCTGACTCTTCTCTCCTAGGGTGGCTTCTCTATTCTCCAGGTGTGTCAAGATTTTCTCCTTTTCTTCCTTTAGTCTCCATAGATAATAAATCTCCTCCTCGCACAGAAATGTATGGAGATTCTTAAAATCATATTGGGTCTTTTCTCTCCTATGCTCTATAACCCTCTAGAAATAAGAGAGCATATCCCAAAAGTGAGTTGAAAACTCTGTTGATAGATGAATGTTAGAAAACTCTGTACTGATACCCAGATGAGTCTACAAAAAGTATTCGGTCATAGGTTTTTTTCATCTTAATAGAACTTTCATGAGACAGAAATATTTAACTTTAACATTGATAGTATTCCTCCTTATGTTGCAGAATATTTTCTCCCACTGCCCAAGGTGCCTGAGATAAGGGAAGAAGAATTTCCACTGTGAGTTCATATTTAATATTCACACACAGAGATCAAGTACAGGTTGGATGAGACCACAGAAAATGCAGTATGTTTACCCAAAAGGATAAAATTTAAGTATAATATAATAGATTATGTCAGTGTTTCCGCAAAGTTCTGAGTATCTCTCCTGAGGGGAGGTCAAACCTTTAAAGAGTGGACACTAATTTACCTGTACCTTAATGTACCTTGGTTCCAGGTACATGTTCTTGCACCAATACTGCTCACCCTTAAGGGTCTCATGAGCCTGAGGGCTATAAATCCCACTGGAAGCATCCTGACCTTAGTGTGCACAAGGGTTAGCTTATGAAAATGGCATTTTGAAGGCAAATTCTACTTTGTGAGAGTGGGAGTCTTAGGCTTCTAATAGAAAGGTACTTTCAGATATTTGAAACTTACAAGCAGGTCAAGCATGAACGTAGGTAAGGAGGAGCCCTGTCGGCTCCAGCAGGCTGAGGTATCAGGAACCCTAGACAATTACTGCTGAACAGTGAAAGGAATTGGAGACAAATTCTTTTATATGTAAACAAGCAGAAGCACAAAAGCAAATAATCTCTGATTAGCTTATTTCATCCTGTTTAATGATATTAAAAATAATTTTGTTCCAGGAAATTTAATGTTTAAAAAATAATGAATTCCTATATGGCAAGAAATATATCATTATAATTTGCATGTTATTTCTATATATCTAACTCTACAATGGAACAAATTCAAACAATAAAACCAAATTCTTAACTGTCATTTTATTTTTTCTCCTCTATGTACAATTTCAATGACTTGTATTTGTCATCCACTTTCCTCAGTTTTGTCACAATTTCCTGAAACTTTCTTGAAGGAAAAATTGCTTTATTAGAGCCTATCAATAGTTTAATAGTTATTATTATTTAACAGAGTACCCAGCCCAGTAAAAAAATAGAAAATTATTTAATATGTGTGGACTACCTCCACCTTCAGAGTACTCAAGCTAAAATAAAAAACTTGATCTCCAAAATAACCCCCAATAGTTGGTAAAATTATTAACTTCATTATCTCCTTTCATTATCTCCTAATAATGAATTATTAACTTCATATCTCTGATGTTCATCTACTGACCATGGCCTAGCTTCTTTCCAGGGAAACACTGTACATGAAACAAAATAATCACCTAAAAGGAAATTTCAATAATAATGTATTAAATCCAAGACCAATACCATATTTTTAAACATATGTAGCAGTTTTTATGTATTACTAATCAGGAAGTGTTGTTTAATGCCATTAACTTTCATAGAAAATGGCAATAGAAAGCTAGTCTGTGGTATCTCAAAAGAAAGGGCTAAAAAACTGATGCTTTTTGTGCAGAATTTGAACTACAGAACAAATTTGTTCCCCTAAGTACCATCTGATGTAGTACTGAGACTTTGAACACTGCCAGGTATAGCTCTAGTGGGTCTTTCTGTTGAATCAGTCCTCGGGACCTGTTATTGTCAGAGTGACACACAGACCATGGTGGAATTCTGGGAAGACAAGTCCAAACAATGGAAGTGGTGGAGGAGCATAAAATCAATGTGTAAGGAATAATGTTATTATGATTCAATTTTAATTGTTTCAATATCAAGCTGTGGTAGTTTTCTTTTTTGGTTTTGGGCCAAACCTGGCTGCATTCAAGGTTCACCTCTGCTAGTTCTCAGAGGACTTTATGGGTGTCAGTGATAAAACACGGGTTAGACATGTACTAGAAAAGCACCTTCCTTGCTCTACTATCTCTCCAGCCTCACAGTACAAAACTTAAAGTAATTTTTCTAAAACATTTTCTCCTTTTATCATGGAGAATCATTTAAGGTGAACCAGTTTTCCATTGTCTCAATAGATCAGAATCCTGCTATATAAACCCAATGTAATGTATATACTCCTCAATGAGTATATAAGTATGTTTTTTAGTTCTGCACTACTGTAAAAAAGGGGTTCTCTGAAACTTTGTCCAAAGCATTGGGTTGTTCTACTATAGGCCAAGTTCTTTACATAAACTAATGTCCTTAAGGATTATGATAACATCCTGGAATGATGTCATGGGGTTTCCAGAACTGCCTCTGGTGTTTGGAATTTCATAAGTTTGTATGATGTAATCAAATTCTTGAGTTTATCTTGAATTTCTCAGTCCATCTACAGTTATTCATCATTTGTATCCTAGGGCTCAGGAGTTCCCTCTTCACTCCAGGATCCAGCAGGAGCATCCACTATGCAAAGGCAAGTGAGACACCCATCCCTGGAATGTGCGATTCCTTTCTTTTTCTTTAAAGGGTAGCCTCACCTCTCTCCTCTCTTAAAAACAAATTTTTGACTGAGAAAAAAAAATACTCTCTTGAATGCCTGTTTCTCTCCCCTACTTAATATCCTACTGTTTTGGGGAAATAAAGTGGCACCAGGACATCGAGTTCATTTGAGATGGTTATTGTAAAACTTGCAAACACAAGGGACAGACAAATAATGGAAATAGCTGAGGGGTAGAGATAGGAAACATATAGAAGGGATGCAGGAGAGGAACTTTCTCTTCAATCTTTCAGCTAGGCTGGTAGAGAGCAGGAAATTCTTTTATGTCAAATGCAGAAGAATTTTATTTATATAAGTTGACAGAATAAGCTGGGAAGATACAAACAGGTGGGTGTCCTTGGTGGATCCCCTGTAATTCCCAGCATCCTGGCTGAGCAAAGACTCAGTTTACACTTCCATAGGAGACAGAAAATTTTCTGGATCAGACACTGGGATCCTTGAGACCAAAACAATGTTGAGGGTTGAAGAGAGATTACAGAAAGTCAGTGAGCTGTTCCTTAGGCAGACCAGCCGTTTGGTCCCAAACTCCACATATGTGTCCCCAGTCAATGACAGGTTGATCCCTGATACAATCCAGGAACACAACTGCATGCGGGCCTATCACCGCACACCCTACCACCAAAAAAAAAAAAAAAGTATTCTCTATCTGTATCTCTTTCTTTTATTAATTCACCCTATTTCTGTAACTATTGGGTTTTAACCCTCAGTGTTTTTGGCTTCATCAATGAATTGCCACTTTTCCTCCCTCAGAGAAGGTTGCAGTGCTCTTGTGAACACCCCTAATCCCCTGAGTATCTTTAACCTCTCCTTTGTCTTAGTAATTAAGTGAAAACTTCTGATGATTCTGGACTTTGTCTTGGAAGTGAATTACTTGCTTTTTTATTTCCCTTATAAGTTTTCATTTTACTCTATACTAATGTTCTTCTGTTAAACACAGAAAGTGGTTTAATGTTATTCTCCTAATACATGATTTAATTAATGTATATATTTACTCCTGGGCATCCTCATAATTACTAGACTCAGGCATCGGTTACCATAGTTCCTAATACTCCACAAAGGAAGATCCCATAGTGGGACTTGGATGGATTTAGGGTGAGCAGAAAAGTTATACCAACATCAAAACGGGAGAGTTCACAACTCATAAAGCACAGTCTTTTTTTTTTTAAATTTATTTATTTATTTATTTATTTATTTTTATCATTTTTTTTTATTAGTGAAACACCATGAAGTACACTTATAGACTAATAAATTTTTGTGCTTGGGTTTCAGTTATACAATGATCAAGTACCCATCCCTCCACCAGTGCCCATCCTCCCCCACCACGGTTCCTAGCATCCCTCCCACCCCCCATCCTCCCCCCCACACCCCCCGTCCCACCCTGCCACTGTGGCAGGGCATTCCTCCCTGTTCTCTCTCTCTTCTTTTGGGTACTGTGTTTTGCCAGAGAGGCGTTGAGTGGCAGTCATGTTTGGTCTATAGACCACTTTTAGCATGTCTCTCCCACACTGGGAGGGTCTTCACAACACCCTTTATTTGGTGCTCTCTTCTCTATCTGAGCTTCCTTCTCACCTAGCACATGTGGCTGGCCTTCAAGTCATGGAGCTAAATTCCTGGTACTAATCTGAGCCCTTCCTGGGTGTTAGTCTCCCGTTTTGTTGCTTTATGTTCCCCAGATGAATGCAATCTTTCTGTGTCTATCCCGCTCTTTCTGACTCATTTCGCTTAACATGATACTTTCCATGTAGTACCACTTGTATGTAAATTTCATAACTTCATCTTTTCTAACAGCTACATAGTACTCCATTGTGTAAATGTATAAAGCACAGTCTTGGTGCAAGCCATTATGACTTAAGAATCAGGACCCATACGAGGAAGGACAAGCTGAACTAGCCTGTGGGCCTAGTCTGGGATTTACTTAAATTCCAGTGGGCTTGCCCTTGGAGCCAGAGAATTATGTTTTGTAATCTATATCTCTTATCTTTTTTATCCAAATAAATGCAAGTAGTGATAAGAAATAAACTCAATTGTTTAATATGTACAATTAAAGGGAAAGGGAAAAGCAATATAGATATCCCTTGGAGACAGAGTGTCTTCTTGAGTTAAACTTCCCCACAAAATTGCCTCACTGCAAAATTGCTTTCCCTTTGTAAATCATTAATCACACCTATGGGCTATCCTATAGCTCTATCACCCTTCAGATGTTCTATAAGTATGCTCAAAGCTCTGCATTAAAGGGGCCATTTTGACCATTAATCTTTGGTCTTCTGTCTCTTAGTTCCTCTGCTGGAGAGAACTGGGGGTTAGGTCTTGACCAACAAAATTGTGAACTCACAGCTATAAATTAGAAATTGAATACAAATAGTTCTTTCTGTTCATGCTCCACTTTGACTCGGAGTATGTTAAGGTACTTTCAGCAGGCTCTTTCACTTAGGAACAATGCTACTCATTCTTAACATATATGTATACTTTGAGTATTTTTTTCTTTATTGAATTAACTTAAGATACACAATTACAAAACTGCACATGGTTGGGTTTCAGTCATAAAATATTCCAATACCCGTCATTCACCAGTGTATGTTTCCAACCTCTAATGCTCCCAATTTCATAATGCCATATCCCACACCACCAAGCCTGGCTCTACTGCAGGCAAATTTTCTTTTCTTCTCTCTCTCTCTCTCTCTGTATCTCTCTGTCTCTTTCTGTCTCTCTCTCGGTCTCTCTCTGTTGTTCTCTCTTTCTCCTTTGTGCATTATGGTTTGCAACACAGATACTGAAATGTTATCAGTACATATTTGCATCTCAGTGATCATCTCCAACAATCACTGTCATAGTTGTCTCTTCTCTGCCCTAAAACCTACCCCAGTCCCCCACTCCCACAAACATTTCTGGAAATCTTCCAACCATAAACCAGTCTTCCTGGCCCTCACTTCTCCTGTCCTTGGGTATTATTCTCATATTATGTTTTTTTTTATATCCCACAAGAGACTGCAATCTGTAACTTTGTTTCTTAAATGAATACTGCTCCCTAATAAAACTCTATATTCTTAATTTTTTTAACCTGAGTTTGTATTTACTCTTGTGGGATATATAAACCTCTCCTAGAATCTGGGATTAACTGCTTTAGTCCTAACAGTATTCCGTCAACATTTGAACCAGGCCCTGAGAGGGACGTTGAATGGGAATTGTTTCAGCAGTTTCATGCTCAAAGGAAAGGTTTTTATTAACTAAGAATAAATCACTGATGGGAATTTACCTAGGTCGAGTATTTATTTCATAATACTGAATCCACTGAAAAGAGGAAAATAGGACAGTGTTTGGTCTTTGTAACTAACTTCCATCTAAAACATGCGTGCTATAGAGGGAAGTATCATTTGTGCTACTTGCTTAGAGTCTTTACAAAAAGTCATTCAATGCAAAGTTATTAGGAATATATTAAGCTTATCATCTGGTTAGGTTATGGGAAATTGTGAAAAAAGCAACCAAAATTTTTACAGTCAAAATATTGAATCTTTTACCTTTGAACTGGATACAAGCATAAGCATAAGGATACTGTGCACTTTTTCTTATAAATATCACAAATCAATTTTTTTACAATTTTTTAAAAGCTAGGTGATTATGTGTGCAGATTAGAATCTTTACCAATATAGAAATAAGGCCTGATAGGCTCAGAGAAAGAGGTCTTTGGGAAAGTGAAAATGGAAGAGCCAGTATTCAAGTTGTAAAAGGAAACAAGTCTGGCCTTATAGTCTACAAAAACGCCTAGAAAGCCAACATTCTGCAGATAAAGAGGAGTTACGGGAGATGTAAGGGCTACATGACCATTAACGTTGCATTGTCTGTTGGCCCAGAATCCAGACTTAGGATCCCGTCTTATGGCATTGTCTCTCGGTACATTTTCCAGACAAACTCCGACATCCCTGTGACACTCAGATCCTTGTGAAAACATTATGCTAAAGAAATGTTTTCCAGAACTGTAGGCCCCATATCCCAGGACACAGGGTAAGTCTTTAAACCTAGCAGGATTCTCATGCTTCACTCGGGGAGATCCTCGAGTCACCTGTTTTTTTTTTTTTCTCATTCAAAAGTAGCTCTTTGTGTGCTGTGTCTGGATCAAGAGTAGCAACAGCTGCAAAAAAAAAATGGATTATAAAACAAGGGAAAACAAAATGACATGGTTACTTCATACTTATCAGTATATTTTAAATATTATCAGCCCATGCTCAGAAAAAAAATCTCTTTCTGACAGCCTTTATAGTCATTTTATCAAAACTTGTGAGAAAAAGTAAAATAGAGATCATATCGGTCACAAAGGATGGTGAGGGAAGATTGAAGAGCTAATATATGATTGATAGTGGACAGGACTGTCATGATGTGGCATTATAAAATATCTGCTAACTGCTGTAATACACTACTAAGACTCTAAGTACTCTCTTTCTCTTACTCAACATTATTTCTTTCTAACATTAATATAAGCCAAAGAACAGATGAATAGATTTGTTCATTTCTCTCTCTCAGGTCAGACTCTGTCCTGTTCTTCAGATCCCTCCACTTGTATTTGAGGCCCAGAATGATGAGGACTCAAAGACTATCTCTGCGCTGGGTGCCTCAGTGTGCCTTAGTCATTGTCCAAATGTATTCTTTGTTTAATTCACTTATTAAGCTCTCCTTGATGCATTCTAAACAGAGGCTGATGGAACACATTTGGCATTTTATTTGTAAAACTTTGCATGGTTAAAAAACAGACCTTGTTTGAAAAACCATCAAAAATTGGGCAATGAAAAAAAAGGGGGAAAAAGGGGAGAGACGAATAGATGTACAGACACTTCCTTAAAGAATACATGCAGATGATCAATAAGGATATGAAAAAAATGTTCTCCATCATTTGCTATAAGGAAAATTCACATCAAAATAGTAATGACATATCATCTCACACCAGGGAGATTGGCACACACCAAAAAGACCATCTACACAATGGAGTACTATGCAGCTGTTAATAATGGCATCAGATTCATCCTAGATACACTTGCTTTTTGATCTCACTTTGAAGAAACAATTGGCCATGTAGGGAGACTCATGCGAAGTACTTGAGAATTTTCTTCAGGAAATACAGGGAGACATCCAGCCTCCAACCAGCAAAGAGCTACTCCCTAAGATGTATCAAGAAGTGAATTCTGAGGACACAATCACAAAGATTTTGGAAGTGGATTGTGATAGTTTAATGTGAAAACACAAACTAGTGATCGTATTTATTGAAACTTTGTTAGAGTTCATTTTGAGGATTCCTCTGAGCTGTAGTCAGTTTACTGAAATTTATGAGCTCCTGTGTTCTTATTTGGGTGGTGGTGGTGGGGGCGAGGGGTAGATACAACACTTGGTAGTTCTCTGGACTTGCTCCTAACTTGGCACTTAGTGACGATTCCTAACAGAACTCAGGGACCGTATTAGATGGCAGGGATCTACCCTGGGTTGGCTGTATGCAAGGGAAACACTCGACTTGTGATACTATGCTCCGGACTGACACTGCATTATTTTTTTGTGTAAAATCATTTTAATACATGATTTTAAGTATTTATTATGATAATCCATAGTCTACAGAATGGGCTGTAATATCTTTCATTTTATTTATATTTTATATATTTTTTATTGGCTCACCATGAGATACAGTTATAAAACTGATCATGGTCAGGTTTCAGTCGTAAAGTGTTCCAACACCCATCCCTCCACTAGTGTACATTTCCCACCACCATGTTCCCATTTTACCTCCCGCCACACTTCCCCCAGACTGTCTCTATGGCAGGTACTTTCCTTTTCTCTGTCTCTGTCTCTCTCTATCTATCTCAGTCTCTGTCCCCCCACACACACCCCTTTGGGGTATTATGTTTTGCAATATTGGTATTGGAAGGTTATGTTTGTTCCTTCACCTGTTTTCAGGCTGTAGCATTTTAACTGCAATAAAGTCTTGGAAAAATAAAACACAGCTAGAATTTAAATTGTAACATCTATATGAATGGTTAGCTGTTTCAAAATGTTTAGTTCAACACTTATTAAAAAACTAAGTTAGTATTTTATACAAGGCAGATTTACTTTGAGAATATTTTCGGTGACACTGCATTATTTTTAATCAATAGATATTCATTAAATTAAACACAAAAGTTTTCATAGTGATTCTTATTTTATAGCCTAACAAATCATAAAAATATCTGTTTCCAGTGTTTTCTTAAGAAGCTGAAATTGTAGATTACTATGGAAATATAGCAATTATGGAAAGAATGAAGAAACATACATCAAGTCTTTGACTAGGTAGCTCTTGGTTTCAAATGGTTCAAACATTTATTGTTACGTGGTCTAGCCCTAAAACCACTGGCAGCAGAGTCACTCTTAACCTACCTTTCTACAATTATTCTGGGAACTGAATGACATAAATATAATCATTATGTCCAATTCCTATTTTCTATGCTTTGTATAATTAATGATTTTTAAAAATTTGTCACAGTGTACTGAGTGTGAAGTGTTATTTTTTATATACATATAGGACAGGTATAGAATTCATTTCTCTGTGGGACATCATTAGTGAACTGGAGAGAAAGAGCTGAAGATTCATCAATAAAAACAATACTCTAGGAAAGAAAGATGGTGGCCGCACGGGAGCCTGGTGGAGAGCAGGTCTGAGCCGGGAGTGGGGGCGCGATGGGTACCTCATGGGTTGGGGGTGCCCTCTGGCCCGTCCTTCATACCCGACCGAGGTCACCAGTTGCCCCCCACGAGTGGCTCTCCGGCAGGGCCATGGCCCCAGAAGCACAGAGACCAATCTCTTAATTATCTGACTCTCAATAGAAATACTTGCAGGGTTAATAAATAAAATAGCAGAAATCCAAAACCGCGCGGTCGCGATAGACATCATTTAATTCTTGAACCCAGCTGTAGAAAACAGATCATTTCACAATGCTTTTTCAGCATGGCTGAGTTTGGGGGGCGGGTAAAGTCTAAATAATAATGGTGCAACTTTTATCAAAACAATGAAGCTAGTCAAAGTAGACAGTGTTAACTAGAATTCATCTACCCCACAGACATTGG
The DNA here is from genome assembly GCF_029834395.1 of Sorex fumeus. NCBI lineage: Eukaryota > Metazoa > Chordata > Mammalia > Eulipotyphla > Soricidae > Sorex > Sorex fumeus. The sequence continues at coordinate 19,081,720 of NW_026606151.1, read as the reverse complement.
GGGGGGGGGTTGGGGGTGTTTATTGGGGTTCTTCGTGGTGAAAAATAAGTATTGGTAAAGGGAATTGTGATTGATATTTGCATGACTGAGACCTAAACTTGAAAGTTTTGTAATTTTTCCCACAGCGATTCAATAAATAAATAAATAAATAAAAAACAATACTCTAGCTAGAACCTGTCGAGAAAAGAGCAGTAAGTTGTGTTGCCCAGTATTCCTCCCACCTCTATTCTTTAAGGAATTTTAGATGTCACATACCATTGTCGGTCTCAAACAATTTCATCAATTGACTCAAAATGCTATCAAAATCAAGCATAAAGTGAATATCCAATAAGACATCCTGTGGTGCATTTAATTTCAAAGCAGACGTCCTGGATAAGAAGAGTCCAGAAATTTCATCAGAACAATATTCTGTGGATTCCATAGAGCTACTATCCCTCCCTCCTGAATTCAAAAAGCACTCACCTGTCCAAAGTGCCTCTCACATCCTATAAAGCAAGAAAGATAGATGTTGGTATAGAAATATTACCATTTCACCATTTCATAGAACTTTGGTGGGTGGGTGTTCCTTTATAATTATGCCAAGGAAACAATGTAAGAGTTGTACTCCTATGAATTAATGAATTCCCAGGGAATTATTCTGATCCCAATTTTCTTGCACAGCATTCTTCAGCAGTTTTACATCTGTGGTCCAACACCTGTCTGCATATCTTTCTAAAGACTAGCAGTTATGACTACCATGATAGATCATTGATATTCAACATCTCTACCCTTATTTGCCTTCAGCAATACATGCACAATGTTTGAGAGAAACACTGGCCCCGTATAATAGCATGACAGTATCTGATCAACCACCAAGTATGTTTTCTTACTTTGGGAACAAAGCGAGTTTTTACTTCTACCACCACAAATCTGTGAGCTGTTTGGAGCAAGATCAGGAATTGTCTCAAATTTTCTCATTAAATGCTGTTTTCATTCAGTGACCAAATTTCTTCTGAAGAGGTCATAGTGGGCATTGTTTGTCACAAAGGCCCTTACAGATGAACTCATGTAGGTCCTTGGAGACTGACTCACTAAGGTGGTGGCAACAGGTTTGCACTGAGGTGGAAGGTCTTGCTGCGCCACCTCCATCCTTAATGAAAATAAAATAAGGAGCTCAAGGTATTTATCACAGTGTGCAATATCCTTACTATAGCTAAAATAAGGCCTCATAATATTCGCTTGAACAAGAGAGGAGCAAATCAAGGGAAAAGTTGATCAGCCGTTTTGGTGCCACTTTTTAGCCCTCATGTAGGTGTTTACAGAAATAACTTTGAGGAGATCATTTGACACTAGAAATCTCTAGAAATCGGACGGAGGCCAATGGATACCTACCAAAATTCTCCCATGGTTCCCAAGAACTGCCATATCTATCAAAGTGGCCTCTTTACACAAAGACACTCTACAGACTAGTGAAGGACATTTGTATACAGGCATTGATATTTAATAGAAGCATTCATTTAAATCTTCCACACTTCTGTGCATTTTTGAGAAAGAAAGCTTCAGGCCATTTTGCCAAATTCCTCACCAGTTTCTCTAAATCCCAGGAACTGACACCTTCATTCCTCCACATGCACAATGTCACCTGTAGTAACTCCTGGGCTGAGCCCTGACATTTTCTTTCCAGTTCCAGGATGTGTCTGTTCAGTTCCTGGCTTTGCTTCTCAATATTGGCTTCATTGTCCTTCAGTCTCTTTAGAACTTTCTCTTTTTTATTTTCCAGTCTCCATAGATAAGATTTCTCCCCCATGTGCAGGATCATGTGCAATATCTTAAAGTAATACTTAATGGAGTTTTTTCTAAAAAGAATATCAGACTAAAGTAAAGAAAGTCTATTAAAGCAACAGTGGAATGTATTTCTTTCAATAAATAAACCATCCAAATATAGTAGTTTTATTCACTTAGATAATTCTAATTTAATTCTAATTGAACCTTTACAGGAGACAGGAAATTTAACTAGCAGGGATTTGGATTTCTCTCCTTGTTACTTGGATATTGTATCCTCCCATTACCTATCGTGTTAAATTGAGGGAAGCAGAAATACCCTCTGTGAGTCCAAATTCAAAATTCACAAAAGAGATCAGGCCATAGGTTTGGAAAGTTAACCTCAAAAGCCAATGTCCTAATACAAGACTTAAACCCAAGGACAGTAAACACAAGGGCCAGAATTTTGCCCCATAGTTGGTATCCTGTCTCATGAGCTGGGGGAGAAGGCAGCTGGAATAGAGAAGGGATCACTAAGATAATGATGGTTGGATGAATTGTTCAGGATGGAGATGTGTGCTGAAAGTAGATAAAGGACTAAACTTGATGACCTCTCATTATCTATATTGCAATCCAATATGCACCAAAGTAGAGAGAGTATGGGGGAAATTGTCTTCCATAGGGGCAAGGGGGTGGTTAGAAAGGCCAGGGGTATACCGGGGACGTTGGTAATGAAAAATATGCACTGGTGGAGGGATGGGTTTTGATCATTCTACGACTAAAACTCAATCATGAATGCTTTGTAACTATCTCAAGGTGATTCAATTTTTAAAAAAGCCAATGCCCTGTGAAATTCAACACAGACTTTTGGATTACATTAGTGTTGCAAGAAGAGCACTGAGTTTCTCCCCTAAACAGTCTGGTCAATCATAGCAATAGACCTTATTCTGCCATTGCAGATGTTCTTGCCTTATTTTCTGCTTATCCTCATGAATTTTTTGAATATGAATCCCCCCTGAGAGATCCTGTTACTCACAATGATCACTTTCTGAGCATGGAAATTACATGCCAGACACTACATTGTGCTAAATTTCTGAGTGGTACAGGAAGGTACTTTGAGATGTTTAAAGCTTGTAAACAAGTCAAGATTAATCTAAGTAATGACAACACTTCTTCTTTGCCTAACTGATATTAGGACTCCTCAACAATTGCTTTTGAAATATCAAAGAAACATAAGCTCAATTTTTATATTTGTAATCAGCAAGGATCATTAAATAATTTATGATTTATCTACTTAGGGCTGAAGTGATAGCACAGCGGGTAGGGCGTTTGCCTTGCACGCGGCTAACATCGCCAACCCGAGTTCGATTCTTCCGCCCCTCTCGGAGAGCCCAGCAAGCTACCGAGAGTATTCGATATGCCAGACACAGTAACAACAAAGTCTCCAATGGAGACGTTACTGGGCCCGCTCGAGCAAATCGACGATCAACGGGAGGGCCTTTACCTTTACCTTTGGGCTGGAGCGATAGCACAGCGGTAGGGCGTTCGCCTTACAAGTGGCCAACATGACCGACCCAAGTTCGATTCCTCCGCCCCTCTCGGAGAGCCCGGCAAGCTACCGAGAGTATTCGATATGCCATACACAGTAACAACAAAGTCTCCAATGGAGATGTTACTGGGCCCGCTCGAGCAAATCGATGATCAACGGGAGAGCCTCTACTTAGTCTAGATGAATGAGATTAAAGCATACTTTTTTGCCTATTCCTTCTATAGGTGTAGATCTTAAGTTGAACATATCTGAGGCCAATAAACTCAAATTCTTACCTGAAATTTTGATATTTTCTCTCTTATGTTCCCTTGCCATTCCTTATTTTGTTCTTCTAGTTTCCTCAGGTATGCCAAAGATTCCTGGAAGTATTCCTGAAAGAAAAAATGTTTGATAAGGGTCTAATAACTGGGAAAGTTTTCATTATATATGTCAGGGGAGAACATAGACTTGTGAACATAAAATAATATTGTGAAATTGTATACTTATACTTTCAAGGATACATACTGAGGGATTTTTAAGTCCTTAAAAAATTGATATTCTGAGAGAGAAGTATCTGCAAAAGGGGCAGGCTCATGAATGGAAGGGTTGGAAGGCAAAGGGAGAGAAACTAGTGACACTAAACATTGGTGGCAGGAAATGTACAAGAGTGGAAGGAATGGGTGTTAGAATATTGTATGGCTCAAACCCAATTATAAACAACCCTATAATTGTGTATCTCATGGTGCTTCAATAAACAAGATAATTTAAAAAATTTATCTCCTGAACAAACTGACCAATTGGTAAGGTTATTAATATCCTTTTTTTTTCTATTTTAGAAACAGATTCATTTAATGAACCAGGCCCAAGGTATATTATGCTGCATTCTCCTAGTGAACACTTTACAAAGGACAAAAATATAATAATGTCCGAGTTCTTGAGAAAAGATGACTGGTTAAAGAATCTTTGGTATATCTAGACAATGGAATACTATATTGTTCAGCTGTTAGAAAGGATGAAGTCATGAATTTTGCATACAAGTGGATCAACTTGGAGAGTAACATGTTAAGTGAAATGAGTCAGAAAGAGGGGACAGTCATAAAAAGATTGCACTCAATGGGAGACTTACACCCAAGAATAGTAGAGATGAATACTAGGAGGATTGCTCCATGGCTTGGATGCTGGCCTCACATGTTGCGGGAAAAAGCAGTTTAGATAGAGAAGGGACCACTGAGTATATGTTGCTTGGAGGGACCGCTCGAGATGGAAGATGCGTGCTAAAAGTAGACTATAGACCCAACGATGGCCACTCATTACCTCTATTGCAAACCACAACACCCATAAGGAGAGAGAGAGCAAAAGAGAACTCCTTGCCATAGAGGTGGGGTGAGGTGGGGGGCATGAGGTGGGTGTGGTGAGAGGGAGACTAGGATCATTGGTGGTGGAGAATGGGCACTGGTGAAGGGATGACTGTATGACTGAAACATAAGCATAAAATGTTTGTAAGTCTGTAACTGTACCTCATGGTGATTAATTAAAGAAAAGAATATAATAAAGTATAATAATATTTTCTATTATTTTCAATTTTTTATAATTACCACATCATGTTTGGTGGGGTTCAGACAGTAGGCAACAAATTATAGAGAGAAATATATATATATATATATATATATATATATATATATATATATGCCTCTCAGAGCCCTGCAAGCTACCAAGAGTATCCTGCCCACATGGGCAGAGTCTGGCAAGCTCCCCGTGGCATATTTGATATGCCAAACCAGTAACTATAACAGGTTTCATTCCTCTGACCCTGAAAGAGTCTCCAATCCTTGGGAAAGACAAATAAGGAGAGTCTGCTAAAATCTCGGCTGGGAATAATAGAGACATTACTGTCACCTGCTTGAGTAAATCGAAAAACAACAGGATGACAGTGATAAAGTGAATATTTTTATAGTACTGTGTTAAATACAGAAACCAAACCTTGATTATTGATACCTTGACAGTTTTTATATGTTAGTATGTAATAAGTATGAGTAGTCCAAGTGCCATTGTAGTTTTTTGAATCCAGGGACAGATGGTGAGATAAAACAGGGGTTAAGGTGCTTACCTTGTAAGAGCATACATGATTCAATCCTGCCTATGGTTCCCCAAGCATTGCCAGAAATGAGCCCTGAGCATAGAGCCAGGAGTGAACCCTGAGCATTTCTGGGTTTGGTCCCCAAATCCCAAGGTCAATGGAAGAGAAACAGGACAAATGAATGTCAATGTCAACATGCTTTGATGAGGATTTTCTGTTTGATCTCCAGAACCATTTTTTCTCTGAGTGTCAACAGATATGATTCTGTATTCCTGAATATGGCCAGGTATGGACCCAGTGACCCACAGTACCACAGGACCCTAGCACTGAATAGTCAGGCCTCTGGGTCTTGAGTCACATGGAATGACCACTGTATCAGGGGACACTACTAGGAAAATCCTCTTGGAAAAATATAAAGAGACAGAGAAGAGCTGTAATATCTTATGATAAAAGTCATTATGCAAGCAATTTAAAATATATAGTACCAATATCAAACTTCTAAATTATTTTTCAAACTACTTTCTCTCATTTTAGAAGCACACTATTAAGGTTAATCAACTTTCTATCTTAAAAGTAGAATTCAGTTATCTTATTGCTCTATAAAGTCAGTGTATTACTTTGTCAAAATATAGGTATACCTATCAATTGTTCAATGCTATCAAGGGCTTTATGAATTTTTTCAGGAAACACTATTGTTTGGTCATGGGCCAGGATATGAATGTACATGGAGATTACAACAACACTCTGTGTATATGCATTAATATGCCTCTGTTTATATATATATATATATAAATGTATATATATATCACTGTCACTGTCCTCCCATTGTTCATCGATTTGCTAGAGCGGGCGCAGTAACGTCTCCATTGGAGATTTTATTGTTACTGAGCCTGGCAAGCTATCCGTGATGTATACTATATGCCAAATACAGTAACTATATATATATATATGTATATATATATAAAAATATATATTAGATGATCAGTCATTATAAAGTTTATCTAAAGATAGAGTGATGAAAACTTAATCATCATCCTGGGATTCAGACTAAATTATTTTAAGTTCATGGATGCAAAAGAGGAACGGGTACTTGGTGAAGCACCCTGGGCAGGACTCACCTTGTAGCCTTGACAGGCATCTGAGCAAGGACCGTGCTGTGCCCTTTGTGCTGTGGTGTCCACTCACAGCTGAGCTTCTCTTGGTGCTCTTCACACAGATGCTCCTGCTCAATCTTCTTAATGGTGCCAGTGAGGTTTCCTAGCTGCATACTGGGTCAGATACTCTCCCTTTGAAACTGTGCCCCACATACAGGACACTGGTAGTTTCTCTGGAAAGGTGACTGCTGTTGTTGCTTCTCAAGATTTTCCAATATGCAAGAATGGCAGTAGATGTGCCCATAGTCTATGATTACTGGCTCAGTCATTAGCTCCAGGCAGATGGGGCAGGTGGCTTCCTCCCTCATGGTCTTGGCTATGCCTGAGGCCATGGCTTCTCCTGGAAATCTTTAATACTGAAAATTATAGGTAGATATCAAGTAGATGAGATTTTTCTGTAAGTCATAGAAAAGACGTGAGCCTAGTGGGACTGACATTTTGAGATTATGCATTGGGTGTGGAATGCGGTAGTACTATCACAAGTGTTGTAGATTGATTAAATTAAAAATATTTAAATTAAGTGTTGTAACTAGATGCATTTAATTTCTTAGTTGCTGTAGGTACTGGTGTAACTGGCAGTTCAGAAAGAGAACAGACCATAACTACAGAAATTTTTTTCTGGATCAAATCAGAGAGAAGCCAGAAATTATTTCTCACACAAATTACAGATGAACAGAAAAAAATATTAGGAAAGTTTTAAAAAATTTACCAATGACCTAACCATCACAAATAGTTTGTTTCTGATTAATTGCTTGTAACTATGGAAGCAACACTTAGGAATGACGGCTGTGTATGAAAAGGATTCAGTGGATTTATACTTGACTCATGAAAATCTTTCTGTATTCTATCTAATCCTACCTCTAAAGAACAACAATATCAGTTAAATAAAGCCCAGGGAGTTGCCTCTAGAGTGACAGTATGAACTAATAAGTAACTGATATGTCCATTCTATTTTCCTCCTTGATTTGAGGGAAGGAAAATGGATCTAAGAGGAGAAGAGTAGGTCCTTGATCACAGTTTCTGAAACCTCAGAGAAAATGAAAGTGCAATTGCAAGACTCCCTAAGAAAAGCTCATACTCAAATGATTTTAGCAATGTATAAACAAAATGGATGAAAGAAATTTGGCCTGCCAGAAATGATTCCTAAGGGCAGAGACAGAAACAAATCTTATGTCCCAAAGACATGCCTCAAAATTAAAAATTCAATGGCAATGTAATGAAATCACCAGAGATTCAAAACTCTTCCCTGTGACAATAGCTGAAAAATCTTATGTGGGCCTAGAACTTCCAGCAAGTCACTGTGGAGAATATCCACATATAACCTTTTCCCCAGAGACATCTAGGGCTCTTGTTCCTCTGGAGAAGCTCACAATCTCTTTTGAACAAGTTACCCTTTCTTTCTTATCCCTTAAAATGAAGTTACTTTATGTTAAAAGAAACAAAAAATTCTTGGTACAGCCTCTAACCACTTTCCAAGAAAGTCATTCAGTGTTACCAAGTACTTCTCCTCTCAGAGACAGATGTTTCACATATGTAAATCATAAATGCATTGCATCACTTCACTAAACAGGTTTTAAAGAATGAGCAAAATGACTGTGTAAATGCTTTTCACAGACATAAGACTAAATAGATTTTAAAAATGGGCAAAAATTCTGTGCAAACACTTCACAAAAACACAGTTTCTTAACATGTTAAAATGTCAACAACATTTATTATTAGAGAAGTCAAAATTCATATAATAATACAGGACATGCCCCAGAGAAAAAGATCTTATTCTCATGCATAACACAAGGGTTGACAATAACCACTATATACACACACTTAGTTTTTCTTAACATATTTATTTAAATAATAGCATCACAAGCAGCTTTTCTAAAAATGCTTTATTACAGCCTAGAGATCAGTAAGTTCTATTATAAATGAGTTATTTTAAAAAATATATTCATTAAATCTAAGACATTCAAGAATATAATCAAGGCTGTGCCTTCTAGGTGTTTCTCTCTGACTGTCTGTCTCTCTCTCTCTTTATCTCTCCCTCTCTCTGTCTCTCAAACACACACACACACACACACACACACACACACATAAGAATTAGGCTTACTGAGCAAACATTGGCCTTAGATTTTTACTATCTACCCCAAATACTCACATTTTTTTTGTCAGTCTCCTCAGCAGCTTGCATTTACTGAGGTCTGGACAACGGAGCTCACTGGATTAAACTCCAAAGTGAAACAGCTGTCAGTTAGATCAGAAGTAAAATTGTTGGGTGATTCATGTCCTGTTCACCACATGTTTCAATTTACATTCTTCTCACTGGTTGGGGACTCCGAAGAGCAATGCCTTTACTTCCCAGCAATCAATAATACCATGTGATGGGGCTGGAGCCATGGTATAGCTTTTAGGGCATTTGCCTTGCAACTGACCAACCCGGGTTTCATCCCTGCCATCTGTTATGGTCCCAAAGACTGCCAGGAGTGAGTCCTCAGTGTAAAGCCAGCAAAAACCACTAAGTATGGCCAGGTGTGGCCCCAAAACAAAACAAATCAAGCAACAAAACCTACAAACCAAGTGACACAGTCAAAACCTAGGAAGCTGTTTTATGAGCCCAAGAAACTGCAAGCGCCAGTGTTCTGACTTTCACTTCAGATCTCTCTACATTTGCTCCTGAGTCTCCTAGGAGTTAGAAGTATTCCTGGTCCCTGTGAATATTTCCCCAAAGTTAACTTGTGATTTATTATAAGCACATCTGAAATAAGGTGGGAAATGACGTATAAGATAAGCAAGACTCACAATGACCAGAAACTCAGCTTCCCTGTGTGTTCTGTGTCTGAGGATGCTTTGCAGATCCCAATGCTGTAGCAGCAGCAGCAGCTTCTGGGACTGCACGGAAGCCATAAAGCCTCATCAGTGAATGTTCTTAGCTGGAGCCACAGCACCCCTGGATATCACTGCTCACAGTGTCTCAGTGTGGGGAAGTTTCCTGTCTCCCTGTCTGTGTCCTGAAATGAGCAGGTTGGATTCAAGGACAGCAGTGAGTAATGAAAGTTTAGTAGAGTAAAGAACTGCTCTGGAATGGGGCTGAGACTAGGGAAGGCTAAAGCAATGCACAGCTGCTGTGGAGGACTCTTACAGGGACTGGGGCACACAGTGTCACTAATCAGGCCTAAACAGTTTTCACAAGTCTTGGGTTTTTTCTACCCAGCTCCCACAGATGTTTTGTTTAGAATTTTGAAAAAAATCTTCGCTACACATCCATCCTGTTTCTGCTTGCTGATTCTTGTATCCTGTGACCTTATCACGGGGACATTACATCTATTGGCCTCTTAAGGACACTGAAGAACCTACAGATTAATTCAAAATTTAAGATGGTGAGTGTTGTCAGATACTCTCTCCTGGCACCTGGCATGGGGAAAAACTGAGGTTTTGCTGTCATTAACCTGCCCTGTGCTTGTGGGATCCAGTGTGCAATGAAGAGAGATTCGCTAAAGCCTCACTAATAAAAAGTAGGAGCAAGTGTATTATTTCGCCTCAACTGAGACGTAAGTTGAATGGAGAAGAGAAACAGATGGCTGCCTGAAAATAAAGCTTTTCCATATTGCAAACCTCAGTTGTAAAAGGTAAAGGTAAAGGTAAAGGCCCTCCCGTTGATCGTCGATTTGCTCGAGCGGGCCCAGTAACGTCTCCATTGGAGACTTTGTTGTTACTGTGTCTGGCATATTGAATACTCTCGGTAGCTTGCCGGGCTCTCCGAGAGGGGCGGAGGAATCGAACTCGGGTTGGCCATGTTGGCCGTTTGTAAGGCGAATGCCCTACCCGCTGTGCTATCGCTCCAGCCCTTCAGTTGTAAGAGCCATTATAAAAGTACACATGCAAGTTTCTGAAATAAACAGGAACAGTGACCCATGGGGCTGTTAAGGAAATTGCGGGATGGGCAAATGTCAAGTCTGGACCCTAGAGTTGCCTGATCCCATGGGTGCTCCCTGTTGGTGGTTGCTGCTGTGAGGGCTGTTGGGGTCTGACCTGGGCATCAGATCTGCACCAGGAGTTGGGGCTGAGACAAAAAAATTTCTGCAGGTACAGAAGCTCAGTCTGAATAAAAACAGTGAAAATATAAACTACGCTGAAACATTGTATAACAAAATATCAAAGAATATCTTTTTTTGGAAAACTGCTTTGACTGTCCTTTTGGTTTGTCTCATTTTCTGAGCGATAGCACAGCGGGTAGGGTGTCTGCCTTGCACGCAGCCAACTATGGCCGACCCGAGTTCGATTCCTCCGCCCCTCTCGGAGAGCCCGGCAAGCCACCGAGAGTATTCGATATGCCAGACACAGTAACAACAAAGTCTCCAATGGAGACGTTACTGGGCCCGCTCGAGCAAATCGACGATCAACGGGAGGGCCCATTTTCTGAGACCAGTCCTGCAGGTTGGAAACTGGAAGACCAGTTTGGCAGCAATCAGTGTTAATATGCAAATATACATATTAATAGTGCCCACATCAATACTCATAAGAAACATTCAAAATATGCTCACAAAGAGAGGCTATTTCATTTTTTTTTTAATTTTTTATTAGTGAAACACCATGAGGTACAGTTGTAGACTTACAAGATTTTTTGCTTGGCTTTCAGTTATACAATGATCAAGTACCCATCCCTCTACCAGTGCCCATTCTCTACCACCAATGATCCCAGTAACCCTCCCCTTCCATCCCCCCATCCCACCCCGCCTCTGTGGTAGAGCATTTTGTTTTGTTCTCTCTCTCCTTTTGGGTGCTGAGGTTTGCAAAAGAGTCATTGAATGGCAATCATGTTAGGTCTATAGTCTATTTTCAGTATGCATCTCTCATCCTGGGAGGATCCTCCCAACATCCTTTACTTGGTGTTGCCTTCTCTATCTGAGCTGCCTTTTCCCCTAGCATGTGCAGCTGGCCTTCAAGTCATGGAGTGAACCTCCTGGTACTTATCTCAACTACTCTTGGATGTTAGTCTCCTATTTTCTTACTTTATATTCCCCAGATGAATGCAATCTTTCTATATCTGTCCCTCTTTCTGACTCATTTCACTTAGCATGATACTTTCCGTGTAGTATGACTTCATCTTTTCTAACAGCTGCATTGTACTCCATTGTGTAGATGTACCAAAGTTTCTTTAACCAGTCATCTGTTCTTGGGCACTCAGGTTTTTTCCAGATTTTGGCTATTGTGAACAGTGCAGCAATGAACATAGAAGTACAGATGTCATTTCGGCTATGCTTTTTTGCCAGGAGAGGTTATTTCACATCAAATGGAAATATTATTTAAAGAAATAACAGTTGTATAAATTAGAACCACACATGTTTTCTGTGACTATGTAAAGTGTGTGGAATGTGTGTTATTTTGTGTGTGTGTGTGTCTGTGTGTGTGTCTGTGTGTGTGTGTGTGTGTGTGTGTGTGTGTGGAGCATACCCAATCATGATCAGAGTTGTTCCAGGCTGAAGGTGGTGCTTAGGGAAATAAGCAGTTATGTGTATTGAACTCTGAACTCCACCATGCAGAGTTTGTTTTGAAATTTTCAGGATTTAGTGCCATCACCTCAGATGAGCAATATTTTTTCAAGGTACTTTTCTAGTTCCCTAAAGTGTTGAACAAAATTATTACCTTGTGATGCCATAACTCTACTTCTATATATGTTCTCAAGAACAATGAAAATATGTTACAACAACAATGATCACTATGACTTCTGGGGGATGACTTTTGTAGTCATGCTTTGACAGCATATAAACTTTAAGTCCTGGGGTATATTGTTCCTAGGCCAGAATACTGGAGAGTCTCTCTGTCCTCTTAGTGCTCTTTCTGCTACTTCCTCCCTACTGCAGGAGCAGTATCTAGTGAGAATTGAAATATTAATGAGACCAGCACACAGGGAAAGTGATTAGAGACAGCAGGATGTAGTGCTAAGAGGCAACAGCAAGACAGAACTGCATCTGGTCACACCCTGTTTCTCTAAGTGTGGGATATTACCCCTAAGTCTTTTAGGCTTCATCAATGAATTCCCTTTTCCTATATAAATTAGAAATTGACTATAAATACTTCTTTCTCTGTTTATGCTATACTTTGACTTTTACTTTGACAAGCTCTCTTACTTAGGAACAATGCTACTCATTCTTAGCATATATGTACACTTTATTTAATTCTTTTTTTAAATTGAATTACCTTGAGATACACAATTACAAACCCAATCATGGTTGGGTTAGAGTCATACGGTGTTCCAAGACCCGTCCCTTCATTAGTGTACATTTCCCACCTCCACTGTCTCCAGTTTCCCTCCTGCCACAACCCCAACTCTACCTAGCCTGCCTCTACAGCCCTGCATTTTCACTTTTCTTCTCTGTCTCTGTCTCTCTATCTCTCTCTCACTCACTCTCTCTCTCTTTATCTCTCTTGCTCCCTCCTTTTGGGCATTATTTCTGCACTACAGATACTGAAGGGTTATCATGGATATCCCTTCGACTCCTTTCAGCCCTTAATTTGTATTCAGAGTGATCATCTCCAACTCTCATTGTCATAGTGGTCTCCTCTCTGTCTTAACATACCCTCCTTCCCCCCACACTCATGGCAAGCTTCCAATCATGGACCAGTCGTCCTCTTGGCCCTTGTTTCTATTAACCATGGTGTTAGCCCCATACTATGTTTTGTTTTTTTATATCCCGCAAGTGAGTGCAATCTGTAACACATTCTTAAATGAATAGTGTTCTCTAATAAAGATTTTTATAATCTTTATTTTTCTGACCTTGAGTTTGTACTCACTCTTGTGGGTCACATAAACCTGTCCAAGGATCTAGAATTAACTGCTTTAGTCCTGACTGTATTCTCTCAACACTTGCACAAGCACTTCAAGGGAGATTGAATAGGGATTGTTTCAGCACTTTTATGCTCGAAGAAAAGGTTTTTATGTCCTAAGAAAAAAATCACTAATGTGAATTAACATATGCAGAGTATTTCCTTCATAAAAATGAATCTACTGATGAGCAATTAACAGGACACTTTATGGTCTTTTTATTAAGAGGTTTAGACGAACCTCTAAATAGGTTTGCCATGTGTGGTGCTTGCCGAGAGTCTTTATATCCAATCATTGAATGCAAATCTTTTAGGTTTCTACTAAAGCTTGGCATCATTCTAGATTACGGGAAACAGTGAAGAAAGCAACCAAAATTTCTGCGTTCACAGAATTTGAAACTGATTCCTTGAGCTTGACACAAGAATAAAAATACTGTGCTTTTCCCTTACAAATCCTACAAATTTTTTTCTTACAAATTTCTTACAAATATTAGTCACGAGGGTTCAAATATGTCTCTTTTCCAATACAGAAATAAGGCCTGATAGGCTCAGGAAAAGAGGCCTTTGGGAAAGTGAAGATGTGGGAACCAGTTTCCACGTTATAAAAGGAGATAAGTCCGACCTCATAGTCTAAGAAAACCCCTATATAAGTAACGTTGTCCAGAGAAAGAGGAGTTATGGGAGACGTCAGTGCAACATTGTCATTGTTTTCACAATGTCTGATGGCCCAGAATCCAGTCTCAGGCTCCCGTATCATGAAGTTGTCTCTTGGCACATTTTCCAGACAAACTCCTACATCCCAATCAGATTCTCCTACAAAATAGATTTCAAAATAATATTTTCCTGAGGTGAAGGCCTCACATCCCAGGACACAGGGTAAGTCTTTAAACCTAGCTTGAGTGTCCTGCTTCTCTTGGGGACTTCCACCAATGACTGTGTTTTCATCCTCGTCCACCTGTAGGTCATTGTGGGCTGTATCTGGATCTAGAGTAACCTTAACTGCAAAGAAATTAATAAATTTTAGAAGAAGAAAACAAAAGAACATGGTTACTTTATGCATAGTAAAAGTAAAAAGGCCCTCCCGTTGATCATCGATTTGCTCGAGCGGGCCCAGTAACGTCTCCATTGGAGACTTTGTTGTTACTGTGTTTGGCATATCGAATACGTCACGGGGAGCTTGCCAGGCTCTGCTGTGCGGGCGGGATACTCTCGGTAGCTTGCCAGGCTCTCCGAGAGGGGCGGAGCAATCGAACTCGGATCGGCCATGTTGACTGCGTGCAAGGCAAATGCCCTACCGCTGTGCTATCACTCCAGCGATATGCATAGTATTCAGTATATTCCAAATATTATCAGTGCGTGCACAAAAGATTTCTTTCTGACAGTCTTTAAAGTCATTTTATGAAAAATCATTGTAAAAAATTTTAAAAATCATATCTGTCTCAAAGAAGGGGAGTATTGAAGAGCTAATATACATGCTTAGAAGTGGGCCAGACTGCCATTATGTGGCATTGTAAAATATCTGGTAGCAGCAGCAATATACTATGAAGGCTCTGACTAGAATCCTGTCCTTATTTAATATTATTGCCATCTTTTGAAGTCATGAAATTTATGTACAAGTGGTACTACATGGAAAGTATCATGCTAAGAGAAATGAGTCAGAAAGAGGAACAGGCATAGAAAGATTGCATTCATCTGGAGAATATAAAGTAACAAAATAGGAGACTAACATCCAAGAATAGTCAAGATAAGTACCAGGAGGTTCACTCCATGGCTTGAAGGCCAGTCGCACATGCTAGGGGAAAAGGCAGCTCAGATAGAGAGGGGAGCATCAAATAAAGGTCGTTGGGAGGACCCTCCCAGGACGAGAGAAGCCTGCTGAAAGTAGACTATAGACCGAACATGATTGCCACCCAATGTCTCTTTTGCAAACCACAGCACTCAAAAGGAGAAAGAAAACAAAACCCACAGGAGTGGGTTGGGGTGGATGGGAGGGATAGTGGGAGCATTGGAGTTGATAATGGGCACTGGTGGAGGGATGGGTATTCAATCATTGTATAACTTAAACCCAAGCACAAAATTTGTAAGTCTACAAATGTACCTCATGGTGTTTCACTAAAATTTTTTTTTTAAATTATTATTACCATCTTTCTCACAGTAATATAAGCAGAAGACAAGATAAATATAATTGACATATTTATTTATTCTCTTGTCCAAAGTCCTGCCTATTTTTCCAAATGACACTGACACAGTATCAGAATGGGAAAATACAGTTAATTCCATACTTGGTTATTGAAGACACAGGTTGTTACTGGGGCTGTGGGATGACATTGCTTTGTCCTTTCTCCCTTTCTCCACAAGGAGCTTAGATTTATCAGGTTACACCCATCACAGTGCTCCGGAATCACTCCCATTTTTTCATTTATCGGTAACCACTTCTCTCTGCTCTCCTCCCTAACCAGTTAATCAGCTTTTCCCCTAATCAGACTCTGTTAATTTGTTAGGTCAGATCCTTCTTGGACACTGAAATTGTCACTTAATCACTTAATCACTTAACTTCCCGTTAGTCGTCGATTTGCTCGAGCGGGCGCCAGTAACATCTCCAATTGTCCCTGTCGCATGCTAGTGTAGCCCAATGGCATCTGTTCGCTCCAGGAACATGAAGAGCCTCAAACCAATCGTTCATGATCTTGACGAAGAAGTCTGACCATCTGGTAAGTGGGCGGCCACGCAGTCTTTTGACATCCCATGGAATCCAGTCAGTAACAGCTCTAGTCCAGCGGTCATCTTTAAATCTCATTACGTGACCAGCCCATCTGATTTTCGGCACCTTGGCAAATGAGACAGCGTCCCTGATTTTTGATCGTCGACTGATGTCAGAACTCCGGATTCTTTCTCTCATTTGAGTGAAACGTGATATTCCAAGCATAGCTCTTTCTATTCTTCTTTGGGAGACCTGAATAGCGTTCTCATCTTGTTTGCGTAGGGCCCAGGTCTCTGAGGCATATGTTAAAGCAGGAAGAACAGTGGAATCAAAGAGATGTGCCCGGATCCGGAGGTTCTTCGTCCTCTTAGCTATTTCTTCGACGTTCTTGGAGGGATTCCAAGCCGCTCTCTTCCTCCTGCACAGCTCGGGTGCCAGATTATTTGTCATGTTGACCTCTCGACCTAGGTACACATAGCTGTTGCATTCGGAGATGGTTGTTCCGTTGAGAGCGAATGGGGCATCAGGAACGAGGCTGTTTCTCATAAACATTGTCTTCGTAAGATTCAGCTGTAGTCCTACCTTTCCACACTCACGGTCAAAGTCGGCCAGCATTTGTGCCACTTGGCTGATGTTTGGTGTTATTAAAACAATGTCATCAGCAAAGCGGAGGTGGTGTAGTTGCCGACCATCTATCTTCACTCCCATTCCTTCCCATTCCAGTTGTCGCATGATGTTCTTGAGGGTGGCACTGAAGACTTTCGGTGAAATGGTATCACCCTGCCGCACCCATCTCTTGACATCAACGATCACTTCTTTGTAGAATGGTGAGATCCTGGTAGTGAATCTGCAATATAGCTCACGGAGGATCCTGATGTATTGGGCTTGAATGCCCTGATTGGCTAGGGCTTCAATGACTGCTTCCGTCTCAACAGAATCAAAGGCCTTCTTTAAATCAATGAACGTTAAACAGAGCAGCATCTTGAACTCCCGAGAAACCTCAATGAGCTTGGTTATCATGTGGATATGGTCGATGGTGCTGAATCCTTTGCGGAACCCTGCTTGCTCGCATGGTTGTCCTTCATCTAGTGTTCTGCCAATCCTATTTAGGATGACTCGAGTGAACAACTTGTAGATGACAGACAATAGGCACATCGGGCGATAGTTGCCAATGTCATGGATGTCTCCCTTCTTGAACAGTTGTACGGTCCTGCTGGTTTTCCATTGGCACGGAACCTTGCATTCAGACAGGTAGCGAGTGAAGAGCCGAGCCAGTGTATTGATGAGTACTGACGGCAGGTTCTTCAGGTGTTCAGGTCTGACCTTGTCTGGGCCGGGTGCTGTTTGTTTCTTTACCGACGAAATGGCGTGTCAGATTTCGGAAGGGAGAACATTGGGAACGACATATCCATCCTGTGGAATTTGGTATGTCGGCAAGTGGACATGGCTATTGAAGAGATTTGAGTAGAAGTCATGGATAATCTTCTCCATTGCCGTTCTGGAGGATGTAATGGATCCCCAGGATGTCGGAGGGCAGTCATCTTGGTCTTGTAGTTGGCGAAAGACAGGCGGGCGTTATGAATACTTTTCCCGGCTTCTGCCGCATCTACCAGTACTTCTGCTCTTCTCTCTTTGAAGTCTTCCTTGATCGCATCTCTGCACTGCTTTGCAAGCTCGGACATTAGCTTGTGGTTGCCTGAGGCATGCGCCAAACCACGCTGGCGAATTAGCTCAAGAGTTTTAGAAGATAGGCGATTTTTTGTGGCTATCTCTCTCTTGGCATTCCTCGCACATTCATGGAGGTGCTGAACCAATCGATCATATTCCTCCTCAATGTTGTCAACAATGGCATCTTCCCATGTTGCCGCAATAGTACCAAAGAGTTCCCAGTTGGTGGTCATTCTGGGAGTTCTCTTTTTGAACTTTGCAGCCCTTTCTCCCCGCTCTGTGAAGTAGAATTTTGCACGAAGGAGATGGTGGTCCGATCCTGTTCGAAATTTTGGGACAACAGCGACATCAGTCAGGCAAAACCGTCGATTGAATATGATGTGGTCTATTTCGTTGTGGAATCGTCCACTGGGAGACTCCCATGTCCATCGTTTAGATTCTGCCTTTTGGAACTGTGAGTTACCATGAATGGTCTTGGTCGACATGATGAACTCAGACAGAAATTGTATTGGAAGTTAATATTGCCTTTCTCCTCTCCTTATGTCTTATGTCTTTTGAATAGTTTACTTTAAAGCAATGTCCTTTTTGTATAGATACAGGAAGTCCTTAGGATTTAATTGGCTTTTAATATTATTTACTCCCGGGCATCTGCTTTCTTCACTTAAGCCTTATTGCCCTTGGTTCCTAACACCCCCAAAACAGGGTCCCGACAGGGGACTGAATGGACACAGGGTAAACGGTGAGCTACCCTGGCATCAAAATGGGCCAGGCCAAAGTGCCACGATTCTCAACTATAAGTTAAGAGTTTGATCATAGACAAATGCTGTCATGATCCAAAAGTAACGACGGGACTAGGACCCTGCTAGGGATAGGAAAGACTACCTGGCCTGAGCACTTTAGTCTGAGATCAAGATGGTCCTAGGAGGGCAATTCTATAAGTTTAAGGTATTTTTTACTTTATCCATACAAAATGATTTATATTATGAATGCTTATATGTTTGTTGGACAAGGAGAGGAGAAACACACCCATGGGATTCTTCTCTAGGGTGGGTCATCCTGCTGAGAGAGTATCTGTCCTAGAAGCAGCTTTCCCGGGGGAAAGAATTCTACCCCTATTGTTTGTGACCACACCTGTGTGTAATTGTTATCCCAACCCCTCATGCTTTGGGATTTAACTGTACTGTAAGAGTGGGCTGGGGGATCAGAATCGAGACTCCAGAGAAGAAGAAAGGGATCAGAATCCAGACTCCAGAGAAGGATAAGAAAGGGGATCAGAATTCAGACTCCAGAAGGAAAAGGAGAAGGGAGATCGAGAAGGGGAATGAAGTAGCATGGGGGAGGAGGAAGCAGGGGAGGAAGAGGAGAGAGACAGGAATGAACGGAGAGAGGATTGGAATAAACTGCAACTAAGACCAACCAGCCTGGCCCTCGTTTCCTTCCTTCGCCTGCCCATTACCACTGACCTCCCCCGGGGTGGGGGAAGTGGGTGAGGCTACCGAACTCTGGCGGGAGTACAGATAGACCGTTGCCACTGCTGTGTTCTTTTTGAGTTTACACAGGGGCCTTAGGACACATGGCTACTCTTCAACTTTAAGTATCCGCTCTCTTGGGATTCTCATGCACAATACGCACTAGTAAAAGATTATGTACCAAGGACAAATGTACCAAAAATGATCTGAGTAAAGTTAAGGATGAAAGAAATAGAATGATCATTATGGTACTAAGAGCACAATTTAAAAAACAAAACATTTGTTTGTTCCAGCTAGAGAGTTAAGTCAATTAGTCACCTAATGTCTCCTTGTAAACACTGAGTAGATGATCAGAAGGACATAAAAATAAGGTATACAGAAACACTTCTTTCTGTTTTTTTTTCAATCTCCAAACCATTCCCCATCTTTTAATGCCTTGTCTTCCTAAACATATGACTTCTGGGAAACCAGCTTCCTTCCTTCTACCTGATTTCATTTTTCTTAGCCAATGAGAGTGTTGGAGAGAATGAGTGAAACAAAGAGGTGGAGTGGCAATCATTACTATGAAAGTTTCTCCCCAGTGCTCTGAGAGTCTGCACTTGTCTTTCTCAGGTCACACTCTGTCCTGTTCTTCAGATCCCTCCACCTTTATTTGAGTCCCAGCATGATGAGGACTCCCTCAGTATATGTGTGCTGGTTCCTTCAGTGTTCTTTAATCATTGTCCTAAATCTATTCTCTGTTTAACTCACTTATCAAACTCTCCTCAATGAGTTCTTAAAAGGAGCTGACTGAACACATTTGGAATTTTATTTATAATACTTAGATTGGTTAAAAAATAAACCTTGTTTGCAATACCACAACACCCAAAAAGAGAGAGAGAACAAAAGAGTATGTTCTGCCACAGAGGTGGGGTGCGGCGGAGGGGACGGGGTGGGGGCGGTGGAAGGGATGCTGGGACCATTGGTGGTGGAAAATGGGCACTGGTGGAGAGATGGCTACTCAATCATTGTATGATTGAAAAACAAGTATGAAAGATTGTAAGTCTGTAACTGTACTTCACCATGGTTCACTAATAAAAAATTTAAAAAAAAAAACTTGTTTGAAAAAATACCATCAAAATGTGGCGAAGAAAGAAAACCAAAAAAGGGGAGAGAAGAGATGAACAGACCCTTCCTCAAAGAAGCCATGCAGATCACCAATAGGCTATGAAAAAAATTTTTTTCTGTCACTTATTATGAGGGAAACACATATCAAAATGGCAATGAGTTATCATCTCACACCAGTGACACTGGCACAAACCAAAAAGAACAAAGCGATCAGTGTTTGAATGGGTGTGGGGGAAAGAAAGCTTCATTCACTGTTGGGGAAAGGTCACTTGGTTCAAACTATTTAGAAAATGAACAAATATCAAAATAAGAATGAGGCTTCTATATGACACAGTCATTACACTTCTATGCACACTTAAAAGGATTCATACAACTCATTTTGAAGTTGATGAGGTCTGAATTATAAGAAGCTTTTCCCTTACCTACCTAGCAACTGTATCCATTATCACCCATTATAATGGCATAATATTCTCACAGTGTGTATACACTACATTTTCTTATATGAAACATGTCAGGCTAAGCATGCCTTAGAATTCAGAACAGTTTTCTGTCATAAATGCAAATTTGTATATCTATACTCTAAGTATGGGGACACACCCAGTGCGCATTTCATCACCACTCCTACACTAAACAAAGTCAAACAAAAATGACTAAATACTGTCCAATCGAGGACAGTGAGGCTGGCAGACTAACAATGACTTTAATAGTCCCCACTGAAATCTTGTGAACTACTATGTTCTTTGCTCTTGGGCTGGAGCGATAGCACAGCGGTAGGGCGTTTGTTTTGCACGCAGCCAACATGGACGACCTGAGTTCGATTCCTCCGCCCCTCTCGGAGAGCCCAGCAAGCTACCGAGAGTATCTCGCCTGCACGGCAGAGCCTGGCAAGCCACCCATGATGTATTCGATATGCCAAACACAGTAACAACAAAATTTCCAATGGAGACGTTACTGGGCTCGCTCGAGCAAATCGATGAACATGGGGAGGGCCTTTTTACTATGTTCTTATTGGATTGGGGTGGCGGGGAGGGGGGTGTTTGAGGGCCACACTTGGTGGTGTTCAGGACTTACTCCTGACTCTGTGCTTAGTGATCACTCCTGGCAAAATTTAGGGGATTTTGGAATGCAGGAATCAAACCCGAGTTTCCTGTATGCAAGGCAAACACTCAAACTACTATACTGTGCTCAGGCGTAACACTGCATTATTTTTAACCACTAGATTTCCATTAAAATAATAAAGTTTTCATAGTGGTTCTTATTTTATAGTCTAACAAATCATGGAAAAATCTTAACTTTTAGAGTTTTGTTTTTAAGTGCAATTTTCGGTTATCATGGAAATAAAGCAAGTATGGAAAGAATGATGTAACAGCAGTTTTTTTTTACTAGGAAGCACTTGGTTTTCATATGGTTCAAACATTTATTATGCTACTTGGTCTATCCCTAAAACCACTGGCAGCACAGTCTTCACCTACCTTTCTGAAATTAATTTGAAAATTGAATATCATAAACATAATCCTTATGTTCCAACCCTGTTCTCTATACTTTGTGTAATTGATGATATCTTTTTAAATTTGTCACAGTACACTGAGTGGGAAGTGTTAATATTTTGTTATGTATACAGGACAGATATTAATGTTATTTACCTGGGAGATATCACTAGTGAACTAGAAGAAAAGAGGTTGAAATATCATCAAAATCCAATAATCTAGCAGAACCTTCCCAGAGTAGTAAAACGACTTTCCTAGTTTTCCTCCCACTAGTATTATTTCAAGAATTTTGGATGTCACATACCCTTATCAGTCTCAAACAATGTCAGCAATTGACAGAAAATGCTATCTACATCAGGCATAACTTGAATATCCAACGAGACATCCTCTGGTGCATTTATACTGATAGCCAAAATCCTGGTTAAGAAGAGTCAAAAAACTTCATCAGAGTCACATTCCATTAGACTCCATATTGCAACTATCTCTCCCCCCTGAATTCAAAGAGCACTTACCTGTGCAAAGTGTCTGTCACATCCTATAGAGCAATAAAGATAGATGTTGGTATGGAAATATTAAAATTTTATAGAATCTTGATAGGTGGCTGTTTCTCTGAAACCTTGCCAAGGAGCAAATGCAGTGGTTCCAATCCCATGTATTAATCAATTCCCTGGGAATGATTCCCATCCCAAGTTCCTTGTACAGGATTCTTTAACCCTTTCCCACCTGTGGTACAATACCTGTAGGCCTATCTTTCCAAGGACTAGCAGTTATATCCACTGCAGTAAACCATTAATATTCACCCTTTCTATCCTTGTTTACTAGCATGAGTACATTCACAGAGTTTGAGAGAATCACTGAAACAGTATAATATCATGACAGTATCTGATCAACATCAGAGTATGTTTTCTTTCTATGGTGCATGAAGTTATTGCTACAACCACATAACCTGTGAGCTGTTTGGAGGAAAATTGGGAGCTGTCTCATACTGGCTCACTCTTTTGCATTCAGTGACCTCATTTATTCTGAAGAGGTCACAGTAGACATGTTTGTCACAAAGGTCCTCACAGGATAATTCATGTACATCCCTGGAAACTGATTCACTAAGATGTTGGCAGCAGATTTGCACCAAGATGGAAGGTCTTGCTGTGCGACCTCCATCCTTTATGAAAATAGAATAAGGATCTCCAGGGCTTTATCACAGGAAGCAATAACCTTAATGTTACAAAAACCAGACCTTATAATATCTATTAGAGCAATATAAAAGAATAAATCAAGAGAAAGTTTATCAAACATTTTAGTCTTTGGTTTTAGCCCTCACCAGTCAGCAGGAATATCTTTGAGGAGATTGTTTGACCCCAGATATCTCTACAATTAAGACTTAGGCTAACAAAAATTCTCCCATGGATCCCTGAGAACTGCCATATCTATCCAAGGGGACTTTTTATGATTTACACAAAGGTACGTTATAGAGTAGAGGGTGACATCTCTGTACAGGCGTGTGTATCTAAAAGAAACTTTCCTTTAAATTCTCCATTCTCCATACTGTATGCATTTTTGAGAAAAAAGGAAGCAGACCATTTCTCCATATTCCTCACCATTTTCTCTAAAGTTCCAGGAACTGACGGGTTCAGCCATTCTCCATGTACACAGTCTCACCTGCAATAACTCCTCAGCTGACCCCTGACATTTCCTCTCTAGTTCTTGGATGTGTTCGTTCAGTTCCTGGCTTTGCTTCTCCAGCTGGGCTTCACTGTCCTGCAGTCTCTTCAGAACTTGCTCTTCTTCATTCTCCAGTCTCCATAGATAAGATTTCTCCTCCATGTGCAGGATCATGTGCAATATCTTAAAGTTATACTCTATATAATTTCTTTTACTCAGAATATCAGACTAGAATGAAGAAAGCATATTCAAAAATGGCTGAAACTTTAGGTATATTAAAATAAAAATTTAGTACTTTCATTCACTTAGAATTACGTAGAACATATGGAGACAGGAAGTTTACCTTTCTCAGGAATTTGGTTTTCTCTACATCGATTTGCTCAAGCGGGCCCAGTAACAGCTCCATTGTGAAACTTCTTGTTACTGTGTTTGGCATATTGAAAACTCTCAGTAGCTTGCCAGGCTCTCCGAGAGGGGCAAAGGAATCGAACCTGGCTCTGCCAGGCTGGCTGCGCACAAGGCAAACGCCCTACAGCTGTGCTATCACTCCAGCTCTTTCTCTACATATTACTTGGAATTTTTGTCCTTCTACTACCCAAGGCTGTTGAATTGAGGGAAGAAGGAACACCCTCTGTGAGCCAAAATTCAAAATTCACACAAAGAGTTCATGGCAGAGGTTTGGAAAGACACCCTCAAAAACCTTCTGACCTGTGAAATTTTAATATAAACTTTTGGATTACATCAATGTTGCCAGAAAAACTCTGGATTTCTCTCCTGAGCATTCTGGTCAATCCAGGAATAGACCTTAGTCTACCATCATAGATAATCCTGTACCATATTTCTGTTC
The DNA here is from genome assembly GCF_029834395.1 of Sorex fumeus. Taxonomy (NCBI): domain Eukaryota; kingdom Metazoa; phylum Chordata; class Mammalia; order Eulipotyphla; family Soricidae; genus Sorex; species Sorex fumeus. The sequence goes on along the minus strand of NW_026606151.1, from coordinate 19,057,470 downwards.
AATCTCAACAATTTTGAATATGAATTCCACCTAAGAAAGACAACCTGTTCCTCATAATGATTATTTTCTGAGTGTGGAAATTGACATGCCAGATCCTGCATTGTGCTAAATTTCTGAGTGTTAGTTCTAGGCTTCAAATAGCTAGGTACTTTGAGATGTTTAAAGCTTCTAAACCTGTCAAGATGAATCTATGTAAGGAGAAAACAACTCTGCATATCCTAACTACTATTAGGAATCCTCAACAATTACTGCTGAAAAGTCAAAGGAACACGAGCTCATTCTCATATTGCAGCAAACTAGAAATATTCAAACAAATAATTTGAGATTTTCTCTTTAGTCTAAGAATGAGATTAAAGCATTGTTTGCTTTTGTCTAATCCTTCTCTATAACTAATCTCTATTATATATTAGTTCTATTAGTTCATTACTCAAATTCTTACCTGAAATTTTGTTATTTTCTCTCTTAGGTCCCCTTGCCATTTTTTATTTTGGTCTTCTAGTTTCCTCAGGTATTTCAAAGATTCCTGGAAGTTTTCCTGATGAAAAATTGTTGATGAAGGCTTATGAATTGGGCATTTTTTCATTATGTATCTAGGGGGAGATCACAGACTTTCAAACAGAAAATAATATTGAAATGTGCATGGTCCTTATACTTTCAAGGATACAGACTGAGGGATTTGTGTGAAGTGAAAAAATTTGATCTTCTGAGAGAGGAGTGTCCGCCCTGGAGGCAGGCTGCTGGGTGGCAGACTGAAAAACAATGGGAGGGAAACTGGTAACATCCATGGCGGAAAATGTACACCAGTTGAAGAGATGGGTATTAGAACATTCTATAGCTGAAACCCAATCATGAACAACTTTGTAACTGTGTACCTCATGGATATTAAATAAAACAAAATTTAAAATATAATTTTTGATCTCCTGAACAACCTGAAGGAATTGTTAAGGTTATTAATGTAATTTTTCTATTTTAGAAACAGATTCTTCTGGTAAGCCATGGCCTAAGTTACCAATGCTGCGTTCTGCCATATGAACACTGTACAAAGAAAAAATATAATAATGTATAATATTTTCTATAATGTGTTAAATGTAAAAATAATCGCAGAATATTGACACCTTGACATTTTTATTAATATTGTAAGTATTAGTATGTATAAGTAAGAGTAGGCAAGTACCACTGAAGTTTTTTGTAAGGGTCCAGGATGAATGGAGAGATGTTCAGGAGTTAAGGTGCTTGCATTGTAAGTGCATACCTGGTCCAATCTAAGTTTCAACAACCAGAGCCAGAAATGAACCCTGAGCAGTGAGCCGTGAGTGAGCCCTGAGCACCTCGGTGTGTGTTCCCTAAAACCCAACCCCAATATAAGAGTCAACAGGACAAATGAATGTCAATGAGACAGAGCACATACTTTGAAGAGGATTCTTAGTTTCATCTCCAAAACAGTATTTTCTCTGAGTGCCAACAGATATGATACTGGTATTTCTGAACATTACCAAGTATGGACCCAGTGACCCACAGCACTGCAGGACCCTAGCACTGAACAGTCAGGCCACTGTGTCTTGTATCACATGGAGTGACCACTGGATCATGGGACACTGCTAGGAAAATACTCTTGAGAAAAAATGAAATGGACAGGAAGTTGCTGTAATATCTAATGGAAAAAGTCATTATGCAAGCAATTTTAAATTATTTAGCACCAATATCAAACTTTTTAATTATTTTTCAATAGACTTTTATTTAAGGAGCACACTTTTAAGGTTAACCACTTTTCTATCATAAGAGTAGTATACTTGCTCTATAAAGTCAATATATTTTTTGTCTGAAAATATTGTTATACCTCTCAGTTGTTCAATGCTATCAGTGGCTATATGAAATTCTTTCAAAGAACACTGCTGTTTTCATTGGGCAAATATCTTACAGATATCATTGTTCATGGATATTATGATACCAATCTTTGTATATGAATTAATATGGCTGTTAATATATATGTATATATATTAGATGGGCAGGCATTATAAAGTTTATCTAAAGATTAAAATGATGAAAGCAACATCCTGGATTTCAGATTAAACTGTTTCAGGCCCATGGATGCAAAAGAGAATGGGTACTTGGTGAAGTACTCTGGCCAGTACTCACCTTGTAGTCTTGATATGCATCTGCAAAAAGGACCGTGGTGTGCCCTCTGTGCTGTGGTGTCCGCTCACAGCGCCAGCAGATGAGCTGATCATCATCTTCACAAAACAGGCTGAGCTTCTCTCCGTGGTCCTCACACAAATTTTCCTGCTCCATCTTCTTAATGGTGTCAATGATGTTTCCTAGCAGCCTACTGGGCTGGATGCCCTCCCTTTGAAACTGTGCCCTACATACAGAACACCGGAAGTTTCTCTGTGATGGTGACTCCTGTTGCTGGATCTCAAGATTTTCTAATATGCAAGAATGGCAGTAGAAGTGCCCACAGTCTATCATCACTGGCTCAGTCATCAGATCCAGGCAGATGGGGCAGATGGCTTCCTCCCTCATGGTCTTTGCTGCGGCCGAGGCCATGGTTTTCCTGGAAATCTTTAATGTCGAATCCAGTGGTAGAGATCAAGCAGGTGGGATTTTTCTCTACATGATGAAATAATACGTCACTCGAGCTTGATGGGAGTGACATTTTCAGAGCATTTAGTTGGGTGTGGAATATCATAGTTTTAGACTAGACACATTGAATGCTTTACTATGTGTAGGTACTGGTATAACCATCCCTCCAAATATAGAACACACCATAACCACAGAAATATTTTATGGATCTAGTCTAAGAGAAAGAAGCCAGAAGTTATTTTTCACACAAATTACTGTTTAGCAGAAAGAATATTGGGGAGCTTTTAAAATAGTTTACCCCCAATAAATAAATAAATAAATAAATAAAATAATTTACCCATAACCTAATCATCACAAGTACTTTGTTTCTAATCAATTGCTTGTACTAGTAGCAACACTTAAAGTTATGGCTGTCAAGGAAGAAGTTTCAGTGGATTCATATTTGACTGACAAAAATCTCTCTCTGCATTGTATTTACCCCTAACTCCAAAGAATAATATCAGTTGAATGAAGACAGGGAGATTCCTCTAGAGTGACAATGTAAACTAATAGCTAACTGATATGTCCATTCCATCATCTTCCTGATCTAAAAGGTAAAGGTAAAGGCCCTCCCGTTGTTCGTCGATTTGCTCGAGCGGGCCCAGTAACGTCTCCATTGGAGACTTTGTTGTTACTGTGTTTGGCATATCGAATACGTCATGGGGAGCTTGCCAGGCTCTGCCGTGCGGGCGAGATACTCTCGGTAGCTTGCCGGGCTCTCCGAGAGGGGCGGAGGAATCGAACTCAGGGGTGGAGGAATGAAAGTTGATCTGAGGGAAGTAGAAGAGTAAGTCCTAGATCAGAGCTTCAGATGACCCAGAGAAAATGAATCTGCAGTTGCAAGTATTCCTAAGAAGAGCTCATAATCAAATGACTTCACTAGTGTATGAATAAAATGGATGAAAGAAATTTGCCCCTCTTGTCGTGATACCTGAATTTAGAGCCAGAAATAAACCCTCAGTCCCAAAGCCAAAAATTATGATCAAAAAGGCAATGGCAATGCAATGAAACCACCAGAGGTTTAAAACTCTTCCCTTATGACAACAACTGATAGTGCTTACTTGAACTTCAAGTCAAGGCACTGTGGAGAATATCCATATATGACCCTTCCCAAAGTCATTCAGGGCTCTTGCTCTTCTGGAGACGCTCACAGTCTCTTTTGAATGTGCTATCTTTTGTTTCTCTTCCCTTATAATAAAATTACTTTATGTTAAAACTAACAAAAATATCTTGTTAATAGCCTCTAACCACATGTCAATAAAGTCATTCATTGTTACCAAGTGGGTCTCATTTCTGAGACATGGACGTTTGATATATGCAAATCATAAATGTAATATACCATTTCACTAAACAGGTTAAAAATGAGTAAAATGCCTGTGTAAATGCTTCTCCAAGAAATAAGACTATAAAGTTTTGAAAAAGGGCATAGCTTCTTTGTAAATACTTCTAAAAACACAATTTCCCAATATATGTGAAAAACATCAACATCATTTATTATTAGAGAAGTGAAAACTGAAATAATAATATAGTACGTGCCCAAGGTAAAAAGGCCTTATTTTTTTTCAAACAGTTGTTCACAGTAATTCAATACATTCAATATTTCAACATCAATTCAACCACCATTATACTTTCCCACCACCTTTATTTTGAGTTTTCCCACCATCACCCAAGCCTACCCCAAAGGCATATTTTAAATAATTTATTTTTTATTGCTTGTTATGAATAATTGACTCAAATGATCCAAAAAGTTTTCCTTAAAGGAAAGTGAGTGAAAATTGTTGCATCTTATATTGGAGCCACTAAGGCCAGGAATTCAATATTATTAACATAAATTTAAGGTTTTTTTGTGCTAATCTATATATACATATATTCATGTATATATGTATATATATTTTTATTAATATTTTTCTTCCAATTATATCCCACCAAATATGGTGTGCTACTCTTGGTATATCAGTGAAGGCCTTATTCTTATGGATAATTTAATGGTTGACAATTATATACAGACACTAAGATAAAGGTAAGGTAAAGGTAAAGGCCCTCCCGTTGATCGTCGATTTGCTCGAGCGGTCCCAGTAACGTCTCCATTGGAGACTTTGTTGTTACTGTGTCTGGCATATCGAATACTCTCAGTAGCTTGCCGGGCTCTCCGAGAGGGGCGGAGGAATCGAACTCAGGTCGGCCAAGTTGGCCGCTTGTAAGGCGAACGCCCTACCCGCTGTGCTATCGCTCCAGCCCTAAGACACTAAGATATTCGCAGCATATTTATCCACATTATAGCATCACAAGAAGCTTTTCTAAAATGCTAGATTACTGGCCGGAGATAGAGAAGTTATAATAGATATCATTTATTTCAAAAAGTATTTTCAAAAATATGTTCACAACCCAGAATATTATGAAGATAAGAGGCTGCGCCTTCTTGGTGTTAGATGGAGGATGCCAAGAAGGAGCTAGAGTGAATATCGCCTTCTAGTGGGTCTATTTCTATCACCTTATCTATCTCTATCTCTGTCGGTCTGTCTGTCTGACTCTCTTGAGTCTCTCTCTCTCTCTCACACACACACAAACACACACGCAAACACAAGCACACACACGTGCACATGAATTTTACACTCACCTAGCAAATCTTGACCTTATATTTTTACTCTATGCCCCCCAAAACTCACATTTTTGTTGTCAGTTTCCTCAACAGCTTCTATTTAGTGAGGACTCTACAAGGATGCTCACTGGATTAAACTCTCAAGTGAAATTGCTGTGGTGATCAGATCAACAGTGAAACTGTTGTGAGGTTCAAAGTCCTGTTTGCCACATGTTTAAGTTCACCTTCTGACTGGGTGTGGTCTCCGCAGGAGCAACACCTTTACTCCCCAGCAATCAATAAAACCAAGCAATGGGACTGGAGCCATAGTACAGCTTATAGGGCCTTTGCCTTTCAACCCACTGACCTGGGTTTGATCCCTGGCATCCTATATGGTTCTGGGGGACAGTCAGTAGTGAGTCCTTTAGCACAAAGTCAGAAAAATCCCCTGAGTATTTACATGTGTGGTCCAAAAACCACGAAACCAAACCACACCAAACACCCAACCTCCAAACCAAGTGACACAGTAAAAACCTAGGAAGTTGTTCTCTGAGCCCAGGAAACAGCTAAGAGCCAGGGTTTTGACTTTCACTTCAGATCTCTCTACATTTCCTCCTGAGTCTCCTAGGTGTCAGGAACCGTCCTGGTCCTTGTGAATTTTTCCACATTGCTGTGATTTACTTTAAGCATATCTGAAATGGGGTGGAAAATATGTTATAGATAAGCAGGGTTCACAATGACCAGACACCCAGCTTTCCTCTTTGTTCTGTGTCTCAGGATGCTTCTCAATCTTACTCTGCAGATCCAAATGCTGTAGCAGCAGCAGCAGCAGCAGCAGCAGCAGCAGCAGCAGCAGCAGCAGCAGCAGCAGCAGCAGCAGTTTCTGCGACTGCACAGGAGCCACTAAGGCCTCATCAGTGAATGTTCTCAGCTGGAGACACAGCACCCCTGGCTATCAGTGCTCACAGAGTCTCAGTGTGGGGAAGTTTCCTGTCTCCCTGTCTGTGTCCTGAAATGAGCAGGTTGGACTCAAGGACAGCAGTGGGCAATGAAAGTTTAGTAGAGCAAAGAACTGCTCTGGAATGGGGCTAGAGGAGGCTAAAACAATGCACAACTGCTGTGGAGGACTCTTACAGGGACTGGGGCACGCAGTGTCACTAATCAGGCCTAAACAATTGCCACAACTCTTGGGTGATTTCTACCCCGCTCCCATAGACATTTAGTTTGGAATTTAAAAAAAAAATTTTGCTGCATACCTATACTGTTACTGCTTTCTAATTCTTGTATCCTGTGGCACCATTCAGGGCGGAGTTCATCTATTGACCTCTTCAGGGAAACTGAAGAGCCTGCAGATTTATATGACATTTAAGATGGTGAGTGTTGTCAGATAATCTCTCCTGGCACTTGGCCAGGGGAAAACTGAGGGTTTCACTGTCATCAGTCTTCTCTGTGTTTGGAGTGCAGGCTGGAAAGTTGAAAGACTCAGCCAAAGTCTCACTAATAAAAAATAAGAACAAGTGTATTATTTCTGCTCAACTGAGAATTACTGTTGAATGGAGGAAACAGGTGACTGCCTGAAAATAAAGCTTTTCCATATTGCAAACTTTAGTTGTAAGATTCATTATAAAAGTGAGCATGCAAGTTTCTATAATAAACACAAACAGTGACCATTGAGGGCTGATAGGGAAACTGAGGGATAGGCAGAAGTCAAGTCTGGGTCCTAGAGTTGCCTGACTCCCATGGGTGCTCCCTGTTGGTGGTTGCTGCTGTGAGGGCTGTGGGGGCCTGTCCTGGGCATCAGAGCTGCATCAGGAGTTGGGGCTGAGACACAAAATTCTTACCGCTGCAGAAGTTCAGGCTTAATCAGAACTGGGAAAATGGAAGCTATGCAAAATCATTATGTAATAAACTTTTCAAAGCATATCTTCTTTTGAAGACTTCTTGGACAGTCTTTTTGGTTTGTCTCATTTTCTGAGACCAGCCCTGCAGGTGGGGACTGTAAGACTAGTTTAGTGTTAATATGCAAATATACAGATGAATAGTGCCCAGCATCATAAGGAAACTCTAAATAAACTCACAAAGTGAGGCATTTCACATCTAATGGAAGTTTCCTTTAAAGAAACAAAAGTGGAAAAATGTAGAACTGCACATTTTGTTTGTGACTATGTAAAATGTGCAGTGTGTGTGTGTGTGTGTGTGTGTGTGTGTGTGTGTATTTGGGGGCAGACCTAGTCAGGGTTGATAGTCAGGGTTGTTCCAGGAGGAAGGTGATGCTTAGGGAAATAGGCAGTGCTGTGTTTTGAACTCTGGCTTCGCATGCAGAGCATGTGCTTTGAAACATCCAGCCGTTTGTGCCATCACCTCAGACATGCAATATTTTTGGAATGTAGTTTTGCAGCTCCCTAAAATGTTGAACAAAATCATTGCTATGTGATGCCATAGATCTACATGTATATATGTTCTTAAGAACATTGAGTATATCTTACAACAAAAACAATGTAAGATATGACAGCATTATTTGTGGTATCCCAAATTAAAAACAACGCAAATGCTCACCTATTGATGAATGAAATACATATAATGTGAAGTCTATTCAATGTAATATTGTTCAGTCATAACAGATATCAAATCATTTTTTTTCCTTTGACGTTGGAATTCAGACCAGGTATTGAAACCTGTGAAATGTGTGCATTATAATCTTTGCTGATTAGTCAGTCATGAAAGAAATTGATGCAAGCAAGCGATGTTGGAGCAAGGAGTATCTCTAGAGAGAATGATACCAAGACACAGACTAAAGTTATTCTGTATCCAGCATAAAGAATCCCCAAAGGGGCTGGAGCAATAGCACAGCAGGTAGGGCGTTTGCCTTGCACGCGGCCAGCCTGAGTTCGATTCCCAGCAACCCATATGGTCCCCTGAGCACCGCCAGGAGTAACTCCTGAGTGCAGAGCCAGGAATAACCTCTGAGCATCACTGGGTATGACCTAAAAATAAAAAAAAAATCCTCGAAACATGAAGAAGGCTAAAAATGCTTTGAGATACACAACAGAGAGTCAGATTCTGACCCCGGCCCCAACACAGAGAAAACATGAATGCTTTGGGGAGAATCTGCACAGAAACCAAGAAGCAAATGACTGTGATAAGGATATGAAAGAGCAGTAAAAGTCCTTAGTTATTCCCTTAACAACACGGTAGGTAAAGACTCTTTTTATTTATTTATTTATTTATTTTGCTTTTTGGGTTGCACCACAAAGGCCATATGCCCAGTGTCATAAATTTTAAGTTTAAACTCTTTGTTGCTACATAATATATATCATTACACTTACACTTACACTTAACTTCCCGTTAGTCGTCGATTTGCTCGAGCGGGCACCAGTAACGTCTCCATTTGTCCCTGTCGCGTGCTAGTATAGCCCAATGGCATCTGTTCGCTCCGGGAAAATGAACAGCCTCAAACCGATCGTTCATGATCTTGAAGAAGAAGTCTGAGCATCTGGTAGGTGGGTGGCCACGCGGTCTTTTGACATCCCGTGGAATCCAGTCGGTAACAGCTCTAGTCCAGCGGTCGTCTTTAAATCTCATTACGTCACCAGCCCATCTGATTTTCGACACCTTGGCAAATGAGACAGCGTCCCTGATTCTTGATCGTCCACGGATGTCAGAACTCCGGATTCTTTCTCTCATTTGAGTGAAACGTGATACTCCAAGCATAGCTCTTTCTATTCTTCTTTGGGAAACCTGAATAGCGTTCTCATCTTATTTGCGTAGGGCCCAGGTCTCTGAGGCATATGTTAATGCAGGAAGAACAGTGGAATCAAAGAGATGTGCCCGGAGCCAGAGGTTCTTCGTCCTCTTAGCTATTTCTTCGACGTTCTTGAAGGCGTTCCAAGCCGCTCTCTTCCTCCTGTGCAGCTCGGGTGCCAGGTCATTTGTCATGTTGACCTCTCGACCTAGGTACACATAGCTGTTGCATTTGGAGATGGTCGTTCCGATGAGAGCGAATGGGGCATCAGGAAGGAGGCTGTTTCTCATAAACATTGTCTTCATAAGATTCAGCTGTAGTTCTACCTTTCCACACTCACGGTCAAAGTCGGCCAGCATTTGTACCGCTTGGCTGATGTTTGGTGTTATTAAAACAATGTCATCAGCAAAGCGGAGGTGGTGTAGTTGCCGACCATCTATCTTCATCAATATATCATTATGATAGATAAAAGAAATATTCTAAGAATCAGTAAAGTAAAGTAAAAGTAAAGGCCCTCCCGTTGATCATCGATTTGCTCGAGCGGGCCCAGTAACGTCTCCATTGGAGACTTTGTTGTTACTGTGTTTGGCATATCAAATACCTCACAGGTAGCTTGCCAGGCTCTGCCGTGCGGGCGAGATACTCTCGGTAGCTTGCCGGGCTCTCTGAGAGGGGCAGAGGAATCGAACTTGGGTTGGCCATGTTGGCTGGGTGCAAGGCAAATGCCCTACTGCTGTGCTACAAGGAAAATTCAGAACAGCCAAAAAGACAGAAATATCTTGAAGTTAATCATAGTGGCATGGAGGGCAATTTTAAAAATAAAATCTTCTAACTGGCTCTTCTAGGTGATTTACCCACTGTGTACTTGATTTATAATGATCATGCTGATTAAATGAATAAATAATGAGATAGTAGATTAATCATTAGCAATGATAAGATTATGAAACGTTGGGATCCAGAAAAATCACTTGTGAAAATACACTTCTTAGCTGGAAGCTCACGTGTTTCTATTCCCCATTCTTCCCTGCCTTACTCTATTACCAGAAGAAGGACCTTTGTGGTTACATCAACTGTTCTTTTCCCTCTACCTAACTTCTGTTTATTTCAATTCAGGTAGACCTAGACAAGGTGATGGAGACACAAAGAAACAGAGTTTCTTTGTTACTGTGAACTTTTTTTCCAACTAGTGCTGTGGATCAAGAAGGTCTTCATTCCTCTCCTTCTGGTCACTCTCTTGTTCTAGAGTCCTCTCCCTGTACTTGAGCCCCATGCTGATTAAGGTTCCCTGACGATTCTAGATGTGGTTAATTCACTGTCCTTGATCATCTACCTAAATCATATCTTTGTTTAACCTTTTTATTCAATTACTTTCTTTAGTTCTTCAAATGATCTGAAGGAAATATTTGCAGTTTCATATTCTTTGAATAATGAATCAATCTTGTTTGAAAATGTTTGAGGTCCTATAAGAAATATACTTGAACCAGATTATATCAGTTGGAATTTTTTAAATCCACATGTATATAAAACTTTTTAAAATATAAACAGAAATGTAGAAAGTTTGCAAATGGATAGTATAGTTTTTTAATTGTGGATAAGTGATTGTGTAGTCATGGCTGATAGAATCATGAGACAGAAAGCTTGAGTGCTGAAGATTGTAGTGCTAACATTTCCAGAGATTTCAGGCACTTATGTATTCCCTAAAAATGCTTAAAACAATTGGAAGCACTACCAGTATTTCTAATCTTCCATTTCAACATTGCTTTGGGAGTTGGGTGTAGGATAACACTAGTTTGTTGTTTCTGCCTTGCCACAGGGAGCTTAGGTTTATTGGGTTACAACATTCACAATGCTCCCAAGGCACTCCCATTCCTCTGTTTGTCTCTTTTTTTCCCCTCCATGTTTTTCTTTAACCTCTTATCTGTATTCTGCTTCCACAACCAGTCAATCACCTTTCTCCTCAAATCAGATACTGTTGACTTGTAAGGTCAGATCCTTTCTAAGGACTCTGGATTTTGTATTTGTGAGCAAAGTATTGCTTTCCTTCTTCCCTTATGTCATTTTGCATAGCTTACTTCAGAGTAGTGTCCTTGTGTATAGACACAGGAAGGCAGTTAATGCTATGCATTTGTAACTAGTTCTTAGTACCCTAAAGGCAGGGTTCTGAAGAGGGACTGGATGGATCCAGGGCAAGCTGTGAGCTACCCTGGCATCGAAAAGGGCCAGGCCAAGTGCCATAATACTTAACTCTAAGTTAAGAGCATGGTCATGAACAAGTTCTTTCAGAATCCAAAGAATAACAACCGGATTAGGACCCTACTAGAGTTAGGAAAGACTAATATGGCCTGAGCACTGTAGTCTGGGATCTAAAGTGAGATATCCCCAGGAAAACCACTCTACAAGCTTAATGTATCTCTTAATGTGTCCGTACAAAATGACTAATACTGTTAACAAATAGAATTATGATGAATGTTTAAATGGTAGTTGGGCCAAGGAAAAGAGAAACCCACCCTTAGATGGTATTTTCCCTTGAGCAGATCTCCTAGCAGCAGATCTTTGTATTATCAGAAGGAAGGGCTTTCATATGTTGATTGTGCTACCTCACTAAGGTGTAGTTGCTACCCCAAATGCTTGAAGGTTTGTCAGGAGACCAAGGCTGCGAAAAGCAGAGTGCATGAGGGACAGTGAGACACTGGAATGGGGCACTTAGTGAGACTGGAACAGGTTCATGTGGAGAATGGAATGAAATGTAGCTGATCATCAACTGCCCTGGCTTTCTTTTCCTCCTTCGTCCACCTATTGCTATCAGCAGTTCAGGGTGTGAGAAGCGGCCTGAGACCACTGAATGCTGGTGGCGATAGAGCGCAGCACTTTTATTTTGTTGTTTGATACACAGTTGAATGATGTGCAAACACAATCATGCAATCATTATGTTTTGCACCTTGTTCTATACACTTTAAACATGATTTCATTTCATGGTGATTCTGTTCATGTTCAATCTGTGACATTTCAGCTAAAATGGACAGAAACATGGAACAACTAAAGAGCTCATTTACCTTTCAGATAATGGCAAACCAGAGAGCAAGTGTATAAAGAAAGAATTTGTATATAAAACAAATACTCAAGTTCCTATTTAGACACTAGATTTTCTAACAGGAAAATTATAAAAATTACAGTTAAATAACTAAACATTCTATGAGCCTGTCTAGAGTAACTTCCCACCACTAGTATTTCCAATTTTCCCAAACATCAATCATCTGGGATATACTTGTGTTACATTTTTCGATATCACTCTAAAATTTTCCTACTATCAAAGAAGAGCTCAGAAACATTGCACACAGTACCAATACTCTTCTAGCAAGCCTTTGGAATATTGAATGTCATGACAGACTTCCTTGAATTAAGTAAAAGTTGAGTAGAAAACTCTGTTGAGAGGTAAATGTTAGGTAACCGTGCTGATACCCAGCTGAGTCTATAAACAAAAGTCAGTAGTGGGTTTTGCGCTTTAGGAGAAAATAGAGGAAACAGAAAGATTTAACTTTAGCATGATAGGATTCCTCCATATGTTACATAGAATATTTCTTCCCTCTGTCCAAAGTGCCTGAGATAAAGGAAGAAGAGTTTTCTCTGTGAGTACAAATTGAACATCCATATATAGAGATCAAGTACAGATTCAAAGAGAACCCTGGAAAAAGGAATATCACTTCCCAAATGGGTAAAATGTAAGTGTAATATGACAGATTACTCCTGTGTTTCCAAAAAGGTCTAAGTATCTCTGAGGACAGGTCAGCGCTGTAAGTAGTAGAGACTAATAGTCTGTGGTTTCATGTATGTGTTCTTGCATCATTTCTGCTCACCTTTGTGGGTCCCATGAGTCTGAGGGATATAAATCCCTCTGGAATGATCCTGTCCTTAGTGTTGACAAAGGTTACTTTACGAAAATGGAATTTTGAGTACAAATTCTATTTTGGGGTAAATATCTCAAAATGGAGATTTCGGCTTCAAATAGGAAGACACATTGAGATGTCTGGAACTCGCATCCCAGTCAAACTTGAATGTAGGTAAGGAGGAACACTGTTTGGCTGCACCAGGCTGAGAATCCTAGATAAACACTGCTGAACAGTGAAAGGAATTGGAGACAAATTCTCCTAGATGTTGACAACGAAAGGCTAAGAACAAATACTCTGTGATTCATTTATTTCATCTTGTTTAATGATATTAAAAATCATGTTGTTCCATGCAATTTAATTTTTAAAAAAGAAATAATGAATTCCTATGTGGTAAGAAAAAACATCTTTGTAATTTGCATGTTATTTCTATATACCTAAGCTCTACAATGAAACATAGTCAAAGAATAAAATCAATTTCTTAATTTCCATTTTATTTTTTGCTTTTCTATGTACAACTTCAAGGCCTTGTATTCACCATCCACTTCACTTAATTTTGTCACAATTTCCTGGAATTTTGTAAAGAAAAATTTTTTTGATTAAAGTCTATCGTTTTGATAGAGAATCCAGTCCAGTAAAGAAAGAAAGAAAAAAAGAAAGAGAAAAAAAGGAAGGAAGGAAGGAAGGAAGGAAGGAAGGAAGGAAGGAAGGAAGGAAGGATATCTAATTAATTCACGGTCAGGGTCCTCCCGTTGTTCATCGATTTGCTCGAGCGGGCCCAGTAACGTCTCCATTGGAGACTTTTTTGTTACTGTGTTTGGCATATCGAGTACATCACGGGTAGCTTGCCAGGCTCTGCTGTGCAGGCGAGATACTCTCGGTAGCTTGCCGGGCTCTCCGAGAGGGGTAAAAGAATTGAACTCAAGTCGGCCATGTTGGCTGCATGCAAGGCAAACGCCCTACCACTGTGCTATCGCTCCAGCCCATCTAATTATTTAAATAGATTAAATTATCTAATATGTGTGAACTTCCTTCACCTTCAGGGTACTGAAGCTGAAATCAAAACCTTGATCTCCTGGTGCTGGAGTGATAGCACAGATAGCACCTGGGTTCGATTCCCAGCATCCCGTATGGATCCCTGAGCACTGCCGGGGTAATTCCTGAATGCAGAGCCAGGAATAACCCCTGTTCGTCACCAGGTATGACCCAAAAAGAAAAATAAACAAATAAATAAAAACCTTGATCTCCTAAACAACCCTGAATAGGTAGTAACATTTAACTTCATTTCTGTCCCTTAAAAACTGAGATTCATCTACTGACCATGACCTAACCTATATAAATATCTATGCAAATACCACTATCTTCTTTCCAGGGAAATACTATACGTGGAACAAGATGATAATCTCAATAGAGATTTCAGATAATATTGTGTTAAATTCAATGACCAATACCAAATTTTTTTACACATGTGGCAGTTTGTATGTATTACCCAACAGAAAGTGTCGTTTAATACCATGAACTTTATTAGAAAGCGTCAATAAAATTCAATGTGTGTTATCTCTAAAGAAACTTCTAGCACTGATGCTTTTAGTGAAGAGTCCCTAAATTTGAACCACAAAAAAAAAAAGTTTCCTCTAAGCACCATCTGGTCTAGTGCTAGAACTGTAAGCATTTCCAAGCTCTGGTGGGTTTTTCTGTTGAATCAGACCTCTGGACTATTATTGCAGAGTGACACCCAGACTATGGCAGAATTCTGGGAAGACAACTCCAAAACAATTGTAAGTGTGAAGGAACATAGGTGCAATATCTACCGAATATCATTCACTGTCACTGTCACTGTCCGTGGGCCCAAGTAACATTGTGAGACTTCTTGTTACTGTGTCTGCATATCCAGTATGTCACAAGTATCTTGCTAGGATTTGCCATGTGGGTGCGATACTCTCGGTAGCTTGTCAGGCTTTACAAAAGGGGCGGAGAAATTGAAATCCTGTAGAACGGCTTGGCCAGGTGCAAGGCAAACGCCCTACTCACTGTGCTATCACTCCAATCCAAATGTCATTAAGACACAATTTTAAATGTCTTGATATCAAGCTGTTTCTTTTTTCCTTTGGTTTTTGGCCACACCTGGCTACTCCAGAATCACCTCTGATGGTGCTCAGGGGACACTATGGGGTATCAGGAATAGAATCTGGGTTGCACTTGTACTAGACAACCATCTTCCTTGCTCTCCAGGCCCAGAGAACAAGTCTTTAAGTCATTTTTCAAAACCATTTTCTCCCTTATTCATGGAGAATATTATAAGGTTAACCAAATTTCTATTTTCTCGAGAGGAATCAATTGTCATCATGCTCTACAAACCCAATATAATGTACATACTCCTGTATGAGTATATAAGTATGCTGTTAAATTCTTCAGTAATACCAAATAAAGGGGTCTGTGAAACTCTCCAACGCATCATGTTGTTCTACTACGGGCCAAGTGCTTTACGTAAATGAATATCCTTAAGAATTATGACAACATGCTGGCTTCTTCTCATATGTCCTAGAACTTCCTCTGGTATTTGGCATTTTATGTAGTTGTCTGTTGTGCTCCAATCCTTAAACTCATCTTGAATTTCTCAGCCCAGGTACAAGAGTTCATTATTTGTATCCTCAGATTTGAGAGCCCCAATATCACTCCAGGATCCAGCAGGACCATCCACTATGCAAAGAAAAGTGAGACACCTGCCCTTTTTGGAATGTGCAATTTCTTTCTTTTACTCTACAGGGTACCCTCAGAATTCTTCTTTCCTCTGGAAAAACAAAAATATCTTTGCGGGGGGGCCCCGCTAAACCACTCTGCGGCCCGCGGAGGAGGCCCTAGAATCTGTAGGTGCAGGGAAGGACCGACCAAATGAACACAAGACACAAGAGACAGAGTACAGTTTAGAAACAGAGAGAAAAAGGGACAGGCTTTATTGAGGGATACAGACTGTTTATATAGGTTCTGGGATAGCACAGTCACAAGGAGAAACAATATAACCATACATGGTAAGGTCAGCAACAAGAGCTTTACTTAACCTTACTTAACATTCAAGATAAACATTTGTACATCAAAGGGTCTTATGGCAGTAGGTGCATCCTGAGCTTTATATTTGCATGTCAAAGGATCTTAGGCCAGTAGATGCATGCATCCTGGAGGTTACTATAGATAAGGCCAGATAAGATAACTGTCAGCCTGATGTTATGTGGCTATAGATCAGGTATCCACTGAGATCAGGAAGTCCTGGGAGACTGTCACCAATGTCTGTCCCAAGCAGTTCCTAACATGGGAACCACGGCCAGGATTTATGAGAGGGCTCTTTGCTTCCCACTTATCTTGAACACCTGTTTCTCTCCCCTACTGAATATCCTACTGGTATGGGTAAGGTATAAGGAGAAAGAGAGGGACACCAGGACACCCAATTCATTTAGCAAAGAATTTTAAAAGTTGTCAACATGATGGACAGACAAATAATGGAAATGGAAAGGGGTAGAGATTGAAAACATTTAGAAGGGTTTCAGGAGAGAACCTTTCTCTTTCATCCTTCAGCTAGGCCTGTCAGAGAGCAGGGATAGCACTCTGCCTACTTCCTTTAGGCGACCCTGAAAATTCTAAAATAATTCCAGTTCATTCTTTTATCTCAAGTGCAGAAGAACTTTCTCTAAGTTGACAGAGTAAGTTGAGAAGAGACAAGGCAGGTCGGTGTCTTTGCTGGACGGCCCACCCCCACCCCCCAGCAGTTCCCAACATTTTGGCTGAGAAAAAGGCTTAGATTACATTTACTGGAGCCAGGAAATTTTCTAGGTCAGCCAGTGTGATCCTTGACACCAAAGCTACATTGAGGGTTGAAGACTGGGTACATCAGGTCAGTGGCTGCCCTTTATACAGGCCAGCAGCATGTGAAACCCAACCCTGCATATGTGGAACCTAGCAGCATGTGGAACCCCCTAATCAATGACAAGATGATCCCTTAGGCAGAACCAAGAGCACAGCTGTCTGTGGACGCAACCCTACCCCAACCCCTGCCAAAATAAAAAATATTCTGTATCCACATCTCTGATCATTATTGATTCACCTAATTTCTATAACTGTTGGATTATAACCCTCAGTGTTTTAGGTTTCATCAATGAATTGCCATACTTCTTCCTCCAGAGAAGCATACATACAGTGCTCCAGTAGAAATGACATCTGTGCCCATATGTTCATTGCAGCACTGTTCAGAATAGCCAAAATCTGGAAAAAACCCAAATGCCTGAGAACAGATGAATGTTTAAAGAAACTTTGATACATCTATATAATGAAATATTATGCAGCTGTTAGGAGAGATGAAGTCATGAAATTTGCTTTTAAGTGGATACATATGGAGGATATCATGCGAAGGGAAATTTATCAGAAAGAGAGGAAGAGATATAGAAGGACTGCACTCATTTGTGGAGTATAAAATACCATACCATGAGACTGATATCCAAGGACAGTAGATACAAAGGCTAGGAAAACTGCTCCATAGCTGGAAGCCTGTCTCATGAGCAGGGGTGTGGGATGGAGGGGTGGAGAAAGCAATCACTAAGAAAATGAGGAATCGGTTGCAAGATATAAAGCCCAAAAGGAGAGAGAATATGGGGGATATTGTCTGCCATGGAGGCAGTGGGAAGGTGGGAAAGGGGGGTATATTGGGGATATTGGTGGTGGGAAATGTGCACTGCTGGAGGGATGGGTGTTTAATTTACTCTTGTGTGACACAGAAACCTATCCTAGCATCTGAGATTAAATGCTTTAGTTCTCCCAACTGTCACTGTCCTCCTGTTGTTCATCGATTTGCTCGAGCGGGCCCAGTAATGTCTCCATTGTAACAATTGTTACTGAATTTGGCATATCGAATGTGTCACAGGTAGCTTGCCAGGCTTTGCCATATGGGTAAGATACTCTCGGTAGCTTGCCGGGCTCTCCGAGAGGGGTGGAGGAATCGAACTCGGGTTGGCCATGTTGGCCACTTGCAAGGCAAGCGCCCTACCCACTGTGCTAGAGTATTTCGCCCCACGGAAGAGCCTGGCAAGTTACCCATGACATATTCGATATGCCAAACACAGTAACAACAAAGTCTCCAATGGAGACATTAATGGGCCTGCTCGAGAAAATCGATGAACAATGGGAGGACAGTGACAGTGACAGTTCTCCCGACATCTGCACAAGACACTGCAAGGAATGATGAATGGGGATTATTTCAGCACTTTGCTGCTCAAAGAAAAGATTTTTATTTTTTTAATTAAAAAAATTTTGAATTCTTACAAATCTTTATTTTTTTGTTATTAGTGAATCACTGAGAGGTACAGTTACATACTTATAAACTTCTGTGCTTGCATGTTAGTATACAATGATTAAGTACCCATATCTCCACCAGTGCCCATTCTCCATCACCAATGATCCCAATATCCCTCCCTCCACTCCCATTCCACTTTTGTTCTCTCTGAAAGGTTTTTATTAACTAAGAAGAAATCACCTGTGGGAATTTACCTAGGCTGATAATTTGTTTCATAAAATTGAATTCACTGAAAAGAGGAAAACAGGACTATATGTTCTTTGTAACTAAATAACTTCCCCCTAAATCATCTGTGCTTTAGAGGGAAGTATTGTTTGTGCTACTTGCTTAGAGTCTTTATAATCATTCATTTCATGCAAATCTATTAGATATATACTAAGCTTAGCATCTGTCTAGGTTATGGGAAAAAGTGAAGAAAGCAACCAAAATTTCTATCATCAGAGTATTTGAATTCTTTTCCTTTGAACTGGATACAGTATTAGGATACTGTGCCCTTTTTTCTACAAATCTCACAGATCCATTTTTTTACAAATATTTTAAAAGCATGCTGACTAAGTGTACAGATCAGAATCTTCACCAATACGGAAATAAGGCCTGATAGGCTCAGAGAAAAAGGCCTTTGGGAAGGTGAAGATGTGGGAGCCAGTTACCACGTCATAAAAGGAGATAAGTCCGGCCTCATAGTCCACAAAAATCCCTATATAGTTAACGTGCTGCAAAGAAAGAGGAGTTAGGGGACATGTAAGAGCTATATAGCCATAATCTTTGCAACGTCTGATGGCCCAGAATCCAGACTCAGGATCCCGTCTCATGTCATTGTCTCTTGGCACATTTTCCTGACAAACTCCGACATCCCACTCAGGTCCGCTTATACTATATATTCCAAAGTAATGTTTTCCTAAGGCGATGGTCTCATATCCCAGGACACAGGGTAAGTCTTTGAACCTAGCGGGAGTCTCATGCTTCACTTGGGGTAATCCACCAGTCGCCCTTTTTTCATCCTCGTTCAGAAGTAGGTGACTGTGCGCTGTATCTGGATCTAGAGTAACTTTAACTGCAAACAACAAATAAATTAAAAACGATAGAAAACAAATTGACATGGTTACTTCATACTTAGTCTATTCCAAATATTATCAGCCCATGCTTAAAAAAACTGCTTTGGATAGTCTTTCTAGTCATTTTATCAAAATTCAGTCACTGTCACTGTCACTGTCCTCCCAATGTTCATTGATTTGCTCGAGCAGGCACCAGTAAGTAACGTCTCACAACAAATTGTGAGACATGTTGTTACTGTTTTTGGCATATTGAATGTGTCACGGGTAGCTTGCCAGGCTTTGCCATGCAGGTGAGATACTCTTGGTGGCTTGCCATGCTCTCCAAGAGAGACAGAGGAATTGAACCCTGGTTGGCCGTGTTGGCCACATGCAAGGCAAACGCCCTACCCAGTGTGCTATCACTCCAGCACATCAGAATTCATTATAAAAAGTAAAATAGAAATCATATCAGTCACAAAGAATGGTGGGGAGGATTGAATAGATAATATATGATTAATACTGGGCAGGACTGTTCTTACGAGGCATTGGAAAATATCTGGTAATAGTAGCAATATACTACTAAGTCTCGAAGTACTCTCGTGTGCTTACTCAGCATTATTTCTATCTTTCTCACAGTAATATCAGCAAAAGAACAGATGAATATATTTGACATTTTTCCTTATTCTCTTCTCCCAAGCGGTCCCGCCGTTTCCAAATGACACTGACACAGTATCAGAATGGGGAAAGACAGTTATTTAAATACTTCCTTATTGACACACAAGATGTCATTGGGGCCTCAGGACACATGGGCACTGAGCAACTTTAAGTATAAACGTTCTTTGATTTCTCATGAACCATAAGGATTAGTACAAGAGGATATGCCAAGTACAAATATACCCCAAAATGACCTAAGTAAAGGAAGAGAAAACTGGGATAGTCATAAGAGTACTACCCAATAGGACAATTTAAAAAATAAAACATGATAACAGATTGAACCTAGTGATTTAGTCACTTAGTCACCTAATTTGATTAAGCACATTTATTAAACACCAAGCAGACCAGAAGCACACAGGAATTAAAGAATGTGGAAACGCTTCTTAGCTGTACTTTTGCTTGTTTGTTTTTCTCTAAACCACTCCCCATCTTGTAATGCCTTATCTTTATAACCTCAGGACTTTTAGGAAACTAATTTCCTTCCTTCTACCTGACTTCATTTTTCTTACCAACGAGAATGCTGGGGAGAACGTGTGAAACAAAGTGGTGGAGTGACAGTCATTACTATGGAAGCTTTTCCCTAGTGATCTGAGAGTCTGCACTTCTCTCAGGTCACACTCTCTCCTGTTCTTCAAATCCCTCTGCCTATATCTGAGGCCCAGCATGGTGAGGACTCTAATTGCTTCAGTGTTCCTTATTCCTTATTCAATTTTCTAAATATAAATAAAAATATAAATATATTCTTTGTTTAACTCACTTATTAAACTCTCCTCAAATGAATTATTAACAGGATCTGATGGAATACATTTGGGATTTCATTTATATACATTGAATAATCTGGAGTGATCGCGCAGGAGGAAGGGCATTTGCCTTATACCTGGTTGACCAGGGTTCAATTCCTCTACCCCTCTTAAAGAGCGCAGCAAGCTACTGAGAGTATCCCACCCTCATGACAGAGCCTGGCAAGCTACCCATGACATATTTGATATGCCAAAAACAGTAATAACAAATCTCACAATGGAGATATTACTGGTGCCTGCTCAAGCAAATAGATGAACAACCAGAGGATAGTGCTACAGTGCTACTTTGAATGGTTAAAAATAGACATTATTGGAACAATCATCAAAATTGGCTAATGAAAAGAAAATCAAGGCAGGGTAAAAAATAGAGGTACAGATTCTTCCTCATAGAAGACATGCAGATGTCCAATAAGGATATCAAAAATGTTCTCCATCATTTACTATCAGGAAAATTCATATCAAAATGTTGTCCCGCGGGGAAGCTGCGGCCGGTGTCCCCGCTGGAAGGTGTCCGGTTCGGCGGGAAAGGGGCACAGGGCTGAGAGAGAGGAACCGCAATCGTGGCTCCCCCTACCCACCTTAGTCATTCAGGATTTAAGACTAACAGTTGACTGTGTGTAATAACCCCCCTATTTGGGCAACTTTGTATAACAACTTTCAGGACCAGAGACCTATCGTGTACAAGTTACGGTGAACTTATGCAGTAAAAATAATGACTTTTATGTTTATTATTATAGTTTACTATAGCAGTGTTAATGATGCCATCAGATTTGTCCTAGAGGCTCTTGTTTTCTGATCTCACTTTGAAGAAACAATTGGCTATGTAGGGACTCGCATGCACAAGCATTTGAGAGTGTTCTTCAGGAAACACAGGAAGGCATCTAGCCTGCAACCAGCAAAGAGCTACTGCCAGAGGTCCTACATGCCATCAAGAAGTGAATTCTACCAATAAGCACCAAAGCTTGGAAGTGCATTGTGTTATTCTCCAGATGAAAACATCACCCCGGCAATCATGGTTATTAAAGCTTTGTTAGACTCCAGTACGAGGATTCCTCTGAGCTGTGGCCAGTTAACTGAAATTTGTGAGTTTATCTGTTCTTCTTATTTGTGGGGAAAGGGGAGTTGACGCCACACTTGGCTTTGCTCAAGACTTACTCCTAACTCTGCACTTAGTAACCAATCCTGACAAAACTCAAGGACCATATCAGATGCCAGGGATCTATCCTGGGTTAGCTGCATGCAAGGTAAATACTTGATTTGTGATACTATGCTCAGGATTGACACTGCACTATTTTTAAACACTAGATTTTCATTATGTTAAAAATGAAATTTTTATAGTGGTTGTTATTTTATAGCCTAACAAATCATAAACATATCTTTGTTTGCAGAGTACTTTTTTTTAAAGAAAATGCAATTGTAGGTTACTTGGAACTTAAGCAATGATAGAAAGAATGAAGAAACAAACAGAAAGTTTTCGAGTAGGTAGCTATTGGATTTCAAATGGTTCAAATGTGTTACCTTGTCTAGCTCTAAAACTGCTTGTAGCATAGTCTTCACCTACCTTTCTACAATTACTCTGTAAATTGAATGATATAAACAAAATCATTGTTATCCCAAACTTTTCTCTAAGCTTTGTGTAATTAATGATTTTTTAAAAAACTGTCACAGTGCACAGAGTGTGAAGTGTTATTATTTTGTTTTTTATGTAGGACAAATATAGAGGATATTTCCCTCGGAGACACAACTAGTGAACTGAAGAGAAAGAGCTAAAGAGTCATCAAGTAAAACAATACTCTACCTAGAATCTACCCAAAAAAGAGCAATAAAATGTGTTGCCCAGTATTCCTCCCACCTGTATTATTTTGGGAATTTTAGATGTCACATACCATAATCAGTCTCAAACATTTTTATCAATTGATGGGAAATGCTATCAAAATCAGGCATAGTGTGAATATCCAATGAGACATCCTCTGGTTCACTTATCACCATAGCAGAAATTCTAGAGAAGAAGAGTCCAGAAATTTCATCAGAGTGATATTCCATTGGATTCCGCAAAGCTACTCTCCCTCCCTCCTGAATTCAAAGAGCACTCACCTGTCCAAAGTGTCTGTCACATCCTATAGACCAAGAAAGATAGAAGTTGGTATGGAAAAATTAGCATTTCATAGAACTTTGATGGGTGGATGTTTCTCTATAATTATATCAAGGAATAAATGCAGTCATTCCACGTCTATGAATTAGTGAATTCCCAGGGAATAATTACAATCCCAATTTACTAACACAGCATTCTTCTACCTTTCCAAACCTTTGGTTCAACACCTGTCTGCATATCACTCCACAGAATAGCAGTTTAAGCACTGCAATACAGCATTTATATTCAACTTCTACCCTTGTTTACCTTCAGCAGTACATGCACAAAGTCTGAGAGAAACACTGGACCAGTATAATATCATGAACGTATCTGATCAACCACAGAGAATGTTTTCTTTCTTTGGAAACATGGGGAGTTATTACTTCTACAACCACATAAACTGTGAGCTGCGTGTAGGTAGATCAAGAATTGTCTCAAACTTGCTCATCAAGCACATACATTTTTCAATCAATGACCTAATTTCTTCTGAAGATGTCAGAATAGACATTGTTTGTCACAAAGGTCCTTACAGATGAATTCACATAGAGCCCTAAAGACGGACTCACATATGTGGTAGCAGCAGACTAGCACTGAGGTCCAAGTTCTTGCTGTGCCACCTCCATCCTTTATGAACAGAGAATAAGGACTTCCAGGTTTTTATCACAATGTGCAATATCATTACTATAGCTAAAACCAGGCCTCCGAGTATCTGTTTGAGCAAGATACAGGAACAAATGAAGCAGAAAGCTTACAATCATTTTGGTGACTGGCTTTTAGCCCCCAAGAATTGACAGGAATATCTTTAAGGAGATCATTTAACATGAGATACCTCAGGAAATTAGACAGAGGCTAACAGATGCATACCAAAGTTCTCCTGTGGTTCCCTGGGAACTGCCATATCTATGCAAGGGGCCTGTTTTGTGATTTGCACAGATGCTTTACAGATTGTCAAAGGACACACATATACAGAATTATGTGTTTAGTAGTAAACATTCATTTTAATTCTCCATGCTTGTGTGCATTTTGAAGAAACAAGGCAGCAGGCCAGTACTCCAAATTCCTCACCAGTTTCTCTAAAATCCCAGGAACTGACACCTTCATCTATTCCTCCATATGCACAGTCTCACCTGCAGTAGTAACTCCTGGGCTGAGCCCTGGCATTTCCTCTCCAGTTCCAGGATGTGTTTGTTCAGTTCCCGGCTTTGCTCCTCCAACTGGAATTCAATTTCTTGCAGTCTCTTAAGAACTTCCTCTTCTTCATTCTCCAGTCTCCATAGATAAGATTTCTCCTCCATGTATAGTACCATATGAAATATCTTAAAGCTGCACTCGATAAAATTTCTTTTATTCAGATTTTCAGACTAGAGTGAAGAAAGCATATTCCAAACACAGAGTAATGTTTATTTTTAGATTAAAAAATCAAAATATAGTAGTTTCATTTATGTAGAATTAAAAAGAACTTGTAGGAAACAGGAAGTTTCTCTCTCCAGATTTGGGTTTCTCTACATGCTACTTGGAGTTTTTGTCATGCCACGACCCATGAGTGTTAAATTGAGAAAAAAAGGAAATACGCTGTGTCAAGAAAAATTAAAAGCTCACACAAAGAGATCAGTGCGGATGTTTGAAAAGACATAATTATAATCCTACTGACTTATTAAATTTGAGTCTAGACTTCGGGATTACATCAGTGTTAACAGAAAAGCTCTGAGCTTCTCTCATGAGTAGTCTGGTCAATCCAGAAATAGACCTAAGTTTGCAATTGTAGGTGTAGTTGAACCATCTTCTGCTCATCCTCAGCAATTTTTCAAATACGAATTCTACCTGCAGAGATTCTGTTCATTACAATGATTAGTTTCTGAGCATGGAAATTGACAGGCCAGATTCTGCATTTTGGTAAATTCTGAGTTGGAGGTCTACACCTCATACGGGATAGTATGTTGAGATGATTAAGGATTGTAAACCAGTCAAGATGAATCTAAGGAATGAGAACTGCTTCTGCTTCTCCTAACTGATATTTGGACACCTCAGCAGTTACTTTTGTAAGGTCAATAAACAGGAGTTCAATTCTCATAGTAGTAGCCAACCAGGAATATTAAAATAAGTAATTTGGGGTTTATCTGTTTAGTGTAGATGAATGAGATTAATATATTCTTTTGTTTTGCCTAATCCTTCTATGCGTCTGATCTTTAGAGCTAACATATTTGAAGTCAATGAACTCAGATTCTTTTTTTGGGTGAGTCACATCCAGTGATGCTCAGGGTTTACTCCTGGCTGTGTACTCAGGAATCACACCTGGCAGTGCTTAGAGGACCATATGGAATGCTGGGAATCGAACCCAGATTGGCCGTGTCCAAGGCAAACACCCTACCCTCTGTGCTATTGCTTCAGCCCCTGAACTCAAATTTTTACCTGAACTTTTGCAGTTTGCTTTCTTATATTTCGTTGCCATTCCTTTATTTGCAATTCTTGTTCCCTCAGACATGCCAAAGTTTCCTGGAACTTTTCCTAAGGAAAAATTGTTTGATTAAGGTTTTTTAATTGGACAACTTTTTATTATATATCTCAGGGGAGATCACAGACTTTAAAACTTGTATAGTTCTTATACATTTTCAAGGATACATTCTGAGGGACTTGGATGAAGTAAATATTTCATATTCTGAGAGAATACTATCTACATAGAGTCAGACTATGGAGGGGTTGAAGGGTGGGAAGGCAGCAGGAGGGAAGCTGGTGAATTGGTGGCAGGAAATGTACACTAGAGAAAGCAATGGGAGTTGGAACATTGTATAGCTGAAACCCTATCATGAAGAACTTTGAAATTGTGTACCATGGCGTTTCAAAAAAGAGAATTAATAGACTGAATTATTTCAGGTCCATGAATGCAAAAGAGGAATGGGTTCTTGGTCAAGCACTCTGGGCACTACTCACCTTGTGGCTTTGACAGGCATCTGCAGCAAGGACCGTGGTGTGCCCTTTGTGCTGAGCTGACCGCTCACAACACCAGCAGATGAGCTGACCATCATCTTCACAAAACAGGTTCAGCTTCTCTCCATGTTCTTCACACAGATACTCCTGCTCCATCTTCTTAATGTTGCTAATGATGCTTTCTAGCTGCTTACTGGGCCTGATGCTCTCCCTTTGAAACTGTGTCCTACATAAAGGACACTGAAAGATTTTCTGTGTTGGTGACCTCTGTTGTCGTTTCTCAATATTTTCTAATATGCAAGAATGGCAGTAGATGTGTCCACAGTCTATGATCACTGGCTCAGTTATCAGCTCCAGGCAGATGGGGCAGGTGGCTTCCTCCTTCATTGTCTTAGCTGTGCCCGAAGCCATAGTTTTTCCTGAAAATCTTTAATTCTGAAATAGAGGTAGAGATCAAGCAGATGAGATTTTTTCTGTAAGCGATGGAATACATGTCACTTGAGTATGATGGGACTGACACTTTCAGAGGATGAATGAGGTATGGAAGACAGTAGTACTATAATAAATATTTTAGATTGCATTACATTTTATATATTTAAATTTAGTGTCTCATTGTAATGAGACACATTTCATATGTTCATTGCTGTTGGTGCTGCTGTAACTGGTAGTTCAGGAAGCGAACAGACCATAACTACAGAAATTATTTTAGGCTCAAATCTGAGAGCGAGAAGCCAGAAGTTATTCCTCGCTCAAATTACAGATGAACAGAAAGAATAGTTGGAAGTTTTTAAAATAGCTTACCAATGACCTAACCATCACCAATACTTTGTTTCTTGCTTGTAACTATTAAAGCAATACTTAGAAATTAGGGCTGTCAATGAAGGAGATTCAGTGGGTTCATATTTGACTAATGAAAATCCTTCTGTGTATTGTATCTACCCCTACCTCTAAAGAGCAACAATATCAGTTCAAAGAAGCCAGGGAGATCCCTCTAGAGTGACCATGTAAACTAATAGCTGACTGATATATCCATTCTGTCATCCTCTCTGATTGAGGGAAGGAAAACTGATCTGAGCGGAGAAGAAGAGTAGGGCCTAGATCAGAGCTTCTGAAGATCCAGAGAAAATACACCTTCAGTTGCAAGACTACCTAAGAAGATCTTATAATCAAATGACTCTAGCAAAGTTTGAACAAAGGAATGAAAGAAAGTTGCACTGTCAGGAATGATTCCTAGTGCAGGGCCAGAAATAAAACCCTAGTCTCAAAGAAAAAAAAAAATCAAAATGAGAAAGTCACTGGCAATTTAATGAAACCACCAGAAGTTCCAAATTCTTCCCTTATGACACTTATCTGACAACTCTTACATGGGCATAGAACTTCAGGCCAAGCCATTGTGGAGAATACTCACATATAACCTCTTCCAAAAGACACTCAGCAGGGCTCGTGCTTGTTTGGAGATGCTCACACTCACTTTTTGAACATGTTACCCTTTCTTTCTCTTTCCTTATAGTGAAATTACACTTTGTTAAGAAGAAAACAAAAAATCTTGGTATAGCCTCTAGAGACATGTCAAGAAAATCATTCATTATTACTAATTGTGTCTATTGCCAAGACAGATTGATGTTTGACATACGCAAATCATAAATGTAATATACTACTTCACAAAACAGGTTTAAAACATGAGCAAACTGTTTAAATGTTTCTCAAAGACATGACTCAATATTTTTAAAAATGGTTAAAAGCCTCTGTAAATATTTCACAAAGACTCAATTCCTCATACATGTTACAATATCCACAGCATTTATTATTGGAGAAGTGAAAATTCAAATAATCATACACATCATACGCCAGAGAAAAAGGTCTTATTCTTATACATAGTTTTAGGGTTGACAGTGACAATTATATACAGATCCATAGTTTTTCGCAACATGCTTATTTACACAGTAGCATCATATGCAGTTTTTCTAAAATGATAAATTACAGCCTACAGACAGATAAGCTATATCATAGATTTATTTAAAAAATATATTGATGAAATCTAGACACATCCCCGAATACTATCAAGGATGTGATTTCTAGGTACAAGATGCAGGAATCCCAAGGACCCAGAGAACATCATGCCTTCTAGTTGTTCTATTTTTATCTATCTATCTCTTTCTGTCTCTCTCTCTCTCTTTCTCTCTCTCTCTCATTCTCTCTTTCACATACACACACACATACATATGACCATTAGACTCACTGAGCAAATATTGGCGTTGCATTTTCACTCTCTACCCCAAACACTCACAGTTTCGTTGTCAGTCTCCTCAGTAGTGTGAATTTACTGAGGTCTGCACAAGGATGTTCACTGGATTAAACTCCAAAGGGAAACTGTTCTGGGGTTCTGATCAGAAGTGAATTTGCGGTGAGGTTCAAAGTCCTGTTTGCAACATGTTTCAGTTCACCTTCTGCTGACTGGGTGGGGACTCTGTAGAAACAATTCCAGAAACAATGCCATTACTTCCCAGCAATCAGTAAAACCAAGTGATGGGACTGGAGCCATAGTACAGCTTGTAGAGCATTTGCTTTGCAACCTGCCCACCAGGAGTTTGAACCCTGGCATCTGGTATGGTTCCCAGCACTGCCAGGAGTGAATCCTCAGTGCAAGGCCAGGAAAAAACTCCTGAGTATTTCCAGGTGTACCCCCAAAACCAACCAACAAAACCCCCAAACCAAGTGACACAGTAAAAACTTAGAAAACTGTTCTCTGAGCCGAGGAAACCACCAAGAGCCAATGTTCTGGAGTTACAATTCAAATCTCTCTACATTTGCTCCTGAGTCTCCTAAGATTTAGGAGCATTCCTGGTCTGTGTGAATTTTTTCTCATTGTTAAGTTGTGATTTATTTTAAACACATCTGAAATAAAGTGGAAAATAAGTTATAGATGAGAAGTGCTCATAATGACCAGAAACCCAGCTTCCCTGTGTGTTCTGTGTCTCAGGACGCTTCTCAGTCTTACTCTGCAGATCCCAATGCTGTAGCAGTAGCGGCAGCAGCTTCTGGGACTGCACGGGAGTTACTAAAGCCTCGTCAGTGAATGTTCTCAGCTGGAGCCACAGTACCCCTGGCTATCAGTGTTCACAGAGTCTCAGTGTGGGGAAGTTTCCTGTATCCCTATCAGTGTCCTGAGGAACAAACAAAAATTGGACTCAAGGACGATCACGATCATGATCTTCCTGTTATTCGTCGATTGCCTCAAGAGAATTTTTAAAAAAGTGCCATATTCAAGGCACTTTCAGGGTTAGGAGAATGAGACCCATCATTGTTACTGGTATTTGGCATATTGGGTACACCATGGGGAGTTTAACAGACTCTGCCATGTGGGCAGGTTATATTTGGTAGCCTGCCAGGTTGTCCAAAGTAAGAATGAGATAATAAAATGAGCTGGGTTTTATAGTCTCTGGGTCTTGGCTGTTAATGGGATTACACGGCATTGGGCGTGGTGGGGGGGGCTGTTGGTGGGTGTGACCCCTGCCTACTGGAAGATGGAGGATCTGGGTGTAGGATGCTCAACCCCGATCCGAGCAGGCTTGGAGATCTCATCCCCGGAACCCACATTCCTTTGTTCCTCTGCTGGTACCTTCATGCGTGTGGAGAGTGGTCGCAGCATGGTTGTGGCTGGTTCTGGAGGTCTTCAGCTGCCGGAGCTTTGCTCAGGGCAGGGAGGGAAACTAAACCCACCCCCCTGCAAGGGGCCCGGTGAGGATAAACAGGCACGGGGCCAAGAGAGTTTTTGTGCGCTGTTCTCTGCCAGGAGCTGGGTTTTATAGCTGGGTTTTCTTCTTTTAACCAATGTAAATACAATTACTTAGATTACTTAGAGTCAGTCCTATTCAAGTGATTTTCCACCCTTTATTAGCATAACCACTACAAAACTGCACCCTCCTTCCTGTCTCTTCAAAATTCCTCACATCCCTTCTCCATCTCCCCAAGCCTCTGGCCACCCAGTTAACTTTTTTACTGGTCCGTGTTCCCTTGCCTGGCAAGGGAAAGAACTTTTGTCAGAGCCTGTTTTTTTTGTTTTTTTTTCCACACTTGGCAGTGCTCAGGACTGTTTGGTTTTGCTCGGAGATCACTCCTGGCAGGGTTGGGGTGATCACACGTGGTGCCAGGGATTGAACCTGGGTTAGCTGCATGTAAGGCAAGAGCCCTCTTCACGTACTATTGCTCCCACCCAATTTGATTCTGATACAGCCCTCAGTGTTACCAGGGGCAGGCCAAGAGCCCTATTTACCATGCCTCTATCTGCGGGTGCTGGAGTGGGCACAAGCAGGATCTTGCTGGGTAGGGTGGTACTCTTCCACAGGGACGCTGCTCATGCTATCCCCCAATCCCCTCTTTTGTGAAGAGCAAAGAACATGCACCTGTGCAGATTGGCCTTCTCCAGTCTCACTCCCATGCCAGGCAAAACTGAAGGCCTCTGCCATCTATAAGTGTGGGTTGGAGTCTCCCAGCCCCCCCAGGGTGCTTTCACGCCTCTGCCAACCTTTTCCTTGGAGATGATCAAAGGGGCTGCCACCCCTGCTGGTGGACTCTCAGGCCATCAGGCCCAGAGGGTTCTCAATGGGCAACCACCTAGTCTGGCATGGGGAGGTCAATATGTCTAACAAACCTTCCAAGTGCTTCCTGGTCCTCACCCCTACTTGGCACGGAGTTGTGCGTGGCCTGAGAGGCGATCCTCTGAGCCTCACAGAAATGTTTCTGCACTTCCTTCCACGGGGATGGCTCCCATGGCCCCATCTGCACTATTCAGCCACCACCAGCCACTGCAGTCCAATCCTAGAGCTACTTCCTTCAGGTGACCAAGGAACTGAGACACTTTTCGCCTAGTCATTGGGAGTGTGACACCATCCCGCCCACATTGATTTCAGTTTACGGAAACCAATTTCTGATTTCTCATCTCCACATCTTTTAAAGCTTCCTTGTACCTCATTCAGGAAACCACCAAGGTTTGGGGGATGTGACAGCAGTCAATGGAGCAGTACACCCATGCACCAAGTGGTCAAGGCTGAGACCTAAGGCAAAGCAACCACCAAATAAATATCACTATCACTTACAGGGCAATTAAAAGAAATCTTAAAACCGGAAATGATTGTAAGGTTGGTCTTATCTTTTACTAAGATGCTTGAAAGATATAGCCAAGAAGCCCGGTTCTCTTAGCCAGCCCAGCTTCAGAGAAACGACCTGTTGACAGTTCCAAAGGCACCGACCCCAAGGCCACCACCACCGAGGTGCCTTGGAACACTTCCACAAGACTCAAGGACAGCAGTGAATAATGAAAGTTTAGTAAACAAAGAACTGCTATGGAATTGGGGTGTGGTTAGGGGAGGCAAAAGCCATGCACAGCTGCTGTGGAGGACTCTTACAGGACAGGGGCACCCAGTGTTACTAATCATGCCTGAACAGTTGCCCCAAGTCTTGGGTGATTTCTACTTAGCTCCCACAGATGTTTTGTTAGGATTTTTGAAACAAAAGAAGATTTGTTACACACCCATCCTGTTACTGTTTTCTGATTCATGTATCTTGTGATCCCATCCGAGGCATAGTTCATCTATTGCCCTCTTAAGGAAACTGTAGGTCCTTCAGATTAAAAGGAAATTTAACATGATGGATCTCTTCAAGATAATCTTCCCTGGCACTTGGCAAGGGGAAAACTGAGGGTTTTGCTATCATGAGCCTGCTCTGTGCTTGGAGTCCAGTGTGGAATATTGAGAGACTCAGCTAAAACCTCACTAATAAAAAATAGGAGCAAGAGTATTATTTCTCCTCAAATGAGATTTACTGTTGCATGGAGAAGACAAAAAAAAATGTCTGCTTACAATTAAAGCTTTTCCATATTGCAAACCTGAGTTGTAAGAGTCATTATCAAAGTACACATGCAAGTTTCCATAATACACAGAAATAGTGACTTATAGGGGCTGGTAGAGAAAATAGAGAAGGGCAGAAGTCAAGTTTGATTATGAGAGATGCCTGAATACCATGGGTGCTCCCTGTTGGTAGTTGGGGTCGGTACCGAGGGCTGTCGTGGGCATCAGACCTGCACCTGTAATTGTAGCAGCAACACAAAAATTCCTACTGGAAGCTCAGGCTGAAACAAAACTGGGAAAATGTAATCTATGCAGAACCATTATATAACAAACTTTTCCAAGAATATCTTCTTTTGAAAACTTCTTGGACAGTCTTTTTGGGTTTGTCTTCGATAGCACAGCGGTAGGGCGTTTGCCTTGCACACAGCCAACATGGCCGACCCGAGTTCGATTCCTCCGCCCCTCTCGGAGAGACCGGCAAGCTACCCAGAGTATCTCACCCACACGGCAGAGCCTGGCAAGCTCCCCGTGACATATTCGATATGCCAAACATAGTAACAACAAAGTCTCCAATGGAGACGTTACTGGGCCCGCTCAAACAAATCGATGATCAACTGGAGGGCCTTTACTTTTACTTTACTTATTTTCTGAGACTAGCCCTGCAGGTGGAGACTGTGAGACCAGTTTGGCAGCAATCTGTGTTGATATGCAAATATACATATGAACACTGCCCACCATCAACAGTCATAAGGAAAACTCAAACTCACAAAGAGAGGCTATTTCACATCTAATGGAAGTTTTCTTTAAATAAATAGCAGAGGGAGAAATTAGAACCACACATCCAGCTAGTGACTATGTAAAATGTGCAGCATGTGTGCCTCTGTGTGTGTGTGTTTGTGTGTGTGTGTGTGTGTGTGTATTTCGGACCCAGTGATGATCATTGTTCCAGGCTGAAGGTAGTGCTTAGGGAAATAGGCAGTGCTATTTATTGAACTCTGGGCTCCAGCATGCAGAGCCTGTGCTTTGAAACTTCCAATCAATTTTGCCATCACTTCAGACATGAAATATTTTTGGAATGTCGTTTTGTAATTCCCTAAAAGGTTGAACAAATTTATAACAATCCCATGCAATAATTCTACCCCTATATATGTTCTCAAGAACATTGAGAATATGGAGGAATGAGGAATCAATTACAATAAAAATGACGCAATATATGGCAACATTATTTGTGGTAGCCCAAATTGGAAACAACCCAAAAGCTCATCTATTGATGAATGAATATAAACCATGTGAAGTCTATGCGATGTAATATCATTCGATCATAACAGATACCAATACATTTTTTTCTTTTCCCATTGGAATTCAAACACAGGTATTGAAAGTTGTGAAACATGAATTATAATTCTTAGTGTTTCGTCAATCATGAAAGAAATTAAAGCAAGCAGGAGATACGGAAGCAAGGAGTATATTTGGAAGGAAAGAAACCAAGATACAGATTAAAGTTATTCTGTCACCAACCTACAGAATCCCCAAAAGGTGAAGAAGTCTGGAAATCCTTTGAGGTACACAACGGAGGTCCAGACACTGACCGGAGCCCCAGCCCAGAGAAGGCATCAATGTTTAGTGGAGAAATCTGCACAGAAATCAAGAGCAAAGGGCTGTGATAAGGATATGAAAGAGCAGTAAAAGTCCAAAGTTGTCTGCTGGAATCCCCGCCCCACCGCCCCACCCCTCCTTTCCAGCAATTCAACAGTCATGCCCATAAGCTAACCTGACTGGAGCCAGATATTCTTCTCATCTGCCACCATACAGATCACAGATCCTTCTATCCCAGTAGGGGGAGGGAGCAATATGATGGTCGCCATAAACCATTTCACCGGACCCAGTGACAGGTTGTTTCACTTGGGGCGCCCCAGAGGGGACCGGGTTAGACTCCTCCTAGCCCCAAGGGATCCAACCCCGGCAGCCAAAAACCTCCAAAACAAAACCACTGTCATGCTCTCAGCCACTCTCTACACGCTCGGGCGAGCCTCATCCATGAGTAAACCTTTTCTTGGAGCAACACTTCATATGACATAGCTACCCATACTCCAAGGGTACCACACCAAATTTGATGGGATTCAAAGTAGGAGGCAATCACCCTTAGAGGGAAATATTATATTAGTTTGGCTCTGCTTCAAAGCAGGGACTGGGGTTTGGGATGGAAACACTCAAATATAGTGGTGGGAAGATATAATGGTGGTGAGATTGCTGTTTGAATATTAAAGGTAATCAAATATTGTGAACTACTTATCACTTAATCACTTAACTTCCCGTTAGTCATCGATTTGCTCGAGCGGGCACCAGTAACGTCTCCATTTGTCCCTGTCGCATGCTAGTGTAGCCCAATGGCATCTGTTCGCTCCGGGAACATGAAGGGTCTCAAACCGATCGTTCAGGATCTTAACGAAGAAGTCTGACCATCTGGTAGGTGGGCAGTCACGCGGTCTTTTGACATCCCATGGAATCCAGTCAGTAACAGCTCTAGTCCAGCGGTCGTCTTGAAATCTCATTACATGACCAGCCCATCTGATTTTCGGCACCTTGGCAAATGAGACAGCGTCCCTGATTCTTGATCGTCGAAGGATGTCAGAACTCCGGATTCTTTCTCTCATATGAGTGAAACGTGATATTCCAAGCATAGCTCTTTCTATTCTTCTTTGGGAGACCTGAATAGCGTTCTCATCTTGTTTGTGTAGGGCCCAGGTCTCTGAGGCATATGTTAATGCAGGAAGAATAGTGGAATCAAAGAGATGTGCCAGGAGCCAGAGGTTCTTCGTCCTCTTAGCTATTTCTTCAAAGCTCTTGAAGGCATTCCAAGCTGCTCTCTTCCTCCTGCGCAACTCAGGTGCCAGGTCATTTGTCATGTTGACCTCTCGACCTAGGTACACATAGCTGTTGCATTCGGAGATGGTCGTTCCGTTGAGAGTGAATGGGGCATCAGGAATGAGGCTGTTTCTCATAAACATTGTCTTTGTAAGATTCAGCTGTAGTCCTACCTTTCCACACTCATGGTCAAAGTCGGCCAGCATTTGTGCCGCTTGGCTGATGTTTCGTGTTATTAAAACAATGTCTCAGCAAAGCGCAGGTGGTGTAGTTGCCGACCATCTATCTTCACTCCCATTCCTTCCCATTCCAGTTGTCGCATGATGTTCTCGAGGGTGGCACTGAAGAGTTTCGGTGAAATGGTATCACCCTGCTGCACCCCTCTCTTGACATCAACGATCACTTCTTTGTAGAATGGTGAGATCCTGGTAGTGAATCCGCAATACAGCTCACGGAGGATCCTGATATTTTGGGCTTGAATGCCCTGATTGGCTAGGGCTTCAATGACCGCTTCCGTCTCAACAGAATCAAAGGCCTTCTTTAAATCAATGAACATTAAACAGAGCAGCATCTTGAACTCCTGAGAAACCTAAATGAGCTTGGTTATCGTGTGGATATGGTCGATGGTGCTGAATCCTTTGCGGAACCCGGCTTGCTCGCATGGCTGTCCTTCATCTAGTGTTCTGCCAATCCTATTTAGGATGACTCAAGTGAACAACTTGTAGATGACAGACAATAGGCACATCGGGCGATAGTTGCCAATGTCATGGATGTCTCCCTTCTTGAACAGTTGTACGGTCCTGCTGGTTTTCCATTGGCACGGAACCTTGCATTCAGACAGGTAGCGAGTGAAGAGCTGAGCCAGTGTATTGATGAGTACTGACGGCAGGTTCTTCAGGTGTTCAGGTCTGACCTTGTCTGGGCCAGGTGCTGTTTGTTTCTTTACCAACGAAATGGCGTGTCGGATTTCGGAAGGGAGAACGTTGGGAACGACATATCCATCCTGTGGAATTTGGTATGTCAGCAAGTGGACATGGCTATCGAAGAGATTTGAGTAGAAGTCATGGATAATCTTCTCCATTGCAGTTCTGGAGGATGTGATGGATCCATCAGGAGGTCGGAGGGCAGTCATCTTGGTCTTGTAGTTGGCGAAGGACAGGCGGGCGTTATGAATACTTTTCCCGGCTTCTGCCGCATCTACCAGTACTTCTGCTCTTCTCTCTTGGAGGTCTTCCTTGATCGCATCTCTGCACTGCTTTGCAAGCTCGGACATTAGCTTGTGATTGCCTGAGGCATGCGCCAAACCACGCTGGCGAATTAGCTCAAGAGTTTTAGAAGATAGGCGATTTTTTGTAGCTATCTCTCTCTTGGCGTTCCTCGCACATTCATGGAGGTGCTGAACCAGTCGATCGTATTCCTCGTCAATGTTGTCAACAATGGCATCTTCCCATGTTGCCGCAATAGTACCAAAGAGTTCCCAGTTGGTGGTCATTCTGGGAGTTGTCTTTTTGAACTTTGCATCCCTTTCTCCCCGCTCTGTGAAGTAGAATTTTGCACGAAGGAGACGGTGGTCCGATCCCGTTTGAAATTTTGGGACAACAGCGACATCAGTCAGGCAAAACCATCGATTGAATATGATGTGGTCTATTTTGTTGTGGAATCGTCCACCAGGAGAATCCCATATCCAACGTTTAGATCCTGCCTTCTGGAACTGTGAGTTACCATGAATGTTCTTGGTCGACATGATGAACTCAGACAGTCTCTCACCCTGTTCATTCCATTCTAGGGCATGGGTCCCGATGTGAAGTTCTTCAGCTGATCTTCACGGTCCTATCTTGGCATTAAAAACTACTTATAAAATAAAAAAAATTAAAGTGCAAAGTTCTACCCTTGCAAGGTGCAAACTCTTATCTACAACATGCTGGTACAAACTCTTATATTCATAGAAAGTCTGAGCTGGTGAACTTTGAGGAAAACCTATAAAACTTACTTAGCTAAACCAAGCAGCATTCTGGTTCTGCATGAACCTTCACTTGGAAAAGCTTCTTTGGAGGTTCCAGAAGGGGATCGCAGCTACTTATATGTCCTCAACAGAGAATGATCCTTGTCGATTTGGAGAAAGCCATCTTCACTGACTCAGCATGCAGCTTCCAATGAGATGACAGGGGTTGGTGACGGAGGAAAGGGACCCTCACATAGCCAGTCAGATAAGCCAATCAACCCTAGCCTTCATTGGGGCAAAAGATGTGTCAGTCAGATTGCCTTCACATCCACATGCCCCTTAATTTCGGTTGGGTCCCTCAGCTCAGGAGAGCCCACATTCGCTCTTGAATGCATTTCTCTCATTCCATCATCTATCTTCTTCTGAAATTCTTTTCTGTGAGGGCAGACAATGAACTGAGAAACCTAAATAGAGGCCAGAACATTTTTCCCTTATCTTCAAAGAGGAATCCTTCACTCAGACCTAAAGGCATGGCATTGAAGAATGCATGTGGTGGGGACTAAGTGGACTATCCACGGACCAAGTAGTTAGATGACTGCCTTGTGGGTGGGCATTAGTGGGACATGGACAGCCACAACCTACCTGTGACTTTGGCAGATGTTAGCAAGCCTAGTTTCCAGGCGCTTCCCCAGGGACATACAGGTGACTCCAAGGCAGGCATGTTCTCTATTTCTGTCTATCTTTGCCTCTGTCTCTCTCCCTCTCTATGTCTCTGTCACACTCTCTGTCTCTCTCGGGTCTCTCTCTGTCTCTCTCGGGTCCCTCTCTCTCTCTCTCTCCCTCCGTCTCTCTCTCTCTCTCTCAGCACTTCCACTTAACTACTTCTACTAATATCATTTAAAATGTCATTCAGGGCTGGAGAGATAGCACAGCGGGTAGGGCATTTGCCTTGCACGCAGCCAACCTGGGTTCGATTCCCAGCATCCCATATGGTCCCTTGAGGACTGTCAGGAGTAACTCCTGAGTGCAGAGCCAGGAGTAACCCCTGCGCATCGCCAGGTGTGACCCAAAAAGCAAAATTAAATAAATAAAAATAAAAATAAAATAAATAAAATGTCATTCAGCAGATAAACAAAGAAGTTTCACCACGATCTTCAGGAGAACAACATTAACTCCATGAAAACTTCCCTTTGAAATATGCTGACTTGGGGAATGACTGTTGTACACAGGCTAGGGCAAAATGTAAGCTTTAAGTCCTTAGAAATTTTGTTTCTAGGCTAGAATACTGGAGAGGTCTTTCTCTCCTTTTGCTGCTCTATCCCTATCTTCCTCCCTTAGTTCAGGAGCAGTATCTCGTAGGAAGTGAAAGCTTAATGATACCGGGACACAGAAAAAATGAATATAGGAAGCAAGATTGAGTAATAATAGGCAGCAGCTAGGCAGAATTGTTTCTTTTCTCTCTTCATGACCCAGTGGAGAGGCTTTCAAATCCACTGTATTAGGTGTGGCTTGGCATGCAGCCATTATCAGGTCAAAGGAAAGGTCAGAGCCAGGTCTGCCTGGGGCCCCAGTGCAGAGGTAATTGATGGGACAGCACACTGCACTGTAGCACTGTCCTCCCATTGTTGATCGATTTGCTCAAGCGGGCACCAGTAACATCTCCTCTTACAACTAATTGTGAGACTTGTTACTGTTTTTGGCATATTGAATACATCACGGGTAGCTTGGCAGGCTTTGCCGTGCAGTTGAGATATTCTCAGTAGCTTGCCGGGCTCTCTGAGAAGGAGGAATCAAACCCTGGTCAACCATGTTGGCTGCGTGCAAGGCAAACACCTTACCCACTTTGCTATCGCTCCAGCCCCAGCACACTGCAATGACTCAAAAATGCTTTAGGAGCTAAAGTTGTTTCCATCTTAGGGGTAAGAGTTTCCTCTCTCTCTGGATTTTATCACTGTCTCAGGGAACTCAAATAGGTGGGGTTAAAGTCTCCTTGCATAAAGAAATCAAAGCCACACTGGAAAAGAAAACATCAGATTCCTTTACAGTGTTTTTCTCTTCATAGGTCACTTCTAGTCCTAAGGAGACAAAAGCTTTCACTACCAAATATTCACTCCTGTTTTGGGTGCTTGGCAAGGCACTGGGAGAGAGCCTTGATGGCATGTTACCAAGATGCAGCAAAAGAGAGGGCTGCTGCACACATTGTTTGTTTATTATCCTGCTATATATACTGCTCTATGAATATGTAACTATGCTCTTTAATTCTGCACTACTGTCAAAGGCTCTCTGAGACTTTTTGCAAAACATTGTGTTGTTCTGCTATAGGCCAAGTGCTTTACATAAATGAATGTCCTTAAAGATTATGGCACCATCCTGGGTTGTTGTCTTGTAGTTGCCATAAACTGCCTCTGGTTTCATGTCTTTGTGTGATGGACCCCAATACTTGAGCTTATCTTGAATATCTCAACCCAGGTACAAGAATTCATCATTCTGATCCTAGGGTTCAGGAGTCCCCTCTTTACTCCAGGATCCAGCAGGAGCATCTGCTTTGAAAATGGAAGTAAGACAACTGACCTTCTTGGAATGTGCAATTCCGTTCTTTTACTATATAGGGTACTCTCAGCTCTCTCCTCTCTGGAGAAACCCGAATCCTCTCTTCCACACTTGTTTCTCTCCTCTACTCAATATCCCACTGCTATGGGGAAGGTGGAGGGAGAAAGAGAGGAGCACCAGGATGTCTGGTCATTTAGCTGATTATTTTCAAACTTGCAAACACGAGGAACAGACGTTGCAGGAGAGGAACTTTCTCTTTCATCCTTCAGCTAGGCCTTGCAGAGAGGAGGAAATGCACTCTGCCTTCTTCCTTTAGGCAGCCCTGAAAATTCTAAAGCAATTTCGGTTTATTCTTTTATGTCAAGTGCAGAAGAGCTTTAGATAAGTTGAAAGAGGAAGCGGGAAAAATCAAACAGGTTGGTTTCTTTGGTGGACTCCCTATAATTTTCAGCATCTTGGCTGAGCAAAGACTCAGTTTATACTTCCATGTGAACAGGAATTTTTCTGGTCAGCCATTGGGATCCTTTAGGCCAAAACAACGTTGAAGGTTGAAGAGAGAGTACAGCAGGCTAGTGGTCTGCCCTTTACTCATCCAGGCAGACTGTGATCCCCAGCTCCATATATGTGTCCCCAATCAGTGACAGGTTGATCCCTGGTACAATCCAGGAACACAACTGTGTATGGTCCTAACCCTACTATCACACACCCTACAACCAAGAGAAAAAATATTCTACATCTGTATCTCTTCCTCTTATTATTTCACTCTATTTCTATAATAGGGTGGGTTTTAACCCTCAATGTTTTTGTCTTCATCAATGAATTGTCACATTTCCTCCCCCAGAGAAGCTTACAGTGCTCTTGTGAACATCCATAGTCCCTTGAGTAACTTTAACCTCTGCTTTGTCTTGATAACTAAGTGAAAGCTTCTGATGATTCTGGGACCTTGTCTTGGAAGTGAATGACTTGCTTTTCTATTTCCATTATAGCTTTCCATCTTACTCTATAGTAATGTTCTTTGCTTAAACACAGAAAGTGGTTTAATGCTATGCTTCTAATATAGGAGAAGTAATTAAATCACATATCTACTCCTGGCCATGGTCAGAATTACTAGACTCAGGCAACGATTACCATAGTTCCTAACATCTCATAAAGGGAGATTCCATGAAAGGACTCAGATGGAACTGGGGGGAGGGGGACATACAGGTACACCAACATCGAATAGGACAGTCCAGAATGCATAATGCACAGTCTTGGTGCAAGCCATTATGATTTAAGAATCAGGACCCATTCGAGGAAGAACAAGCTGAATCGGCCTGAGGACGTAGTTCAGGATTAATGTAAGACCAGTGGGCTTGCCCTTGGAGCCAGAGAATTAAGGTTTGGAATTTGTATCTCTAAGTTTGTTTATTCAAATAAATGCAAGTAGTAATAAGCACTGTAGCACTGTCCTCCTGTTGTTCATCAATTTGTTTGAGCAGGCAACAGTAACATCTCACAACAAATTGTGGGACTGTTTTTGGCATATCGAATATGTCATGGGTAGCTTGCAACGCTTTGCCCTGCGGGCAAGATACTCTTGGTAGCTTGCCAGGCTCTTCGAGAGGGGTGGAAGAATCAAACCCGGGTCAGCCACATGCAAGGCAAACGCCTTACCTGCTGTGCTATCCATCCAGCTCATAGTAAAAAGATGTAAACTTAATTGTTTAATATGTACAATTAAATGGAAAGGGAAAAGCAACATAGTGTTAAAGACAGTATCTTCTTGAGTTAATCATCTCCCCAAATTGCCTCACTGAAATGCTTTCACTTTGTAAATGATCAATCACAACTCCACACTATCACATACCTCTATCACTCTCCAGATGGTCTATAAGTATGCTCACAGCTCTGCATTAAATGGGCCATTTTGACCATTGATCTTTGGTCCTCTGTCTTAGTTCCTCTGCTGGGGAGACCTGGGGTTTGGCTCTTGGCCACCAAAATTGTGAACACACAACTATATAAACTAGAAACTGAATACAAATAGTTCTTTCTGTTTAAAATCCACTCTGACACAGGGTGTTCAGATACTTTGAGCAAACTCTTTTACTTAGGAACAATGCTGCTCATTCTTTGTATATATGTACACTTTGAGTATTTTATTTATTTATTGAATTACCTTAAGATGAGTTGGAGTGATGGCACAGTGGGAGGCCTTTCTTCTTGCACACAGCCGACCTGCCCAACCCAGGTTCAATTCCTCCGTCCCTCTCTGAGAGGCCAGAAAGCTACAGAGAGTATCTCTCCCACACGGCAAAGCCTGGCTAGCTCCCCGTGATACATACAATATGTCAAACACAGTAACAATTGTCACAATGGAGCTGTTACTGGGCCCGGTCTAGAAAATCGATGAACTGGAGGACGGTGACAGTGACCTTACGACACACAATTACAAAGTTGTTTATTACTGGGTTTCAGTCACACAATATTCCAACACCTGTCATTCATCAGTGTATGTTTTCTACCTGCAATGTTCCCAGTTTACATCCTGCCATACCCCATCCCCACTCTGTGCCTCTATAGCAGGCAATTCTACTTTTCTTCTCTCTTTCTCTCTCTTTGGCCTTTATATTTTGCAATAAAAATACTGAAAGGTCATCAGTACTTGTTTGCATCTCAGTGACCATCTCCAACAATTATAGTCATAGGGTTTCTTCTCTGTTTCAACATCTCCCTCAACCCCCCACTCCCACAAATACTTCTGGCAAGCTTCCAAGCACTAATCAGTCTGCCTGGCCCTCATTCTCCTGGACTTGGGTATTTGTCTCACAATATGTTTTTGTTATATCCCACAAGTGACTGCAATCTGTACACTTTAAGTGAATACTGCTCTCTAATAAAACTCTATATTCTTTATTTTTTTAAATTTTATTTATTGAATCACCGTGAGAACAGTCACAAAGCCTTTCAGTTAAAGTATCGGTTGGTCATACAATGGTCAAACACCCATCCCTTCACCAGTGCAGATTTTCCACCACCAAGAACCCCAGTATACCCCCTCCCACCCACCCCCAACCTGTGTGGCAGATTTCCACTTTATTCTCTCTCTCTCTCTCTCTCTCTCTCTCTCTCTCTCTCTCTCTCTCCATTTATCACATTTAATATTACAACAAAAGACCCAACATCATTATTTGGAATTTTCTCCAACATTCAGACCTGCCAAAAAAACATCATTAGATAATTTGTTTTCTATTGCTGATTATGAAGAGCATATGATATCGTGTGGCCACAATAGCGGCCAAATGAATTTGGATTTCTGTTATTTTAGTAATAAGCCTAGAGGGATTACTGCCAAAAGCCCCTGGGTTCTGAGATTGGTTTGTGTGCCTCTGGGATCATGGTCATTCAGAAGCCGGAGGAGACATTTGAGGGTGGCAACCCGGGGCATTGTCATGGCAGGGAGCAGGGCCAATTCCACGCCTCCCATCCCACGAGGCCCCACGTGCCTTGTCAATGCAGTCTCATACCTGGCTGTTCATTAGGCTCTAACAGATGCAGGCCACCATGCCGCAGCTACAAGGGGGGACAGGCAGAGGGATAGAAACTCTTCCTCTCCCAGGGTGGCATAGCACCATAGTTAAATGCACAGTCCAGATGCATTTGGGTGGGCATTATATTTTACTCGAATTTTCCCACCACCATTCAAGCCTATCTTTCAGGGACAAATGCTAGATCATTTACTTTCCATTGATCACTTTGCATATCAGCAAATGTCACGTGGTCGTGCAGTTCAGAAAATAGTCCTGGTGCCGACATACCAGAGCCATGCTTGTAGAAGCTCATGGTCGCCGGGATTCCATCTGGAGAAGGTGGGGAGACAGCACCTATCCCATCTGGGACCTCCAGGTGATATCGGCTCAGTATGGGGCCCAGAGAATTTTCCAGGAGTTGTGGAGCCCGCCAGCCCATTTTCTTCGCTGCTGTGTGCTGTCTCTATATTCTTTATTTTTTTGACCTGAGTTTGTATTTACTCTTTTGGGTTATATAAACATCTTCTAGGATCTGGGATTAACTGCTTTATTCCTGGTGGTATTCAGGAAACATTTGCACCAGATCCTGCAAGGGACATTGAATGGGAATTATTTCAGCAGTTTCATGCTCAAAAAGAGGTTTTTATTAACTAAGAATAAATAACTGGTGGGAATTTACCTAAGCTGAATATTTATTTTATAATGCTGAATCCAATGAATGGAGGGAAATAGGACAGTGTATGGTCTTTGTAACTAACTTCCCTCTAAAGCATCTGTGCCCTTTTTTCATGGTCACGGTCCTCCCGTTGTTCATCAATTTGCTCGAGCGGGCCCAGTAACATCTCCATCATGAGACTTGTTGTTACTGTGTTTGGCATATCAAATACGTCACGGGTAGCTTGCCAGGCTCTGCCGTGTGATGTGTGCCCTAGAGGGAAGTATTTATGCTACTTGCTTAGACTCTTTACAAACATTCATTTAATTCAAATCTATTAGGTATATACTAAAAAGCTTATCTTTTCTCTAGGTTATGGAAAACTGTGAAGAAAGCAACCAAAATTTCTACAGTCAAGAATTTGAATACTTTTCCTTTGAACTGGATACAAGCATAAGAATACTGTGCTCTTGTACTTACAAATATCACAAATCTATTTTTTTATAAAGTTTTTAAAAGCTAGGTAATTATGTGTGCTGATGAGAATCTTCACCATCATTAAAATAAGGCCTGGTAGGCTCATAGAAATAGGTCTTTGGGAAAGTGAATATGTGGGAGTCAGTATCCAAGTTGTAAAAGGAAACAAGTCTGGCCTCATAGTCCACAAAAATGCTTATAAAACCAACATCCTACAAAGAAAGAGGAGTTAGGGGAGATATAAGAGTTACATAACCATTAACTTTGCATTGTCTGATAGCCAAGAATCCATACTCTTGACATAAGAATACATACTCATGACACAAAGATCCTGTGTCATTGCATTGTCTCTGGCATGTTTTCCAGACAAACTCCGACATCCCACTCAGATATTCGTAAAAACAATACTGTAAAGAAATGTTTTCCTGAGATTATGGTCTCACATCTCAGGACACAGGGTAAGTCTTTAAACCTAGCAGAAGTCTCATGCTTCACTTGAAGCTGGATCCGGCGAGTCACCTGTATTTTTTTTCTCATTCATAAGTAGCTCTTTGTGTGCTGTATCTAGATCAAGAGTAACAATAACTGCAAAAACAAACAAACAAAAAACAATGAATTATAAAGCAAGAAAAAACAAAATGACATGGTAACTTTATACTCAGTATATTCCAAATATTATCAGCCCATGCTCAGAAAAAAAAAAAAACCTTTTTTCTGACAGCCTTTGTAGTCATTTTATCAGAATTATAAAAAGTAAAATAGAAGTAATATCACTCACAAAGGATGGTGGGGAAGATTGAAGAGCTAATATCTGATTAATACTGGGCAGGACTGTCATTATGTGGTATTGTAAAATATCTCGGCATAGCAGAATATATTACTAAGGCTCTAAATAATCTCCTGTTCTTATTCAACATTATTTCTACCTTTCTCACATTAATATAAGCCAAAGAGAAGATGAATATATTTGTTCACTTCTCTCTTTCAGGTCACACTCTCTCCTTTTCTTCAGATCCCTCCACCTGAATTTAGACCCAGTGTGGTGAGGACTCCCTGACTATCTCTGCTCTGGTTCCTTCAGTGTTTCTTAGTTATTATCCAGATTTATTCCCTGTTTAACTCAATTATTAAACTCTCCTCAATGAGTTCTAAATAGAGACTGATGGAATACTTTTGGCATTTTATTTATAAAACTTTGTGCTGGAGTGATAGCACAGTGGGTATGTGTTTGCCTTGCATGCAGCTGGTGGGCCAATCCGGGTTTGATTCCTCCGCCCCTCTTGGAGAGCCCAGCAAGCTACCGAGAG
This sequence comes from Sorex fumeus, assembly GCF_029834395.1. Classification (NCBI taxonomy): domain Eukaryota; kingdom Metazoa; phylum Chordata; class Mammalia; order Eulipotyphla; family Soricidae; genus Sorex; species Sorex fumeus. The sequence continues at coordinate 19,012,554 of NW_026606151.1, read as the reverse complement.
TATCTCGCCCACACTGCAAATCCTGACAAACTCCCTGTGATGTATTTGATATGCCAAACACAATAACAAGTCACACAATATTACTGGGTCCACTTGAGCAAATCGAACAATGGGTGGACAGTGCAGTGCTATTTATGAATGGTTAAAAAAACAGACCTTGTTTAAAAAAAAAGACCTTATTTGAAAACCCATCAAAAATTGAGCAATGAAAAACAATGAAAAAAAAAAGAGGGAGAAGAGGAGACATACAGACACTTCCTCCAAGAAGACATGCAGATGACCAATACGGATATAAAAAATGTTCTTCATCATTTACTAACAGGAAAATTCACAACAAAATAGCAATGAGATATTATCTCACTCCAGGGAGATTGGCACACCCCGAAAAGACCTAATCAACCAATATTGGCTGGATGTGGGAAGAGGAAACTTCATCTTCTGCTGGTGCTCACTTGGTTCAACGCATTTAGAAAATGGAGAACTATCAAAAAGGAAGAACTGAGCTTCCATAGGACACAGTTGTTACACTTCTGGACACCAACTTCAAAGGCCCAAAAATTTTATTGAAAATAAATCTGCACGCCTATTTGATTGCTGCACTAGTGATAATGCTGAACATCTGGAAACAATCCAAGTTTCTAAGAGTAGATAAACTGAATAAAGAGAGTAGTGTGTATATATACAACAGAATGCTACTCAGCGATAAGATTTAATATGCAATTTTCATAAAGAGAAGTCAGCCAGAAGGTGAAAGACAGACATAGAATAATTCATATATGGAATAAAGAAACTTTGTGAGGGAATATCCTATGGGCAAAAACAACAGAATCTGTGAACTGAAATACATAACCATGCTTACTATGGTGGGGATATGGACAGATGGGGTTTGAGGAAAGCACCTATGTAAAGAAGGGGATAGTAGAGGGAAATGAACATTTTTGTGGGGTGTGTGGAGTTGAAATGTATGCTTGCAATCCTATTAATTGATGGCAAAAGTAAATGAGTAACATAGAATCTTAAACATAAAATGCACAGAACAAATATGTATGCATAATAGTTGAAGCAGTGCATCAAATATGTTCCTTCTATACATATTATATAAATATTTATAATGGGCTGAAGCTATAGTACAGTGGGTAGGATGCTTTTGCAAGTGGTTGACCTGGGTTTAATCCCTGACCTCTCAAAAGGTGCCAGAGTTCATTCAGGAGTGATCCCTGAGCTCAGAGCCAGAAGTGAAAAAACTAATTTTTAGAAAGTAAAAAATAAATATGTAAAACAAAATATTAATACATATGAAAAAACTGAAATGGATTCATTTCAGCTAGAGAAAGGGTGCAATATTGTCATTTAGAGATCTGATTGCACACTGTTTAGACTAATGGAGAAAAACAGTATCTGCATAGACACACTTAACAGGATGCAACTCACTTCGTAGGTGAGGAGGTGTGAATTATAAGAAGCCTTTCCTTCACTTAAATAGCAATTGCCTCCATCATCACTCCAGTTATGGTATAATGCTCTCATAGTAGAGAAACATTAAATTCTCTTGTGTGAACCTGTGCAGCAAAACATGTCTCTGAATTCAGAATATTTTTCTTGTCGTAAATGTAATGTCTCTATACACTAAGCATGTGGACCCAGTGCTAAGTCAGTGCTCATCCCATCAATACTGCCAAAACTAAACTAAGTGGAATAAATAAACACAAAATACTGTCCACAGAACAATTTAGTTTTGGTTACGGAGGCTGGCGGAATAACAGTGACTGTAAAAATCCTCCCTCTATTGCCAACTTTACATCAGTACTTTCAGGACCAGCGAACAATCATGTTACATTGGATTTATATAGTAAAGATAATGGGATTTCATATCTATTATTATAATTTATTTTGACAATGTTATTAATGCCATCAGATTCGTCCTAGAGACTCTTGCTTTTTGATCTCACTATGAAGAAACTATTGACCATGTGGGGAGACTCATGCATAAGGACTTGGAACACAAGGAGGCATCCAGCCTGCAACCAGCAAAGAGCTACTTTTCAAGGTCGTACATACAACAAGAAGTAAATTCTGTCAAAAATCACAAAGATCTTGGTTTTCAAATGGTTCAAACATTTATTGTGTTACATGGTCTATCCCTAAAACCACTGGAAGCACAGTCTTCAGCTACCTTTCTGATATTACTCTGGGAATTGAATGACATAAATATAATCATTATGTCCCAATTCCCGTTCTCTATGCTTTGTATAATTAGTGATTTTTTAAAATTTGTCACAGTGTACTGAGTTTGAAGTGTTATTTTGTTTTTTACACAGGACAGATATAGAGGTCATTTCTCTGGAGGACATCACTAGTGAACTGGAGAGAAAGAGCTGAGGAATCAACAAAAAAACAGTACTCCAGCTAGAACCTGTCAAAGAAAGAGCAGTAAAATGTGTTGGCCAGCATTCCTCCCACCTCTGCAATTTAGGGAATTCTAGATGTCACGTACCATTATCACAATCAAACAATTCTGGAAATTTACAGAAAATGCTATAAAAATCAGGCACAGCATGAATATTCAATGAGACATCTTCTGGTGCATTTAACTTCATAGTAGAAGTCCTGGATAAGAAGAGTCCATAAATTACATCAGAACAATATTCTGTTGGAATACATAGAGCTACTATCCCTAGGCCACTGAATTTAAAGGGTACTCACCTGTCCAAAGTGTCTCTCACATCCTATAGAGCAAGAAAAATAGATGTTGGTATGGAAATATTACCATTTCATAGAAATTTGGTAGGTGGTTGTTCCTTTATAATTAATCACTTAATCACTTAATCCCCGTTATTCATTGATTTATTCGAGTGGGTGCCAGTAACATCTCCATTCATCCCAGTTGCGTGCTAGCGTAGCCCAATGGTATCTGTTCGTTCTAGGAACATGCAGAGCCTCAAACCGATCATTTAGGGTCTTGACGAAGAAGTCTGACCATCTTATAGGTGGGTGTCCACGTGATCTTTTGATCCATGGAATCCAATCAGTAATGGCTCTAGTCCAGCGGTTGTCTGTAAACCTCATTACGTGTCCAGCCCATCTGATTTTTGATGTCTTGGCAAATGAGACAGCGTCCCTGATTCTTGAGCGTTGACGAAGATCAGAACTCCGGATTCTATCACTCATTTGAGTGAATCGTGATATTCCAAGCATAGTTCTTTCGATTCCTCTTTGAGAGACCCGAATAGCATTCTCATCCTGTTTTCGTAGGGTCCAGGTCTCTGAGGCATATGTTAATGCAGGAAGAATAGTGGAATCAAAGAGATGTGCTAGTAGCTGGAGGTTCTTTGTCCTTTTAGTTATTTCTTCAATGCTCTTGAAGGCATTCCAAGCTGCTCTCTTCCTCCTGCGCAACTCAGGTGCCAGGTCATTCATCATGTTGATTTCTCGACCTAGGTATATATAACTGTTGCATTCGGAGATGGTGGTTCCGTTGAGAGCAAATGGAGCATCAGGAACAAGGCTGTTTCTCATAAACATTGTCTTCGTAAGATTCAGCTGTAGTCCGACCTTTCCACATTCACGGTCAAAGTCGTTCAGCATTTGTGCCGCTTGGCTGATGTTTGGTGTTATTAGAACGATGTCATCAGCAAAGCGGAGGTGGTGTAGTTGCCGACCATCTATCTTCACTCCCATGTTTTCCCATTCCAGTCGTCGCATGATGTTCTCGAGGGTGGCACTGAAGAGTTTTGGTGAAATGGTATCACCCTGCCGAACCCCTCTTGATATGGATGATTACTTCTTTGTAGAATGGTGAGATCTTGGTAGTGAATTCGTAATATAACTCACGAAGGATCCTGATGTATTGAGTTTGTACGCCCTGATTGGCTAGGGCTTCCATGACCGCTTCCGTCTCAACAGAATCAAAGGCCTTCTTTAAATCAATGAACGTTAGACAGAGCGGCATCTTGAACTCCCGAGATACCTCAATGAGCTTGGTTATTGTGTGGATATGGTCGATGGTACTGAATCCTTTTTGGAATCCAGCTTGTTCACATGGTTGTCCTTCATCTAGTGTTCTGCTAATCCTATTCAGGATGACTCGAGTGAATAGTTTGTAGATGACAGACAATAGGCAGATATATAATTATGCCAAGAAATAAACTCAATCGTTCTACTCCTATGAATTAATGAATTCCCAGGGAATGATTTCTATCCCAATTTTTAGCACAAAATTCTTCAGCGTTTTCACATCTGTGGTCCAACACCAGTCTGCATATCACTCCAGAGACTAGCAGTTATAACCAATGTGATAGACTATTGATATTCAACCTCTCTATACTTGTTTACCTTCACCAATACATGCACAATGTTTGAGAGAATCACTGGCCAAGTATAATACCATGACAGTATCAGACTAACCACAGAATATGTTCTCTTACTTTGGGAATATGGGGAGATTTTACTTCTATCACCACAAATCTGTGAACTGTTTGGAAGAAGATCAGGAATTGTCTCAAATTTGCTTATTAAGCACTGTTTTTTATTCACTGACCAAATTTCTTCTGAAGAGGTCATAGTGGACATTGTTTCTCACAAATGTCCTTACCGATGAATTCACATAGAGTCCTGGAGACTGACACACTAAGGAGGTGGCAGCAGGTTTGCAGTGAGGTAGATGGTCTTGCTGTGCCACCTCAATCTTTAAACAAAATAAACTAAGGATCTCCAGGCATTCATTACAGTGTGCAAGATCCTTACTATAACTAAAATAAAGCCTCATAGTATTCATTTCAACAAGATAGAAGAACAAATTAAGGGGAAAGTTTATAAATTATTTTGCTACTGCATTTTAGCCCTCAAGAGTCAACAGGAACAAAATTGAGAAGATCAACTGACACTAGAAATCTCTGCAAATTAGACTGAAGCAACAGATACATATCACAATTCTCCCATGGTTCCCTAGTACTGCCATATCTATCCAAGGGGTCTCTCTACACAGAGACACTCTACAAACTAGTTAAAGACATTCGTAAACAGGCATTGCTATCTAAAAGAAGCATTCATTTAAATCCTGGACACTTGCGTGCATTTTCGATAAGAAGACTTTAGGCCATTTCTCCAAATTCCTCACCCAGGAACTGACACCTTCATATATTCCTCCATGTATACACTCTCACCTACAGTAACTCCTGGACTGAGCCCAAACATTTCCTCTCCAGTTCCAGGATGTGTTTGTTCAGTTCCTGGCTTTGCTTCTCCAGCTGGGCTTTACTGTCCTGAAGTTTCATCAGAACTTCCTCTTCTTCATACCGCAGTCTCCATAGATAAAATTTCTCCTTCATGTGCAGGATATTGTGAAAAACCTCAAAATAATACTCGATGTTATCCTTTATTTTCTTAATTTCTGACTAGAATGAAGAAAGCATATTCAAGTAACAAGGGAATATATCTCTTTAGATAAATAAACCATCAAAATATAGTAGTTTCATTCACTTAGGATTAAATGGAAGTTTTAAAGGAGACAGGAAGCTTAATTCTCAGGGATTTGGGTTTCTCTACATATTACTTGGATGGTGTATCCTCCCATTACCCGTGCCTGTTAAATTGAGGGGATCAGGAATATTCTCTGTGAGTCCAAATTCAAAATTCACAAAAGAGATCAGGCCATAGGTCTGAAAAACAACTCAAAAGCCAAAGTCCTAATATGAGACTGACACCCAAGGACAGTAAACACAAGGGCCCAGAATTTTGCCCCATAGTTGGAAGCCTGTCTCATGAGCTGGGGGAGAGAGAAGGCAGCTGGAATAGAGAAGGGATCACTAAGACAATGATGGTTGGATGAACTGTTCAGGATGGGAGATGTGTGCTGAAAGTAGATAAAGCACTAAATGTAATAACCTCTCAGTATCTATACTACAAACCAATATGCCCCAAAGTAGAGAGAGTATGGGGAAAATTGTCTGCCACAGGGGCAGGGGGATAGTTAGAAAGGATGGGGGTGTACTGGGGACATTAGTGGTGGAGAATGTGAACTGGTGGTAGATGGGTGTTTGATTATTGTTTGACTGAAACTCAAACATGAATGCTTTGTAACTATCTCATGGTGATTTGATTTAGAAGAGTCAATGTCCTGTGAAATTTCAATACAGAATTTTGGATTACATCAACATGGGCTGGAGCAATAGCACAGCGGGTAGGGCTTTTGCCTTGCATGAGGCTGGTCGGCAACCTGAGTTCAATTCCTCCACCCCTCTTGGAGAGCCTGGCAAGCTACCGAGAGTATCTTGCCCACACAGCAAAGCCTGGCAAGCTATCAGTGACATATTTGATATGCCAAACACAGTTACAACAAGTCTTACAATGTCACTGGGCCTACTTGATCAAATCAATAAACAATGGGAGGACAGTGCTACAGTGCAATATTGCCAGAAAAGCACTGAGTTTATCTCCTGAGCAGTCCAGATAATCATAGAAATAAATTTTATTCTGCTTTTTTCAGATGTTTTTGTCTTATTTTCCACTTATCCTAATGAATTCTTTTAATATGAATCCCACCTGAGAGATCCTGCTCCTCACAATGATGACTTTCTGAGAATGCAGATTGCATGCCAGACACTACATTGTGCTAAATTTCTGAGTGGTAGGTCTATAGGAAGGTACAGTGAGATGTTTAAAGCTTGTAAACAAGTCAATAGGAATCTGTACTACAAAGCAGTTATAACTAAAACAGCATGGCACTGGAACAAAGGCAGAGCTGCCGAACAACAAAACAGGGTTGAGTATTCTGACATCTCCCCCCAAACATATCATCATATAATCTTTAATAAGGGAGCAAGAAATGTAAAGCTGAGCAAGGAAAACCACTTTAACAAATGGTACTGGCAAAACTGGACAGCTACATGCAAAAAAGTGGCCTCTGATCTCTGCCTAACACCATGTACAAAGGTAAGATCAAAATGGATTAAAGACCTCAACATCAGACCGGAATCCATAAGGTACATTAAAGACAAAGTTGGCAAAACCCTCCATGACATTGAAGCTAATGGTATCTTCAAAGATGTCACGCCAATGGCCGAGCAAGTGAAAACAGAGTTAGATGAATGGAACTATCTTAAACTAAGAAGCTTCTGCACCTCCAAAGAAACAGTGACCAAAATACAAAGACAGTCTACAGAATGGGAAAGGATATTCACCAAAAACACATCTGAAAAGGGGTTGATATCAAGGATATATAAATTATTGGTTGAACTTCACAAGAAGAAAACAACCAACCCCATTAAAAAATGGGGCAATGAAATGAACAGAAAATGTCTCAAAGAAGAAATCCGAACAGCAAAAAGGCACATGAGAAAATGCTCTACATCATTAATCACCAGGGAGATGCAGATCAAAACCACAATGAGATACCATCTCACACCTCAGAGACTGGCCCACATTCAAAAGAACAAAAGCAACCGATGCTGGCGTGGATGTGGCGAGAAAGGGACACTCCTTCACTGTTGGTGGGAATGTCGACTGGTTCAGCCCTTCTGGAAAACAGTATGGACGATCCTCAAAAAAATAGAAATTGAGCTCCCATTTGACCCAACAATACCACTTCTGGGAATATATCCCAGAGAGGCAAAAATGTATAGTCAAAGTTATATCTGCACTTGCTTGTTCATTGCAGCACTCTTTACAATAGCCAGAATCTGGAAAAAACCTGAGTGCCCAAGAACAGATAACTGGTTAAAGAAACTTTGGTACATTTACACAATGGAGTACTATGTAGCTGTTAGAAAAGATAAAGTCATGAAATTTACATACAAGTGGTACTACATGGAAAATTTCTTTTTCCCCCCTAAACCTTCTATATGTTTAGGCTTTAAGGCAAACATATCTGAGGCCAAATATACTCAAATTCTTACCTGAAATTTTTTTTTTCTTTCTTATGTTCTCTTGCCATTCCTCATTTTTTTCTTCTAGTTTACTCAGGTATCTTATAGATTCCTGGAAGTTTTCCTGAAGGAGAAATTGTTTGAAGAAGGTTTATTACTTGGGCAAATTTTCATTATATATGTCAGGGGAGAACACAGATTTTTGAACATAAAATAATATTGGAAAATGATTTACTCCTTTAACTTTCAAGGATACATACTGAGGGATTTGTAAGTAGTTAAAAACTTGATCACCTGAGAGAAGTCTCAGAAAAGGGGCAGGCTTGTGGATGGAATTGTTGGAAGGCAGAGGGAGAGAAACTGGTGACATTGGACATTGGTGGCGGGAACTGTACAAGAGTAAACAGATGGGTGTTGGAATGTTGTATGGCACAAACCCAATTATAAACAACCTTAGAACTCTGTATGTCATGGTGTTTCTATAAACAAAATATTTTTTAAAATTTGGTCTCCTGAACAACCTGACCAATTGGTAAGGTTATTAACATCATTTTCCTATTTTAGAAACAGGTTCATGATGAACCATGGCCTAAGGTATATGGTGCTACATTCACTTAGTGAACACTGTAAAAAGGACAAGCATATAACAATGTGTAATAATATTTTCTATAGTATTTTGTTAAATACAGAAACCAATAGCAGATTATTGACACTTTGATATTTTTTATATATTAGTACGTATAAGTAAGAGTAGTCCAAGTGCCACTATAGTTTTTTGAAAGAGGCCAGGGAGAGATGAAAAGATAATACAGGAGTTAAGGTGCTTGCCTTGTAAGAGCACAACTGGACCAATTCTGCCTATGGTTCTCCAAGCACAGCCAGAAATGAACCCTGAGCATCAAGCCAGGAGTGAGTCCTGAGCACCCCTGGATTTGGTCCCTAAATCCCAAACCCAATGGAAGTCAATAGGACAAATGAATGTCAGTGATACAGAGCACATGCTCTGATGAGGATTCTCAGTTTGATCGCCAGAACCGTATTTTCTCTGAGTGTCAACTGATAGAATACTGATATTCCTGAATATGGCCAGGTATGGACCCAGTGGCCCACAGCATTGCAGGGCCCTAGCACTGAAGATTCAAGCCTCTGGGTCTTGTATCACATGGAATGACCAGTTGGATCATGGGACACTGCTAGGAAAACCCTCTTGGAAGAAAAGAGAGAAGAGCTGTAATAGTTAATGAAAAAAGTCACTATGTAAGCAATTTTAAAATATGTAGTACCAGTATCAAACTTTTAAATTATTTTTCAAACTACTTTCTCCCATTCTGGAAGCACACTATTAAGGTTAACCAACTTTCTATCTTAAAAGTGGTAATCAGTTATCTTCTTGCTCTACAAAGTCAGTATATTACTTTGTCTGAAAATATAGATATACTTATTAGTTGTTCGATACTTTCAAGAGCTTCATTAATTTTTTTCAGGAAACACTGTTGTTTGGTCATAGACCAGGATATGAATGTCCATGGAGATTATGACAGCACTCTGTGTATATGCATTAATATGCCACTATATATGTATAATTAGATGGTCAATCATTATAAAGTTTATCAAAAGATTAAAATTATGAAAGCTTAATCATCATCCTGGAGCGATAGCACAGCGGGTAGGGCGTTCGCCTTACAAGCGGCCAGCATGGCCGACCCGAGTTCGATTCCTCCGCCCCTCTCGGAGAGCCCGGCAAGCTACCGAGAGTATTCGATATGCCAGACACAGTAACAACAAAGTCTCCAATGGAGACGTTACTGGGCCCGCTCGAGCAAATCGACGATCAACTGGAGGGCCTTTACCTTTACCTTTACCTTTAATCATCATCCTGGGATTCAGACTAAATTATTTTAGGTCCATGAATGCAAGAGAAATGGGTACTGGTGAAGCACTCTAGCCAGTACTCACCTTGTAGCCCTGACACGCATCTGCAGCAAGGACTGTGGTGTGCCCTTTGTGCTGTGGTGTGCGCTCACAAAACCAGCAGATGAGCTGACCATCATCTTCACAAAACAGGAAGAGCTTCTCTCCATGTTCTTCACACAGATGTTCCTGCTCCATCTTCTTAATGTTGCCAAAGATGCTTTCTAGCTGCTTACTAGGCCGGATGCTATCCCTTTGAAACTGTGCCCTACATACAGGACATTCAAAAATTCCCTGTGTCGGTGACATCTCTTGCTGTTTCTCAAGATTTTCTAATATACAAAAATGGCAGTAGATGTGCCCACAGTCTATCATCACTGGCTCAGTCATCAGCTCCAGGCAGATGGGGCAGGTGGTTTCCTCCTTCATTGTTTTAGCTGTGCCTGAGGCCGTGGCTTTTCCTGGAAATCTTTAATACTGAAAATAGAGGTAGAAATAAAGCAGATGGAATTTTTCTCTAAGTGCTACATTTCACCTGAGCCTGATGGGACTGACACTTTCAGATTATGCATTGGGTGTGGAACACAATATTACTATGACAAGTGTTGTAGATTAGATTAAATTTTATATATTTAAATTTAGTGTCTCTTTGTAACTAGATGTATTTTATTTCTTAGTTACTGTAGGTGCTGGTGTAACTTGCAGTTCAGAAAGAGAAAAGATCATAACTACAGAAATTATTTCTGGATCAAATCTGGGATAAAGATGCCAGAAATTATTTCTAACACAAGTTACCGATGAACAGAAAGAATATTAGGAAGATTTAATATAATTTGCCAATGACCTAATCATCACAGATACTTTGTTTCTGATTAATTGCTTGTAACTATGGAAGCAACACTTAGGAATTAGGGCTGTCAATGAAGATTACTCAGACGATTTATATTTGACTAATGGAAATCCCTCCTTGCACTGTATCTATACCCCACCTCCAAAGAACAATAATATCAGTTCAATGAAGCCTAGGGAATTCCCTATAGAGTGACACTGAAAACTAGTAGGCATCTGATATGTCCATTCTGTCATCCTCCTTGATTTGAAGGAAGAAAAAATGATCTAAGAGGAGGAGAAGAGTAGGCTCTAGATAAGAGCTTCTGAAGCCCCAGAGAAAATAAACCTGCAATTGCAAGACTCCCTAAGAAGAAGAGCTCATACTCAAATGTCATACTCAAATGCATAAAGTAGGTGAAATAAACTTGCCCTGCCAGGAATGATTCCTGAATGCAGAACCAGAAATAAACCCTTTGTCCCAAAGAGAAAAATCAAAATTAAAAAGTCAATGGCAATTTAATGAAACCACCAGGAGTTCACAATTCTTCCCTTATGACAATATCTGACAATACCTATGTAGGCCTAGAAATTCAAGCCAAGACACTGAGGAGAATATCCACATATAACCTCTTCCCAAAAGACATCCAGGGCTCTTGCTCCTCTGGCGAAGCTCACAATCTCTTTTGAACATGTTACCCTTTCTTTCTCTTCCCTTATAATGAAATAAGTTTATGTAAAAAGAAATAAAAAAATCTTGGTATAGCCTGTAACCAGTTGTAAATAAAGTCGTTCAATACTACCAAGTTTTTCTCATCTCAGACAGAAGGATGTTTTACATGTGTAAATCATAAATGTAATATATGACATCACTAAACAGGTCTTAAAAATGAGCAAAATGACTGTGAATGTTTCTCACAGACATGACTAAATATTTTTTAAAAACGAGCAAAAAGCTTGTGTAAATGCTTCACAAAGACACAATTCCCTATACATGTTAAAATATCACATCATTTATTATTAGAGAAGTCAAAATCCAAATAATAATACGACATGTCCCAGAGAAAAGGTCTTATTCTCATGCATAATTTAAAAGTTGACAATAACATATACTTAACCCACATTATTTTTAAGTATATTTATTAAATAGTACCATCACAAGCAGCTTTTCTAAAATGCTAGAGACATATTGTTGGGCTCGGGAGTTCCCTAGCCCTGGGAGGCGCGGAGAGAACAGATAGACACAATTCCTGCAGGAGTAAAAACGGGGTTTATTTAGACCAGCATGCTGGGGCTCCGCAGCATACCCCAAAAATGGGCAGTGGCTGAGAGCCCCGAACTTCTTCAAAGGGGATCTTATATAGGCCTTCACTGGCCATTACAGCAAAGCCCGCGCATTTCATAGCCAATAGATTTGTAACAACATATACTTTCTTAACCAATCCATTTAAAAGTACCTCACTCCTTAGCCTATAGATTCAAAGATCAGCATTTAAGTACATCAATTGTCAGCACAAGCAAGGTTATAGCTGGAATCATTAAGCCTTAGGTAATCTCCCTTGACCATCCACATTTTGAGTTACCCAAGTCTGCAGGGTGCTTTAGTGAGACAATACATTCCAGGAAAGGGCAATTTCCCCCAACCACCAGCATCCTGAGTTATCCTTTACCCAAATCTGCAGGGAGCTTTACTGAGACAATACATTTCAGGGACAGTAAATACACCTGAATCCTGTCACACTTGGTTTAGAAAGAAGTTATGCCCTGTTCACTTTCCAAGTCCCCTCTCCCCCAGGTGCAAAGCAGCCAAGCAGTTTTACAGAAAGCAATGTTGCAAGTTAGCTAAAGTACACAAAAATTTGATGCCCTAATATGGATTCTTTCAATATAAATTATGCTATAGATGATTTATTTAAAATATATATATATATATTCGTGAAATCTAAGATATCAAAGAATATTATCAAGGCTGTTCCTTCTAGGTGCTAGATGGAGGGATTCCAAGAAGGGGGTAGAGTACATCATGCCTTCTAGTTGTTCAATTTTTTTTAATCTCTGTATATGTCTTTTTCTCTCTGTTTGGCCTTCTCTCTCTCTCTCTCTCTCTCTCTCTCTCACACACACACACACACACACACACACACTCGCCTTAGACTCACTAAGCAAACATTGGCCTTACATTTTCACTCTCTACCCCAAATACTCACATTTTTGTTGTCAGTAGCTTCTTTTTACTGAGGACTCGACAAGTAAATTCACTGGATTAAACTCTAGAATTAAAATGCTATGGGTTCAGATCGAAGTGAAACTGCTGTGGGGTCAAAGTCATGATTGACACGTTTCAATTCACCTTCTTCTGACTGGGTGGGAACTCTGTAGGAACAACAGCAATCAATAAAACCAGGTGATGGGGCTGGAACCATAGTACACAATACATAGTACATTATTGCATGAACATTAGTTTAGTCAGAGGCACTGAGACAAGAAACGCGAAAGAAATTTATGTCATGGAGGGTGCAGATTCTCTTAGACCTGTGACAAAGGTAGAGAGCCCTGTAATCTCCTTTTATTGACCTTCTTACCTCTAAAGGGCTCAACCTAGTGCTGTCATCAAAAGATTTTACAGAAAGAACATTGAGACAGGCATGGCATGCATAGTTTCCTTGCATCTGCAGGACAGTAATTTTAGCCTTGGCAGAGAAGATACAAAACCAAAACTGAAACCTTTTTGGGCTACAAGCACTTGGATTTGCATCCCAAAGACAGGGCTAGGCCTCCACCTGAAATCTACATTCCAAAGATAAACTGGGCCCACCTAAAATCTGCATCCCAAAGACTAGGCTGGGCCAGAGCCCAGAATCTACATGTCAAAGATCAGGCTGGGCTTCTGTGAGAGACAGAAAAACTGACTCTTTCAATAAAGGTAAGGTAAAGGTAAAGGCCCTCCCGTTGATCGTCGATTTGCTCGAGCGGGCCCAGTAACGTCTCCATTGGAGACTTTGTTGTTACTGTGTCTGGCATATCGAATACTCTCGGTAGCTTGCCGGGCTCTCCGAGAGGGGTGGAGGAATCGAACTCGGGTCGGCCATGTTGGCCGCGTGCAAGGCAGACGCCCTACCCGCTGTGCTATCGCTCCAGCCCGACTCTTTCAATATACTGAAATAATTTATTGAAGGCATTTTGAAGGGGAAAAGATGTTTAGCCTCATTCAAACCAGTCAAGACACAGGAGAAATCTCGCCTATTTTCATGGGTCCCTATGTTCCTGCCCGTTATGTGGTGCAGTCTCCGTGGACTCACCCTGACAGCTCAGTCCAGTCCCAACAGTACATAGCTTGTATTTGCCTTGCAACCAGCAAACCCGGTTTCATCTCTGGTATCTGTTATGGTGCACAGGACTGCCAGGAGTGAGACCTCAGTGTAAAGTCAGGAAAACCACTGAGTATCGCCAGATGTGGCCCAAAAACCAACCAAACTATAAGTCAACCAACAAAACCCCCAAACCTAGAGACACAGTGAAAACCTAGAAAGCTGTTTTATGAAACCAAGAAATCACTAAGAGCCAGTGTTCTAACTTTAACTTCAGATCTCTCTACCTTTGCTCCTGAGTCTCCTGGGAGTTGGGAGCACTCCTGGTCGCTGTGAATTTTTCCCCTCTGTCAACTTGTGATTTATTTTAAGCACGACTGAAATAAAGTGGGAAATGACATATGAGATAAGCAGGGCTCCCAATGACCGGAAACCAGCTTCCCTGTTTGTTCTGGTCTCAGGACGCTTCTCAGTCTTACTCTGCAGATATCAATGCTGTAGCAGCAGCAGTAGCAGTGATGTTGGTGGGCCCCACGGGTGACTTATGTGAAGTGGGGAGGAGAAAGACGGTCACTTTCTCCCCACCCACCTCTGCCACCCGGGACCCAGGGTTACTGGGTTCTTGTCTCGCCTTGCAGAAAGGAATTTCAGGAGTAGACAAGCAGTGAAATAAATAGATTTTATTTGGAGGATTTTTAGGTATGGAGGGAGAGAGAGTGAAAGTAACGTACTCAAGAGAGAACACGGGCTTCTCCAAAGGCAGAGAGAGAGACCCTACACACATCCTAGCATTAGACAGAAAAGCATGAAAGTACACATCTCAAGAGGGGAGATGCGGGTGACACATGTGCTCAGGCACCACATGTGCTCAGTCACGTGGGCATAAGCACACACGGACTCGGGCAGCATATGCGCACCCTTCCTTTGTTCAAGGAGGCCTTTATAGGGTTTCTTCAGCCTGCCCCCACGTGGGGCCTCTTCCCAGGTTAAAGTCTGTTGCTAAGGAGGTTACCAGGGAGGTCCAAAAAGAGGAATTTCATGGGGAGGCCTATATCCTCAGGGTCTGCGATGGTCTTAATGAAAGAATCCATATTAGGGCATCAAATTTTTGTGTGCTTCAGCTAACTTGCAACATTGCTTTCTGTAAAACTGCTTGGCTGCTTTGCACCTGGGGGAGAGGGGACTTGGAAAGTGAACAGGGCATAACTTCTTTCTAAACCAAGTGTGACAGGATTCAGGTGTATTTACTGTTCTTGAAATGTATTGTCTCAGTAAAGCACCCTGCAGATTTGGGTAAAGGATAACTCAGGATGCGGGTGGTTGGGGGAAATTGCCCTTTCCTGGAATGTATTGTCTCACTAAAGCACCCTGCAGACTTGGGTAACTCAAAATGTGGATGGTCAAGGGAGATTACCTAAGGCTTAATGATTCCAGCTATAACCTTGCTTGTGCTGACAATCATGTACGTAAATGCTGATCTTTGAATCTATAGGCTAAGGAGTGAGGTACTTTTAAATGGATTGGTTAAGAAAGTATATGTTGTTACAAATCTATTGGCTATGAAATGCGCGGGCTTTGCTGTAATGGCCAGTGAAGGCCTATATAAGATCCCTTTTGAAGAAGTTCGGGGCTCTCAGCCACTGCCCGTTTTTGGGGTGTGCTGCGGAGCCCCAGCATGCTGGTCTAAATAAACCCCGTTTTTACTCCTGCAGGAATTGTGTCTATCTGGTCTCTCCACGCCTCCCAGGGCTAGGGAACTCCCGATCCCAACATTATCAGGCCTTTGCTTTCTGTATCCACAAGGTGGGTCATTCCTAGAATTCTTCTTCCATGAAACTTTGTTTCATTGCAAAGGGCCTTTCCCTATCTACCTGCCTACAGCAGCAGCACCGGCAGCTTCCGGGACTGCATGGGAGCCACTAAAGCCTCATCAGTGAATGTTCTCAGCTGGAGCGACAGCACTCCTGGCTATCACAGTCTGCTCACAGAGTCTCAGTGTGGGGAAGTTTCCTGTATCCCTGTCTGTGTCCTGAAATGAGCAGATTGGACTCAAGGACAGCAGTCAGTGATGAAAGTCTAGTCAAGCAAAAAACTGCTGTGGAATCCAGAGCGGGGCTGGAGCAATAGCACAGCGGGTAGGGCGTTTGCCTTGCACGCAGCCAATATGGCCGACCCGAGTTCGATTCCTCCGCTCCTCTCGGAGAGCCCAGCAAGCTACCGAGAGTATCTCGCCCACACGGCAGAGCCTGGCAAGCTACCCGTGGCATATTTAATATACCAAACACAGTAACAACAAGTCTCACGATGGAGATGTTACTGGGCCAGCTCAAGCAAATCAATGAACAACGGGAGGACCGTGACCATGACCGGAATCCAGAGCGGCTAGGAGAGGCTAAAGCAATGCACAGCTGCTGTAGAGAACTCTTACAGGGACAGAGGCACCAGGTGTTACTAATTAGACCTGAGCAGTTACCATAACTCTAGGGTTATTTCTACCCAGTTCCCACAGACATTTTGTTTGAATTTTGAAAAAAAATCTTCGTTACACACCATCCTGTTACTGCTTGCTGATTCTTGTATCCTGTGACCCCATCAAGGGCACATTTCATCTATTGTCCTCTTAAGGAAACTGAAGAACCTACAGATTAATATGAAATTTAAGATGGTGAGTGTTGTCAGATAATCTCTGCTGGCACCTGGCATGGGGAAAAACTGAGATTTCGCTGTCATCAGCCTGCCTGTGCTTGTGGGATCCAGTGTGCAATGAAGAGAGATTCGCTAAAGTGTCACTAATAAGTAGGAGTAAGTGTATTATTTCTCAACTGAGACTTACTGTTGAATGGAGAAAAGAAACAGGCGACTGCCTGAAAATAAAGCTTTTCCATATTCCATATGACAGAAGTCAAGTCTGTATTCTAGAGTTGCCTTACTCTCGCGGGTGCTCCTGTTGGTAGTTGCTGCTGTAAGGCCTGTGGGGGCCTTATCTGGGCCTCAAGGCTTGCACCAGTAGTGGGGGCTGAGACACAAAAACTGTGATACAGAAGATGAGGAAACAAAATTGGGATAATATAAGCTTTGCAGAATCATTATATGACAAACTTTTGAAAAAATATATTTTTTTGTAAACACTTCTTGGACAGTCTTTTTCATTTGTCTCATTTTTTGAGACCAGCCCTGCAGATGGTGGCTGTGAGACCAGTTTGGCAGCAATCAGTGTTAATATGCAAGTATACATATGAACAGTTCCCACTGTGAGGGACAGGCCCAAAAAGGGCCACCGGAATAATCTCTAGGAGGTGAATATGATGTAGGCAGGTAGACAGGAAAGGCTCCCTCCCAAGGCAATGAAGAATGGGGGTTTATGTGTGGTGTTAGAAGAAGAATGCTGCTTCTCTATGCCGATCACACAGGGATGGTCCGCGACTCCCCGGCCAAGCTCCGGGAGGGCCTTGAGCAGCACCGAAGAGAAAGGGAGGCACAGGAAAGCTGGTACGAGTCCTGGTTTAACTAGTTTCCTTGGTTAGCTACCCTCCTGTTGGTGTTGGCATCCACCTTGGAGAAGATGACCATCAGCTCCCACCTGCTCTTGTGTGGCTTGGTGTCCTGCTCAAATCCATCTGTGTCCTTCCCCAGGAACACCACCTGATGGAAGCCCTGGTTGAGGTGCCCATCCAGCTTGAGCTTCACCTCATACAGGTGGTTGGGGGGCAGGGTCTCATGCTCGTCTCTACTGGCAGGCCGTGCAAAGGCGCACATCAGCAGCCCAAGCTCCAGGAGCCAGAGGCAGCAAGGAAGCGGGCTGCTGAGCAGGGCCAGTCTGCACGCCATCGGCTGGCTGGGCCTGGCAAGAGCTGTGCACCTCCAGTCCCCCAGCAGACGGTGAGTGGCCCGGAGCCGCTGTCTGACAAAGCTGCTGACACTTCCGGAGAGACAGCTTCACAGTGACCCCGATGCCTGGCTGGCCCACTCAGGCCATCGCCACCCTGTCTTTTGGCGGACTAGTTGTCATCTTCTTGTTCTTGGTGACTTTTGGTCCCTGAGTCCTCAACTGCTTTGTGAGCTTTGTGTTAGGGACCAAATTAACACTGTCCAGTTACTGGTACTAAAACAACAGTATCAGATTTTACAGTCAGCTGAGGAAGATTCCTCAGTATGAAGCATAGAAAGGGAGGAATGTGAAGGCCAGGTCCAAAATGGACCACCAGAATTAATTTAGCATAGCTTAATAGGAACGCACATTGCAAAATAACTGTTTTTTCTGCCCCTGAGCAAGGAATTCAGATACAGGTGCCCCAGTTGCAAGTCACAAGAAGGGGGGGGTGGGTCAAACCAGATAACCAGATGTCTCTAACAAGACCCATGTCACAATACCCAGGACTGCCCTAAAAACCAGGACGTTCCTAAGCACTGATACAAATGCTGATCTTTAAACTATAGGCTAAGGAGTGATGTACTTTAAAATGGATTTGTCAGGAAAGTATGGGTTATTACAAATCTATTGGCTATGAAATGTACGGGCTCTGCTGTAACAGCCAAGGAAGGCCTATATAAGATCTCCTTTGAAGAAGCTCAGGGTTTTTACCCAACCTGCCAGACCTGCGTTTCTGTGTGGGTGGTTGGACCCTGGCTAGCCAGACTTAAAATAAACCCTGCTTGCTGTTTGCAGTCTCTAGAGTCTCTTTGTCGTTAGAGGGAGATTTCGATCCGTGTCCTAACATCCACCATCAACAGTCATAAGGAAAACTCAAAATAAACTCGCAAAGCTATTTCATATCTAATGGAAGTTTTCTTTACAGTTGTAGAAATTAGAAACACACATGTTCCTTGTGACTATGTAAAAACATAGTCAGCATGTGTACCC
The DNA here is from genome assembly GCF_029834395.1 of Sorex fumeus. NCBI lineage: Eukaryota > Metazoa > Chordata > Mammalia > Eulipotyphla > Soricidae > Sorex > Sorex fumeus. The sequence goes on along the minus strand of NW_026606151.1, from coordinate 18,993,784 downwards.
GCAAGCACATGCACAGGTGTGTGAGTGTGTGTGTGTGTGTGTGTCTGTGTGTCTGTGTATGTGTGTGGCAGACCCAATGATGGTCAGGTTTTTTTCCCAGGCTGAAAGTGGTACTTAGGGAAATAGGCACTACTGTGTTTTGAACTCTGGCTTCGGCACTCAGAGCATGTGCTTTGAAACATCCAGCATTTGTGCCATCACCTCAAACATGCAATATTTTTGGAATGTAGTTTTCCAGTTCCTTAAAATGTTGAACAAAATTATTACTATGTGATGCGGTAGTTCTACATGTAATAAATGTTCTCAAGAACATTGATTACATCTTACAACAAAAACAAGTAAGATATGACAGCATTATTTGGGGTAGCCCAAATTGAAAACAATTCTAATGCTCACCTATTGATGAATGAATATATACAATGTGAAGTCTATGCAGGTAATACAGTTCAGTCATAACAGATATCGAATCATTTTCTTCCTTTGACATTGAATTTCAGACCCAAGTATTGAAACTTGTTAAACGCATGCATTATAATCTTTGCCAATTAGTCAGTCATGAAAGAAATTGAAGCAAGCAGGAGACATGGGAGCAAGGAGTATCTCTGGAAGGAATGAAACCAAGATACAGATTAAAGTTATTCTGTCTCCAGTCTGAAGAATCCCCAAAAGCATGAAGAAAGCTGAAAATGCTTTGAGGTACACAATGGAGGCCCAGATAGTGACCCCAGCCCCAGCCCCAGCCCAGAGAAGGTATGAATGCTTTGGAGAGAATCTGCACAGAAACCAAGAGCAAATGGCTATGATAAGAATATGAAAGGGCAGTAAAAGTCCTAAATTCTTTCCTTAACAACACCCTGGATAGACTTTTATCTCCATAGAAAGTGCAACATCATGAAGTTAGAGCAAACCTATAAAACCTCCTTAGCTAAACCAGCTTTCTGGTTCTGCATGTAATTGTATCTGATAAAGCTTGTTTGGAGGTTGCAGCAGGGAACTGCAGCTACTTATATGTCCTTAACCAAAGAATGGTCCTTCTCCTGAGCATGCAGTTTCAGGAGGGATGACATGGAACAGAGAAAGAAGAATGGGACCCTCACTTAGCCAGTCAGATAAGACAACCAACCCTGGCCATCAATGGGGCAAAAGATTTCTCAGCCAGATTGCCTTCACATGGACTTGCACCTTATTTTGGATTGTGTCTTTATGCCCACTGCACTCAGGGGAGCCCACAATGGCTCTTGAATGCATTTCTCTCACTTCATCATCTATTTGCTTTTGAAATTCTTTTGTGTGAAGGCAGACAAGAAACTCAGAAACCTATATTGAGGCCAGAACTTTTTTTCCCTTTTCTGCAAAGAGAAATCTCTCACTCAGACGTGAAGGCATGATGTTGAAGAGCACAAGTGCTGGGGACTAAGTAGACTATTCAGAAACCTCCTGGGCTCTATGTACCGTTTTGGGGCTGCCTTGTTGGTGGTAAGGTAAAGGTAAAGGTAAAGGCCCTCCCATTGATCGTCGATTTGCTCGAGCGGGCCCAGTAACGTCTCCATTGGAGACTTTGTTGTTACTGTGTCTGGCATATCGAATACTCTCAGTAGCTTGCCGGGCTCTCCGAGAGGGGCGGAGGAATCGAACTCGGGTCGGCCATGTTGGCCGCTTGTAAGGCGAACGCCCTACCCGCTGTGCTATCACTCCAGCCCGTTGGTGGTACTACTGGTAAATAAACAGTCATAACAGACAGGTGTTTATTGCAAACATTAGCAAGCCTATCCACCAGCCATTTTACCATGGGGATACAAGTGGTTCCAAGGCAGAAACAGTTACTCAATGAAAATCTTCCTTTGAATATGGTTACTTAGGGGAGGACTCTTGTAGACAATCTTAGTGAAAATATAAACTTTAAGTCAACAGAAATCTTGTTTCAAGGCCAGAATACTGGGGAGGTCTCTTTACATTGTGGTGCTCTTTTCCGCATGTCTCTTCGTTCAGGAGCAGTATCTAGCAGGAAGTGTAATCTTAATGAAACGAGGACACAGAAAAAAATGAATACAGGCAGCAAGATCAGGTAAAAGAGGCAGAACCTAAGTTTAATTGCTTCTTTTATCTCTCCATAACCTAGTAGAGAGGTCTTTCAAATCCATGGTGTTAGGTATGGCTTGACACACAGCCATTGTGAGGTCAGATAGAAGGTCAGAGCCAGGTCTGCTTGGGACCCTAGTGCAGAGGTCACAATGGGACAGAACACTCCAATGACTTCCATAAATGACTTAGAAGCTAAAGTCCCTTCCAGATTAGGGGTAAGGTAAAGGTAAGGTAAAGGCCCTCCCGTTGATCGTCGATTTGCTCGAGCGGGCCCAGTAACGTCTCCATTGGAGACTTTGATGTTACTGTGTCTGGCATATCGAATACTCTCGGTAGCTTGCCGGGCTCTCCGAGAGGGGCGGAGGAATCGAACTCGGGTCGGCCATGTTGGCCGCGTGTAAGGCGAACGCCCTACCCGCTGTGCTATCGCTCCAGTAGTCCTACATAAAAAAGAGAGCCTTTTCCAGTGCTTCACTAGGTGCCTATCATAAGCCACAGAATAATGTCTGAGAGGAAGGACGTATTCTAGAAGTGGAGAAGGGTGACCACCATCAACTGACCTTATTCAGAATCTTTTCCTGCAATAGTGAACTTGTGAACTTGAAGGTTTTACCTCTATACAACCACAACAGCAGGAGGAAACAGAGCAAATCTCCACTACGAGGAGAGGATGAAGAAAATAGTCCAGAATCTTCAACAGGGGTTACCCACAAATACAATTTCTCCAACAATTAATTATGAGATGAAATGCTAAGAATGTTCAAAGAACTCAAAAAATCAATGGAGCAGACATCTAGAAAATTAAAGAAATGAAAGAAACAGTGGAACAGATAGTCAAGAAAATACAGGAATAAATGAGAGCAGAAATAAGCAAGCTACAAAAAGAATTGTTACAAATAAAGGATTCAGTAGATGAAATTAAAAACTCAGTGGGTGCCCTCAGCAGTAGAATGACTACATCTGAAGACAGAATTAGTGAGCTTGAAGATGAGCTTCAGAAATCATAGAGGCAGAAACAAATAATGGGAAAAGACCTCAAAATACCTCTAAGGCCATAGAACAAAACTCCTGGAACTAATTTCGGCCACTCTTTGGTGTTAGTTTCCTATTTTGTTACTTTATGTTCCCCAGATGAATGCAATCTTTCTATGTCTATCCCTCTTTTTCTGACTCATTTCGCTTAACATGATACTTCTTAACCAAAGGAGACACATAGGTACCAGAACCTATGGGACGCAGCTAAATACGTGTTAAGAGGAAAATTTATAGTTTTGCATGCACTCTTCAGGAAGGAAGAAAGGACCTACATAGAAAACTTGACTTCACAGCTCAAGATCTTAGAAAAAGACTAACAAAGGGAACCCAAACAGGCTGAAGGAAAGAACTAATAAAACTTAGAGCAGAAATTAATGACATGGACACACACACAAAAAAAAAGAACAATCTGAAAGGTCAGTGAAACCAAGAGCTGGTTCTTTGAGAAAATAAACTAGATTGATAAACCATTAGCAAGATTTACAAAGAGAGAGAGAAAAAACCCTAATAAACCAAATCAGAAATGAAAAAGGGACATCAAAACAGAAACCACTTGATCACTTGATCATTTGATATCCCATTACTCATCGATTTGCTTGAGCGAGCGCCAGTAATGCCTCGAGTCATCCCTCTCGCATGCTAGTGTATCCCAATGGCGTCTTCTTGTTCTAGAAACAAGAAGAACCTCAAACAGTTTGTTCAGGGTCTTGACAAAGATGTCTGACTATCTCGTAGGTGGGCAGCCATGCAATCTTTTGACGTCCCCTGGAATCCAGTTGGTAATGGCTCTAGTCCAGCGGTCAGCTCCAAATCTTATTACGTGTCCAGTCCACCTGATTTTTGACCCCTTGGCAAACAAGACAGCATCCCTGATTCTCAATCATCGACAGAGTTTGGAACCCTGGATTCTTTCTCTCATTTGACTGAAGTGTAATACTCCAAGCATAGCACTTTCAATTCCTGTTTGGAAGACCCAAATAGTGCTCTTATCCTGTTTTTGTAGGGCCCAGGTCTCTGAGGCATATATTAATGCAGGAAGAATGATGGAATTGAAAAGATGTGCCCAAAGCCAGAGGTTCTTCTATAAAGAAGAAGACACCTACAAGACCATTGGTGGTGATTATAATACCAAGATAGGACCCAGAATGTCAGGCAAAGAACTCCACATCGTGACCCATGGCCTAGAATGGATTGAACAGGGTGAGAAACTATGTGAGTTCATCATGTTGACCAAGACCATTCATGGTAACTCACTGTTCCAGAAGTCCGAACCTAAATGTTGGACATGGGAGTCTCCCAGTGAATGCTTCCAAAATAAAATTGACCACACCATATTCAATCGATGGTTTTGCCTGACTAATGTCACTGTTGTCCCAAATCTACAAACAGGAACGGAGCACCGTCTCCTTCATGCAAATTTCTACTTCACAGAGTGGGGAGATAGGGTTGCAAAGTTTAAGAGGAGAACTCCCAGAACGACCACCAACTAGGAGCTTTTTGGCACTATTGCGGCAACATGGGAAGATGCCCTTATTGACAACATTGATGACAAATACGATCGACTGGTTCAGCACCTCCATGATTGTGTGAGGAATGCTGAGAGAGAGATAGCCACAAAAGTACGCCTGTCTTAGAAAACTCTTAAGCTCATTTGCCTATGTGGCTTGGCGCAAGCCTCAGGCAAACATAAGCGAAAATCTGAGCTCACAAAGCAGTGCAGAGAAGCAATCAAGGAAGACCCCAAAGAGAGAAGAGCAGCAGTGCTGGCAGATGTGGCAGAAGCTGGAAAGAGCATTGGCAATTCTAGCCTATCCTTTGCCAACTACAAGACCATGAATATATCACACCATTTTGTCGGTAAAGAAGCAAATAGACCCAGACCAGACAAGGTCAGACTCGAACACCTAAAGAACCTGCCGTCAGTACTCATCAGTACACTGGCTTGGCTCTTCACACACCACCTGTCTGAATGCAAAGTTCCGTCCCAATGGAAAACCAGCAGAACTGTACTACTGTACAAGATGGGAGACATCCACAACATTGACAACTATCGTCCAATCTGACGGTTGTTTGTCATCTACAAGCTGTTTACTAGAGTCATCCTGAATAGGATTGGCAGAACACTAGATGAAGGAATATATTAAACTAAAAAGATTCAGCACCGCAAAAGATACAGTGACCAAAATACAAAGAAAATCTACAGAATGGGAAAGGATATTCACCGAATACCCATCTTATAATGGGTTGATATCAAGGATATACAAAGTACTGGATGAATTCCACAAGAAGAAAACATCCAACCCATCAAAAAATTGGTGATGAAATGAACAGAAATTTTTTCAAAGAAGAAATCTGAATGGCTAAAAGGCACATGAGAAAATGCTCTATATCACTAATCCTCAGGGAGATGCAGATCAAAATAATAATAAGGTATCACCGCACCCCATAGAGACTGGCCCACATCCAAAAGCACAAAATCAACCAGTGTTGGCGTGGATATGGGGAGAAAAGGACACTCCTTCTCTGCTGGTGGGAATGCTGATGGTTCAGCCATTTTGGAAGACAGAATGGACGATTCTCAAAAAATTAGAAATTGAATTCCCATTTAACCAAAAGTACCACTCCTGGGAATATATCCCAGAGAGGCAGAAAAGTATAGTCAAAATGACATCTGCATTTGTATGTTCATTGCTGTACTGCTCACAATAGTGAAAATCTGGAAAAAACCCAAGTGTCCAAGAACAGATGACTGGTTAAAGAAACTTTGGCACATCTACACAATGAAATACTATGCAGCTGTTAGAAATGATGAAGTCATGAAATTTTCAAACAAGTGTCCTACATGGAAAGTGTCATGCTAAGTGAAATGTCTCAGAAAGAGAAGGCCAAACATAAAGACAGTACACGTCTGGGGAATATAAAGTAACAGAATGGAAGATGAATACCCAAAAATAGTTGAGATAAGTACCAGGAGGTCTGCTCCATGGCTTGGAAGCTGGGGGAAAATACAGAATAGATAAAGAAGGGAACACCAAATAAAGGGTGTTTGGAGGACTTGCTCAGGATGCGAGATGCGTGCTGAAAGTAGACTATAGACCAAACACGATGGCCACTCAATACCTCTATCGCAAACCACAACACCCTAAAGGAAAGAGAGAGCAAAAGGGAATGCCCGGACACAGAGCCGGGGTTGGATGGGGCAGATGGGGTGGTGGGAGCGATACTGGGTTCATTGTTGATGGAGATGGTCTCTGGCGGAGGGATGACTCCTTGATCCCATATAACTGAAACCCAAACACAAAAGTTTGTAAGTCTACAACTGTACCTCATGATGTTTCACTAATAAAAAACAAAACAAAACAAACAAATAAAAAACAAAATACAGCTCAGAAATACTGCACACGGTACCAATATTCTTCTAGAATGCCTTTGGGGTATTGAATATTGACATTCTGGAGTAATTAAAACGTGAGTAGAAAACTCTGTTGATAGGTAAATGTTAGATAACTCTGTGCTTATACCTAGCTGAGTGTATATACAAAAATCAATAATAGGTTTTGCGGTTTTAGAGAAAATAGAACTTTCATAGGAGACAAAAAGATGTAACTTTAGCATTGATTTGATTCCTCCATATTTTACATAAAATATTTCTTCCCATTGTCCAAGGTGCCTGAGATGAGGGAAGAAGAGTTTCCTCTGTGAATTCAAATTGAACATTCACATATAGAGATCATTAGTGATTGGAAGAGAACCCTGGAAAAGGAAATATGACCTCACCAAATGGGTCAAATGTAAGTAAAGTACGACAGATTACTTCCATGCTTCTAAAAAGATCTAAGTATCTCTGAGGACAGGTTAGCCATGTAAGCAGTCGAGACTGATAGTTTGTGATTTCAGGTATGTGTTCTTGCACCATTTCTGCTCTCCTTTGTGGGTCCCATGAATCTGATGGATATAATTCCCTCTGGAATGAGCCTGTCTTTAGCGTTAAGAAAGGTTACTTTACAAAAATAGAATTTTGAGGACAAATTCTATTTTGGGGTGAATGTCTCCAAATGGTAGATTTAGGCTTCAAATAAAAAGATACATTGAGATGTTTTGAACTTGAACCCAAGTCAAGCTTGATTGTAAGTAAGGAGGAACATTATTTGCCTGTGGTATCAGAAATCCTTGACAATCACTGCTGAACAGAGAAAGGAATTGGGGGCAAATTCTCATAGATGTAGACAACCAGAAGCCTAAAAACAAATAATCTTTGATTCATTTATTTCATCTTGTTTAATGATATTAAAAACCATGTTGATCCATGTAATTTAATTTTTAAAAAAGAAATAATGAATTCCTAGGTGGCAAGCAAAAACATCTTTGTAATTTGCATGTTATTTCTATATACCTAAACTCTCCAATGGAATGTAGTGAAAGAATAAAATCAATTTCTTACCTTTCATATTATCTTTCGCTTTTCTACGAACAACTTCAGTGTCTTGAATTCGTCATCCACTTCACTTAATTTTGTCACAATTTCCTAAAATTTTTCAAAAGGAAAATTTTTTTGATTAAAGTCTATCATTTTGACAGAGAATCCAGTCCAGTACAAAAAAATTATTTAATACGTGTGGACTTTCTACACCTTCAGAGTACTGAAGCTGAAATCAAAACCTTGATCTCCTAAATAACCTTGAATAGGTGGTAAGATTCTTAACTTTATTTCTGTCCTTTGAAAACTGAGATTCATCTACTGACCATGGTCTAACATATGTAAATGTATGTAAATATCTATCTAAATACCACTATCTTCTTTCCAGAAAAATACTGCATGTGGAACAAGATGATCATCTGAAAGGAAATTTCAGATAAGAATGTTTTAAATCCAATGACCATTACCATATTTTTGACACGTGGCAGTTTGTATGTATTACACATCAGAAAGTGTCATTTAATACCATGAACTTTATTAGAAAGTGTCAATAAAAGACAATGTGTGTAATCTCTAAAGAAAGGGCTAAGACTGATGCTTTTAATGCAAAGTCCCTAAATTTTAACACAGAATAAAATGTTCTCCTAAGCACCATCTGGTGTAGTGCTGGGACTGTGATCATTGCCAGGCATAGCTGTGGTGGGCCTTTCTGTTGAATCAGACCTCTGGACTATTATCACAGAGTGACACCCAGACTATGGCAGAATTCTGGAAAACAACTCCAAGAAAAATGGAAGTGGTGGAGGAACATAAATGCAATATCTACCAAACAATGTCATTAAGATTCAATTTTAAATGTTTCAATATCAAGTTGTTTCTAATTTTCCTTTTGGTTTTGGGCCATACCTGGCTACTCTAGAATCACCTCTGGTGGTGCACAGGGGACATTCTGGTGTGTCAGGTATAGAAACTGGGTTGCACATGTACTAGACAACCACCTTCCTTGCTCTACTATCTTTCAAGTCTCGGAACAAGCCTTTTATACATTTTCAAAAACATATTCTCCTTTTCTCATGGGGAATATTTTAAGGTGAATGAACTTTCTATTTTCTCAATAGGAATAAATTGTTATCATGCTGTAGAAACCCATGTAATGCATATACTATTCTATGAGTATATAAGTATGATCTTTAATTCTGTAGTACTGTCACTATAGGACTCTGTGAAACTTTCTCCAAAGCATTGTGTTGTTCTACTATAAGCCAAGTGCTTTACATAAATGAATGTCCTAAAGATTATGACAACATCCTGGGTTCTTGCTATATGGTGCCCAGAACTGCCTCTGGTGTTTGACATTTCATGTGGTTGTGTGATCTGCCCCAATACTTAAGCATATCTTGAATTTCTCAGCCCAAACAATAATTCATCATGTGTAACCTAGGATTTGGGAATCCACTCATCACTCCAGGATCCAGCAGGAGCATCCATTATGCAAATACAAATGAGACACCTGCACTTTTGGGAATGTGCAATTCCTTTCTTTTACTTTACAGGGTACCCTCAGCTTTCTTCCTTCTGGAGAAATGCAAACCTGTTTCTCTCCCTTTCTGAATATCCTACTGCTGTGGTGAAGGTGGAAGGAAAAAGATAGTGGCATCAGGACATCCAATTCATTTAGCAAATAATTTTAAAATTTGCCAACATGACAGACAGAAAAAAATAATGGAAATGGGTAAGGTGTAGAATTGAAAACATTTAGAAGGGTTTCAGGTAAGTAGCTTTCTCTTTGATCCTTCAGCTAGGCCTGACAGAGAGCCGGAAACATCGTGAATAAATGAGTATATAAATTAGAAATTAACTAAAAATAGTTTTCCTTCTTTAATGCTCCACTTTGTATGTGTACAGTTACTTTGAGCAAGTTGTCTTTCTTAGAAACAGTGATACTCCTTCTTAACAAACATGTAACAAACATGACTCTTTCCTCTTTTATTGAATTACTTTAAGATATACAGTTACAAACTTATTCATGTTTGGGTTTCACTCATACAGTGTTCCAACACCCATCTCTTCAGCTGTGTACATTTCCTACCTCCAGTATCTACAGTTTTCATGCTATCATACTGCCATCACCTTCTCCACCAAGACTGCCTCTTTTCTCCTCCTCCTCCTCCTCCTCCTCCTCCTCCTCCTCCTCCTCCTCCTCCTCCTCCTCCTCCTCCTCCTCCTTCTTCTTCTTCTTCTTCTTCTTCTTCTTCTTCTTCTTCTTCTTCTTCCTCTCCTCCTTCTTCTCCTTCTCCTTCTTCTCCTTCTCCTTCTTCTCCTCTCTCTGTCTTTGCTTTTGTGTATTATGTTTTGCAATACAGATAGTGAAAAGTTAACAGTACTTGCTGGCATCTACAGTGATCATCTCCAACTTTTATTGTCAGAATTGTCTCTTCTCTGTCCTAACATCCCCACTCAAATCCCCACTTCCAAAAAACCTTATGGCAAGTATCCAATCATGGATTAGTTTTCCTGGCCCTCATTTTTCCTGTCTTGGGTATTAGTCGCCTACTATCTGTTTCACAAGTTAGTGCAATATGTACACTTTGTTCTTAAGTGAATACTGTTCTCTAATATATGCTATATTTTTTAATTTTTTGACTCGAGTTTGTATTTACTCTTGTGGAACATATAAACCTCTCCTAGAATCTAGGATTAACTCCTTTAGTCATGACAATACTCTCACAACATTTGCACAAGACACTGAAAGGAACATTGAATGGGGATTGTTTCAGCACATTCACACCCAAAGAAAAGATTTTTATTAACTAAGAAGAAATCACTGATTGAAGTTTAGATAGACTGAGTATTTATTTCATAAAAAATTATCCACAAAAGATAAGTAAGCAGCACAGTGTGTGGTCTTTGTAATTAAGTAACTTCCCTCTAAATCCTTTGTGATTTAGAGGAAAGTATCATTTGTCCTACTTGTTTAGAGACTTTATAATCATTCATTTAATGAATATTCATTAGGTAAATACTTAGGATCTTTCTGGTTTATGGGAACAGTGAAAAAAATTTCTACAGTCACAGAATTTGAATCATATTCCTTTAAACTGGACATAACACAAGGATACTATGCTCTTTTGTTGCAAATCTCACAAAACTTTTTCTTACAATTTTTTAAACGTTTGGTGTCTATATGTGCAGAGCAGAATTTTTACCAACACGGAAATAAGGTCTGATAGGCTCAGAGAAAGTAGCCTTTGGGAATGTGAAGATGTGGGAGACAGTATCGAAATTGTAAAAGGAAACCAATCCGGCCTCATAGTCCACAAAAACTCGTATGGAATTAACATTCTTCAGACAAAGAGGAGTTAGGGGAGACGTAAGAGCTACATAGCCATCACCTTTGCTATGTCTGATGGCCCAGAATCCAGACTCAGGATCCCGTCTTACATCATTGTCTCTTGGCACACTTTCCCGACAAACTCCGATATCCCACTCAGGTCCTCTTATATTATGTATTTTAAAGTACTGTTTTCCTGAGGTGATGGTCTCACATCCGAGGACACAGGGTAACTCTTTAAATCTAGCAGGAGTCTCATGCTTCACTTTGGGGGATCCACCAGTCACCTTTTCATCATTCTTCACAAGTAGGTTATTGTGAGCTGTATCTGGATCTAGAGTAATTTTAACTGCAAAAAATAAATTAATTAAAAAATGTAAAACAAAATCACATGGTTACCTTATACTTAGTACTCAGTATCTTCTAAATATTATCAGCCCATGTTCAAAAGAAAATTTTGTTTCTGACAGCCTTTCTAGTCATTTTATCAAAATTCATTATAAAAAGTAAAACAGAAATAATATTTTTGACAAAGAATTGTGGGAGGATTGGAGAGTTAATATATGATTGCTACTGGGCAGGGCTGTTATTATGTGGTAAGGTAAAGGTAAAGGCCATCCTGTTGTTCATCGATTTGCTCGAGCAGGCCCAGTATTGTCTCCATTGGAGACTTTGTTGTTACTGTGTTTGGCATATCAAATACGTCACGGGGAGCTTGCCAGGCTCTGCCGTGTGGGCGAGATACTCTCGGTAGCTTGCTGGGCTTTCCAAGAGGGGCGGAGGAATCGAACTCGGGTCGGCCATGTTGGCCACTTGTAAGGCAAGCGCCCTACCGCTGTGCTATCGCTCCAGCGATGTGGTGTTGTGAAATATTTGGTAACAGCAGCAACATACTACTAAGGCTCTAAGTACTCTCCTGTTATTAATCAATATTATTTCTATCTCTCTCACAATAATATCAGCAAAATACCATATGAATATGTTTGATATTTTCTCCTAAACCCTCCCAATGTTTCCAAGTGACACTGACACAGTATCAAAATGAGAAGACAGTTAATTAAATATTTGGTTCTTGACACACAGGATGTTATCGGGGTCTTAGGACACATGGGCACTCACCAACTTTAAGTATACACTCCTTGGTTTCTCATAAACCATAAGAATTAGTACAAGATGATGTACCAAGGACAAATACACACAAAAAATCATGTGAGTAAAGAAAGAGAATAAAAATGGTCATAATGGTATTAGACAACAGCACAATTTATTAAAAAAAAAGAAACATAACAGGTTGCAGCTAGTAATTTAGTCACCTATCAACTGAATGTGACTAAACACCTTTATTAAACATCAAGCAGATGACCAGAAGCACATGGGAAATAAAGAAGCAGAAACACTTCCTAGCTTTACTTTCACTTGTTTGTTTTTCTCAAGACCACTCACCACCTTTTAATACCTTGTCTTTTTGACCTCAGGGCCTCTAGAAAACCAACTTCGTTCCTTCTACCTGACTTCATTTTACTTAGCCAATGAGAGTGCTGGGGAGAATGTGTGAAACTAAGAGGTGGAGTGGTAATCATTACTATGGAAGCTTCTCCCCAGTCCTCTGAGAGTCTGCATTTCTTTCTCTCAGGTCACACTCTTTCCTGTTCTTGAGACCCTTCCACCTGTATTTGAGCACCCACATGGTGGGGACTCCTTGACTCTCTGTGCTCTGATTGCTTCAGTGTTACTTATTTATTATCCAAATCTATTCTTTGTTTAACTTGCTTATTAGACTCTGCTCAATGAGTTCTTAACAGGAGGTGATAGAATACATTTGGAATTTTATTTATATACTTTGAATGGTAGCTGTCAGGGGCTGGAGCGATAGCACAGCGGCAGGGCATTTGCCTTGCACGCAGCCAACATGGCCAACCCGAGTTCGATAACTCCGCCCCTCTCGGAGAGGCCAGCAAGCTACCAAGAGTATCTCGCCCGCACGGCAGAGCCTGGCAAGCTCCCCGTGACATATTCGATATGCCAAACACAGTAACAACAAAGTCTCCAATGGAGATGTTACTGGGCCCGCTTGAGCAAATCGATGATCAACGGGAGGGCCTTTACCTTTACCTTACTTTGAATGGTTAAAAAAAAATATACCTTGGGGGCTGGAGCAATAGCATAGTGGGTAGGGCGTTTGCTTTGCACGCAGCCAACGTGGCCGACCCTGGTTCGATTCCCAGCATCCCATATGGTCCCCCGAGCACCGTAAGGAGTAATTCCTGAGTGCATGAGCCAGGAATAATCCCTGAGCATCGCCGGGTGTGACGCCCGCCCAAAAAATAAATAAATAAGTAAAATTTTAAAAAAATTTAAAAATAGACCTTATTTGGTCTATAGTCTACTTTCAGCATGCTTCTCCCATCCTGGGAGGATCCTCCCAACACCTTTTATTTGCTATTCCCTTCTCTATCTGAGCTCCCTTTTCCCATAGCATGTGTGGCTGGCCTCCAAGCCACGGAGTAAAATTCCTGGTACTAATCTCGGCCATTCTTAGGTGTTGGTGTCCTATTTTGTTACTTTATGCTCCCCAGATGAATGCAATCTTTCTATGTCTATCCCTTTCTCTCTGAGTCATTTAACTTAACATGATACTTTCCATGTAGTACCACTTGTATGTAAATTTCATGACTTTGTCTTTTCTAACAGCTACATAGTACTCCATTGTGTAAATGTACCAAAGTTTCTCAAACCAGTCATCTGTTCTCGAGCACTCAGGTTTTTTCCAGATTCTGGCTATTGTAAAGAGTGCTGCAATGAACAAGCAAGTGCAGATGTCATTTCGAATATACTTTTTTGCCTCTCTGGGATATATTCCCAGGAGTGGTATTGCTGGGTCAAATGGAGCTCAATTTCTAATTTTTTGAGAATCGTCCATACTGTTTTCCAAAAGGGCTGAACTAGTTGGCATTCCCACCAGCAGTGAAGGAGGGTCCCTTTCTCGCCACATTGATTGTTGCCCATTGCCTCTTTTGCAAACCATAACACCCAAGAACAAGAGGGAATGCCCTGCCACAGAGACAGGGTGGGATGGAGGAGATGGGGGGTGGGAGGGTACTGGGATCCGTGGTGGTGGAAAATGGGCACTGGTGGAGGGATGGGTATTTGATCATTGTATAATTTTAACCCAAGCACAAAAATTTGTAAGTCTACAACTGTACCTCATGGTGTCTCACTAATAAAAAATAAAAAATAAATAAATAAATAAAATAGACCTTATTTGAAAACCCATTAAACTTAGGCAATAAAAAGAAAGCCAAAGAAGGGGGAGAACAGATGTACAGATTCTTCCTCAAAGAAGACATGCAGATGATTAATAAGGATATCGAAAAGTTATCAACAGGAAAATTCATATCAAAATTGCAATGAGGTATCATCTCACATCAGTTAGAAAAATAAAGCATTATTGGGCAGATGTGGGAAAAGGAAGCTATAATCATTGTTGCTTGGCAGCAAACATTTTAGAAAATGGAGAAATATCAAAAAATAGGAATTGAGCTTCCAAATGACAAAGTCATTACATTCCTAGGAACCTATGCCAAAGGCAAAAATTTCTATTGAAAAATACATTTGCACTCCTATGTTCATTACAGCACTAGTAACAGTATGAACATCTGAAAACAACCCATTTCCTAGATCAGATAACTGATAAATAAAGCATTGTATATATACACAAGAGAACGCTACTCAGGTATAAGATTCAATTATGCAATTTACTAGAGTGAAGACAGCCAGAAGGTGTAAGACAGACACAGAACAATTCCTCTCACATAGGAATATAAAGAAACTTTGTAAGGGAATAATATCAAATGAGCACAAACAACATAATCTGTGAACCATTCTTACCATGGTGGGGCTAAATACAGATGGGGTCTGAGGACAGTACCTTTGTAAAGCGGGGAATGGAGGAGGAATGGACATTTTGGTGAGGTGTGTGCTGAAATATTTTTTGCTTGCAATCAATGAGTAGCATAAAATATTAAAAATAAGTAAAATTCACAGAACAAATATGCATGCATGATAATTGAAGTAGTACATCAAATATGTAATACATAAATATTTATAAACAACGGGGCTGAAATGACAGTACAGTGGGTAGGATGCTTTTGCAGGTGGCTGACCTGGATTTAATCCTAGGCATCTCAAAAGGTTTCCTGAACTCCTCTAGAAGTGATCCCTGTGCTCACAGCTGAAAGTGAAAAAGCTAATTTTTTTTTTAGAAAATAAATTCAGTATTTAAAATAATGTTAATATATAATGAAAATACTGAAATGGTTTAATCTCAGCTAGAGAAAAGGTGTAATATTGTCATCAACAAATCTGGTTAAACACCGGTTAGAGTAATGGACAAAAACTGTATCTGCAGAGACACACTTAACAGGATCCAACTCACTTTGTATGTGAGGAGATCTCAATTATAAGAGCTTTCCCCTCACCTAAATAGCAAGTGCTTACATCCTCATTCAAGTTACTGAGTAATGCTCTTAGAGTATAAGGTAAAGGTAAAGGCCCTCCCGTTGATCATCGATTTGCTTGAGCGGCCCCAGTAACGTCTCCATTGGAGACTTTGTTGTTGCTGTGTCTGGCATATCAAATACTCTCAGTAGCTTGCCGGGCTCTCCGAGAGGGGTGGAGGAATCGAACTCGGGTCGGCCATGTTGGCTGCGTGCAAGGCAAACGCCCTACCCGCTGTGCTCTTAGAGTATAAAAATATGAAATTTTTTTGTGTGAAACGTGTAGAGCAAGCATGTCTTTGAATTCAGAACATTTTTCTTCTCATAAACGCAGAACAATGTCTCTATACTCTAAGAATGCGGACACACCCAATGCTTAGTCAGTGCTCATCTCATCAGCACTCCTACAACTAAACTAAATGGAATAAATAAAGACAAAATACTGTCCACAGAGCAATTTAGTTCTGGTCACTGAGGTTTTCAGACCAACAATGACTGCAATAATCCCCCTCTATTGGCAGCGTTGTATAACAACTTTCAGAACCAGAGACCTAGCAAGTACAATTTACAGTGAGTTTATACAGTGTAAATAATGGGTTTCAGTGCTGGAGCCATAGCACAGCGGTAGGGCATTTTTCTTGCACACTGCTGACCTGGGTTCTATTTCCAGCATCCCATATGATCCCATGAGAACTTCCAGGAGTAATTCCTGAGTGCATGAGCCAGGAGTAACCCCTAGGCATAGCCAGGTGTGACCCAAAAAGAAAAAAATGTGTTTTATATGTATTATAATAGTTTATTGTGGCAGTGCTAATAATGCCATAAGATTTGCCCTATAGAAACTTGCTTTTTGACTTCTCTTTGAAGAATCAATTGGCCATGTAGGGAGACTCATGCACAAGCATTTGAGAGTTTTCATCAGAAAACACAAGGAGGCATCCAGTCTGCAACCAGTCGAGCTATTGTCCGAGGTCCTACCTGCATCAACATGTGAATTCTGCTTGCAGTCACAATGTACTCGGAAGAGGATTGTATTAGTTTCCAGATGAAAACACAGGCAAGCAATCATGTTTATTGAAGCTTTGTTAGACTCCAGTTCAAGGATTCCTGAAGTATGGGCATTTCATTGAGATTTGTGAAGTATATTGTGTTCTTCTTATTTGGGGCAGGGGGTGGAGAGAGGGAATTGAAGCCACACTTGGCCATGCTTAGGACTTACTCCTAACTCTGCAATTAGTGACAAAACATTGCAGAACTCAGGAAACGTATCAGATGCCTGATTGGCTGCATGCAAGGCTAACACTTGACTTGTGATACTATGCTCAGGACTGATACTGCATTGTTTGTAACCATTAAAATTTCATTAAATTAAAAACAAAATTTTTCATAATGGTTGTTATTTTATAGTCTAACAAATCATAAAATATCTGTTTTCAGAGATTTTTAAGAAAATGTAATTGTAGATTACTATGGAGATAAAGCAATTATGGAAAGAATGAAGGAACAAACAGCAAGTTTTGACTAAGTAGCACTTGGTTTTCAAATAGTTCAAGCATTTATTGAGTTACCTGGTCTAGCCCTCTAAAATCACAGCAGCACATTCAGTCTTCACCTTTCTACAATTTCTCTGGGAATTGAATGACATAACCATAATCATTAATATCCCAAGTGCTTTTCTCTATGCTTTGTGTAATTAAATTAAAAAAAAATTTTTCACAGCACATGAGTGTTAAGTATTTTTATTTATATATTTATTTATTTATTATATAGGGCAGATATAAAGATTATTTACCTGGGAGACATCACTAATAAACTGGAAAGAAAGAGCTGAAGATTCATCAAGAAAAACAGTACTCTACCTAGAATATGCCCAGAAAAGAGTAATAAAATTTGTTGCCCAGTATTCCTCCCACCTGTATTATTTTGGGAATTTTGGATGTCACATACCTTGATGAATCTTAAACATTTTCAGAAATTGACGTAAAATTCTGTCTACATCAGGCACAGCATGAAAATCCAATGAGACATCCTCTGGTGCATTTAACTTCATAGGAGAGATCCTAGAGAAGAGTCCAGAAACTTCATCAGAGTGATATTCCATTGAACTCCATGGAGTTAGTCTCCTTCCCTCCTGAATTCAAAGAGCGCTCACCTGTTCAAAGTGTCTGTTACATCCTAGAAAAAAAAGAAAGTTAGAAATTGGTATGGAAATATTAGCATTTCACAGAACTTTGATGAGTGGATGTTTCTCTATAATTATGTCAAGGAGTAAATGCAATCATTCTATTCCTATTAATTTATCATTTCCCCAGGTATGATTCTGATAGTAATTTTCTAGTACAGCATTCTGCAGCCTTTTCACACCTGTGTCCAATGCCCATCTGCATATCAGTCGACAGAGTAGAAGTTATGAGCACTGTGATAGACCATTGTTATCCAACTTCTCTACCCTTGTTTACCTTCACCAGTAAATGCACAAAGTTTGAGAGAAACCCTGATCCAGAATAATACTATGACAATTTCTGATCAACCACAGAGAATGTTTCCTTTCTTTGGGAACATGGGGATTTAATACTTCTACAACCATATAACCTATGAGATATTTGGAGGAAGATCAGGAATTGTCTCAAACTTGCTAATTAAACACTTTTTGCAATCAGTGACCTCATTGCTTCTGAAGAGGTCATAGTAGGCATTGCCACAAAGTTCCTAACAGATGAATTCAATAGAGCCCTGGAGACTGATTTACTTAGGTGGGGGCAGCAGGTTTGCACTGAGATGGAAGGTCTTGCTGTGTCACCTCCATCCTTTATGAAAATAGAATAAGGACTTTCAGGCATTTATCCCAGTGTGCTATATCCTTACTATAGCTAAAATCAGACCTCATGGTATCTGTTTGAGCAAGATACAGAAACAAATCAAGAGGAAAATTTATCAATTATTTTGGTGACCAGTTTTTGCCCCCAATTGTCGACAGGGCATTTGACACCAGAAATCTCTGCAAATTAGACTGAGGCTAACATGCCTAGCAAAGTTTTCCTGAAGTTCCTCAAGAACTACCATATCCATCCAAGGGGCCTCTTCTGTGATTTACACAAAGACAGTCTGCAGATTAGCGAAGGACACCTGTATACAGGCATGTGCATCTAAAAGTAAATATTCATCTAAGTTTTCCACACCTGTGTGCATTTTTTTTCTTTTGGGGTCACACCCAGAAATACTCATGCATTACTCCTGGCTCTGCACTCAGGAATTACTCCTGGCAGTGCTTGGGGGCACCCTATGGGATGCAGGGGATTGAACTCTGGTTGGCTTCGTGCAAGGCAAGCACCATACCCGTTGTACTATCACTCTGGCCTTCTCTGCATTTTTGAGAAAGAAAGCTTCAGGCTATTTCTCCAAATTCCTCAACACTTCCTCTGAAAGTCCAGGAATTGACACCTTCATCCATTCCTTCTCATGTACAATCTCACCTGCAGTATCTCCTGGGCTGATCCTTGACATTTCCTCTCCAGTTCCAGAATGTGTTTGTTCAGTTCCTGGCTTTGCTTCTCCAACTGGGCTTCACTGTCCTTCAGTCTCTTCAGATATTGGTCTTCTACAATCTCCAGTCTCTGTTGATAAGATTCCTCTTCCATGTATTGTATCAGGTGAAGTAACTTAAAGACAAACTTGCCACGAATTTTTTTTTGCAGACTTTGAGTCTTAAATGAAGAAAGCATATTCCAAACACAGTGGAATGTTTATTTTTAGATAAATAAACAATCAAAATATAGTAATTTTGTTCATGTAGAATTGAATAGAACTTTTAGGAGACAGGAAGTCCACCTCTCTCCTGTTTGGGGTTTCTTTACGTGTTAGTTGGAGTTTTTTGTCATAAACTAACCATGACTGTTAAATTGAGAAAAAGAAGGAATAGTGTCTTTCAAAAAATAAAAAGATTAATATTCACACAAACAGAAGAGGGCAGAGATTTGGAAAGACACCTTTATTTATTTATTTTTGCTTTTTTGGGTCATACTTGGAGATGCACAAGGGTTACTCCTGGATTTGCACTCAGGGATTACTCCTGGCAGTGCTCAGGAGACCTTATGAGATGCTGGGAATTGAACCTGGTCGGCGTGTGCTAGGCGAACACCCTACTCACTGTGCTATTGCTTCAGCCCCTGGAAAGACACCTTTAAAATCCCACTGGCATGTTAAATTTGAGTATAGACTTTTGGATTACATCAAGGTTACCAGAAAAGCTTAGAGCTTCTCTCGTGAGCAGTCTGGTCTCAAGGTTACCAGAAAAGCTTAGAGCTTCTCTCCTGAACAGTCTGGTCTATGCAGAAATAGACATAAGTTTGCAACTGTAGATGTTGTTCACCATTTTCTGCTCATCCTCAGGAATTTTTCAAATATGAATTCCACCTGCAGAGATCCTGTTTCTCATGATGATTAGTTTCTGAGCATGGAAATTGATAGGCCAGACCCTGCATTGTGGCAAATTCTGAATTTGAAGTCTACACCTCAAACAGGAAATTACTTTGAGACGTTTAAGTCTTGTAAACCAGTCAAGTGAATCTAAGGAAGAAGACAACTAATTCTGCTTCTCCTAACTGATATTCAGACCCCTCAGCAATTCTGTTGAAAGGTCAATAAACAGAAGTTCAATTATCATAGCTGTGGCCAACTAAAAGTATTTAAAGGAATAATTTGGGGTTTATGTATTTAATGTAGATGAGTGAGACTAAAACATTCTTTTGTTTTGCCCAATCCTTCTATCTGTCTAATCTTTAGAGATAACATATTTGAGGTCAATGAACTCAAATTCTTACCTGAACTTCTTTTATTTTCTCACATGTGTTCCCTTTGCATTCCTTATTTTTGACTTCTTGATTCCTCAGGTATGTCAAAACTTCCTGGAACGTTTCCTGAAGGAAAATTTGTTTGATTAAGTGTTTATTAATTGGGAAATTTTTCAGAAGAGATAAAAAGATGCAAAAGATGAATGGGTTCTTGGGGAAGTACTCTGGGCAGTACTCACCTTGTAGTCTTCACAGGCGTCTGCAGCAAGTACCGTGGTGTGCCCTTTGTGCTTTGCTTTCCGCTCACATAACAAGCAGATGAGCTGACTATCATCTTCACAGAACAGGCTGAGCTTCTCTCCATGTTCTTCACACAGATTTTCCTGCTCCATCTTCTTAATGGTGGCAATGATGCTTTCTAGCTGCTTACTTGGCCGGATGCTCTCCCTCTGAAACTGTGCCCTACATACAGGACACTGGAAGTTTCCCTGTAATAGTGACTGATGTTGCTGGTTCTCAAGATTTTTCATTATGCAAGAATGGCAGTAGATGTGCCCACAGTCTATGAACACTGGCTCAGTCATCAGCTCCAGGCAGATGGGGCAGGCGGCTTCCTCCCTTATGGTCTTAGCTGTGTCCAAGGCCATGGTTTTTCCTGGAAATCTTCAATACTGAAAATAGAGGTAGAGATGAAGCAGATGGGACTTTTCTCTTAGTGACAGAAAGACATGTCACCTGAACCTGATGGGACTGACACTTTCAGAGCATGAATGTGGAATACAGTGATATTATCTGAAGTGTTTTAGATGATCTTAAATTTTAAATATTTAAATTTATTGCCTCATTTTAATGAGACACGTTTCATTTGTTATTTGCTGTGGGTGCTTGTCTAACTGGCAATTCAGAAAAAGAATGGACCATAAACACAGAATTTTTTCCTGGATGAAATCCGAGAGAGAAACGAGATGTTATTCCTCACACAAATTATAGATTAACAGAAAGATTATTACACATTTTTTATAATAATTTACCTACGACCTAACCATCATGAATACACTGTTTCTGATAAATTGCTTATAACTAAGAAGCAACACTTAGGAATTAGGGCTGAAAGTGAAGAAGATTCAGAGGATTCATATTTGACTAATGAAAATACCTCTCTGTGTTCTATCTACCACTACCTCCAAAGAACAATAATATCAGTTGAATGAAGCAAAGGAAATAATTACATTACATTAGGTAATAGCTACCTTAAATTCTATTCTCTAATTCTACCTGATCTTTGGAAGGGGAGAAGAAGAGTAGGTCCTAGATCAGAACTTCTGAAGACTCAGGAAAAATGAATCTGAATTGTAATACTCCTAAGAAGAGCTCATAATCAGATGCCTTCACCAGTTATTAATTAAATGAATGAAAGAAGTATGCCCCTCTAGGAGTAATACCTGAGTGCAGAGCCATAAATAAACCCTAGTCCAAAGCCAAAAATCAGTATTAAAACAGCAATGGTAATGTAATGAAACCACCAGAGGTTCCAAACTCTTTCCTTAAGACAACACCTGACAATACTTACTTGGGCATAGAACTTCAAGCAAGGCATTGTGGAGAATATCCACATATGACCTCTTCCCAAGGTCATTCAGGGGTCTTTATCCTCTGGAAAAAGTCACAGCATCTTCTAAACATGCTATCCTTTCTTTCCCTTCCATTAAAATGAAATTATTTCATGTTCAACCAAACAATAATATCTTGATAATAGCCTCTAGCCATGTGCCAAGAAAGGCATTCATTATTACCAAGTGGGTCTCATCTCTGAGACATGGATGTTTGATATAACCAAATCATAAGTGAAATAAACAACTTCAGTAAAGAGATTTTAAAGAATGAGCAAAATTACTGTGTAAATGCTTCTCAAAGACATAATACCAAACAGTTTTTTAAAGTGGGCAAAACATCTGTGTAAATACTTCACAAATGCAGTTCCACATACATGTGAAAAAAATCAACATCATTTATTATTAGAGAAGTGAAAACTCAAATAATAATATATGACATTCCCCAGAGAAAAAGGCCTTAATCTTTTTTTATTTTCAAAGTGTTGTTCACAGCAATTGATAACATTCAATATTTCAACACCAATGTCACCACCATTAAACTTTCCCACCACCTTTAGTTTGAGTTTTACCACCAACACCCATGCCTGCCCCAAAGGCAGATGCTAAATAATTTATTGTGTATTGATTTTTATGAATAATTGACTGAAAAATATCTAAAAGGTTACCTTAAAACAAAGTGTGTATAAATTGTTGTATCTCACCTTGGACCCATTAAGTCCCTGAACTAGAGATCATTTAAAAAGTTGGTAGACACTCTGACCGAGCCTCACCCAGGAGTGAACCTTTTCTTGGACTGAGAGGCCACATTAGCTATCATGTGACAATCCACAGGACACTCCCTGCCCCATACTCCAAGAATATCACAACACATTTGATGGAATTCAAAGTAGGAGGCAACCAAATTTAGAGGGGAATATTATATTATTTCGGTTCTGCTTTGGGGCAGGGTTTGGCGTTTGGGATCGAAACATGTGATATATGCTGGTGGGAAGGTTTGATTGTGCTGGGATTGGTGTTTAAATATTAAATGTAATGAAATATTATGAAATACTTTATAAAATACATTTTTTTAAATGTTGATAGAGTTTGAGTCTGTGTACTTATATATAGTAAGTAAGTAAGTAAAGGCCCTCCTGTTGATCATCGATTTGCTCGAGCGGGCCCAGTAACGTCTCCATTGGAGACTTTGTTGTTACTGTGTCTGGCATATCGAATACTCTCGGTAGCTTGCCGGGCTCTCCGAGAGGGGCAGAGGAATCGAACTCGGGTCGGCCATGTTGGCTGCATGCAAGGCAGACGCCCTACTCGCTGTGCTATCGCTCAATATAATAATATTTTTTACCAAGATTGTTTTCCTTCTAATTACAGAACATCAAATGTGGTGTGTTACTCTTGATATATCAGTGAAAGCCTTATTCCTATGAATAATTTAAAGGTTGACAATGACAATTATATACAGACACTAAGTTATTCTTAACATATTGATCCACACAATAGCATCAAAAGCAGGTTTTCAAAAATGCTAGATTACAGTCTAGGGATAGAGAAGTTATAATATAGAGCATTTATTTCAAAAAATATTTTCAAAAATATGTTCATATCCCAGAATATTATCAAGGTAAGAGACTGTGTCTTCTTGGTGTTAGGTGGAGGATACCAAGAAGGACCTAGAGTGAACCATGCCTTCTAGTGGGTCTATTTCTATCTCTGTCCCTGACTCCATCTGTCTCTCTCTCTCCCTTTCTCTCTCTCTCCCTTTCTCTCTCTCTCTCTCTCTCTCTCTCTCACACACACACACACACACACACACACATACACACACACAAACAAGCTTAAGGTCACCGAGAAAACCTTGGTCTTATCACTTTTGCAACCCAAAACTCACATTTTTGTTGTCAGTCTTCTCAATAGCTTCTATTTACTGTGGGCTCCACAAGGACGTTCGCTCAAACAGGATTAAACTCACAAGTGAAACTGCTGTGGGGTTCAAAGTCCTGTTTGCCACATGTTTAAGTTCACCTTCTTCTGACTGGGTGGGGACTCCGGAGGAGCAACACCTTTACTCCCCAGCAATCACTAAAACCAAGCAATGTGGCTGGAATCATAGTACAGCTTGTACGGTGTTTGCTTCCAAACAAGTTCGTACAAGTTCGACTTGGGTTTGATCCCTGGCATCCCATCGTTCCCAAGGACTGCCAGGTGTAAGTCCTTAGCACAAAGTCAGGAATAACCCCTGAATGCTGCCAGGGGTGGCCACAAAACCAACCAAACCAACCACCAAAACCCCCAAACCAAGTGACACAGCAAAAACCTAGGAAGCTGATCCATGAGCCAAGGAAACCGCCAAAAGCGATTGTTCTGACTTTCACTTCAGATCTCGCTAAATTTGCTCTTGGATCTCCTAGGAGTTAGTAACCTTCCTTGACTGTGTGAATTTTTATACACTGTAAGTTTGTGATTTATTTTAAGCACATCTGAAATAAAGTGAAAAGTAAGGCATGAGATAAGCAGGGCTCACAATGACCAGAATCCCAGCTTCCCTATGTGGTCCCTATGTGTTTCAGGATGCTTCTCAGTCTTACTCTGCAGATCCCAGCAGCAGCAGCTTCTGAGACCGCAAGGGAACTACTAAAGCCTCATAAGTGAGTGTTCTCAGATGGAGCCACAGCATTCCTGGCTATCAGTGCTCATGGAGTCTCAGTGTGGGGAAGCTTCTTATATCCTTGTCAGTGTCCTGAGGAACGAACATAAATTGGACTCACGGACAGCAGTGAGTAATGAAAGCTTAGTGAAGCAAAGAACTGCTCTGGAATAGAGGTGTGCCTAAGGGAGGCTAAAGCAGTGCACAGCTGCTGTGGACTCTTACAGGGACAGGGGCATCAGGTGTTACTAATCAGGCTTGAACAGTTTGGGTTACTTTCTACTTCGCTCTCACAGATGCTTGGTTAGGAATTTTGAAAAAATCTTCTATACACACCCATCCTGTTACTGCTTTCTGGTTCTTGTATCCTGTGACCCCACCCAGGGCACAGTTCATCCACTAGCCTTTTAAGAAAACCGAAGAACCTGTAGATTCACTTGACATTTAAGATCCTGAGTGTTGTCAGATAATCTCTCCTGGAACTTGGCAAGGGGAAATCTGAGGGTTTTGCTGTCATCAGCCTGCCCTGGACTTGAAATCCACGGTGGAATGTTGAGAGATTCAGCAACAGTCTCACCAATAAAAATATAGGAGCAAGGAATAATTTTTCATCGATTGAGAATTACTGTTGAATGGAGCAGAAAAACAGATGACTGGTGGAAAATAAAGCTTTTTCATATTGCAAACCTTCATTGAAAAAGGCATTATAAAAGCGTACATGCAAGTACACTTTTTTTCCCATATAAACACAAACAATGACCATTGGGGGCTGGTAGGGAAACTGAGGAATGTGAAGAAATCGTTTAGATTCTGAGAGTCCTCTGACTCCCGTGGTTTCTCCCTGTTCATAGTTGCTGCTGTGAGGGCTGTGTGGATCTGTCCTGGGCATCAGACCTGTACCCGTAAATGGGGCTGAGACACAAAAACTAATGCTACAGATGCTCAAGCTGAATGAAAAATGGGAAAATATAAGCTATGCAGAAACATTATACAACAAACTTCTCAAAGAATATCTTTTTTGAAAAACTGCTTTGACAGGCCTTTTGGTTTGTTTCATTTTCTGAGACAGCCCTGCAGGTTAGTACTGTAAGACCAGTTTGGCAGCAATCAGTGTTCATATGCATTTATGCATATTAATAGTACCCAACATCAGCAGTCAAAGGGAAAATTTAAAATAAACACACAAAGAGATACACACCCAATGGAAGTGTTCTTTATAAAAACAGAAGTAGGAGAAATCAGAACCACACATCTTGCTTTTGACTATGTAAAATGCTGCAGTGTGTGTGTGTGTGTGTGTGTGTGTGTGTGTGTGTTTGAGACCCAATGATGTCAGGGTTG
This sequence comes from Sorex fumeus, assembly GCF_029834395.1. NCBI lineage: Eukaryota > Metazoa > Chordata > Mammalia > Eulipotyphla > Soricidae > Sorex > Sorex fumeus. Next base: position 18,968,038 of record NW_026606151.1, on the reverse strand, counting down.
TTCTAGGTTGAACATGGTCCTTAGGGAATTAGGCAATGCTGTGTATTGAACTCTGGGTACAATATACAAAGTTTGTGATTAGAAACTTCCATCCTACTCTGGCATCATTTCAGATATGCAAATATATTGGAATTTTGTTTTGTAGGTCCCTAAAATGTTGAACAAAATTATTACCTTGCGATATCACAGTGGTAGGGCGTTTGCCTTTCGTGCAGCCAGCCAGCTGAGCCAGGTTCAATTCCTTCGCCCCTCTCAGAGAGCCCGTCAAGCTACCGAGAGTATCTCGCCTGCACAGCAAAGCCTGGCAAGCTACCTGTGATGTATTCGATATGCCAAACACAGTAAAAACAAGTTTCAAAATGGAGATGTTACTGGGCCCACTTAAGCAAATCGATGAACAATGGGAGGACAATGTGATACAATAATTCTACCATTATATATGTTCACAAGAATATTGAAAATATCTTACAACAAAATGATGAAAGTTATGGCAGCATTATTTGTGGTAGCCCAAATTGGAAACAACCCAAATGCTCAACTATTGATGAATGAATATATAGAGTGTGAAGTCTATACAATGTAATACATTCAGTCATAACAGATACTAAGATATTTTTTTCTTTGACATTGGAATTCAGACACAGACATTGACATTTGTGAAATATGTACATTCTAATTGTTGGTGTTTAGTCAATAAGAGAAGAAATTGAAGCAAGAAAGAGACAAAGGAGCAAGGAGTACCTTGGGAGGGAATGAAACCAAGATAAAAATTAAAGTTATTCTGTCACCAGCCTGAAGAATCTCCAAAGCATGAAGAAGACTGAAAATGCTTTGAGGTACACAAAAGAGGGTTAGATTCTTACCTCAGCACCAGCCCAGAGAAGGTATGAGTGATTTGGGGAGAAGTCTGCACAGAAACAAAAAACAAATGACCGTGAAAAGGATATGAAACAGCAGTAAAAGTCCTAAGTTCTTTCCTTAACCACACCCTAGGTACAGACTCTTATCTCCATAGAAAGTGCAAGGTGGTGAACTTCGTGGAAAACCTATAAAACCTCCTTAGCTAAACCAAGAAGCATTCTGGTTCTGCATGAAACTAAACTTGGGAAAGTATGTTTGGAGGGGTTCTAGTAGGGGACCATAACTGCTTAGGTATCCTTTATCTAAGAATGGTGCTTCTCCTTATGGGGAAGACCATCCTCATTGACTGAGCATGCAGCTTCAGGAGAGATGACATGAAATGGTGAGGTGGGAATGGGACCCTCATCTATCCAGTCAGATTAGCCAAATCAACCTAGCCATCACTGGGGCACTAGATGTCTCAGCCAGATTGCCTTCATATCCATATGTCCCTTAAGTTGGATGTGTCCCTCTGTTCTCTCCCCTCAGCAGAGACCACATTGGCTTATGAATGCATTTATCTCACTCTATCATCTAGTTCCTTCTGAAATTCTTTTGTGTGAGGACAGACAACAAATTCAGAAACCCCATGGAGGTCTGACTTTTTCCTCTTTTTTTGCAAAGAGAAATCCTTCACTCAGATCTGATGGCTTGACATTTGAAAAACGCATATGTTAGGAACTGAGTCCAATCACCCTTACAGGTGCTCCTAGTCTACCAAATGCAAGCTTTTGGTCCACTGGCATGTTGTAACGATCTGCAGCACCTGTTGGTTCACTCTTTGCTGGTCGACACCATTGCCACCTCTGTCATGATGAAGTGATGAACCATATGGTTTGCACCATATTCGACACCGATCGTGTACGGTGTGGTAATTATTGAAAGTGTATAGGAAGTGTCTTATGATGTGTCTTATAAAAAGTGGCCTGGCGCGAGGTGGCTGTTGAGTAGTGGAGTTCGACCAATGAGGAGATTACCTAGTGCCAACTGGGAGTGTCTTTTGGGTGTGAGCCCTGGGTCGCTAGAGAATGGGGGAGGCAGGCGAAGGATCTCTAATTATTATTATCAATCATTAATAATTCTTATATAACAAGAAGGGAGGACCCAGAAAAATCACTTGTGAAAATACACTTCTTAGCTGGAAGCCCTATTGTTTCTCCTCCCCATCCTTCCCTGCCTTACTCTATTCCCTAAAGAAAGACCTGTATGGTTACATAACCTTGCCTCTACCTATTGTCTGTTTATTTCAGTCCAGGGAGTCTTAGACAAGGTCATGGAGACAAAGAAAAAGAGGAGGAGAAGCTACTGTGCACAATTTGTCCACTAGAGCTGTGATTGATAAGGTCTTCATTCCTCTTCTTCTGGTCATTCTCCTGTTCTACAGAGTCCTCTTCCTGTACTTGAACACCATGATGATTGGGGGTCCCTGACTATCATCGACCTGGCTACTTCACTGTCCTTGATCATCTCTCTAAATTACATCTTTGTTTAACCCTTTTAATTCAATTCCTTTCATTAGTTCTTCAAATGATATGATGGAAATATTTGCAGTTTCATATTTTTTTTGAATAATCAATCTTGTTAGAAAATGTTCGAGGTCCTATAGGAAATGTACTTGAAGCAGATTATACCAGTTGGAATTTTTTAAATCCACATGTATATAAAACTTTTTAAATAAAACAGAAACGTTGAGTGTTTGCAGATAGATAATATAGTTTTGCAATTGTGGGTATGTGATTGTGTAGTCATAGCTAATAGAATCATGAGACAGAAAGCTTAAGTTCTGGTAGTGCTGGCATTTCAGGAGTTCAAGTATTTATTTTATTCTCTAAACAATGCCTAAAATTATTGGAAGTACTGCGAGTATTTCTAACCTCCCATTTCAACACTGCTTTGGGGGTTGGATGTAGGACAACATTAATTTATTGTTTTTCCCTGGCCACAGGGAGCTTAGGTTTATTGGGCTACACCACTCAAAGTGCTTCCGAGGCATTCCCATTCCTGTGTTTATCTTTAACCTCTTCTCTGTGCTCTGCTTCCCCAACCAATCACCTTTCTCCCCATGAGATTCTGATGACTTGTAAGGTCAGATCCTTCTAAGGACTCTGGGTTTTGTATCTGTGAGTGAAGTATTGTTT